>NC_089681.1:28756867-29956867 GCF_031753505.1 Anomalospiza imberbis | reverse complement strand
AATTCAAAATACAACATTGGAAACAAAAATTGAGAAGGATGTGTTCAGTCAGATTTGAAAAAAAAAAAAAAAAGATTAAAGAAAAAAGACAGGTGGTTTGGATGAGAATATTATATATACTGCAATATGCATTTCCTGATGAGCAAGAATAAAACCTTAATTCTGAAATATACTATTGACCACCAAAGTGGTAGATCCTAATTATCTCCAGATTGCATTGTCCAGTTTGAAGCAAAAAAATCTCAGTTCTGAAACCCTGGACCTCTAGGAAGCAATGCATAAGAAAAGTGGAAGACCATCATAATTTTTGGCCTACCAACCCTGACCAGATGCCAGACTCTCAAAGAAAACTAAAGACTTTATTCATGTCTCCAAGTCCTTAAAATGTTTCCAAGGAGCTGTTAGACAACGCTGGACAATGGAAAAGCAAACCATTTCCTTAGTCAAAAGCTCTCCTCAAACACATTGCCCATGCTCATAGAATCAAGATGGATAGACACATCACTGGAAGTATCAATCTTTCATTATTCAAGTACACACATGTGCATGCATACTCCAGCAGAATTTTTCAATGTACAGTTAAACAAGACCATGCATTACGCTTTGGCAATAAGGAATCACAAATTTTGTATACATATTTATAATAGTAATATTCTTGCCTAGAAAATAATGGACCCAATTTGCTGTTGATGTAGGGATTTAGATGAATTAATTTATAAGGAAGCACAAAAAGCAAAATTGTGGTTAGGATCCATGCAGTACTAAAGCTACCTTCTTTTTGTAAGTCTTTGTAATTATACTGTACTCATACATATATTTATAACTTTGATAAATTCCAATCATTTGGACCAAATTTCACTGGTCAGATTCTAGACAGTATCATTTAAAGGACTAAGAACACAAGACATCAGCATTTCGGATTACAAGGTGAGAGGAATCACTCTCAGGGGAATCATCAGCAGTACATACAGCAATGCCCATCCTTTTGAAGTGGAGGGGAGGCAGACAGACTTTTATTGAAACACTCGAGACCCTTCATATGTCAAAACCTTTCTCTCCTATATTATGACAATAAAACAAAAAGAAAGGGTTTTGTTTCGGAGGTAGGGAAGTTCACACATTAGACCTTGTTCATGTATTGCTTATGACATAGAATGGAACATCTGCATTTTGAAAATGTGTGAATGTATATCAGAAGAGTGGAAGAGATGTGCTGAATTGCTTTCATGAGTTAGAGACGAATACCATAAAATCGGGTGTTCTTGGTACAGGACGTCCATAATCCAACTGTTGCAAACACAGGAAGAAAATTAAAGATGAGACAAAGGAGGCTCATCATTAAAACATTGAATGATGTTTTGGAGACTTGACTTCAAACCTTGAAATGTACTGAAAAAAGTAGACTGGCTTACAGACATAAAACACAAAATAGTGAGATAAAATCAAGGAAGAATCGGGGCAAAGGAGAACAAAAAAAAATAGATACTGGAATGAACTAGAAATTATTTAAGAAGGAAACCGGGAAAAAATGGAAGACAGGACACAGGATGGGTATGAATAATCCAGACAGTGGTGACTATAGCCTGGGAAACAGTTTGCTATCAGCCTGTACCAGAGATCCCTACATGCAGAAGGTGCAAATAATGAGCAGGAAATGAGAGACTTGGAGCTATGCATCAAGCCAAATAATGAAAATACTTCTCTATCACTCTGGAAACAAATTTGAGAGTATTTTTCACCATGGTAATCACTCCACAAAAGGCTTTTGACATAATAATGTTCAGTGCTGCAATGCTTAAAAGTCATGCACTCAGCATATTCAAAAAATGGAATTCATAAAGCTGAGTCAGACATCCAACTTTGTTCTACATTGTCTAGAGGAAAAATTAAGTCTGTAGACTGGGATTCAAGGCAGAGAGTAAGTGGAACATAAAGATGTGTGATATCGCTCTATCAGAGAATTTCACAGTGCCTAAAATGACTTTCCTGCTTTAAACACCTGCTTCATGGTCATTGCTCAGATTTCCAGGTTCCGAGGGCCTGATATAATTTCCTGCTTTTAGACACCAGTTTGGTCCCAGGGTAGTTTAAGCATTTGGCCTTTGACAAAAATGAGAAAAAAGAGACTGTGCAGGACTTGACCCCATATTATCCTTTCTGGACAAATGCCCAAACAACTATTTACAAGGCAAGGCTCCTACTATCTGGTCTGACCGCCTTTCCCTTTCTGGTTGTAATATATCTCAGTGATAATAGGAAGAGAAGCTAAGTCATGGTCAAATCACTCCAGGGACTGCCGGTACAGATGCCCTCCTAGAACACAAAAGCTGGATGTGAAAATCCTCTTACAGTGAGGAGCTAGATAAAAGAGGTCCTTTGGCAAACAGCTGAATTATTAGGCTCTCACACAAATGCAGCCTGAAACATCAACTTCCCCTTGCACCCATGAAGTTAGATATGATCTCAGGGATTCTAATTAGCTGTTCATCTCCAGGGTCTGATATGCACTGCTGCATGACAACATATGTCAGGTATATCTACTGTATCTCATACACCCCAGGACATCAGAATAAGATTTTCCTAACCTTAAACTCTAAATTCTCACTAAAAAATATTGGGAACTTTGTTTAAGTGGACCCTGACAGTGCAACTGTACATCTAGTAAAAATATATGTGAACATGTCTATAAGTGCTTTATTCTACCTACCTATTCTACCTACCTAACACAAAGTTGCATAGGCAGCCTAAACTGCACTTTTAGATTTTGACAACTTGTCTTTTCTACTGCAAAAGAAGAATATAATGTGATGCTTCTGGGCAGTAGACTAGAGAGCTGAAAATGTAGCAGCATTAATATCAAAGGGATATAAGAATCATTTAAAATAGTACCTGTGCAATGAGAATTAATAAAATGAAATAAAGAAATAGAAAGATGAAGTGAAAAAAGCACCCTGAGCATTAGAACTATTGGACTGCTGACTAATTTCCCATGGGAAGTAATAGGTGGTTGTTTTGCACTTTTATACAAAGTCCAGTCAAATGCAAACCTTCTATATCAAATATTCTGAGATTAAAGAAGAAAATAAACTACTTTTCCACAAATGCATCAACTTTCTGTTTCAGTGTTTGAAGTAATAACTCAGCTCACTTAACTTATTTATAGTGACATCAATCTGTAGGAAATATATTGACTTAATAAAATTCAGTACCCTATTTTGCAAGGTGCTGAGACCCTCCTCCCCAACTCTAAGTTTGTATACATAGATTGGAAAAATACAGAAGGTTTTCTGTTCTTCACTGCACTTAGCATTACATTTCAAAAGTGATTCGGTGCACAATTGTGTAATACTAATATTGATTTCTTGGCTTAGTGAAAGCAAAAATTACATGGAAATACTACAAATGAAACCCAAGCCAAGACAATTTCTCTATTTGAGACACAAGATAATTAGCAGATACCATGTTTTCTACAGTTTTCTGCAAATAAGAAACAGGTTGGTAGGTAAATGAGTTCAAAAGTAGAACAGAATTAATGACATTCAGGGCTATACACAAGGAGTTTGAAAAAGTTCCAGAATTTTCCAATGAATATGGTAGAACCTTCCACAAAATATCACCTTCTTTCAGATTAGTCCTTTCAAGGAAAATATTGATCAGCAACCATTCCTGTTGGGGATAAATATTTATCAACATTTTGAGGTTGACTGTGGATCTCATGAGAGTCAAATCTCAGTTGCAAAGTATATTTTCTGTGTATCCATGGATTATTTGAATTCAGACATTTTTCCATTAAAGGAATATTTTACTGCTCAGGAAAACAAAGGAATTCTTGATTCTTCTCCATTTTTTATTTATAAATGAAGTGTTGTGTGTGGCAGCCAAAACCTGGGTATAGAAATACAGAAGCCTCTGTTGGACTTCTTTCTTCAGACCATAGACATCAGATATCCTCATGGATGTATATCAAGTCCCAGTTAGTGCTGACAAAGCCCACTGTTATATAGGGTCCATTTTGACACTTACCTAGATCCACTGTTTGTGAAGAATGACAAAATTAGCTTTAAAAAGTCTGTGGATTCTGGAGTCAAAGTAAAAATGGTAAGGCTTATAAAAGGAAAGATTTGGTTTGGAGTGAAATTGTTTCAAATCTGAGTGCATTCACTCAGTTGACAGTCAAATAATTACCCTAGACAGCTTGTGGCAAGCTAGAAGACATATGAGAGTTTTCAACCACTTACTTAAATTGTATATTTAATATTTGAAATTGTAATTAGAACAAGTATTTGTGGAAAAGAATAGGTTAAATTCTTCTCATGTATATACAGTTGCAATTAAACTGATTTAAATCTGACTCAAAATATTAAAGGTACCAAGCTTTTGGGTACAAAGGCTGTGCTATAAATCCAACATTTTGCAACACAGTTATGACAATACAAAAAATAGAACCCATCTTTCCAGACTGTTTATGTGTTTGGGTTTTAAGGAAGCTCCTGAAAGTCAGAATACTGGCATAAGATTTAGCTTCCCTGCACAACGTATACATTGGACATAATTTTGTTGTCATTTCATTCAAGCGTGCACAATTGCATGCAACAGTATTCCATATACATATTTGACAAAAGAAGTTGGGACTTAAAATCAACAAGACATGTAAAGCATCTGAAAGTCCCTTAACTTTTCTTATTTTACCCTCTATTTTATACTGAAAAGCAGTGAGGGACTGGCTGGCACCATCACAGAGAACATTGTGGTTTGTTTCCTCATTATGGAAATTTGTGGTTAACTTTGCATTTTGTTTTTTTCTTTTCAACATTGTTTCATTGTTCTCTCCCCTTTTGCTTAGAAGTATCTTGTTCAAAAAAGAAAAGATACTATTTCCCTGTAGAAATAAACCCAGGCCCACTCATGAAGAGAACTATTCATAATATAGGGTTAGAATTAATCTAAAAAATGCCCATCTGTGTTACAGAAAAGATCTCTGATTCATGAAACTCTACTGAATGCCAGTTCAACTTTCTGAAAGAGCTAATGTTTTACTGCTACAAAGTTTAGACAAACATTTGCTCCCTCTAAGTATTAGTCCAGTTCCTTAGATGAGGGGGGTGGGGGTGTTTCATAACATGGCAGCTAATTTAGATACTTACTCTTCTGTTTATCATTTTCCAAAGAGGGCCAATCTAGTCAGTGAACAGAAACAGAGCCCTAAGGGGCTAAAGTCACATTACTACAGGGGTCTGTATCTTTCTCTTCATCTTATTTGAGGAGTAATTAACGACACCGTTAGGGATGCTTGATAACTAAAAAGAAGAATCACACTGTTTTGCTACAATAATATTATTCATTCAAGCTCCTCTGCCTCTTGTCCAAATAAGTGTTTCTTTCATTCCTCTTTTGCCATCATATCAGAAGGAAACTCAGAAAGATTCATGGAGGGCAAGTGCTATGTCATAAAGTGAAAGGAAACAGATGGTCACCCATGACCTGAACAGTAACATTGCAAATAAGCAGTCAGAGCTGAACATCTGCACTCTGGTTTCTATAAGCAATAGGAGAGACAGGGTTCTTTGCTCATCTTCATCTAAAAGTTTTTCATAGGTATTACTTTATATTTTATTTATTTGTAGACTGAGATATTTATTTATAGACTGAAAGGTGAATTTCAGCTTTTATTTTACAACTGTGTAACCCAACAAAGACTTGAATGCGGTTTTATGCAATACACAGTAAAAAGCAGAATTTGGGCCCTCTGTGTGGGTGTGTGTGTACTTTTTTTTGAGTGTGTGCAAAAAAATCACACGAAGATCCTCAAGTAAGCCATGAACCAAACCAGAATTTCAGTCAAAAACTAAAATCTCACAATACAAAGCAAAGTGCCTTATGCTTGGTTGGTGGTGTATCCCAGAAACACTCTTAGTAGCACTGTTCTTTCATTAAGATAAGAAGTCTACCAGTATCACCAGAATCTTCATTATACACCATTCCATTACTAATTCAGAATTTCTGTGAGTCCTTTGCTTTATATCTTGAAGAAGGAGTTCTGTCTTCCTCAAAATGTTAAGTTCTGTTGACAGACTTATAAATTAACATACTTGAAAGTAGCAAATAGCCTTAAACAGCAGAAATATATGTCATAACTGTGATTAATCTCTTCATAATGCCTCTTTTCAAAGAGCAAGCAGTTTAGTTCTTTCATTTGGGTTTTTTGTTGGGTGGGTTTGGGGGGTTTTGGTAAACAAAAAAGGAAAAAAAATACACTAATAATGATGATAGGTAACTAACTTGCAAAATAACCTGTCAAAATATTAATCATTAACTGTTTTTAATTCATTGGTCTCATTTTCAATGTATTCCTTTGTACTCCACAGTGTAACTGTACTCTGGTTATCAATGGTACATTGTCAAAAGAGAAGAATATACTGTGTGAGTATCCATAGGAGTCTGCTCCAGATCTGGTATCCATTGACCTGGACGAGAGAATGAAGAGGGTACTTATTTAATGTGCAGATAATTACATTTTCAGATAACAAGATAGGGACAACATCCAGAAATTAAAACTCACCTTGAGAAACCAGAGGTGGAGGTCTGACCTGAAAACAGGTCAATAATAAGAGTGCCAGAAAGAATCAACTTCACACACTGTCCCTGATGCCACAACAACACCTAGTCAGAAGCTCTATGGAAAAATAATACAGGTTTTAAGGCTACCATAAGGATACTAAAAGGCCTGGTACTATGAGATTATGTACAAAGCAGCTGCCTTGTACTACATGTAGACTCTAAACAAATATTATGTGTCCATATAGTCATTCTGTATGTTGGCTGTTCATCTATGATTAAAATAAGTTAAAAAATAAGCCCTGGGGCCTTGACTGTGGGTAACACATTCAGCAAGTGTCAACAGCATCATCCTGCTGCAAAAAATTATAAACACCATACAGGTAAATTTTAGCTAGTTTCCCTGCATTTGAAGGAAGGTGTGGACCAAGCAGAAGTTGAAAAACCATAAGGATCATCAGCTGTCTAGAAATAGTACCTCAGAGGAAAGAATGAATACATCTAGTAGTTTACGCCGAAGAGAAAGTAAAAGTGAGAGTATGATAACATGATCCCAAAAATATCAAAGATCAGAATAACTTGTTTTCTCAGCTTATGGTAGATTGCATTCAAACGGTAGAAAAGATTTGGGTTAGGCAAAAAGACAAAAAGCCTGTATGATAGTAAAAGAAAATGAAGCATTGCAAGAGGTGAGCTGAGGAAGTTGTGGAATCTTCTTAAGTGGAGGTCTTTAATACTGTATAAACAAGGAACCATCAGGAACAATGTAAGTAAAATTGATTACGTTTGAGTTATTGATGAGGCAATCTGACAAAGGACCTTACAGCACTACAGTTCAGTGAAACAATCTTTGATTCCCACCATTCTACCTAGGAAACATATTCTAATAACTGATTGAGACAGTATCTAAAATCAAATTGCTCTAAGTCTAAAGTCTAAAATCAAAGATATATATTCTTGATCCACAAAAAATTCTGACCTTTTCAGTAATCCTTGTGGCTTTGTTGAATTTCAACTCAACAGTAACGGTAGAGCTAAAACAGATATGTAAACGGCAGAGTAGTCATGTAAATCTTCCATTTTTCCTGCCATGTAGTGATATTCTCAAAAACTAAATAAACTAGCAGATCCCATTTGCAGCTGTAGCTCAGATATTACAGTCAGTGAACACACATAGTGGTTTAAGTACTGATTGTCCAGTTTTTTAAGTGAGGCTCAAGTCATTAAAACTAAGCTTTCTAAACCTGATCATATCTGAGCTGCAGACAAACCCATTTCCCTGCCCTCTCTGCACCTACCATAACGATCAAAGGAGAATGGCTCTAACTAAGCAAAACTGTATTTTAAAATACCAAGGCAAGAATTAAGTATGAAAACACTTTAACTATAACAACAGCACACCAACAACAGATCACGGAGAATTAAACTGAAATTATATCAGCTGCAGTGTGATTTCATTATGGCACACTATCAGAAAATATGGAATTTTGCTTGAAGTGGCTAATAATGACAGACAGCACCTTCAATAACCTCACTGGGAAATTTGGAAACTCTGCCCCAGGAAGTAACAAATCCCACATAACAGCATTTCTGAAGTAGTCGTTCAGGGAGATCTCAGGAGCCTGATGTGAACCACCAGTCTCCAGTCACCTTGTACTTGTCTTGTACTCAACTTGCACTCGTCACCATGACAAATGTTAGAAGTTTCTGAACAATAATCCTTCCAGTTAGCTCTCAGTCTATTCTGGATACGAATGAAAATGTATTTTAGTTTGACCTAGATAATTCTATACTACATCAGAACAAAGCTACTACACTTGAATAAAAATAAATAATTTTTAATGAAGTATATAAATTAATAGGGACAGCTAAAGTGCTTGTATATTTCTGTGACAAAGGCCAACATAATATGTCAAGCAGAGAAATGTGCCAAATTTCATGTGCTCTGTTCCATCATATTCATGAGTTTGGAATTTGTCTTTTTAATGTACAAACATCAGAAAAAGTAGAACATGTGAGGATTCACAAATGTAATTTATCTTACAAACAAACTGCAATCAAACCAGACTGAACAAGGTTAGCCTTGGAAGGGAGAAGAAATGGATGACAGCAGGGGAGGATTCATCTGATCAAATGTAGACTCCTACAGTGCAAATCTGATCTAGCCAGCTGGATTACCCTTCTTGCTAGTGGAGAAAAACAAGTACACATAGGGTGTTATTCCTCACATCTTATTTAGGATAGGTCAGATTAATTATGCCCCACAGTGCCTTTGTCCTTCTTAAGACTGTAAATGTAGCCTAGGAAAAGTAATTCAAATATAGACAGCTAGATTGCAGACTTCTAAAGTGATGTAAGATGAATTCCACTCTTAACAACAACTGGAAGATATGCAGAAAAGGAGAGCTAAAAAAAAAACCTAGTTAAGCAAGAAGCCCATCTTTTTTCTTGTAAAGTTTTCCAAGGAAGCATTTACATCAGGAACATAAATCTGCAAAAAGAAAAATATTTTTCCTGATAATACTTTTAAAAATAAAATTGGCATAAAAACCTCTTTCAATTTAATTTTCATTCCTCTTCAGTTTTAAGCATTTATTAAGTTGTCTTTTCTGCTCTTTCTCCAAGTGGTTCCAATGGAGATAAAACAACTGAAGATTTGGTACTAATGAGAGGCTAAAAGTACAGCTATAGACTCAACTCCATCATGGTGTGTGTCTTTGTTGACTTCAGTAGAATTCTGCAAAATGAATTTGACCTTGGATGTTTTCAATCAGTGTGTTCCAAATGAGAAAAAATTGTTGTTAGTAAAGACCAAAGAGGGAAATAAATCAAAGACACAAAGGGCAGCCAGTCGTCCAATTCTCTCTGATGCTCAGTGGGAATTGGGTGCTTAACAGCCCTTAGTATCCTTGAAAATCTCCTCTTGGGATTTGAAAATGAAAAGAGAAATGGGTGACCTTTTTTTACATTCCAAAAATTGCTTGGTGAGAAGTTAGGTGTTTCTGTTATTTTGGTGTGGAGAAATAAAAGAGGCAGAAAGACTGAATAATTTTTTATAAATAAAATTTTACCACAGTAGATCACTCCAGTAAGAAAGTGGGGGGAAGGGATGTCATTTGTTTGTTTCAGTTTTCAAAATGTGTGTTTGAATCAGCCTGCTTTTCTTTCTGAAAAGGCAAGGTAATAAAAAAACCCATGTCTAGATCAAAATAGTTCATGTTCTGAAGGGAACATGTAAGGTTCCTGCAAGAATGACAGTCATAGCTCTTAAAAAATAGAAGCATGGGAAGCACATAGTTTTGAAAGATTATATAGGCATTAATTAACTCAAAGAACCGATCAGTCGAGAGAGCTGTCTCTCTCCCTTCTCATACATACATTAGATTCCCTGTCTCCTTTCATCAACTAAACTGAAATTAAAACAACAAATTATCATTTTCCTTTGCACATAGCATGAGAGGTAGGAGAGAAGTCATTAATATATATGGACAAAGTTTAAGATTAAAACATGAATCTCATTCCAGTTGTGACAATAAGTCGGGGTTGAAATGAATTCAGGTCTCTGGACCACTTTGCCTTAACCCAACCATCCATACGGCAAATTACCTGGAATGATTAGATTGCAGAATTGCACCCATGGGCCCCTTAGCCATTAAGCAGGGGGTGCTAGAAACTCTGTCATCGCTTCAACAGAAATGAAAAGGGCAGCTAACATTATACAGAATGTTTCTATTCTGCAGCAAGTGCCAGGAAGGCAGCAGCCTCTAATCCCTGCTAGGGAGTTCCCCTGTCCTTCCTCTTTTCTACATGCATTTGATTGAAAGCTTTTTACTCATTCCTTGCACAAACAGGAAGGTAAACACAGCTGTAGGATTTTAATGGCCTGAAGATAAGTGCACATATTTTTGTTGTTTTGGTATTGCATGCTGTTGACTGAATTTCAAAGAAAGCAGTAACAACAGAACAGTGAGGGATTGTACTGACTCAGGAGATGCATTAATATTCAGACCATTCTACCAAATATGCTTGGGAATATTGTCAAGTATAATAAATTCACCACAAACTCCTGAACTGCAATACATTGCAGGCTACTACAGGCAGCTGGTGATACCTAAGGTAACTGACCAAAAGCATGAATACATGCTTTATAAATGATTCAGGCCTCAAGCTTCCTTTGACTAAGTGGGAATATGCAGCCAGGTATAAAATGAATAAAAGGGCAATGGCCTTTGTTAAAACAATATAAATGAACATAGGCATGACATGGTTACAGCATGTGACTCTACTCAGAGCATGCTGTACATATCTGATGCCATTTCTTGTATTAAGTTCATTGTGTGAATGCTGACAAAGAAGAAAAGGAATTATTTAAGGTCTGTGAGTCTATTCTGTTTTAAGGATCATTTAGCTTCATGTAGTCAGGTTACAGCTTGAAATTAACATTTGTATTTCTGGGTGGTAGAAAGCTAAACTTGACACCATACAGACATTTGGAGATGCTCTGAGAGCATCTCTATCCCCTAAAAAACAAAAAAAAGGTAATAGAAGGCTGAAGCAGAATGGAGCCATAATTCTCTACATATATGTGCATATACCTAGTGTACATGTATTGTCTCTCACTATGAGAGTTTGCTATACATATCTACTCTTCTCTTACAGATGTAAAACAAAGGATCTTCACTATAGTCACTATGCATCTAGAATAATTCTGAATTATTACTACTTTATCCAGGCTCTTTGCAGCTCCGTGTCCAAGAAATACCCATTTGCTGAAATTTTCTTCAATTACATGTGCAAAAATCTTTTTCACATTAGAGTCTCATTTTTGTATTGGAATTACATTTCAGAGATGCTGCTTGACTCCCAAAGATAATGGATCCTTAAAGACACAGGAAAACACCTATAGTTTCCTGGGAAGCATCCAGGTCCATGAGAGGTCCTGCAACTGGAGCAAAATGAGGTGAAAGCCTAATAGAGGTTTAATTTAACTGCCTTGATCTGATTGTCCTTAATCCTCCAGTTCAACCTCCTAGACAGAAGGAGCAAAAAAATTTACAAAAAGAATAGACAATGGGTGATTCATTTCACAACACAAGTTAATAAAAACTAGATGGGTGACTCTTACTGAATTACACAGCTCATCAATGAATTAAAATATAGAAAACATTTACACTCCCTTATTTGAGAGAAACTGTTCTTTTTGGTCACTACAACTTTGTATGTTGTACCGTAAAGAGATCACCCACCCTGAAAAAACTGAACTTGGGATGGTTGTTCACTCTGGAATTACCTATAGTTTCACTGACAATATTACTCGCCTATACACAGTGATTTCCATATATTGGTCTTGTAAAACAATATACATACCAAGCAGAGCATGGACCAAAGCAGTGAGTAAGAGAGTAAACCTCCATTTCAGTTGCAGTCCAACTGGAGCATTCATTGCCTGTAACATGTGTTTAGTCTGCACATAGGATTATTAAAAATTTGTAAATTAATGGAGAAGCACTCACATGAATGACTGATCAGCCATATTTATGCATAGACAATCAAAAAATAATTTAGGCTGGAAAGGCACTCCAAGATCATTGAGTCCAACCATTAACCCAGCACTGCCAAGGCCACCACTACACTATGTCCTAAAAGCCACATCTCTGTGCCTTTTAAACACCTCCAGGGTTGGTGACTCAGCTGGGCAGTCTGTTCCAAGGCCTGTCCATTTTTCCATGGAGGAAATTCCTCCTAATATCTGATCTATATCTCCCCTGCCACAATTTTAGGCCATTTCCTCACTTACTACTTGCGAGAAAATGCTGGCCTCGCTACAACCTTATTTCAGGTAATTGTAGAGAGCGAGAAGACCTTCTCTGACCCTCCTTCTCTCCAGGATAAACACCTCCAGCTCCCTCAGCCTCTCCTCACATCATTTACTCTCTGGACCCTTCCCCAGGTCCATTGCCCTTCCCTGGACTCATTCCAGCACCGCAATGTCTTTCTTGTAGAAAACTGAACACAGGATTTGAGGTTTGGCCTCACCAGTGCTGAGTACAGAGGGAAGATCACTGTCCTCATCCTTCTGGCCATTGTATTGCTGATCCAAGTCAGGATGCTATTTGACCTTCTTGGCTACCTGGGCACACACTGGTTTATGTTCAGTCACCTATTGACCAGTATCCCTATGTCCTTTTCCACTGGGTAGCTTATTATAATCCTTAAATTCAGTGCCTGCATCTCTGCTTGAATCAGATGTCTCTGCGTTCATGCCTTCTGCACATACAATTGCACAAAGAAAAAGGTATGGAAAAAAAGGAGGTTTTAAAATGGGATGAGATAAAGCATTTTAAACATAAACCCAGCATTTCAGGACTATATCATTCTAGTGTATTTAATTACAGGGAACAGTGTAAGCAGTGTCTAATTATCTGAGCACTTGGGGCCTCAAATTTCTCATGATGTTTTCAGGAAAATATTTCACATCTATTATCACTTGCATGGGCTGTAAACAGAAGGGAAAAAAATCAAGCACAGAAATATGAGAACTTTCAAAATAATAATCCTTGTACACAATATTTTCAAGCAATTTGGAATGTGAAAATAAATCCTTATTTATTTAAATCCTACGAAACTGAAAAACTTCATCAAAACCTTAACAGCAGTCTGACGGCTGCTTCAGCACAGCACAGAATCAATACCCGGAAAAATCTAGATTAATCAGCCCCTGATCCTTAGATCATTTTTGCAGCCCTGGCTCAGTTTTCTAGAATGAGACAGCTGCATTTACAAGGAATCCTCTCCTTGTCTGGCATACTCTCTTTCTTCCAAATCTGGAATGCTTTGAAACATGAAATCCATGATCAGATTAATTACACAAAATCAATCAGGTACATTGGTTTTCCAGTGGTGTCATTGTGACAGGACAGCAGGAATTCTCAAATTCCACAGACATGAATAAACCAACAGCCTGTATTCCTAGTGCTATTCTTGATATGGATTTCACCATTAAATTCAGACAAGTGACTGTAATATAAATAGGAAAGCTTGACTGGAAACACATCAGGCCCTTGGAGAGAAATTGAATTTTGACCCAAATTTTATGTCTGGTACCAATCTACACTGGGCTAAGTCAAATCATGACCTGACATTTGGGCAAATTCCCAGCTGGCTTTTACAGTGACAGTTCTGGCTCACCCTAATGCCTTCTTTAGCTGTGGAGATACAAGATAGGGCTTGAGGGTTCTAGTTTTCAATAATATTCTCTATTCCAGGCCCAGACAAACAAAACCAAATTTAGTTAGAACTATGCAAAAAAAAGTCTTTCTCTTCCAAGCATATTCTAACATAAAGAAACATTGGGGATAACATCTGACAAAATTAGATATTATTTAACTGAAATTCCTTACAGTCTACTGTAAAGACCTAGCTAGCAGTATTATCTTTGCTAATAACATGCCTTCCTGAGAGTTTGGCATACAAAGAATTAGAAACACCAATTGTATTTATATCAGTGCATGAATGACAAGTAATGACAGTTAAAGAATCTTTAATAATAAGCATGAAAACTTTCTCTGCAAAACACTCCTGTAACTTTAATTGATTTACAGTATTTTGTTAAAAGATATGTAAATTCTCAGGAACAAACTGAATATGTCTTATTGTTCTGAGTTTTAAAAGACCTACAGTTTGCTCTGAAGAGATCTTATGAATCTATGAAAGTTTATAAGCAAGATTTTTATTACAGTTTATATATTTGCAAAGATTAAGGTGTACAGTAACTACTTTATTTACCAAGTCTTACAGCAGAGGGGCAAACATAATAATAGCAATTAAAATGGAAAACAGCAGGAACACTGAGCACAGCCGTCTGGTTACAATGGAATTCCTGCTGGTAGGACAACAGGAACAGATCAAACAAGAAGCAGCACTGAAGAGAAAAGAAGCCAGCAAAAATAATGAACTTTTAAATTATAAACAGAAATAGACAACCTTCTCTTTAAACAATGTAAAAAAGGTGAATATAAAATTCAGTTACATGAAATAGGCAGAAAGCCACTATGAATAGAAACACTGTAGACAAGTTATTATAGAATGAGGGTTGTTTGCTGCATGGTTGTCAGTGAAAATGTATTGCTCTTATATTCCTTTCAAAATTAAAATGCTGCATCTGGGGACAGCTGTTGACTGATAAGGAAGGACTGCCTGGATTTCAGTGACATTATTTCTCTGCAACACCATGTAGAAATTAATTTAGTTAAAGGGAAGACATGAAAATAAAGCTGAAATAGAATGGATTTAAAGATGCTTCTTTTCCAAAACCCAGGTTTATTATCATTATAGTAATTGCTGTTATTATTATTATTATTATTATTATTATTACTATTATTATTATTTAGTTTTTATTTCCCTTCAATTTCTGGTGCTGAAATACGTTTCTTTCAGATGATTCCCTCCTGTCTGCAAATCCAAATAACTGAGATGTAATGACAGTTGTGAGCATTGGGAAGAGTATTCTATATACATCATTTGATTGAACATTTTTCCATTCTGTATCCTATTTTTAAAGGCTTTATATTAGTTGAGTGAATATCAGCCAATACAAGATTTGCCTGGAAATGGACCAATAGCCACACCTTTGCTGTCATTTGTGCACAATGCCTAGGGATTTAATGGAATAGAATACCTACTTTATATAAAAATACTCATTTTAAAACAAAATGAGATCAGGCTTTTTTTTTCGTCACCTAGAATCAGAAAGGAAACCATAAACAAGCAATTCCCAAATGCTATATTGGATGATGTTTCTCATACATTTATTTTTAAGGGTCTTTTTTCTTGAAAAAAAAATTCTTTTGTCTTTATCTCACTGAAATTCAGTATCTCTTGCTTGGAAATACTCTCATTTAATATTTCCTAGTATTCTATGGGAATATAGGTTCATTCCCCACATTCCCAGTGGAAATCTTAATTATATGTAGCCATGAAAAGCTGAGTTATGAAGATACAATTCTACAACTTTCCAATTTTATTTATACCATAAAAGATGGTCCTTGTAGTACAAAAGACAATTCTTCCAGATGAATCAAATGCCTGAAAAAATATCCACAGATGAACAATTTAATATTTAACAGAGAAGACAGAACACTTTTCTCCTGCTCAGGAATGGAGCTGAAAAACATTGCTACTGTGATCCCTAGATCTCCCGATTCTGATGAAATTTTATTGCTATGACAGTGTCCTACTCAAACACCAGCGTCTAGACTCGTATGACACAGCATTAATAATTTACCCTTTTATTTATAAAGCTCATCCCCTTTTACAAGTCAAGATAGTCTAAGATAACTAATCAAGATATTCAGTGTATTTTAAATGAGGTCACAATAACTTTTGATAACATGACAATGAAGGCCTTTACAAAGCTTTCAAATGGCAAAGAAATTTAAAAAGCATTAAGATTGCAAAAGGAAACATTCACTACAAAAGTACCAGATAACCTTAACTCTGCTCTTTCTGTACGTGAGCACTGTCCTTCCCAGTACATAACTACCTGTTGTTAATAAAACAAAAGCCTCGTGCTTTCTCACTCAGTGCCAGGGTGTGCTGTGCTCAGGGAGCACAAGTTCTTCCACGCTCCATTTGACCCACACAGTTTATTTACTGCACACAGTCAAAGCCCTTCTCCAGGCACTTCAGCACAATTCAATGTTCTTGGCCTTGATCAGTGTCTAGCAGGTAGTGGGACAGCCTGGTCATGAGCCTGCTCAAGTCAGGGAGGATCTTTCTATACATTTCACTGCTCTTGTGTTTGACCTGAAGGAGGTCAATGTCCTAGGGAAGAGCAGAACAGCGTCCTTTAGGCAGGGCTGGTGGCATGACACATAACAGTCAGGCACAGCTGAGGATTAAATCATTCCCTAGTGAAATTTATGGTTCTTGTAATATAAATTTCCAATGGAAAACAAAGACTCCTCCATGCCCAACAGAAAAGACAAATAATAAACAAAAAGCAGTTTATTGGTTAGTTGCTTTGAAAAGAAAAATGTACTGATCTGAGCAAAATACATATTTGTGAAACAACTCCAAGTCTATATGCCCTGTCATGTGTGGCATGTAAAAGATTTTTCACAAAACTTTTTATTTTTATGCATCCACCTTCATACACACATATTGAGTCCGAACACAGACAACCTGGTTCAGAAAAAAAATAGTTTACATGTGCATTATGATGCAGAGAAATTTAAAAAAAAAAATGTGAAGCTACTGAAAAACAAATCCCTGAGGCAATCTCAATCCAAATCTCAGCTTTCCCATCTACTACAAAAACATAAGATTGTTTCCCTGTTTTGAAAATTAGGGTCTTTTTAATAAAATGTCCTTCCTATTCTCCCCTCCTACCAACTCTTTCTTTCCTTGGGGATAGGAACATACCAGCTTTTCTTGTTACAGTTCTCAGAATAAAACCATCTCCCTGGCAGCAACCAAGCAGAAATCTTTTAAGCAAGTGACTCACGAAAAAGGGAGAAAAAAGAGTGTATGAAACTCTGTGAGATCCATATGGACTGTTTAAGATAGTTCAGAGCTGCCCATCAAGAAGAACAATCCTTGGTTCTTTCTCTCTCATGTGTCTGTATTTCTTCCTTTCTCCTGGAATTTGTATAGATGCATGGTACAAGATCAGTAGAAAACTAATGCAGGTGACAATAAAATTTAAATCGTTTTTCTTTTCAGTTGAAGTCCTGGTCTTGCAAACGTTACTCACTTGTTTTTGGAATTTTTTTTTAATATTAAAATCTTGATCATACAAAAGAATCTTTTTTAAAGGATAATTGCTCCCTCACAATGCCAGTAAGGAGTAGCTGACCTGGCTTTTTTCTCAAGATTAGGACCTAACAATATTCATCCCAAAAAACTTCCATCATTATAGCCAGGAATTTATGTAAGTTGGGAAAGAAGAAAAACTTGAATAACTGTGTCTGCATTTATCTGTGCAAACAGTGAAATTCACAATTAAACAAAACAAGGGAAATCTTATTAAAATTAATATTAACTGTGGTACCTTAAAAACCATTTTCAAAAGAGAAGTTAAATGTTATTTAATAATCAGTGAGGGGTTTTGGGCTTTGCCCTGTGTTTTCCCAGGGCAGAAATGAAGTCAAGTTTTTGCAAAAGTCAATCTGTTACGAAACATGAGGCAGCTAACAGAGCATCATTGTTGCTTACTAAATATCCTGCATACTTATTGTTTCAAAAATTCTACAATTAATGATAGATCAAAATACAGGTTGCTGAACCAGTGTAAATATTAGCTGTCTAACTAGTATATTCACCAAGCTTTCTTCAAATAGTGTCCTTGAGGAAAACTGAAAAACCAGATGGGTTTGCTGCTGCTTTCTTAGGCTGGCACTACACTTCTGCTTTCAAAACTAATGTTTCACAGCCTTTCTCTAAATTAAAAAGCATCTGACTCAGAAAAATGTCCTTTTCTGTATAGAGAAAGAAGCAGCAGGATTGCTTTCCAGCATACATCTGCGCCTCTCCTGAAAACTCATGGAACGACTCATGACTGCAGGAACGAGTGATTTTTTAACCAACTGTGCCATCATGAGGCCAGAGAACCCAAATGCACTAAAATCACACAAACATCTTTGCTATCAAATGTATTTAAAATTAAGACCTTCATAAGCATATATATGTATGTTTTAGAAATTTAAGAATTCATATATTCAACCAAATACTATTTTTGTTCCAAATTAATTATATTAATATATATAATTCCAGTGCTTGCCAAAGCATTGGAATTCACACTGGCTTTTTTTCTCTGTCCTTTGTATTTACCAGTATGTGCAAGAGTTTCAGAAATTACAGAGTGAGGGACAAGAACAGCGGTATAGAGGATTATATTAATTAGGTATGACTTCATTACCATTAATTTCTTTCCAGTTCTTGCAAATTAAACTAAAGTACTTTCAGCATCTATTAAATGTATCAGTGCCATGTGGGGCCCAGAAAATTCCTCTAACTATATAATGAACACAAGGGACCCAAACAGAAGTTCACAGTAAACATTTAATACATATTGAAAGTATTAGGATGAGCACAAAGCACAAAGCAGTGTCGTGGCTTCTTGGATCGGGGAACTGGAGTGAAACTACAGGTCTCAGCTTTCATATCACATGCATCAGTTAATGCATTCTCCCAAAAATAGGAACTAGAGTCCTCAGACTCCTTCCTCCATGAAGGGATATAGATCCACTGTCCAGGAGCACTTCCACCATTGTAGGGTCACATAGCGAGGGTGGAGTATGGAAAGTGCAGGAAGGAATGAAAGGGAAATGGCAGACAGGAAAGAGGGAGAAAGATTGTTTTCACACTGTAATTGGGGTCTGTTGACAAAAAATTTTAGGAAGTGGGGAGCAGAGAGCAGAATTCAGGTTTTCCCCTCCAAGCCAGATGCTCCCATCACCATGTTATGGATCCCTATGTTCAAGTTCAACAGAAGTATTCTTTCACCCTCAGCTCAGCTCCCTGGTGTGCAGAGTAATCTCTTGGAGAAAAAAGATTTAAGTCACTTCAACTCAAAGATAAAAATAAAAAAGGAAAACTTGTCAGTGGAACCTGCACCTCTGGTATGAAGGTGAAGATAAGTAGGAAAATGAGGAAAGTACTATGCAGACTCGGGGACTTGCAGTGTGGCTTGTTGGGTTATTTCCATTCACCCTGAATTGTTTGGGACACCAATCTGCCATATCCTTAGAGCTGATCCAGACACTGCATCTAATACTTTCCCCATCTCCTGATCCCTCAGAACACCTGCAAGAAGTCAGGTGAAAAGAGGTAGAACAAGGTTTACCTTACTTTTGCTTCAAATCCTGTACTCATTTTTAAAAGCACAGACAGTAAAAAGACAATATACAGAGTACATTCCACACAGATCACAGGAAGGAACATTCAGTTCAAAACAAGGACAAGGTTGCTCACTGTCATTGCCTATGTGTGAGTACCTACTTTGGGGACAGTCATTTTTCAGGGTCCACCAACAATATGGGAAAAAGTCTCAATTCAAACCCCTGAACCCAGAAAAGGAAGTTGCTTTTGAGACACCACAGGATTTCTGAAACACCTGCATGATGATGTCAAATATAACACGAATCTCCAGGGAACCTGTAGCTGAATCAAAAGGTCTACATGGGACCTACATTTCAACAACAGAATCATGCTCTAACTCATGCCCTAAATAGTTGGTTCTATTGGTATCTAAGACTCCTGGTATAGGACCCAATTGCCTATAAAAAAACTACATTTCAGTCTTCTAGTCCAGAACTAGTTTCCATATGTAAGGTTTGAACTGAAATATAAGAAGACCTTGCAACCTGGCAGACCATCTAGACTGATGCCTTGTGGAGGCTGACCTAGAACAGAGATTAAATGGAGTTAAAGAATAAAGTAGGTATTTATTAGAAGGTCTTAATGGATCCACTGTATCTGCACACTGCGGTCACAGGGAAGATGTTCCCCAGCCAGATGTTCCCAGTCCCCTAGACCGGTGTGCAGCTACAAGAGCGGCCACCCCCGGAACTCTACTGAGTTCCCCCTGGGTGGCGGTGCATGCAGGGGCTCACAGCTCTCTGCAGCAGACGGCTGTGGTGTGGGGAACACAGCAGCAGCACAGTACGAGGGACCAAGGCAAAGGAATAGAGAGGAGTCACTTGTTTGAGTCCCAAGGAAGGTTTATTCCCCAGAGGAGCCAGGAACAAATGACGATAACTGGGGGCAAAAAGCTGCTTTTAAGGAGGGGTGGGAATAAGGGGAGGACACAACCTTTTACCAACAGGAAGGCATTAGGGGAGGGGTGCAGGGTAAGGGCTATCCAATAGAAGCCAACAAGGGGAAGGAACAAGCCCTGCACCTCAATCTTGCTTCAAGGAAGGGATGAAGCACAGTGAACATTCCAGAAGGGAACAAGGGAGGTACAAGGAGACTGACAGATGGATTGACATACACTTGGCAGGAGAATCTTGGGGTAAACAACTCAGGACTGAACCGTTAGGGAAGCCAAATGGGGTACATAGAATGAACCATTACAAACTTATAACAAGGAATATTTAAAACCTATTACAGAAAAACAAACTGCAAAACAACAGACTACCACAATCTACCTTGGGCAGTACAAGAGCCCAGCCAGGGCTACACCCAAGATGAACCCAAAATGGCCACAAAATGGACGACCAGCCACAGGGTCTCACACTTCTATAAATTCTGGTCCATTTGCATATTGGAGTTAATTGTCCAGTTATAGCTTTAGATTATGAAGTCCCATCCTTCTTGTTTTTCTCTCTTCAGTCCACAATTGTTTATGCTCTTGGGCCTGAAACTTGGATTATTTGTCCTTGGTGCCCAGCTAGAGAAGGAATTGTTTTGTCTGCCTACTCTGTGAAGAGAGCTTACCATCCCTTAGTATGAAGCTCAGAAGTACACATTAAAGCAGTACAGAATCTGAAAAATATAAAAGCCAAAACCTAAGGCACCAAGACTATCTAGAGAGCAAGACAGATGTATTTATCCTTTTGCGATGCCTTCAGATGCCTCCCTTGGATCTAAGGTGCCTCCCCAGAAGACCTGGATCTTCCCACAGGTTCTGTATCATCACTGCCAATCCATCCAGATGCCATGAATCCCCATTGTGCCTCAGAGGTAACAAAATAAAGATTTTAATAAACTTGATTCAACCCAGTTGAGATAAATGTCTGCTCATGCAAGCAGCAGTCAATTTTCCAGAACAGAGACTGGACTCAAATGTAGTCTTCACACAGGATGTAGATATAGCTGAAACATCTCCCTCCCTGAGTGAGGGCTCTAACCCTTACCTGTGGTTTCCAGCCTGGAAGATCTGTGAATCCTTCTTAAAGAAGTAAAATAAAAAATATGACTAGGAATAATGGGTATATATAGAGCAAACTACAGAGCAAACTACTTATAAGAGATTTATTTTATGTTGTAGGACTCACACCTCTAATGCAAATTTTTTTCATGTCCACTAACAAAAAAGAAATTGAATGCCATTTCCTTAAGCTGTCATAAAGAGACAGAGACCTTCAGCCGCTTTTCCTTCCTGATTAGGAAAGCTGGAGGAGACTTAAGCCTAATGTATGAATCCTAGCCTAACTGCTGCCTCAGGGAGACACTTCTGTGCAGCTTCTCTGAAAATTCCTGACTGACTGGGTTAGCTGATCCCTTGCTCAGGGGCAGCAATTGTTATAAAACCCATCACATATGTCTAATGCTTTTTCTGCATTGTAGAAGTGACTTTGGCATCTATGATGGAATGCAGGTGTCTATTTGGAAGTTCTTCTTTAAAGAGGTGAGTCAGTATCTTCAAATTTGTCAACTTCTGTTCACACAGATGGGCACTTGCCTTGCTCATTCTCTGCTGCCTCATGTTCTTGCAGCCCTTGCATCTGGACTGGGGCAACTCCCGGTATCAACACAGGCTGTTGGATAAACAAATTAAGAGCTGCCCTACTGAGAGGGACTCATGGGGGCTGGACATGACCCAGCCATGTACACTCACAGCCCAGAAAGCCAAATGTCTCCTGGGCTGCATCCAAAGCAACGTGGCCAGCAGGGCCATGGAGGCGATTTTGTCCCTCTGCCCTGCTCTGGTGAGACCTCACATGGAACCCTGCATTGAGCTCTGGGGTCCCCAGCACAGGAAAGACATGGATCTGTTGGGAGACAGTCCAGATGGGGGACACCAAGATGATTGGAGGGACCCTTCCCATGAGAAAAGGCTGAGACCAAAGCCTGAAAGCCTAGAAAAGGGAAGGCTTCAGGGCGACCTAATTGCAGCCTTCCAGTACCAGAAGGGAGCCCACAAGAAAGATGGAGGGGGAGTTTTTACAAGGGCATGTAGTTACAGGAAGAGGGGGAATGGCTTTAAACTGAGAGTAGGTTTAGAAATTAGGAAGAAATTCTTTAGTGTGAGGGTGGAGCACTGGAACAGGTTGCTCAGAGAAGATGTGGATGCCCCATTCTCGTGAGTATTCATGGTCAGTTTGGTTGGAGCTCTGAGCAACCTGATCTAGGGAAAGGTTCTTCTTCTTTACTACACAACTAAAGACAGGACTCAAAAATGGGCTTTTCATTTATAAAAAGTAATGTCTCAAAAAATCAAGTTAGATCCATTTAACTTCTAGTTCTGAACCCAATATCATAACATGATTAGCAAATACACCACAGCACTGTGAAAAGCAATACCTAGATATTCTAATGGAAGAAAAGTAAAGCTAAATCTTATCTTCAGAACTAGAGAAAACCAAAATTATTTTTCAGAAAGAAATAGTTGTATGGCATTCATGTGTACCCATCCACTCCTTTGGAATTTTTTCATAGCTTTTGCTACATACCATTTTTTTCCCATTTTATTTGACTATTTCCTCATTCTTCAGATTACCTCAGAAAGGTACTTAAGATTACTTAAGATTACTGCCTCATTTTCATACATCACATTACCAGAATTCCTGAATAATACACAGGTAGCCATAGTTTATTTTCCAGTAAGATGTTTTTTATAACACATTGATCTTGACAGCTTTCCTGACTTGAAGAAAATAAGATTGTCAGAATTTGGGAAAGAAGATTAGAGAAATCTATCATATATATTACCAGTATGGTCTTCATTTGTCAGTGAAGTGCATTTTTCTCATGCAGAAGACAGAAATAGATGCAGCATTATGATGTGTGTAGAGGTACTCTCCTGCTCTGGTATATTAGAAGCTTATTAACGTTTCATAGTCTTTTTTTCCAAGGACATATCATTAAATAGGTTGTAATTAATTCAGCACTAACATTCAGAAATGAAACAATTCAAAGTCAGGAAATACAAGTGAAAAAAAAGGCTAAAAAGCTTTTCTGTTTTCATTTTTATGCCAGTAGAAAGATATATCAGACCCCAGATTGTTCAGTTTATTTTTGCACTGAGTTTCATGGATTGCAATTGAAATTCTCATGAGAGAAAGGCAAATGCATTTGGTCCAGTGTGTTTTTGAAGAGAGTATTGTGAGAAAATGATACAGATACTTAAATGCATCTCTGAGTTCTTTATAAAGATACAAATTTCCACATATATCAAATTCCATGCATATTGATTGTCTCTAGACAATTTAGAGAAAGCCAGTCTGATTTAGAATGCTTTATTTTGACTTTGTGTTCCTTTTTAAGATTTGACTCGGTAGAAGACAGGCTTTTTGGGAATCATTACTTCTAAGGCGATATCATCCTGATTTTTACAGCCCATGTGGTCAAGTCTACACAGCCAGCACTTTACTATTACAGTATTATAATTTTTATAATGATACATGGACAAATGCACAAACTCTCTTAAAAAAAAAAAAAAGAATAAATAATTAACAATATGAAAAGCTGTTTTTATCATTGTGCTGAACTGCTCCAATAGGAGCACAGAAATTAATTCATCTCAGCCAAGGGTGCTTCAATCATTCCAAAATGCTGAAGATATAAAAACCCCTTAATTTTTTCCCTACAGTTCAAAATGGATGAATGCATTTTTTCTGTCTTGTTCTGAAACATCACATTTCTGTTCCAAAACTCTCCTTAACATCACCCAGAATGGACAGTATTTAGCTCTGGCTTCAAACCAAGTAATAAACAAAATATTTTATGATTTTCAAGGTGTAGAAATGAGAATCAACAACATTTTTTTCAGCTTTCACAAAGAATACAAAGGTTTCCAGTCCAAGTCAGTATACAGCTATTAGCATTAATTATTGATGTAGTTACTTATTATGAAGGGGTGTTTGAGTAATTTTTAGATGTCTATAACTATTATGAATTCCACCTTTTGTCCTTCACATCTATTTATAACTACACCCTTAGCATTCAAGTAGACTTATCTAAGAAGCAGAAAATAGATCTTCAAAAGTTAAAATTAGCTGTAGATTAATTTTCCTGAATACAATGGTATAAGGTGATCCTAAATCAATTTCCATCAATTTGGGAAGACTTCCCTTCGAATTTTCCAGCTTCTGTCTAATTTCACATGAATCTGGCATGGTATTTCAGGGTCTGAAGTATTGCCTTTGATTAACTAACTAGGAAGATACTGGAGGTAACTAACCACACATCAGTTACTTTATGTTTTCTGCCTGTGTATAAATCTCTTCCCTCTATCATTGTAATTTATTTTGAAGCAGGCTTTTAATTAGTTAGAAAATCTTTTTCAGACTGGCTGTGGGTAGACAGTATGCAGTCAAACCACTGTGAAGGATTTGCTAACTCAAGAGTTGTGTTCAAGATATTATAGGCAGTCACCCTTCACCTCCCCATGGGAAATGCCATAATCTCATGCAACATAATTTCAGGCAGTTTAGGCCTCTAGAAAAGTGCCAGGTGCTCTAGATTGACAGGACATGACTGAAGGTCTAGTGGAAAAAAAACAATTGTTGCAAAAGGAGATAGAAAAAGGAACTACAGTACAAAACTGTTTGTGTCCCAAAACCATTTGTACCCAAGAAAAATAGGACAGTGATAGCAGATTCAGTAAATGAACAGTATTTGTCCGCTTGGGTTGTAGAGTTACAAGGAAAACTTTAGTTACTGGAAAATGTTATTTTCACTTGTAACCTGACATTTGAATAGACAAAAAATAAATGCCTATTTCATGCTTTATATAGCTGGTCAAAATGTGCTTAGATGTTTGCACCAGAGAAAATTCTTGAAGGATATGGCTATAGCACTTTGACTATACATTCTTAATGTTACCTCAGATGCACAATTTCTCTAAATAAAGAATATTTAGTAGCATACAGTCTTCATCCTAAACAAGTCCTGACAATAAAAAAACTTATGTCTTTACCTCCGAACTGCACTCCCATACACAGAAACAAAACACCTCATTCCAAATGGCAAGAAGAAAGGCAGTTAAAAGTGAAGCCGTCCATCAGGCTGCACTATTTGTATCTTGCCCCATGAGGACACACTGTACCACTACCACAAGTGCTGTTCTCCTGACTTCTCTGCATCAGTTGTAAAGCCCAGACTCCCAATGTGCCCTGCCAGAATTTTCTGTTCTCTTTGCTATTAACCATGGATCACGGCTTAATGGTAGGTCACAGAAGGTCCAAAATGAAGGGATGGAGTTATAGAGGAATACACTTTAAAAGTTTCCCCATGGCTTTTTGTGCACTTGCTGTTCAGTGTTTCAAATTTCCCTGGGTGAAGTGCTATGGTTCTGAGAATGGGGCTAAAGTGCTGCTGCAGTTAGATTATTTTCTTTTTAACAGCATAAAGCCTTTACTTCCTACTTTGTAGGGGAAAAAATCTGATTGAAAAGATTATAAAATTTTAATGTTGTCCCCTTGCTCTAAATTTCCAGTGACAAAAAGTATTTACCTTTTTAGAAGACCAATTGCATATTGATATTAACTTATAAGTCATTATTAGACGTTCTTAATAACTTCATTCATCATTAGTTTTAAAATACCTTAATAAATTATATAAAAGGAAACTAAACAGCACAGAAAAACTCTAAGAAGCCCTGCCTGAGTGAGACACAGCAGCTTTTACAGAGAAGCTGCCCATTCAGGACTGCATGCCCCTTCGTTAATCTTTGAAACCAAAGCTTAAGCTGTCAGACCCTGATTAATGCTTTAATGTAAATCCTCTGATCCTGACTACTAATAAAAATTTGTATGGAGCAAATAAAGATTCAAACGTACCACAAGCGGTATTACTCCAACTTTGCCACTGGAGGGCAGTCATTTCGTGTTCTGTAATAAATGGCAATTAGCAACAATTTCCCATGTTAGCGCTCAGGCTGTTCTGAGCCAAACTCTGCCATTCATACACAGAAACTGAAAACGAACACAAATTACCTCTTCTGAATAGCTAATTTTATCTGAAATTCTCCTCAGTCAAACTCTGGGAGAGAGAGCTAATAATCTGCGGCAAAATCCACAATCCTGGGATAAGTGCTCAAATGAGAATACAAAAAAGGAACATTTTAAAGGGTACTAAGACAAATAAGATGGTTTCAGTCAGCTGGGCCTCAAAGATTTGTCCTGAAGTATGTAATGCACTTAAAAGCAAATATAATCACCTTATATTACACTTACACTGCAAGAAAATCCTGAAGCATTTGCCCTGAAGCAATCTCAGAATTGTTAGCAGTTGTGATTGAGCAAAATAAATAGAAGATGGGTGACATTCCTTAAAAAAAGGAGAAAAGTGAAAAACATGTAGGAGATCTTGAGAGCAGGACAGAATAAGGAGAGGCCAAATTATTGTAGATTAGCCATCTCAATTCAGAATTATAAAATACTGACAAAAATACAGAAATTTGTAAGATCTTGAAAAGTACAAAGGAAAGGAGGAAGTGCCAACCTTGTCACACAAACTTAATAGTCATTCATGACAGAATACAGAGTCTAATGAAACAAGAAAGGAGAACTGAATGTAATATATATCTTGACTTTTTTCACAGCAACAATAGCTCAGATAGCTTTAGTGAAAAAATGTTGTGAAATCATGGTTTAGCTAAAGCCATAGTCTAGAAAAAACATGCCTGAAACTATGTACATAAAGAAAAGTTATCAAATAATTTACAGTTTCAACAGTAGGATATATTTTGTATTTCCCATTGATTCTGCCACTGCATTCAACCAACACTCCTGCTCACTCTCATTCAAAAGTCCCCTCCAGCCACTGTCTCACGGAGTTAATTCAAACACATGATTGTCCTGAATTACTCTGCAAGGCCCACACTCTACGCTTCCAGCTTGTTTTTCAAAATGTGTTTCTGCATACTCTTAGACTCATTCATCTACAGAAAATAACCCTGCTTTTAGCCTAGATGCTCTTGCTTTCTCTGCATTACAATCCCCACAAATCTTGCATATTTTACAAAGCACATGTAATTTGCTGTGAACCCATGTTATGTAACTTAAATTCTGTACACTTGTACATTGAGATGCTCATTTAAATTAAAGGGCTTCTTTCTGTTCTCTATTTTTTTTAATTTTCAGTAGAAAGATACATTGTTTTGCAAGACAGTCAAAGTAATTTTTTAAGCAAACTCAGGTTTTGCAGCTATTAATGGACTGTTCTCTTTGTACATACTTCTTTACACCATGAGTGAAGAATGCATTCTGTGACAAATGCAAACTACATATGTATCCAGTGAGTCTAGTGCCATCATTTTCTCTGTACTGAAGCTACTGTAAAGGCCCTATTGACACTTCCTATTGCCCAGAAGAAGGCAGCAATAGGAGTTGAATGGATGACCGGGACTGCTTCATTTCAGTGTCAAAAACTGCTCTGAACTTTGATTCTTACTGTAGCTTAAAAAGTATGAATTCAGTTCCACTGATGGCAAAACTGCTATTTTGAAAGAAGAGTAGTAATAAATTTTACTAAAATATTAATATTGAGCTGAAAAGACAAATGCTTTTCTTACTACACAGAAACCAGATTCTACAATATGAATCAGACTACAGTAAAGATGTTCTGTTTTTTAGTTCTTAAATGACCTTCAGAAAATCTCTTGAAAGGGCAAAAGAAAGCTTGTGACAGTGAGTGCCATAAGCATCTGAAAGGCTGAGCAGATCTTGATTGAAGGCAGCATCACATTTATTGACACTGCAGATATCGCCTCTTCAAAAGTACTCAGAGAGCTTATGAAATGCAGTCAAGTTGATATGATTCATATTGTATTTGGAGCTTCCATTTAATATGAAGTCGGGATATTATTGAAATCTGCATTGTATTTGCAATGGTAGACTATCAAGGTTATCCAGAACATTGGAAGGCAAGGAGGGAGGGAGGCAGAAAGGTAGGCAGGGAGGGAGCATGGGAGAAGAGACAAATTGTTAGGTTTTCATCTTGTTATCCCACACCAAAATAATTTCCTGTGATCTAGCCATGCAGCTGGGGGCTACATGGTTTTAGCAGGACACCAGAAGGCAAACCAACCCAGCAGTGCCTGGACATTACTGCCTTATCCAGCAAAGACTTTACACTGCTATTTTAAAGAATTTTACTTTCTGAGCTGACCCAGTTATACTGCCTCATTGTTCAGTGGCCCATAGTGGTTTTAAATACAGTTTTCAGTCTTCCTTCAGATGGAGGAGGGTGACTGTTAAACACAGGAACAGACCTTCTGAAAGTTCTGAAAAGAGGTGGGGAAGCATTTTGAACCCAGATAGTCAGCCTGACCATACAGTCTGCATTGTTTAAATACTCTGGAATTTAGCCACAGCAATGGTGCAATTAAATACTTTTGCAAGAAAAGTGGTTTTAAAGTGTTTATATAATACTGAGAATGATATAATTTATATTTCATTATAACTAAGCACCAGCTTAATTATTCTTAAAGATTCTAAGTTCCAAAACCACATTGCCCCAAAATACATTTCCTCTTCCTTATAACTTATGAATCTGATTCTCCAATACTTGCTAAAATAAATCTTTTCTGTGCTCTTCTGTTAACAGAAATAGCTAAAAATGGTGTCCAAAACTTTGATGGTAATACTATTTCCACAGTATTAAAATCATAGAAGCAGAATACACTGAGTTGGGAGGATCCATCAGGATCATTGACACCAACTCCTGGCCCTGCACAGAACATCCCCAAGAGTTACACCATGTGCCTGACAACACTGTCCAAACACTTCATGAACTCTGTTAGGCTTGGTGCTGTGACCACTTCCCTGGGGAGACTGTTCCAGGGCACCCTGCACTGTATGGGTTCTAATATCCAACCTAAACCTCCCCTGACACAACTTCAGGCCATCCCCTCAGGTCCTGTCGCTGGTCACCAGAGAGAAGAGATCAGTGCCTGCCCCTCCACTTCCTCATATGAGGAAGCTGTAACTGCAATGAGGACTCCCCTCACTCTCCTCTAGGCTGAACAGACCAAGTGACCCCAGCTACTCCTCATATGGCTTCTCCTCAAGGCCCTTCACCATCCTCATTGTCCTCCATTGGACACTCTCTAATAGTTTAATGCTAATATTTTTATACTGAGAAGCCCAAAACTGCCCCCAGCACTCAAGGTGAGGCCGCCCCAGTGCAGAGCAGAGAGGGACAATCCCCTCCCTTACCCAGCTTGTGATGCTGTGTCTGGTGTACCCCAGGACACAGCTGGCCCTCCTGGCTGCCAGGGCATTGCTGATTCACATTCAACTTGCCATCAAACAGGACTGCCAGGTCCTTTTCCATGGCACTGCTCTCCAGCATCTCATTCCCCAGTCCATACACACAGTCAGGGTTTCCCCATCCTAGATGCAGGATCTGGCGCTTGCCCTTGTTAAACTTCATACAACTGGTGATTGTCCATGTCTTTAATTTTTCATGGTCTCACTGCTGGGCCTCTCTGATCTCAAGTGTGTTGACAGCTCCTTCTAATTTGGTGTTGACAGCAAACTTAGTCCTTTAAGTCCTGCCTCCATGTCATTTATGAAGACATTGAAGAGCTCAGGGCTGACTATGGAGCCCTACAGGACCCCACCAGTGCCACCACTGATGGCTGATGCCACCACTTTCACTGTAACCCTTTGTGCCCGACCTGTGAGCCAGTTGTTCACCCATCACATGATGTGTTTATCCAGCCGTGGGCTGGACATTTTGTTCAGTAAGACACTGTAAGAGATGGTATCAAAAGCTTTGCTGAAGTCCAAAAATATTACAACAACTGGCTTTCCTTGATCAGCTGGGTAGGTTACCCTGTCATAGAAGGAAATTCAGCAAGAAGGAATTTGCTCTCATGAAGTTGTGCTGGCTGTGATCAATGACTGTGTTGTCCTTCAGCTGTTTTCCAGAATCTCCCAGAGTAATCTCTTCTATTATTTTACCAGGCACTGAAGTGAGACTGACGGGCCTGTAGTTTCTAGGGTCCTCCTTGCCCTTCTTGAAAATCAGAACATTAGCCAGCTTCCAGTATTGATAAACGACTGTTTTATCATCTTTCTAATTTTCATCATCACTTAATTTGTAGTTACTTTTGATGTAAATTATGGTGTTTTTTGACATCAAATACTTAATCATAAGTTCTTACTGTATTTGGGTTATTGGCAGCTGTATATTCTTGTGTATATATTTAGGAGAAATAGAGCTAACTGCAAGCCTTGTGATAGAAAGGTATTATTACAGTTTTTAGTGAAATAGATACATTAGCATCAGTAATTTGAAAGGATTCTTCCTCTCCAGGACATCCCAAGAAATCTTGTATGACTGCTTTAGGTCGTTAGCTAATGTAAGTCTACGATATCTTTGGATGGGATTCAGCAATTCTGCAGTGAAGTCATCCATGGTCTATCATCAAGAAAATGTGGGCAAATTATCCATTGCTCAAATAAATGTATAGCTTACAGTATCTAAATAGGACCATATGCCTCTTATAGAGAGTCGATTAAAACACTGATTTTAGAAAGAGTTTGGAATTTCAGATTGCACTACTAAGGCAAAGGGCACAGCTGGACAAATACTCCAACCACCCAAACATTTATATTTTACCAGCCTTTTTCATTCCCTTATTCCCCTATTTTCCACATTTGCTTTTCACCAAATGTCTTAAATCCCTCCCTTTTTATCTTTGGTTCCTGCTTGGAATCTCGTGACTATTGTCTCATCCCAAGATGCTCTTCCTCTGTATCCCATCATGTGTCCCATCACAAGGCACTGACCCCTCTTAGTATGAAAGGTGGAGACCTACTCCCAAGTGAGTCATGATGTTGGATTTTATGCCTGGATACTGGGGCTGGGGCTCTCCTGGGGTAGCCATCAGCTTTGTGAGATATTACTCTGTCTGCAAATTAATGGAGAATAAAAACAAATATTCACTTCTAGCTAATTGTCCATTTCCTACAGAGCAAAATGCACTGTAAGTCATAAAATGATCCTGCCAGTGATCTAATAATGCATTTCATATTTCTTTCTCATCTTCCAAAATTTCAGGATAATGGGAGCTATGTAATTTTGCTAAATTTAGACACTTAGAAAAGTTATGTACATCCCTTTATCTCTACCACTGAAAGCAGCACAAAATGTTTTGCTACTTTCCAATAGTAAATTTATCCCTTGAGAAGAAACTGCAATTTTTAGTCTCTCTAAAGAAGAAGAAGAGGGATTGGAAGAAACTTTCCACGACTGAGAACTGAGAACTATTCCCATTTCTTTAATGACATAATGCATTGATGGTTAAGCAACAAAGGTAGGTTGATGGCAAATTATTTTTTCACAAATTTAGTACACCTTAAGCAACACGTATTTCAACAACAACAACAACAAAACATAAAAAAATTTATTTTAGCAATATACTCTCAAACTTAATGTAGCTCAATATAGCTTTCAAACTTAACATTAATGTGTCAGAAAAAAAAAAAAAAAAACACCAACCAAACCCCAAACTCCAGTATAAATTAACTGGTTTACTTCTCACAAAACTACTCTGATTATTATAAGGTTAGAGTCTGAAAGAAGACATACAATAGATTGCTTGCATAAGGAACATTTTAATTGAGAGTCAACAGAGTATGAAAATTAGGAAATTAGGAATTTTACTATCTTTATATCAGATTTTCTCAAGTAAACAGTCTTGGGAAGACTGCAGAATCTTGCTAAATATTAATTTGTTTCAGGTTGAATTTCAAACTGATTTCAACTACATATTTATATACTAAATATTTTTGGGGAGTGATGTTTTGAAATACATTAAAACTGGAAACTATTTAGGTAGTAATTTGACACATGCTGAATTGTATATATAGGAGCAAGAAAAAATATATATTTGAGACAAAAGGTCCTAATAGTCTGGAAAAAAATGGCAGTTTTTTCCATAATGATCTTTTAAACATAATCTTCATATTCTTCAATTTTCCTTGTATCTCTGTGCTTTTCCCCCATCTCTCTGGAAGATTCCCTGAGACTTCTGCAAGATCCCAGTAGCTCTGACAGTAATTCCTTACCGTGCAGACACAGGTGTTCAGTGTTCAATGAAGGATGAATTAGTCAATGACACATAGTTTCTGCAATACTGTAACTTAGCAAAGTTATTTATAGACCTGGAATCTGATTTTAAACTTTTTTTTTTCTTTTTTTATATCATCATCCACCAGCCCACTTGGTTATATGTAATAGTGAAAGGAATTTTCACATAATTATTTATGTTGGAAAAGATCAAGTCCAACCTTTAATCGACTTTACCACAAACAAGTTCATTGCTCCTTTCAGCCAATACAAAACAACCAATTTGAATTCAATTTTTCCAAGGTGCCATCATTATCAGCTGCAGACTTTCCCTTAGTTTTTTGGCATATGCATAGGCCTCTAACAGCTGCTTTAATATCATGGTTCATTTGATGTCACAACAGCCATACTATGAATATTACATTTCTCAATCTTTGAGAAATTTACACAAGTACAATCTCATATGCTTTCCTTCAACAGTGAAGGGAGGGTCCAGGATTGCACTTTTCAACAAGATTGCTGACAATAAAAAGATCTTAAAATGTCAATTTGGGCTTAGACCCTGTCGAGTACTTTTGGGTTTATGCATAAATAGGCAATTTTTCTTGTTTCTGACATTATCTTGAATATACTGTAATTCTTCCATTTTTACTCTCCTTTGAATACTCAAAGGCTGCAGACTATCACATCAATCCATTAGTTTCTGCATTAAAAAAACCCAGATCCTGAAAAAAACGATCAGTTCCTGAGAGCAAGAACTGGAGTGTGGGTGAATTCCAACAGCTACACCCTGTGCAAACAGCATTTTCACAGCAAATCAACTATACTGCTCTTGATAAATCTCTCTGCAAAAAATATAATCAAATAGCAACCATGGTTTGGAGAATCCAAATAAATGTTTCTTACTTCCTGTTACAGATACATTGGCATAAGGACCAGAAGCAGAATAGTAAAGTTAGTATATGAGGATATGTTTCACCATGAAAGAATTAATGTTTTTTCCTGTTAATCAATAAATAAAAACAATTAATACCATGTCATATTATCTTTATAACATTTATAAAATTTTATTTAGTACATTTGCAAGCTAACTACTAAGGATATCTTAGCATCACTTTTACAAATTAATGAACTTTGGCTGTGTTTTCTATAATTTTCACATGGTATATATTAGAAAACACCACATGTACATAAACAAAGACAAAACTGAATTTTATCAACAGATTAAGGATTATTAAATACAGTGCAAGACATATAACTGGTGAGTATAGTTTGCAAACATATGCATTAATGATTTACTAGGAATAATTCAAAATTTTGCTGTACTGATATTATTTTTCCATGGTCTCTTCTGAGCAGGAGGATTCTCTTTTGTGTATAGTATATAGATATAGTCTACTGACTCTTGCACTTGAAGCAATTCTTTGTTATTACACTACCATATTATAGACATCAGCATTGGATGATCTCATGTTTACTGGTGTGATTTTGGCAACACAATCTTCATGGATTCAAAAAGTGGCCATTTCATCTTCTTTTTGTTGCAGATTCTATTTTCTGAATTGGAAATTGGCTTGGGGTTTGTTTTGGTTTGCTCTTTTTTTTTTTTTTTTTTTTTTTTTTGTATTCTCTCATGCTGATGCTACCATGAATTTAACTTTGTTCAGTAAGTTTTCATGTGGGTTCACAAATTTACTTTGCTTGACAAATTTAAATGACTTATAAAAATTAGTTCTTTGTGTTTGAGACCTAGGACAAGTTATAACCTAATCTTTTATAAAACCCCCAGCATTCTTGCATTGTTAGGTCAGCTGTATTCTTTCTTTTACATTAAAGAAATTCTTGCTTTTATACAGTCTTTAAAAAGGTTAAATTTGTGTATGCCATTCTAGTTTTTCAACTTACTGAAAAAAAAAGGAAGAAGGAACCAAACCCAAAGTGCATACAAAATGTTTTGCTGTGCTCATAAATAGGCATTTCTGAGGGAGTCAAAACTCAGAGTATCACAGAATGGCTGGGGTTGAAAGAGAGCTCTGGAGGTTGTCTGCTTATACTCCCTGCTAAAGCACAGTCACCTGAAGCAGGATTGCAACCTAAAGCAGGTTTTAGTAACTCCAGAGAAGACCCCACAGCCTCTTTCTTCATTCTCTTTGCTGCTGCTTCTCACTGTGCTCTCTGAAGGACAAGTTGGTGTGACGAAGGCGCCCTCCCTGCAGGAGTGAAGAGCACCATGGTTCAAGCACCATCAACCAGTGGGCCTGGGCTTGAACCAGCCCTGCTGGTCAGGCTGTTGAGTTTTTGTGCTGGGCTGCATCTTCTCAGGAACATAGGAGTCCAGGCCACGTCTCATCAGGAGCCCGAGCTGGGGCTGGACAGAACTAAAACTGCTACAGCCACGCAGCTGGCTACACCAAGGGAAGGGGCTGCCTGGAGTCAACCACTTTGCTCTAAATCACTCTAAAAACACCAAGTGGCCCACCCAAGCCCACTGCGCTCTCCTGCACCACTGCTGGAGGCACAGCAGCCATCTCAACCTTCCGTGAGCAGGGCCACTGCTCAAGGCCCCAGCATCTGATACATATAACAAGGTAAGTAACACATCACATTCAGCCTCAAATGTATGCTGAAATCCTTTACATATATCCAGCTGTAGCTTAATTATTAGAAGTGTGGTAAGTAGCAATGTTTGACTACTGTCTAAATTGTTGTCTAAATCAATGTCTAATCACCATCTAAACTATCATTTCAATGAACCATCATTTAAATAATTCTCTATCAATTTAACATCATGGTTTAATCAACATTAAGCTATTTCTTTATCACCATTTTTCATTCAATCATCAATTAATTACCATTTGATTATTATATGATCATTAATAAAAACCTCTCAGTTATCCCCATAATTATGACTACTCTTGATACTTTATTTAGACTTTTTAATTTTTTAAACAGATGGGTAATGCAGCTTTTCTTACTTTACTAAGTGTCCCAGGGAAAAAAACTCTTCAGCCATAAAATTCATACCCTGCATTACATGTGTGTGTGTGTATGTGTGTGTGTGTGTGTGAATTTATAGTGCATGTTTCTCACAGACAACAAGGTCTGGTTTTCACAATTACTTTGCTTCTTCTCCTGAGGCTTATATATGAAGGTTGCCAATAAAATATAGATTTTGATGCATATAAAAGCTTCAGAATGTTAAAGCACTGGATCTAGAAACAGACAAGGAATCCACTGTAAAAAATAACCATGCAAAGTGTTCAGACAATACATATATTGTAAACCAAACAAGGGAGTCAACAGAGCTGCCCAGTCCATTCTAGGAGAAAAAACATGCCTTTGTTTTCCCATGGCATTGTTAGACACAAAGAATGCTGAATAAGTGATGAACTTAGCTTTTGTGTGATTAAGTGCACAAGCTGTATTTCTGAATTTTAACAGTCAACTGGATGATTTTCAGTAACCTTTGTAATTAAACATTAATTCTTCCATGATGTTCTTTCACATAATGTAGATCTGAATAGCCACATCCAGCAGCTACCTATTCTAGAACCAGTGAGAGGTCTCAAATGTTGTGCTGCTTCAAATCAACATAATTTGAGGTATCAGACATCAATGAAATTATGCTTATTAAATATGACACATGATAAATGAATTCAACATAGTCTAAAAAATACTAATCCTCTGAATCTCTTTATTTCATGTTATTGGCATAATCTAAAGAGGCTAAGTCTTCCCTATAAAATCAATATAAACACCCTTCTGAAAAGACTATTTCTTCAAACACTAAATAAAGAGAGAAATGGAAGAAGAGAAACCAAGCAACATAGGAGAAATAACTTTGTCAGGGAATGGTCCCTACACAAATATGCTTTACAGATTTTTCACCTATACAAGCACACAAATACTGCATAACATTAATTCTATCAAGACTTCTTTTACTTGCTAACTTTTAGTTTCCTCATCCAAAGTTATTCTGTGACAAAGGAAAAAGACAAAAAAGCTCCCTGGTAGCTTGCAGGGAAAAACATCTCCTGAAGGGGAAGAATGGCTAAATTTAAATAGCTGAAGACATGCTGGTTCCAAGGCTTGTTTTTCATGTGCACGATTAGGACAGAGATTCTTTCACTGTCACCCTCTTACATAAATATTTCCTTCCCTGAGGCTGTATTCAGTTTAGAACTGGAATAACGAAAAGTCAATAGTGGCCTGACAGGGACAGGCACACATGATAAATTCTGGCACTATCATTATTTTCTATTCAGTGAAGCTTTGAGGAAACATTAGGAAAAGCTTTAAATTCCCATGCAGACATCATACCTACCCAGAATGGCAAGCTGAAGCAGACTTATTCAACAGATTCCAAACCTTGCTCAAATTTTAATGTGCTCCATTTCTCCATTGGTAAAGCAGAAATGAAAGACTCCTTTTCTCTTTCTTCTACCCCTCTGTGAATTAATGATTCAGACTATAAGATATCTGAGATATACACCCCTGTAGACATCATTTATACACTAATGCCTTTGTAGAGCTGCAGGAGGTGAGTACTATGCCATGCTTTCTAGGGAGATCAATGCTGTCAGCACCAGTTAACTGCTCTCCAGTCTGCAAGGCAGGATTACTCTAGGGCTTAAGTAAGCAGGCACAAATTGTAGACTGCATAGGGTTTAGGCAAAAGGCAAAGATTTCCATGCTCAATCTATCCATACCCTCAGTATATCCATACCCTAATTTTTGGTATACAAGGAATTTTAAGGACAGTAAAAGAGATTAAGTATCCTTTGAAGAGTCACTCCAACTAGGACTTGAGGAAAATTTAAATAATGAGAGTCAAGGCAAGGCAGAATCTAGGTGACATGGATGTCATTTTTATCATTATGTGTATGTACAACATCCAAAACATTGTGGGGTCCAGACTTCCTTTGAGAACTTTATTGCATATCAGGGAATGAAAGTACTAGTTTTGTTTCTAAAGATTTGCTAATCCCATTGCCTACTCAGAATTTTAGACAGTATCTCACAGTTTGCCCAGCACAGTTTCTTCTCAATGAATATGAGCAATAATGACAAATCTATGAATAAACAAGTTGATAAGTCTTTTAATTTTATATCTTTTAAGATAAAAACTACAATTAATCAGCTACCTTAATGAAGATTCTTGTAGCTGCAAAATTAACCAAAGGACATTATCTGTACAGAACATTCACAGATAACCAGTATCAGACACTTAAGGCACAGAAATGTTGCTGTGGCTATTTGTAAAAGGATTTTCTTTAATGTCTCACTGCCTGATAATTATCTTTGACAGTTCATAAGTACTGCTAAGCCCATAATACAAAGGTATGTTACATTTTGGATGTAGTTTTCACTTAGAATTTTTTTTACAGCAATTAAATGGAAGATCATAATCCAAAGTTTTTTGGAGACTTTTGAAATAAAATAACTGTAAAAATGAGAGTCTATATTCCCCATCTTTTAGCTGAAAAGTGCTGCAATATAGAACAATATATCCACTCATATTCTAGAGTAAATTTAAAAAATGAACAGTATTATTGATTTATGCAGTAGCTGTATTAAGAAAACAAAGGAAGGAAATTTTTATGGGAGGAAGGAAGGGAAAAGCAAGAAAAAATAAGCTTCTGTTCTTTCCTACCACCATTCTATCAAAATCTCAGAACCGGGGTACTTCCTATTTCCCAATGATTTTTAACCTGTTTACATGGAATCTTGTCCTTTCTTCATCTGTGTGAAACAGCATACTTGGTCTCGTCCCACTTCTCCTGTCTTGGCCTTCTAAGTCTTCTTCTGTTGTCCTTTCAGATTTTATTTCAGCCATGCTCTATCTTCAAAACATTTCTAAAATGTGCTCGGGGTTTCTTTTTTCTATTTTGCTATGCAACCAGAAATCTCATTTATGTTCTTATGAATTACCACAATATCCTTTTATTTTGGCTTTGCCACATGCTCTACAAAGTCATAACACTGTTACAACAATGAACTTTCTATCCCATAACTCTGATTGCAGCATTCATTTCTGTGCATTCCTACATCTGTAGTTTCATATGCAAAGGATGATAAAAAATAGTTGTTGCTTATAAAACTGACGTGAGTAAAACTGTAACTTTGGGCATCAGCATCAGAGATCAGATTAGGAAAAAAAAGATATATTTGGCCTACAAATTGAAAGCTACAAGTCTGTGCTAGTCAGCTATTTAGCCACTTAATTAATCGTTTATTGCCTTGAGATAAAAGATTAAGTTGGAACATGTATGCCTGGCATACACTGTCCAACAGCACTTCTCAGGTGGAGCATGCTCTCCTGATCCACTGTCATGCAATTTGATATTACCTCTGGAAGATACTGCCTGTGCATCCAAGGCTCATTTCATATAATTTTATCTGTCTGAGTGTTCATAGCTCTACAAGTACAATGAAATTCCACGCATTATAAAATGTCAATGTTCCACTGATAGTACCATTTTATTCCTCTGTTTATCACAATAATAATATCTGAGCTCATTAAAATACCTACTACATCTCTTACAAATTGTTCTTTGGTAATCCTTTCTTTCTTGACTGAAAAAAATGTCCTTGCAGAAGAATTTTGTGACAGTTGTACCTTCCATACAGCTCTTCCTGAAATGCTCTATTTTTCCAGCATCTTCTTTTCCCCCTCATAACACAAAACAATGTCCTACTAACCCATTGTTGAGAAAGTACTCTCCAAAAGACTACTGTTTCTTCTCTTTCATGTCTGACACAATTTGCTCCAGGAACATAAACAGACTCAAAGAAATCCACAATCGTAACAGAAGAGTGATTTGAAAGTGGGATCCCTATATAGGCATCGAGCTTGTGAGTGGGCAGGCACAAGTAGCAGTTAGAGAATTCTCTAACACTCAGAAATGAAATAACAAAAGTAAAGCAAAACAAATTACAAGTCAATTAGTTTTTATAAAATTATGTTTTGGAAAAGAATATTCACTAGCAATGATACAAAACCAGTAGAGTACCTGGTCTGGGAAATAATTATTTTTAAGAAGAAAGACCCAACACCCTGACTGCTTTAGCAAAACCATCAAACAGCTTTTGGCACAGCAATTATTAATGAATTTTCTTCTTTTTAGTCTATAGGAAAGAAAAAATCACAAAATATATACACCTGTACAACTGAGAGAAGATTTCTCAGGAAACAGGCAGCTGACTTAACGATAAAAAACATTTCTAATGATGTCTGTCAATCAACTTGAACTCCAAATGTCCAATTTTGTCCTGACTGCACTGGAGTCGGGAAGAATTACACTTGTACAAGAAAAGGCAGGAGGAGGGACCTAATCAAAATTTTCAAAAGATGGTACCCAAAGAATCAACTGAGAACTATAAATGCTTTGAAAACCAAGATAACTGGATATGTTTAAATGCCACCTACTCACTAACATTTGAAAACTACAAGCAACCCACAAGCTTCTTTTATTTAGCAAACTAAGATTAGTTACCATCCAAAATTGTTGGGTTTTTTTATTTAATTCTGATTTTTTTTTTTTGTCCAAGAATATTTAACAGAAAGGGATACAGAAAGGAAAATGGAAAGTAAACCTAATACACAGAATGAAAACAGGCATTAAGTTTTAGAAATTGCTTTAGGCAAAGTTTATTTGTGATGAGACATTACTGTGAAATGGGTTGTGCTAGAACTGCAATTAGGAAAATATATATTTTCTCTCTGGTCAGATGGACAGGCTTCTCATGTTTCTTGGCTGGTTTTTATTGTTTTGGCAGTGAATAATAATCAAAGATATACAGAAACACTGGGACACATTTTTGCTGTCAAATTTTCTGCATCTGTAAAGGCACCGAGTTTTGGCAGCTCTCATGATCTTTGCTTCTCTCTTCCTTGTTGTGCACTGCAAATTTTGGTAGCAATCTTCTTCTTTTTTTTTTTTTTTTTTTTTTTTTTTTTTTTTTTTTTTTTTTTTTTTTTGTTTAATCAAAGATGTGTTGCAAGAGGCTCTCTGATGCATAGTATATGAATACAATCCTTTGGACAAATCTCTTTTTAAAGACTTTTACATAACAATAAGCACCTGGACTCACTGACTTATCTTAAATTGGCTTCTCCACTAAAACAAACTGGTGTAAGAGAAGAAATCTGAAATCAGGATTAAAACTCTACAGAATTTAAATTTTTTATTAATGACAGTAAAGGAAATAGGCTGATACAAGAAACCTGCAGATGGGAATTAGGTTGAAGATCCAGTAGGATGCAAAGACAGAGTTAGAAGAGGGTAATCAATAACAAATGTCAGGATTCTCCCATTTTTGTTTTTGTACTGTTGACAAACAGTAATGGAAGCAAAAGGTGAAGTACTACACCTTACTTTAATATCATAGAATCATAGAATTGTTTGGGTTGGAATGGACCTTTATAGATCACCTAATCCACACCCCCTGCCATGGGCAGGGACAACTTTACACAGGTCACTAGATAGCCATTCACATAAAAGACCTATGCAGGTATCAGAATTGTCATGACAGTATTTTTTTCCTTTAAAAAATAACAGATTTCACATGCTACTTTGAAAAATGTGAGAAAACAGAGGCTGACAAGTCAAGAAACAGAAAACATTGTGGCTAATGCTAGAATTGAGATTGCTTAATGTCTTAATTTCTCCCCTTATGGCATATGCATTATAGCAACATTATATTGTTAAAATTTATTTTTCCCACTTGGAAGGATGCTTTATATTACAATTCTAGTAATGTATTTTTAAGCTATAGAAAATGCTATGATGGGACTATTATTCCAACCAATTTTAGAAAACATATAAGCAAGCAATGAAGCTGACAGTGGAAAATGAGAAAACCCAAGCAGGTTTCAATTTCAAGCATTAAGAAATTCAGACTCCTTTGTAATAAAACAATGCTGGAAGCCCCAAGAGAAAAGAAAGAAGAACACATCTGTCCTACTGATGTCAAGGAGAATAAGGGCCAGGTTCTGCCCCTGTGCACACACAACTACCACTACTGTCAGCTGAAGTAACATGTAACTTAGGGTTCAGCTGAGTCCTGTGCATCAAAGCCAAAAGTTCACGGCATTGTTAAGTGTCATAAATTATTATCAATGCATTTTACTGATGCCTAACAATGTTGAACAAGCTGAATCTTTGACAGCCCCAGACTTGAAAATTTGACTCTAAGAAAATAATCAACTAGCATTAAGAGGAGGATACTGAGAAACACTGGCAGAGACTGTCTGCATCCAGAGTTTGGTTATTCTAAACTATGTACAACCAGATCATATTACTTCAAATGTCTATTGCTGAAGATTAGAAAATAAGATACTGAATGTTTTTAATTCATATTCTTTTGTTAGTTGTTAAATGATCAACCAGAATTTACTTTAAAAATTATTCCCTTACAAATGGTTTGGAAATTATTGGAGAAATATATCACTATTTTAAAAATGTTTTCTTGATAACAGTTCAGTTATAAAGAAGTCTATTTGAGTATTGTTGACATTGCAGCTCATCTTGCATTATTCTCCTTTATCATAGTACTCTTGACTCACTGTTTTTGGCATATATATATTACACCTAAACAAACTGAACAAAATGTGTTAATTTACTTAATTTGCTTAACAGCTTATAAAGCCATAGTGGAAAGAAAGAATAAAGAAAGAAAAGAAGAGTGAGGAAGTGAAACAGCAGTCATGGAAAAACAGCTTAATCTACTTGCTTTTAAAAAGTATCTGCAGACACCATACTTCCAATATCAAGACTTTTAAATATTGTCTTTTCTCAGTAGAAAGCCTATAGCAATTTTTATTTAGTGAATAATTTTATTTGTGGGATCTCAAATTATTTCAAATAGACAGATGGATCAGCTGGATATTAACTTATTAAGGGGTGTAACTAAGGGTTCGTATGGTGCACTCCTACGTTGTACTTCAACATGAGCAAGACTGTTTTGATATCCAGTAGGAATATTACTGTACTTTACTATATTCTACTATATTCTCCATGGGAACCATAAAATAATGCTCAGTATCTTAAACTGCACTGCTGTTGACATGTGACAATTGTTTTTTCAGTCATTTTTTGAATGTTTATGTAAAATTTTTGCCCACATCTGTTTAAAAATTTGGCGAAAATTCTTAAGAACTGTTTATTCATTGTCTTGCTTTCATTTAAATGCAGTGTGAGGATGTCCAGAAAAACCCTGTTATTAAAGTGTACAATAGGGTCCTCAGTTTAATATTAAAAGGAAAAAAAAAAAAGCTCATGGCAAACTGACAAATAACCTGGTTATAACAGTTATAATAACTGTTTATAACAGTTGCAATATAATCTATTGCTCTTCAGGAAACAGCATATTGGCTTGCACTGCAGAGACTCCCAAAGAATCTGAATCTGAATTTTGAAAGGCATGAAAATAACTTCCCATAAATAATTGCCACATAAGCAGGTCCATAAGAAGTAGGCTATTTTAGGCAGAAAAAAAGTGGGTGAGAGATTAGAGGTTTTTTTTATACTTAGTACAACCAATTTTCTCTACATTCAGGAGTATAAACTTTAAAAAAGCCTGTGTGGAGTGGTCTTGGTCTCTTCTAATGTTCTTGTACTACTGGCTGTGGTGTTGCATGCTATCACCAACTAGGCCATGTAACTGTAAATTCCTAGGTCTCTTTATTTCATAAATACTGGTACTACCTGACAATCTCTAAGAATGGGGCAGCACCTCTGACTCCACAAATTTAGAGGAAGCTTTACTCCTCTAACACACTCTTGATTTTAATCTCCCTGTGAAAAAAGTAACATCCATTTGTATAGATTCATTTATTCCCCTTCATTGTTTTTCTTTTGCTTCACCTTCTACTCCAGTCAGCAATTATCAGGAAAACCAGTACTCAGTCTGAATAAGAGAGCCTTGATCTTTCACCTCTTCCTCAGTAAGAAAAAGAGCTCATCTTCTCTCAGGATTTCTTTACATTTTTACAAGTTATGCCCCTTTTGCTTTTTAATAATTATTTTAACAATCTAACTTAATTTGAATGTTGGCAAATCTCACCTCATCCTTGCTGTTTCTAACCTCTAAGACACAACGTTCTACTCCTACTTCTGTAATGCTATTTGAAGTCATACCCTTTGCAAATAAGCAGTCTTCCTTATACAATATTCTCACTTACTAAAGACATTTCCAGACTTTCCCTACATTCAGATATTCAAGAGATCTATTTCCTTTTATTTTCCCTACAGCATACTTTTTAAAGCTGAAATGCTTAGATTTCAATCAATTTCTATTGACATTCATTTTAAACTGATTGAACCCATGACTGCTAAATCAAAAATTATATCCTCCGACTAAAATAGGCTTTTTGAACATTGCTAAATGATGGATATCTCTATGTTTTTTCTGCTAAAATAAAATCCTATGTGTCTCACTCTTTGCCTTGTTTTTGCAATCATGTATATTGAATAATATTAATTAAAACCCTTGGGCCAAGAGCATTTGCTTCTCTTGACTCTGGAATTTTCTGCTACCAAAGAAATAATAAAAATTAAATACTAATAATTCCTGCTTTTGCACAGATCTAGGATTTTCTAGTATGCTAATCATTTAGTGAATTCTGTTATGAGTTGCTGAACCATATAGCGCAATGGAAGAGAGGCTGCCATAGCAACGTTTTCCTAGGCCTAATCAGCAGTAAGTCTGAACACATATTCCTAACAGGCATACACACACAGAAAGTATGTACACACAAATATATATCACAAATATATATATATATATATATTTATATATATATATATTTAAAAATATATATATATATAAAAATAAGCACAAGGCCAACCACATAGATCAACATAGACAGAAACACTCAATCAAACACAGATGGCATGAACGGTGAAATCCTGTCCTTCTCTCTGGCATGAGTCCCTGTAACCTGAGGTGTGACTTGCTGCTGGCACTTACACCCATGCAGAGGCACACATATAGCACAGGGAGACCTCTCACACAGTAAGGTTTAGAAACAGAGTCTAGTCTAGGAGACTAGTCTAGGAGAGACTGTGTTGATCAGGTGCAGGGCATAACCAGACAAGCAGACTGACCAGCAGTTTGTTTACACCAGACCAGCCCTATTTACCTCCTCATCCCACTATTTTCTCTCACATGCTCATTCCCATATCACCTTGATTACTTCCTTTCCCTGTCTTTGGTTCTTGCCCTAAACACCTCATAAGTCTTAATCCCAAAATGCTCCATTATCCGTTCTACAACGTGTAGCGTAGCCCTATGCAGTAACACCCACACAGAAATTTTTGGTTGACTGCTGGGTGTGTCGCCCACCTCCAGGGCAGCTGAGGTAGGAGGGGCTGACCTTGTGCTCCCTTTGCCAGACCTGGCACCCCCAGCTGCCCAAGTGCTCCTGAACTCCTCTGTGTATGTGGAGATGAGCGTTCAATCACCTAACCTAACACACTGACAACTGAGATTAAATAACATTAAACATTAACATCTCAACATTAAATAAATGTTGAGATGCTTCCGGTGCTGCACATTCAGGTCTGCAATGCCAATCAACAGAAGAGGTTCAAGGCAGGGAGTAAACAGGAGCAGCCCAAAATAGAGGAACTGTAGAACTGCACAGGTGAAAAGCCATACCATAACCACCATAAGAATAAACACAATGAATTTCCAAAAGGGAACTTAGGTTCAGAGTTTTTATATTTTATCTGAGAGACTAAGAACTTTACCTTAATGAGATTTCTCTTTGCTGTTTTCCTGGACACAACATACAATCTACCTACCTATACCCAGGCCACTGAAGCAGCTCTTCATGTTTCAGGCCTTACCACAATGGAGATCGTCAACATTTCCAGCACGAGTCTACTCCAAAATCTTGCTGAGGCACCGCTTGACCACCGGGTCAACTGAGCGAGCACAGCACCTGGGAAACTCCCGTGTGTGTTTTTCCTGGAAGTTCATCCAGCATGGCTTCTCTGGATCAGACACAGCCCTGATGTGTCGTAAGATATGAAGAGCTCTCAGACTACAATGATTTGGCATGCACCGGTGACATTCATTATCAATCCAAACTAGACTGATTGGTGTCACTTATGTACCAACATGTGCTTGTCGTGAACATGGGATGGGTCATGGGATTGTAAACTGTGATAGGAATCCGGCCTTCTTTACAAGCCTGTCGGTCACTTAGCATGTGCACAGCACTCCGTAAGTAACAAAAATAGACATGCTGCCTACTGCTGGATCTCAGAAATATCAGGACGCCCTTGGTAAGGGGGAAGTTTGACTAGGTGACCTTGAGAACACAACAGTGCCTGTCCTCTGCTCTCCCCTTCCAGGCACAGAGCAGGAGCCACTGCCAAGGAGCTCCCCTGCATCCCAGGGATTGCTGCATTTTTTAGGGGCACGAGCTCAGGAGCTCTTGAGCGTCCTGAGGCCGGGAGGTGCAAGTGGGAATAGGGAGCCCATCCATGAGCACGAGGGATTACAGCGAATTTTCCTTCAAACGGCGAGACCCAGGCACCCAGCTCTCCACGGGGACGCTCTCCCTTGGCTCCGGCCTTGCAGCGCGGCGGGAGCTGCCCTCCCGCGTTCCCCGCCGCTCAGCGCGGCACGGCCGGGCGGTACCGGGCACAGGCGTCGGAGCGGGGCGCGCAGCCCCATCGGCCGGGCGGGAGCGCGGCGCTGCCCGCGGCCGCGGAGGGGAGTCCCGGGAGGGCACGTCTGGCGCGGGGCGGAGCGGCCCATCCCGCCGCCGTGCCTGGGGAGGGTCCCCCGGTCCGCCACCGCACCCGGGAGACGGTACCGCCCCTCGCAGGCTCCCGGGCAGTCGGGCACGGGTGTTCCTGCGGGAGCGGCGGCCCCTCCGGGGCGGGTGGAGCGCCAGGGCCCCGCGGGGCTCGGGCCGCCGGGCGGCGGGGCCGTCTCCCCCTCCGCGGCGGGAGCGGAGTGCGGCAGCCCGCGGAGGGGGCGGGGAGGATGACTTCATGCCGCCGGAGCGCCGTGAATTTAGGAGCAGCAGCTGCCGCCGCCGGCGGCGGGATGTGGGGGTGAAGTGACAGCGGGAGCTGCCGCCGGCTGAGGGAGGAACAGTGCCGGGCACCCGCCGCGCCCGGGGGCTCTGGGCCGCCACCAGCAGCCGCTGCGGGAGAGAAGGAGGGAGGGAGGAAGGAAGATGCGCTGAGCCGGTCGCTGAAAGGTGAGCGGGAGCTGCCGGGCGCGGGGGCGGGTGGCGAGCGCTGCGGCGCTGCTCGGCCGGAGGAGCGCGGCGCTGCCGCTGCGAGCCCCCCGCTCCGGCTCTGCCGGCTGCCCAGCCCGGGCAGCGTCTGGAGCCGTGCTGGGGCTCGTAGCTTCCTTCTCTTCCCCTCTTCTCCCTTCTGCCGTAGTTCCCTCCAAAAGCGGCGAGGCTGCGCTCTCTGAAGCGCCACAGTGTTGCGTTTTATCTTCCATGGCCAGGATGTGCGGTGGCTCGGTGCCAGCTCCCGCTCTCCGTGCCCGTGTCGGGGCACGCTGTCAGTGGCGTAGCACAGGACGGGGGCGAGAGCGGGAGGGCTGCGACAGGTGCGGGACTGCGCCCCCCTGCCCGGGCTCTCCCCAGTTCCGATGCGCGTTCCTCAAGTGACGGGGAAGACATCTTAGGGCAGAAGGGCTTCAGGGAAACAGAAGCAAAAAAAGATGTCATCTCATACACATTCCTGGATTTGGAAGTCGCTTCACAGGAAACTAAAGAGTGTAGAAGTTGGGGAACCAGCCCTTACACCAAAGTGGATTCTGTTGTCTTCTTCCAAGACTTGTGTGATTTTTTCCCTTTATTAATTTTTATCATCTAGCCTTGTTCACAACAACCAAAATAGCAGCAAAATTCAAATGCATTTGTTTGTTAATGGAAGAATTAGTGAGTTGCTGTTCTATCATATCACCTGTAGAAGCAGAAAAAACAAGAATGTATGCATATTGTAGCTTGGCTGATAACATTGCACAGTGTGGTACGTACATAGGTCTAAACATCAAATGAATGATGTTTTGGAATTGAGAAGGGAAAGAAATCTGTCTGACCTATTTCTGTACCTGATACACTGGTGGTTTTTGTTGGGTTGCTTTTTTTGTTTTGGGTTGTTTTTTATTTTTGTTTTGTTTTTTGTTGATTGGTTTGGTTTTTGGTTTGTTGGTTTTTTTTTGGTTTTTTTTTTTTTTGTTTTTTTTTTTTTTTACTTTGTACTGCTTTAAAAAAGAAAACTTGCCTTAAAGCAGGTATAGCAATACAGGAGGTTGGCATGCAGAGGCATCTCATTGGAATAGACATTATCTGCGTATGTAACAGTTAATGGCTCTGTGTGGTTCGGAAATGGAAGAAATTACTGTGTCTCTGGGAAGTAAAGAACTGGGAATTAATCTGTTCTTAATGAAAAAGGAAGCAGGATACTGGAAGCTGAAGGTTATTTTATTCAATGTCTATTTACCTGTATGTTCATCTTCAAGGATGCTGTTACCCAAGGGTTCACAGAAGCTCATACAGCTGTGGGATTCTTGGTTGTGGTTGAAGCCTCTCGTCATGGTGCTAGAGTAACATAAGTAATCCTTATGGACGTAACAGGGAGGAGTTGCTTTTTTGGTTGTTATTATTTCTGGGAAGATATTTAAATGCAGTCAGTACTGTTGCTGGGTATGCAGAAGGCAAATGGCAGCTACAGAGAGAGAAAATGTGTATAAAAAAACCAATTGAGGCTTCACAAGGCTGAAACAGAGAGCGAGTGATGAACTACAGAGTCAGAAATCAGTCCAACAGACAAATCTTTTCTCTGAAGCACAGTCATTAACTTAGATCCTGTACAGGCTTTTTGCTGTCACGGCACATGCAATGTATGTGCACAGCTTTTTGCTTTAAGTATGTCACGGCACATGCAATGTATGTATTTCAAACTAGGGGAAAAGAAAAGTTTTGTCAAACCTGTGTCTTTTATCTACCATACATTTATTTTGTTCCTGTAAACTCTGAGGCATTGGTTAGGGCATTTCTATTGGTGTTTTCTTTCTAGAATGAAGCATGGCTGATAGTTTCAGAGTTACAATGTTTGGCTGATTGCTTATCTAGTTGTATTTGGTTGGAAAAAGAAACGATGTAGCTGAGTTCGGATGCTTCACATATTAGCCATCCATTCTATATAAAGACAGTTTCTTCACCGGAGTGAAAAAATCAAGTGATGGCCCTCCAGCCAGTTGTTGCAAACACTGGGTAGCATGACTGCTCACTAATGTTAACACAATGTTATCACAGCATATTTAGCTCTTCATGCTTTCTGGCAAACCTAATTTTTCAAGACTCTTAATTAACTTTTTTTAAAACAATATGGTAGCAGAGATGAAATAGTGGTTGATCAAGAATCCTACTGCAAACTTGAATTGCTTCTGTTTTTATCTTGCGTACTCTAAAGGCAAGTGGTGTAATGTGCATGTGTCCATAGAAGAAAAAGTATATCTAATTATCAATGTGAGTCTAGTTCAATGGTGTAACTAGTGTAAATCTACTTCCTACAGATTTCTTTCCCAGAACTCTTCTTGCTCCTTCTGTTTCTGTAACTTCCATACTTCTGCCAGCCAAAGGAAAGCATCTTTATTGTGGTTGATCTGGGGCAACAGCACCGCTGACCGGAAGAACAGCCTAGTTGGCCAGCTGGTTGGTGCCAGACAGACTGGGTAGCAGCTGAGATTTAGTTGTCTTTTCCTCGGAGGTTCTGCTATTTTGGAATACTTCATCTGGGTTTGTTCTGCAGATATGTAAGAGCTTAATTATCTTTGAGGTTTCCAGGCTGCCATCAGCCTTTGAACCAGCGGGTTCATTTACCCAATTTTATTAGTGGGGACCAGATGGGTATGTTTGCAAAAGACTTGTTTCCTTTGTAGAACAAACTGGAAAATCCAGTGACCTTGAATGCACTTGAAGTTGCAGAGGTTTGATTTTACTTCTGGTCCTTTCCAAGGGCTGAGATGAAACACTTCAGTTAAATATTTTTCCATTATTATGAGAATTTTAAAAATTATGTTACTAAGTGCTGTTTGAACTAACTGAAATAACCATGTCTCAGAGAAAGCAGGTCATTTTTCACTTATGTTGTTACTAGGCTTTCAGTTGGATTATTTTTTCCAATTTAAGAATTCTATTTAAAAAGACTTGAGTAGGGTAGAAGGGGACAGATATTACACAATGAATTTAAAACTTCAGCATGTGCAAACAATCAAGAGTATTTCAACAGTAGTGATACCATTTTTATTTTGAAGAAGATATACATTCACACTTTTCAAATGCATGTCCTTCATGTGCAAGAGCTTGTGTTTCTGGGAAAGAAAATCTTTGAAAATAAATGCCAGGCACAAACTGAAACTTTGTCTCCTACTATGCAAATGGATTCCATGCTGGACTGTCAATAGAGGATCTTTATGTGAGTGCCCAGTAAACTGCAAAGGTAGCAATCATTAAAGAGAACTAAGAGTTTTATCCATTTATAGTATATTAGTGGCGGCAACAAGACAGGTATTGATAATCTTATTTTGAATTTGACACAGTCAAGTGTGCTTCACAACCAGGATAATGAGCCCCTGAGTTTAATATGAAATATGGAGATAGAAATGCAGTTCATGTATGCTTCTTGGAAAAGAAAGCTGGTTGAAGCCTTTCCCTTGAAGGGGACTGCATGTAAACAGCAACAAAAGCATGGATCTATTTATATATATTACTTTCATGATGCGTCGAGAGACTAGCTGTGGGAGAACCTCATTATTGTCTACTCTTAGAAAATTACTTTATTAAGACAACATTATAAAAGAAAGAATCTGATTGTACAAGAACTGTATGTTTCTAGTATATATCCCAGTCTCAAAATATATCAGAGGAGAAAGTAACACAAAATGGACTCCTATGGGACAGTTGGTGCAAATGTCCCAGCCAAATGCCAGATCAAAAAAATTATTTTATTTTTCCTTTAATTCTTATGGTCGATCCAATAAGATATGATAGTGGGTTTTGTCTTCCTTAAAATACTGAAGACACACTGCATTTCTGAGCTGGTCACATTTCTGTGATTGTAAAGTGATTCCAGGGTATCTCTGCTCTTCTTCCCTGTTGAACTAAGTATAAAACATGAACTGCGAGGAAGAGCTGCAGTAGAAGAATTTCAATGTCAGTTGGGGTGTAGTTCTCTCTAGCAGAATTTGGTTTGTTTTCTAACCTTTATTAAAATGAATTTAAAAATTGGCTATATTGCTGTTCTTTGGCTTTACAGGACTCATGAGGAATTTAACCTGCCTTTATGGCAACTACCTGGTCTCTGCACAGTTCTGTATCCCTTTCTGCACTCATGTCCCGATGGTTCATCAGATGTTAGAGGCAGCTAGGTAGAATGCCAACATAAAGTCTTAGTTTCTCTTACTCTGACTGCTTCTTTTTGTCACATTTTTGTTCTAGTGACTATTCAGAAAGATTCAAAGATATATCAAAGTTATTTTGGCAGCTGTTAGCTAGCCCATGAAATGTGCTGCAGCTTTAATGAGATCATATAGATCTTAATATATCCATATAATTATATATATTATATAATATATATATTTGCTAACTATTCACTCATTTGCCTTCTACCTCCTACAGTATTTCCACTTACACATATGGTGAGCACATAACTTTGGTGAAACGATCTCGCCACCTGTTGTTTTAAAATAGCACAGATGCTTATTAATGGTCCTTCCATGATGCTGTTTATAGTACATGTGGAACCTCACTTAAAATACTGTGGATCATGTTGGTAAAGGATATTATTACTTCAGCAACAGCCTTAAATTGATTCCTGTTCAGCATCTTGACTTAACTTGTCAGTCAGTAGGTAGGAGAGAGGTAAACTCCACAGAAGAGTCAAAATTGTGATGCTCATCAAGTGAGCTGTCATTGAATCCTTCACAAGGTGTTCTGTGGAAATGCCTGCTGCCTTTTGGATAACTAGTCAAGAATCGTGAGCATGCAGATTATATACACTCGTAAGTCTTGCACTCAGCTGAAGTGAGTTCCTTGAGGCCAAGCTCAACAGGACTTTCACACTTGAAGGCAAGGAAAAGTAAATAATTGCAGAACTTTAACCTTGACCAAGACTGTTGCCTAATATAGATGTATCTTTTTGCCATCGAAAAGTAATTTCTAAACTCACTAAAATAAGTTTAGGTACATAAATGTTCCATCAGTTCCTGTTTTCTTTGTTCAATCTCATAAGTCATTTGGATTCTCAGTTTGAATTTCAAAGAATTTCTAGAGTTCTGCCTAATATTTCTGATCTGCAGCTCTCTACATTTGTCTTGGATTATTTTTTTTTTTGTCTAACACATTCAAAGTGGAAGTTAAAAATGTATTTCTTCTTTGAAATCATCTATCTGCAGGTAGACCAAGAAAAATTCTTGATGTTAAGGGCCAGTTTGCTGTGGTGTAAATGTGAAAGAGCAGTCAGGCTAAACAGACTCAGCTTCTTTCAAACTTCCCAAGGTGCCCACTTGAGGCACAGAAAGTTCTTGATATCTGTATGATGCTAGTGAATTCCAAGACAACACTATTATACACTGAAAAAAATATATTAAAAAAAAGAGGAACAAAAGATGTTTCATTCAAGTTTGGTGAAAACTCGTCATAACTAGTAGTATGAGTAGCTCTGAATTTTTTGTGATTTTTTTCTTTAGTGAAACATGAAAACTTCTTTCCTGTGGTACATGACAGATTGCATTGATTGTTTGAGTTTAGTGTTGCTAATAAAGAAATAGTTGCTCACCCTAGAACGGTGACTGTCAGATGCCAGTTCCATTTCTATTGGACGGGCAAAAAGCTCTTCTTGTTCAATAAAAAAAAACAACTCTGTGGCATATTACAGTGTGGCTTGTAAGAATGTAAGTCTGTTATTAAAATAAGATGGCTGGCAAGATTCCAGTAAAGGATGCTTAGGGAAGTAATGACTAAATTAGGTGGAGTAATCATCTTTTGATACAGTCTCCCCGCGTTTGGTGCTCAGCATTGATTAGGAGTTCTCTGGGCACAAAGCAATGTTTGCACTATTATGTTTAATTGCAGGAGACATCATGTCCTTGCTGCATGTGTTTGGTTGGTCTGATTTCTGTTCACAGGCTCCACAGTACCCTTTGGCATGATTCACAGCATGTGGAGCGTAAGGAAAAAAGTCTCTTTGTTTTCCCTCAGAATTTGTTGCCTAGTGGTTTATTTGGGCACCTTTTTAATTGATATGATATGCGTAATGTTAAACAATTGCTTCCTTTTCAGTTTCTCACAAGTCAAGATTTTTTGTCACGTGCTTTTTCCTCAAAAACAGAGTTGTCTTCCTGTATGCACTCTTTCTGTACATATGGACTCTATTTCATATTTGATTTATTCTTTGACACTGTTTTTATACTTCCTGAAATTTATTTCTGACATGCAGGATTTAGAAACTGTATTTAATAGTGCAATAATTTCATATTTATGTCCCTTTTCTTTCCCATCTTTTTCACTATGCATATTTTTTCCAGTTACTCATTAAATTTCAATTGTGTCCCTGTGAGGTTCCTTTTTATTGTAGGATCAATACAACAATATGTTTGCATGACATAAGGTGCTGGTGCCATTAGCTGGAGACATAAAAGTTGGTAGCTGGATATCAAAAATGCATTTTAAATGTAAGAAAGAGCAAACTACAGTGAAATTACAGAGAAATTCAGTCATAAACCCTTCCTGTGTTTTAAAGTAGTTGGATGATGGCAGCTTCACTAGATTGGGCTAATGTTTATGAGCTCAGGCATGGGAAACAGAAAATAAGTGAATAGGATTTGTTAATGCATATAAGAATTGGAGCATGTGAAAATAATTCAGACTCTAAAAGGCAGGCATAATGTGAAACACTTCATATAAAAAACTCCAAAAACAAACCACACAAAACCAAAAATAGACTGCTGCATTTTAAGTAACTGTTATTTGTAAGGTCTCGTGGAGTCAAAGCGTGATAAGAGATGTGAATGGAGTCTGCATAAATATAGAAGCTGTATGACTTGAGAAAGAGACATAACTTATCAAAATGATTACAGCATGCCTTTAAAGCCTAAGGGAATTACAGCTTTTGTCAGTGAAATAAGCCTATTTTATCATATACTTGTTTATATACAAGCTAATAATGTTTACAATCACCAAAGCCTTTTCCATGCAAAGTATTTGGCCTGAATAGGGAGTTCTTTTAAGTTATTCTGAATAGCTTTAAGCTTTATGGAACACTTCCTGCCCGCCCCCCCCCCCCCCCCCCCCCACCTTTTCCTATGTGTTTATTTGCTTGCAGGGACTTCAGGTGCTGATTTATTGAATGGCAGCTTTAATATTATATGATAGTAAGAATTGTATTGATGCTCGTGTCATTCATGCTAAGTGACATTATGCAAAAATAATACCACCACTGCTGCATGTCCTTTCAAAATCTAATTTTTCTGTCTATACCTGATGTGGTACTACTTGACTGGGCCTGACTGGGGCAATGGTAATATTCTCTTCAGTTTTACAAAAGCAAAATCCCTGCTGCATGGTGAAAAACAGGTGCAAAGCCTTCAGTCATCCCCAACTTGTGCACAAAGCATCCCCAGAACAGATAAAGTTTGAATGGGTATTTATAGAAGATGAACATGATAGCCTGCACCCGGAGGAACAAGGATACTGTGTAAGAAATTTAAGCATGTAATATCACTTCCTCACTGATACTTTAGCATTTGTTACATGTTCATGTAACAGTAGGCTTTTAGTATTAGCTAATAATGGGGAATTACTTCATTAGCATTTAAGGAAGGAATTGAAAGTGTTTTACATGTTATAATTCATTAGCTAATTGTCACTCTAGAAGATACATTTCAGCTGTACACTTTGCACACTTCGGGAATTGCTGTACAGACCAAAGAGCAAGAAGAAACATATTTTTGTTATCCTCTTTTTCTCAGATACTGGAGAAATGTATTATTTATGTGACCCCTTTCATCATGGAAGATCTCCAAATGCTTTTCAGCACTTCCATTTTCATTGAAAATATTTGGAAATAAGGGATGAAAGCTGTTATTTAAATGTTGTTTTCCCACAGTTGTATAGCAAATAAGGCTGTAGATCAGGGAGTTACTTACGCAAGTCTCTAGAAAAAGGTACTGATTTCTGATGACTGCTGCAGCATGCTGACCTGTGCTGTTTCCTTCCAGGCAGAAAATTCTTTCCTTTCACTTTTGTGCCTCACAGAAGCAATTTTCAAAGACCATTCATCCGTTACAGACTGCTGCTCTGCTTGTTAGGCAGTGTTTCCAGTGGGATAACACACTATGCAAATATATTTTGTGTAAGTTTTCTAGGTCTTCCAAGTCCACTCTTAATTTGCATTTCTGTTCCTCCATCCCCTTCGAGCATTCTTGGTTTGGCTAAGGCAGGGACTGGTACTCGTTTTGCAAGTATATTTTTCTACTGAATTTTTTTTGTGTAAAATGTTTGAGTTTAAAGTTCTGTCCCTCTTGGTAGCACCATATTTCTTAACTACTGTCTTGAACATTTATTTGAAGACTAACAGTTTGCACACCTTAAATAACTGTATATGATGTTTTAAGCCAACTACAAGGCAGAATAGAAAGAAAACTTTAGAAGTGATCTAAGGTCAGTGTCCAAACAAATGCCTATCTTCCTGTGGTGGTTTGTTGCTTTAATTTCCTACTGCAGTGGGAGAATAAAAAAGTGCCAGAAACATCCTAAGTTTCCTCTGCTTTCCAGACTGTGTAATCTGAATGCTGTGTATTTTTGAGCCTAAGGTAGCACCTGAGCATTTCATTTTGGTGTCCAAGCATGGTTCTGGCAAGTGAGCTCTTTTACGCAGCTCCTCTTGAGAGGAGCAGTTGTCTGCATCTCTGGCCTTGGTAATGATTCATTACACTCTCAGGACTGCTCTTCAGTGTCATCTTTCATAATTCTATTCTTGTATGAATTTTGGTGGCATGTATGGATTTTCTGAGTTTGGGGTGGGGTTTTTTGGGGGGATTTTTTTGGTTTTTATTGTATGGCATGGCTATCAGCAGGATCAGAGTGACACTCTTTGTTCTAAGATAAACAATGTCTCTGAATTCTGCTGAGGCCTAGGACAGTTTCATGACTGTTAAACTGTTGTCAAGCCTTTTTGTTCATTTTTGACTTATGTCAACTTGTTCTTCCGAACAAGGCAAAACTTGTTCTTGGAGTTGTTGTGGGTTAGATGCCATTTCCCAGTAGATGATTTGAATGTTTAGAAAATAAATTATCCTTTTAGAAGCCTCTTAGTTTACCTGTCTCTCCTTTGATGTGGCTGCTGTTGAAGCAGGCCAGATTTTTAGCTAATTTGTCTGGCTTTTCTCTGTTCAAATAGCTGAAAACAGTAGAAGCTTTCTATGCATCCTGTGATAACTGTCTTTCAGCTAATGTTCTTTCTGTGACATTCTTCTTGAGCACGTAATCATATCTGCTGTTTCTTCTGTTTAAGAAATTTCACCTTCCCATCCCCCTTTCTGAAGTATTCCTCCTCTGCTCATGGAGCAGTAATTTCAGTAAAATGTTCTACCTTATCTCTATTTTTGAGCATATTTTAAAGCCATGTTCAGGAAAGCAGAAATATTTTGCAGTATCATAGTTTTCCTAGTAACAGGTGTAGATACTTTCAGTAGTTTTACTTTCTACATGTGGGGGTTTTTGTGAGTGATGTGAAAATCCAAGTCATACTTTAGCACCTTAAGTTTCTGGATTATCCCTATATAGTGCTAATTTATAATCTAATTAACATTCTGATAACCATGGCCAAAATACTAGACTTTCACTTTGTCACCAAGACTCCACTGTTGTAAGAGATCCTTTTGTAAGTAAGGACATAGATGTGGAAATGTTGGAAAATTCCTAATAGCAGTTAAATGTCACCAGAAGACTGGGAGAGTGGATCTAGTGCGTGTTCTTCTGGATAAGTCAAAAACATAAGAGCTAAAAACTTAATTGTATACACATAGTAATGTTGTTGTGGCAGTTTTTTGTTCAGTGGCTGAATTTTTCTCTCTTCTTCCATATGAAGTGCCATCTCTGTGGAACTAACTGTGAGCCCAATATGAGTGAAGGAGTAGTTCCTTTCACAAAGATTATTAATAGCAAAGTGTGAGTAACCCAAAGTAAAGGTAGCCGTGATCTCCACTCTGAACTTTTTTTCTTTTCTGCATGTATATGTATTTGGGTATTAGTAAGGTGCTTCTATCTTACAGTTTGGGCATAAAGACCTCTTACCAGCTAAGGAACAAAGGTTTGTGTTGGGTTTTCTTACAGGTTTCTACTATTCTCTCCAACTAGCCAGCTCACTGAAAGTCAAAATCTCATATTTGGCTTGGAGGCTGTTTATATCTAACCCAGCTGATGTATCACTAAAGGAAAAAGTATTCAAAGAAGCATGAAAAGATTCAGTAGGATTAAATAGCAAAGCGTAAGCATTTATTCCATGCAAGAGCAGCCTTTGAAAACTAATATCAAGCTAAAGAAAGAGGCATTAATTGTGGGAAGTTAATGTAAAATGGGAATCAGAAAAGATGATTTTTCAAATCCTTTCAGCTGCTGAAAGCATTGAATCAATGTCTTAGGTTTACAAGTGATAAAGAGAGATAGAAAAGAAGGCTATTAGGGATAAAGTAAAATTGTTGAAGTGGCTGTTGCATACCTGCTCACAATCAGCTGAGTGTAAAAGATAGTCTCTTCTCTCCTACCCTTGAGGATGGTTTTAGACACATTTGATCAGAATTATTGGTTATTTAAGGTGGCATGAACGACATCTGAGAGTGAGCCAGTGTTGAAGTCAGTATCCATGTGGTTCTATAAATAAAGAAGGTTGCATGCAAGGCCTTGCTGAATGCTGGCTTGTCTGTTAACTGAAAGGGCTAACTCTCACCAGTTTAATTCAAGTTTTAATCCTTCAAGTGCTTGATTGTTCAAAACCTAACCAAAGCAGAACACCTGCTACTTTCTTTTTGTATTTCTCCTTCCCTATTTACTGATTGCTTCCAGAGCTTCATGTCAAACTTGATGAAAACATAATTCTTACTTTTGTAGTCATTGGCTTGATTTCACTTGGGAAATCTGCACACAACTATATCTGACAATAACCAGTTACTCCTAAAGGATCCTTTATGGTCTTCTGAAAATCCTTTTGTCTCTGAACACCAGAGGAATAAATAAAGACTGGAATAAGTTCTGAAGTGTCAACTGAGTGACACACCATGTGCACCTGGGTAGTCCACAGCATACTTACTTGGACTGTGCACACATGCATGTCCTATCCATAGAAACTGGAATGAGGGTGCAGAGAATGGGAATGCTTAGGTCTCATCCTGACATTTAATCATGACACATCTGCAAAGTAATTGTGAAATGTGCAACTTTATAGTTTGGTCTTACTGACTGTCACATTTAGCTGCTTTTTCTACAAGCAGACTTTTTTTTTCTTTGCAATTTCTTATCCTTTTTAAAATTACAAAAGCCAGTCTGCTGCTTGCACTGAGTAATTCTTTCATTTGCTGTAGCAGATCTAGAAGGATCTATCAGAAAGTGTGGTTTAGCCCTACTTAAATGATGAAAATACCTGTTTTGGCAAGTATTTTCTATTTCCACAATTGCTTGGAAGAGGATGTACTTGATGCTTTCCCATCTATCTGAAGCTGAATAAAAAGTACATATTTACAGTCAACATGCAAACTTTCTGCCAGGTGCTTTGAGGGAGCTAAAACTGTGTTCCTTCAAGTAACCCATTTCAAAAAGAAAGTAGTTAACCAAATTATTGTTTGTAGTTTTCACTACTCAAAGTGTCTTTTTTAAAAGATACTTCACCTAATAACTGAATTAATTTTTACTGCTTCCTCATGGTTCCTGGGAGACATAGGCAAGAGAGTTTTTATATTCAAGGGAGATTTTTCTACAAGCCTTTGATGACACCCACTTATTTCTATGGAATTTTTGTGGTATTCTTCTCATCTTCAGATGGCATCTGTGACCAATTTCTTAGTCTTTTTCCCTTACTATGTGTATATAAGCTACCAAAAAGAGTGGCATTTATTTGTCCTACATTGTTGGATAAACTTGCTTAAAAAAACCCAACAGTGTCACTCAAATTTAAATTAAACTCTTCACCATTCCTTCTTTCATGCTTATGTACTCTTCACTTAATTTTTTTTGGAATAGCAGGGAAATTACAGAAGCCAAAAGAAAGGTAATCTAAGATCTTCGACAAAAAAAGGTGAATATAATGACTTAGTTACCCAGGTCTGTTGACCTGATGAATCCCAGGCAAAACAGTAGGAAAAGCAAAGCTGTAAAGTATATTGAAAGACAGGATTATCATTAATGCAAATCACTTATGGTTAATGAAAAAAGATCCTGTCAAAGAGACCCTGACATGCTGGCTTTGCATATTTTGGAGGTTCCAGGAAATACACCATTAAGCCTATGTTACTTAATGAAAACTGATGTTGATGTTATGTCCCCTATACCAGGCAAACACAGTGGTAGTTTCAGCACTGTTCAGCATTGAGATGTGTTCAGTTCATACCTATGAATTACCTACTGCAGCTTTTTTTGTACCTGTCCTGTATACTATATGTGTGATAACTTCCCAAAAAATGCTTCATAGTGCTGTTTAGATGGGTACTGGCCCAGAGTGTAAGCAGCTTCTTCTGTGTCCACTGTGAAAAGATTCCTAAAAGATGGAGTGAAGGGTCTTGCCTCCTCAGAAAATATCAATGACTATCTATTTGAAACCAAATGCCTGGTTTTCCCTTTTTTGCTCTGTCTCTGCAATGGTTTGCAAAATTTGTCAGTATTCCCTTACCTTTCTGTCTCTTCCCTGACTACCACACCCTCCCTCACCTGCCCCACCAAAAAATAAAAGCAAGAGGGAAGTTTTTCCTACAACAAAGAGTAGAAACAGAATTCAGAAGTGCTCAAAAGAGCTGTGAATATCTGGAGAGCTGCATGATGTCATACAGCTTCTGTTTTGTACCAGTTGGAAAGAACTGTTTTCCTACTGATAACTTACCTTGACACAAATATTTCTTTTGAAATAGAATGAAACCAAAAAAATGCATACTAAGTTTACTTGTTCAAAACTGTCGGTAGTCAGAATATATAAGTATAGCAAATTTCTCAACAGTATCTTAAAAATACCTCTCCCTAAGGCTCACTAAGAATGCTTGTTAGATGAATTCAAAGGCAGCACAAAGCAGATTAAGAGTTCTCCCAGACCATGTAAAAAACCTGCATGACTAGTGCAGTTTTGTCTGTTTACATGTAATGCATCTGTGACCCTGTTCATTGCAAACTTACGTATTAAATCCACTAAAATGGTCCCTTTCTTGCTGTAAAACTGACAAACTGTTGAAACACTGAAACGGGACATCTCTGTTTCTTTCCATGTGACTCATCACTTTGTTTGCCTCATTTAAATGTTTTGCACCTCATTAATTTCTTGTCATTTTTTGTGTGTCTTGGTTCTTTCTACTTTGTTTGTACTGGACAATAAGAACATTGTTTTATTTGTCTTTTTGCATTTTAAACTTTGGTACAAGCTGTTCTCAATTACAGCTCCTGTTCCATCTACAACAGGGTAAGATTCTTCCAGACATCAGCATATTGTCTAAAAATCAAGGGAGTGGTTTTAATGCTCCACTATCTTTGCTACTCCTCTTGTAGGAGATAAAATGAAATCTTGACTGCTGTGAAAACAGAAGACTGCCAGCTGTGTCTTATGCGTGTTACCTAGTAGCATGAAGAGAACCTCTTGTGTCTGTTGCAGTCAGAGCATGCTGACTGGGTCTTTCCAATCAGTTATTGAAATTGGCATATGAAACACAAGATGAAGAAATGCAAAGAAAAAGCTCATCAATTATAGTGAACAAGATCTTTCAAGAAGTCTCTGATAAGCAGCTTAAAAAAAAAAAACACCAAAAAAGACACCACTAAAAAATACCCAAACACCACCAAACAAAAAGTCCCCAAGCCCTCCCAGTTTAGAAAATATGTATTTTGTAGTGCTGTGTCCAGAACACCATATGAGAGTTGCTTTTGAAGAATCCTTTGTTTTCAGCCTCTAGCAGTTCCAGATCACTCTGTGTTTGTATCCCTCCCCTTTCTTCTTGTTTTCTCTCTATGAGCAAATATGAAGGTCACTGTGAGCTCAATCCATATGTCTGAGTGATTGTTTTGTACTATATAACTACTGCTTTTTTCCTAGCTTCCTTCACAAATTCCTAGTTTGAAAACATAGGCTTTGAAAGTTCATAATTGCAATATATTAATGAGGAAACCTCTCTACAAAACTGCATAATTAAGTCATTTTTCCCAGATTCTGTTAACAGATACAATTTCTTACTATTTTTTTTTATTTTACTACTTCAAAAACTCTTTTAAAAAGACAACCTTATTTCAGTGCCTGCTTGCCCAATGTGTTCCAAAGGCTCACTTGTGGGCCAGTTTATAAAGGAGATCATTGTTCTGCCTCTTGTACTATGCTACTGAGCTTGTAGGTATAGTATATATGTAAGACTTTATTCGATAAAATAGTATATGTATTAAAAGAAAAATGCATAACAGCCTTTAAGCTATCATCGAGCTGAAGGCCAGAGAATGTGTATTCTTGCAAGTTTAGGAGTTAAGTATGCAAAAACTCATCTTCTTTTGAGAAATTACATTTTTTTGACTGTATTGGTAGAATCTGATGAGAATTTAGCCAGTGAAAATTCTCCAGCAAAGTTAATTAAGGGTGGTATCCTGAGAACACTTTGCATTAATTTTGTATCAGATTATACTTCTACTTTCTGCAACCATAATTAATCAAATTTTAATGGTTACTCAATCTATGGCACAGTTTGGGTCTTAAAAATATCAAGGGATATGTTCCTAATTGAATCCTCTTATGTGGGAGGGGAGGGATAGGTAGATATTGGTTTTCTTTTCTAAAGGGGAAATAGATTCTGAGCAGAAGGCAAAGAAAGATGAAAAGGGCAGCTGGTCCTTCAGGACAAGAAATGGCCACAGAAGAGAGACAGCAAAGTAATTAACAGGTCTTTCTCCACATGAGAAGGTGGCCTTTACTGGGCCTAATTACACAGACAATAATTTAAAGCATGCTGTTTTGTCTCACAGTTGGATCTTTCAGAGCCTGGTTCATGCAGGCAGCCTCCTGGAGTCTCAGGCCTGTAAGCAGATGCCCAGGTAGTCTTTGCATGAGACCACAAGCTGAGAGGACAGGTTTCTTGTGTAGAGTTAGAACTCTCATCCTTTGTGGATTAATGTTGTAGTTTAATCCTTTGTAGATTAATGGCCTGTACTGTTACTGTGTTATATTGTACCAGGATTCAAAAGAGTATCAACTTCAGTGTAAACCTGGGCTCCATTAAGCGGAAAGCTAAAATCTGATTTTAAAAATGCTGTGCAGTTGCGTGATTAAACAGAAAATATTTATTTACTTGTACTGTATGTCAAGAACGAGCAAGTCTGGAGCCGGCTGTACGAATGTGAGGGAATTGTCTTGCTATGACACAGTTGTGTGTCTAAGCTGAGGGCTGTATTTCACCTATGTCACCTATGACATGGTGATAACTTTTTAAACTCACTAATCATGGATTAACCAATGTTCCTGTACTCTTCACTTCTCCAGTGCTTTTAATGAGACTGGATTCTTGAGCCAAGAAAATATATGAAAACTACATACAGCCTTTAGGAAACTGAATTCAAGACTCTAATCTTTCCTATTTTACTTAAAACCAGTAAGTATCTAGAACTGCTGGCCAGACTCTTTGTATTTGCATGCCTTTGTATTTGTGTCACCTAAGATCTGGTAACGAGGACTCTCTGATCTTGAATTTGCTAAGAGTCACCAGTGTGCCATCACAGTCATTTGGACAGCTGCTAAAACAGGGATATATTGACATGCCTACTCAAGTTTAGTGGAGGCTACAGAAAACATGAGGCTGAAGCACACGATGTACAAGCAGGGGCTGTGGGAACTGGGCTTGTCCAGAATGAAAAGGACACTACAAGGTGGAACAGCACTACCCGAGGAGGCATTGTGGAGATGTTACAGACTTTTCTTGGAGTTCGGCAACAAAAGGATAAGTGGCAATGGCCACAAGTTGCAATAAGAAATTCCAGCTACATGTGGAAGGAAAATCTTTCACTTAGAAAAAGGCATAGCACTGGTACATAATGCCTGGGGAACCTCCAGCCTTGGAGATACTCAGAATTCTTCTGAGTCTCTGAGCAGCCAGACTGAAGTTTCAGGTTAGCCTACCTGACCTCAAGTGGTTGTTGGACTTGATGGCCTCCAGATATCCCTTCCGAAGTTTTTCTGTGATTCAAAGAGTGGTGGTTTACTCAGTGTGCCCATACAGACCTATCAATCCTGACTCAGGGTTCAAGTTTAACTCAAAAACCTGTGTGGATGTAGGGAAGAAGTGAATCTCACTGCTCATCTTCCACATAATATCTTCATTCTATGGAAGGAGAAGACTTGGAATCCAGACTGTCCTCAGACTCAAGGAACCCATGGACAGAACTATCAATATAAAAGGTATGTTGAAATTGGTGTATCAGTTACAAGCACGATTGTTTTCCTTCTGGTCCTGTGCCTTTTTGCAGATGAGGATGCCTAACCTGTAGTCTTATGATTTGTGTGCTGAAGACCAGGAAACTTCCAGTTCTGGATCATGCTCCTTAGATTAAGTGCATTGATTTTAATGGTCTCTGGAGTAAAATACATGAGGAGTTCTGGAAGTCCTCTTAGCTTTTGTTGTTATGCTTAAGACAAGCTTTTCCATCACACAGTGCTTATTTGACAGGAATAAGCCGATCAAGGATCATGCAAGAGACAGAGCTTCAGTTACACCTGAGACTGTCCAAATGCAGCAGAGCAGTGCTCAAGTGCCGAGATGAAATGGGTCTCAAACTCCTGTGTGTAGAAGAGAGTGGTGGCAAGCTGCTTTTCTCCTGAACCTGCAAGACATGACCACAGTCTTTTTTGTGAAGAGATGACTTCTCTTTTCCATATGAAGTTCCTACTAAGACAATGAGGTATTAACAAAATAAGCAATTCCATATTTAGGTATTAATGACTTTGTCATTGTTTAATATACCTTACTCTGGTGCAGAAAAACACAGATATGTGACAACAGGCCTTGCAAACTAAATTTATCTTTCTATAAAATCCACCCACATAGAAGATATTCAAGAAAAGCTCCATCACATGCTGAAATCTGTGAAACATAAAAGAACCCTGGGAAGTAAATTAATTTAAATTAATAACAGTATATTGTACTGGGAGGGAATGACACAAGAAACCACAGAAATCCATTAAAGAGCATGGAATTTCAAGACTATTTGGGTTTTTCTTGTGTTTTGATTTTTTGGTTTGATTTTTTAATTTTTAATTGTGAATATTGTCAACATTATTCTAGGAGACCCTGTAGCTTCTTCTCCTGAAGTGTATTCACTTTATACAATTGCCAAACTCTGCACAGATCTGTTAAGGAAAGGTAGTAAGAAATATTCATTCTGGATAGAGAAAACACTTTTTTCCCAGTTCTCAGGAAAAAAAGTATATTTGGTAGTAACATTGCTAGTGGCATAATATGAAATAAACCACTTTGTGTAGAGCAAAGGGTTTTTTTTTTAATTTATGCATGCTGCACTATTGTAGTTTATACTTTGTTTTTTCTTGCTTTCTTATAACAAAACTATCATTAGATTGTATTTTCTAAATTCTGTCCTGATCTATTTGGTTTTAACTATGATCAGCACAGTATTTTCCAGTCTTCTTCAAAGCAAACAGAAATACCCGTGTGACATAGCATGTTTCTGGCTCTTTGTGTTTTAAGAAAAAAGATATTCAGCCTCATAATGGCATAATGAGAGTAATTTTGTTAATGAAGCATATGAGCTGACTTGAAGTACTTATTCTTCTAGATGTACCTCATCACAATTTGTTATTAAGAACCTTCTTATCTAGTATCAGGCATGGTTCTGTCTCTGGACCTCCTCTGCTCTCTTACTGTTGTTTTAGAGTGCCCAAGATTAGTAGGAAGAATGCAGAAAAAAGAACGTAATATGAAGCTGAACAGAGCAAAGATTACCTGAGTCTCGTATGGTTTTGCTTTCGAAGACCTGGTTGTTACTGTTGTAACATCTAAAAGACAAGATGCTGTGCTGCCTCATTAAAACTTCATGCAGTAACATTAGAGCTCAGTGGAATCTTTGATTACCTGCTTAATAATCAGACTAAACCAGTTTGCCTTTGTTGGCAGTGTTATCATAATCTGTATTTAATCAAATTACAGGTGGTGGTTTGTTATGTTTAGCTTCTCTGGGTTATTTTTTCTTCAAGTTGTCATTTAGCCAGAAAGTTAACTGGTTAAAATTGTTCCAACTAAACTTCATTGGGTAAGAAGCATTTGTTTGGTCTTGTATACGATGAGTGGAAGAGGTGTGCTTGTGTTTCATGGAATTATAGAGAGTTGATTTGATTTTTAACAATAAACACTCCCCCCTTCTTTCTGCTTATATTCTTAGAGCGAATATGGTGAATGCCTTTTACTGTTCTACTGTTTTTATTGAGGATGGCATAGCACTTAATTGATTTTTGTCTTTATATAATATCCTCTTTTGATTGTAAGACTCATAGAATCCATCCATGTTATGTGTTCTCAGCAGTCTAGTTGTATCTTTTTAAGAAAAGGAAAATAATCCTTCAGTATTTCTTTTTTTGTGGGGAAATTTTGATTAAGTTTGATATTACTTTGTGTTGAACCCATTAACTTTTGAAGTCTTTTAATTGGCATCCTGAAGTAGGCCAAACAAGAGGAGAACTTATGAAAAATATCTTTAATGAACCTAAGAATCATCGTGTTCTGTAGTGTGATAGATGTGGAGTTTCAGGCAATAACCAAATTTGACTTTACAGATAAGTTTGCTTCATTTGACATGCAAGTCAAATGGCTAAAAGACTTGTAGTGATTCCCAAAAAACATCTTGTCACACGTAGATCATTGCTGTCTGGTTACAAATATGATAATCCTGTAATGTCATAATGAAAAATAGGTATGTGGAAAGGAGGGGACACATGTCAAGACATGTGGATTCAGCATAGGAATGGAGAGCCCAGAGTTTGCAAGTCTTCACCCAAAAGTTACCTTGAGGGAAATAATTTTCTATTGCAGTTAGCCTTCCAGATTCTTGATATATTTTTTTTTCCTTGAGTTTTTTGCATGTTTAAATTTTTATATTTCATAATTCACAACATGTTTTTTTTAATTTAATTGATTTTAATATTTGAGTGCTAATGTTTGGTGGCAAAATACAAAAGGGAGAAAATATTGCTTAATTGTGAAAATCCTATTTAAAGATATTCCCCACAAAGGGTTAACAAGCAAATTACTTAAGGGGGTTAGAAGCGTTTTGTGAAGAAAGATTTAAAAGACTTGGAGGCTGAGCATGATATAGCTGTGTCTTATCCAAATGTTATTTCATTCAGACTGCTGAAAAGCTTTTCTGAACTGAAGATACATCACCTTTCCATTTTTAGCTTGGCTCTGAATTCACTGGAGTCTGATGAAAACAAATATGGAATATTATCTGTTGTGCAAATATCAGTGCTATTTGTTTGAAAATACTGGCAGTGTTTCTGCTGGATCATGAGGAGGCTGTAGGTATAAGGTACATAGTAGCAGTGGAAGATTTTGTTAAAGGGGAAGGTACAAAAGATGATTCTTGGTGGTTGAGATAGCAAATTTCAAATGTATTGCATGAAAAGTTAAAATTTGCTTACCTAAAGGATACCTGTGAAGTAAATATTCAGTGAAGCTTTTAATCCAGTTGTATATAGGCAGGTTAGAAAATGTGGGCATTAATTAATTGGTTAGGAGTAGAAAAAAAAGGTCTTTGCCTTCTCTCTCCTGCCCCCCCTGTATTTCTTCTCTTAATGTTTTTACAGTCTGGATGAACTTCTGACTGAGCTGCAATCTAAGTGCGGTTTTTCTTCATCAGTGTTTGGTCCTGAAATTTGCATTTTATCTTCAAATTTCATCGGTGATGTCCTACATTTCAACATTACATTAAGTAAAATTTTCAGAAGTGATAAAAGGCCTTGCATTTGGTAGTTTATTTTACTACTTAACCCTAAATACTTTTACAAAGGTTAGTTCATACTAATTTCTGAAGCATAAGGTTCTTCGTAGTATCCCATGTTGGTCGGCTGAAAAAAAGAATATGAGTCTACTCTAATATACTCTAATTATTCACGCAAACTTGGCATATGGACAAGTGCTATCTTTTTACCTATTGCTCTTTTGGAATGTTTACATTATGAACAAGCTAATCAATGCTTAGAGTAGACCCAAAACCAAACATGTTGTCTCTTGCATGTGTATTTGCATTCTCGGCACTTCTGGCTCTTCTGAGAGGCATTAGTTCAGTTGTATAATATGGTTTGATCTTGGAAAAAAAATTTGTAATTTAGTTTTTATAGTGAATGCTTTCTTGGAAGTAGCCATTAAGTTTGAAAAGCTGGTATATACTCCTCTTTTGCATTTCTTGGTACAGAAACTTAAAAATGTCAAAGATCATCTTGTATTAATATTATTTAAAATAACAGAAAAATTCATTGTCCTCTCTCATGTAAAACAGGGCTACAGTTTTGGGGAAAAACACATTGATTCTGATGCTGTAAAAGTCACAGCTACAAGTGATCTTGAGCACTGAGATTTTCTTGGTCTGTGATGGTAGAAGCTGGTGAGTAGAGAATAGTGGCTTACTGCCTATCTCTCATGGTGTTAACATGCTTATCCACATGGCTTTTGCTTGGAAAGAGGCTGCCTCCTATCAGCTGTGAGATACCAGGGATGAGATCCTCACATGGTTGTGATTTCTCAGTCTTAAGTGAAGGAAAGTGACAGAAGGGCAGTCTCAGCAGTTAGTGGAGTTTAAGGAAGACACTGGAAAGCAAAGTAAGTACTTATGGTCATTTATAGCCACTGAGTATCATCTGACAGATAGGAATTTTGTTGTTGGGTAGGTGTTGGTGAGGTGCCTTAGGGGCAGCCTCTGTGAGGAAAGGCCAGGGCTGCCCCATGCTGGACACAGATCAAGTCAGCTCCATGGATTTACTGCAGGATGCTGCTGAGCCCCTCAGCCAGGACAGTGGTGTCGCTGGGAAAACATATTAAAGGAAGGGAATAAAAAAAAAGTAAACACGCAGGTAGAAGAGAAACAAACAAAGATAGTGAGACACAGTGCAGGAAACACAAAGGTTGAAGGAAAAGGAAGAAGTGGATGTGTTTCTCCAGGCCCCTGGAGGAGACTACAGTGGAGTAGATAGAGAAATAGGTATTTGCCTGCCAGTGTGTGCAACACCAGAGCTCCCTGGTGTTTCCTGGAAAGAGCTCCAGCCCACACTGGAGCCTGTGGGAACAGCCCATGTGAAGAACCATGCTGGAGCAGGGGAAAAGCATGAAGAGGAAGGAGCAGCAGAGAGGAACTGTTAGGGAGTGATGTGACTGCACATTCCATTCCCCATCCCCTTGGGCTGCTTCTGGATGCTGGGGAAGGGCTAGAGCAGTCAGAAACTACAGAAGTTAAGCTGAGCCTTGGCCCAGGGGGGTGAGGGAGGGTAGGGGACTGATGCAGAGGGAAGGTGTTGGTTTAAATTGTCTTTGTTTCTCACTATCCAAACCTGTTTTAATTGGCAGTAAGTTAGTTTTCCCAAGTCCAGTCTGTTTTGCTAGTGCTGATAATTACTACAATACCTCCCTGTTTTCATCTCAACCCACTGGTTCTTTACTCTTTCATCTTACCATTGTCTCCCTTGTACCCCTGTTGAGGTGGAATGAGAGAGCAGGGTGAACATCAGCCAAGGTCAACCCACAAGTGGTTCTTTAAAGCTAATTATTTCACAGGTAAATTGACAAAGGTTTGGGATGTAAGGCAGTTCTCTTACAGCTTATGGGAAATCTACTAAGCTTATAGACTCTACTACTAAATATGTCTAGATGAAAGTAGTTATGCAGATGGAGTGAATATTTAATGATACCCATCTCAGCAGGTATACATACATATATTTACATGGGTAGATAAAGTCATATTCAAAGTTCTCTATCCCTGAACTCTCAAACTCTGGCATAGGGACATTACTGGTTTCTACCAGTTTTCTCTGGTGTTACGGTGTTTCATGTTTTTCTAGGTATAAAGGTATAGTTGTATTTGAGATGGGATAGAGGCTTATAGATAGCTGTCACCATCCCAGGATTTTTGCCAGGAGGAATGGCAACTATAAAATAAATAAAAATCAAATAAGTCTCATCTCTGTCAGGAGACACTTCAAGTTGATTTTCTTCCTGCTCAGTTTGAGAGTCCATTTGGATTTGTTTTCATGCACTTTTTTACTGTGCTCTGTCCATATGTCTTTTCATTGTCGCCCAATTACTTAATTATTTTATTCTCTTTATTGCTAAAGTTTAGCTTTTACTCAAACAAGACACTTTGTTAGTGACTATGAGATGTGGGTTTCGTGGCCTCAGATTGTGAGCAACTTTTTTTATATTTTTCCCTTCTCCCTCTGAATTTATACCTGCAGCTTACCTTTTATGGGGAATATGGTATCCAGGAATTCACATCTGTGAGTGCTTCTTGCTCCTGAAAGGTTTTTCCCTGTGCCAAGATTTAAGAATTGGAAGTCTTAAGAAGTATTCTGCCCACATATGCATTCTTACTGTGAGCAGACAGCTGGTACTTCCTTTCATTATCCACCAGCAGGTAGTAAAAAGTAGGAAATATGCAATTTTCATGGCCCTGAAGCTCAAGTAAGCTGTTCAATTACAGATGGATTTGTGTAGTCTGACAACATGAATTCCTCTCAGGAATTTTGTAGGTGTTTCTGTAAGTTCTCCTGATTCTTCTTATACCTGTGTGTTTATGCTCATAAAAAGAAAACATGGCTTACACTTTATTATATTTTACTGAGTTTATGCATATGGCAGGAACTGTATGTTCAGATTCTTCTTAGGGTTTTCTAACATTGCTTAGTGACCATACGCTTCTGTGAAAGGGAGAGCTGCAAGGTAGAATTAAGAACTTGACCTGCAGGAAATATGTGTTTGGTTGGATAGCTTTTCTTGGCATGAATATAAAATGTCTACTGTATGTGGTTTTTAATAGGCCATCTTTTAAAGTGATTGAGCAATTTGTTAGGGTTGGCTGAAATCAACGAGAGGTGTGAGAGTCCAGAAAATTCTACTTTGTTTATATGCTTCCATCACTGGCTTGTAAATTGCCCAAATTGGCATTTGCTTTTTGTAGATGAAGAATTGGGACATTAGATGAATATGAGTTAAGTATTTGAGCTTTAATTTCACTTGAAATTGAGGCAAAGAGAAATATTTGACCATCGGGTTTGAAGCTGTAACAGTGATTTTATTTAGCTGTGGTTTGCAGAACTTGTATGTTCCTCAACTGTGGTTGAGTATTGTGTTTGTCAGGGTACCTGGGTTTGCATCTAGAAATGCATCTTAAATCTGAGTATCATGGACAGATTGTGTAATGCAGCACAATTGCTAATTAAATATTAGTCTGTGCAAGCCAATTTTTTTTCCGTTTCTGTCTAGTTCCAACACATAGAGACTTATCAGAAAAGTACTCTATAGTGCATAGTTTTCAATATAAAGTGTATAAAATGATCCTAGGTGATAAAGGATTATTTAGCAAGAGACTTATCGTTTCTTTCGCTTTTTTCCTCTTTGTTTAAATTATTTTTTAAATGTGTACATGCAAAAGAGGTTGCTAAGGTTCCTATCTTCAAGCGTTTCATGGTAAATATAAGGGATTTCTTTTGGCTAGGTTAGAAATTATTTGGCCTGTCTGAAATGCCCATAAATACTATAAAATACAAAGTATAAAATACAAACTGCACATAATAACAACAGATTTCACCATTATAGAGTTCTTTATTAATGCTTTCTTCTCCTCCACCTGATTCTGGGTCGTTTTTGAGGTTTCAAACTGGTTATTTGCCACAAAGGAGATCCTTCCAAGTGTTGCTGCTCTTCAGGTCTTGATATCTTTGCTTTTAAAACAGTATCATTACAGATTTGAGTCTGAGCTGTGCTGCTTATGTGGTTTTAAAGAATAGAGACTTGAAGTCTGGGAGAGTCCCACTCACTAAACCTTGCTGACTCACATTCTTGGATAGCTTGGCTATTATGCATGTATGTGGTTATGCATATGAATATGGAAAATTACCCCTTTAAGCCACCTCCTGCATTTGGTTTTGAGAAGCCTAGCACCGTCCACCCTGTTTAAGAAAAAAGTCATCTTTAAGACTTAGGATCTTGCAAACAGTATGAAATTGCGGCTCTCTTCCCCCTCTTCCTTTAAAAGACTGCAGGTGGACTTGCCTCTGCAGGGACCTTAATTTAAATCTTGCTCTTATTTTCTCTGACCCTGACAAACATCTTTCTCTTTGCCACAATTCTGGACTGACACGCTGCTCTCTGTAAATGCAACTGCTGCTGAACATGCTAAGGCGAACAAGAGAGAAAAAAGAATAAGAGGTAAAATATTTCCTTTCATTAAAATATTCTGTACTGTTAGACCTCCTTGCTTTGATCCCTCAGTCTGGTGTATTGTAGGATGTTTGGCTCTCTGAAGTAATCAATGCTCTTTTTAAGAGACTTGTATTTTTATTGCTCTATGTATTTTTACAGAGATTAATTAACTTAAGATTCCCAATTATGCCAGCTGTAAGAAACAGAACATATTTTTCCACTCTTGAAGCAGGAGCACTAGAAGGTTGTAACAAGAAAAATGCTGTTGAAGGCTGGAAAGATTGAAGGTTTCATAGGACAGTTTCTCAGGGGCTGCTTGAAGATACCTCAAAAAGCAAATACAGATCCAGTTTGTGGCATCCATAGTGTGATTTTAAAAATTTGGAACCTGTCCTAAAGAATTCTAACATCAATTTATTTGATAATGAATTGCAATAAAGAATATTTGTATATGTGTTCATTCTGTTGAGATGATTAAATTTCTAATAGACTTTATATAAAGAGGGTTATTTTTTCCTGAGTGGGGGGTGACATACTCTAAATAGAGGACTTTTCCTTTGAATGAAATAGTGAAACAAAGAACAATTAAGATTTTTTTTTCCTCTGATAAATATGTGGCTCTCAAACACAGGAATAACATCTGGAAAAAATATAGGGATATTTGTGATATTTACCTCCCTGTGAAAATGCAGCAGGTATGTCCAGAATTTTGCAAGCAGTAACATTCTATTTTTTTAATCTTAAATAGCTACCAATACTTCCCAGGTGACCACTATCTAACATTGTGGTAATATCAGTGGTCCATTATAAAGAATCTGTAAAGTATTCCTGCTGGAAACAAGTCTAAAAAAAGCACATTTGAGACAATTATTTCAGGAAGCCCTAAGTAGGCTATGCTGTTGCATAGCAACAGAACCAGGCAGTCCTTAGTCTCTAAAGTAGTCAGTGTACACATGGGAACAGAATGCAAAAATTATGGAAACCTTGAAAAATGTAAGGCTGAGAATAGAATAAACCAAAGTGAAATTATATACAATATAAAATGTGAATCGATTTTTTGAGGTATAATAAATTGAACTGCTTTTAAGTTAAAAAAACGGAAATGCTGTTTCAAAATTGTTCGCTTTTTTTTATTGCAGCTTCTAGATAGTAATTAAAAGGCAGAATGTCTGATGGCTGAGAAAACTAATTCAAATGTAAAGTAGGTTTTAAATGCCTGCCACAGGACAAAAAAAAAAGGATGGGAAAGGCAATTGGTTATTAACAAATCAAAAAGCTGACCAGATAAACCAGGAATGTGGATGTCTTTGTGCCACAATACATTAATCAGTATTTTATAAATTGCCTTTTTTCCTTTTTTTTCTGTGCCAGGCATTAAAAATATACTTGAGATGTCTCATGTTCACAGGTCTTCAGGCTAGCCCAGTGGTATTTATCTTTGCAAATACTGAAAAATGTGATGTCATTGGGTGTATTATTGGAAACTCCAAGCTTGCACATGAAATGTGAGATCTTCACAGAAGCAAATTATCCTATAGCAGTTTTATTTTTTGTGAGAGATAATTGATTTTATTAAAAGAAATAGGAACCAATATTTAATATTTAGAAATACATGGTTGTGGTTGATCTTGCTATCAGAAGAAGGCAAATCCTTTCCTTTCAGTACAGTGTTTGCCACTGCCCAAGAAGAAAGAGTAATAAGCTCAAGCTTTTCTGTTCTGGATGCTGCAACACATACTTTCTTGATGAGTCATGACTGCATGATTTTAAAAGGTAATCACATGCAAACAGTTGAGCTATTTCACCAAAAATTGCTGAAAAGATATGTAATACAACAAATGCTGCTTCTGTTTAGTAGCTTATATTACCCTAAAGATTTGAGGAAAAGTGCCTTGGAGGGGGGACAGCTGTTTGTTTTAATAATAACGAAGAGTTTAAAAACAACTTAACTGTAGAGAGTTTAGATAGCTTGAATATTTCATAGCCAGACTACACATTGTACTGAAACATTGAAGAATCCTAGCAAATAGGTGTGGAAGAAACCTTATGAAAATGCTGAAGCATCCTCCTGTTTGAAATGCTAAGTTATAAATGCTGTCATGATACTGTTATCTAGACATTTTCTTCTTGCTTTTCTAACGGCATGCTTTCCTTTCCAAAGGCTTTGTTACCTGCAAACGGCTGTTGTAGATGCTGTAAACATATCAGTCAAATTGACACAATGCTGAACATCACAAAATGCAAACTTCAGCTAACTTGGGAATGGGAGCGACCCATTGCAATGGGACAGCCAAGCCCTGCATTCAAATCAGTGGCCCTGTGTCAAGTCCTTGAGTCAAGGTATCTCACTGGGAGCTTTTTGGTAGAGCAGCTGGAAGAGTCCACCACAGTGTTCCTTTTTGGTTATAATCTGGTTTCTCTAACTGAACTCTTAAATTATCTAAGGCAATTGCTGCTTCCTCCCCATCTCCATATGCCTTTTTCTTCATTTTTGGTCCTGTTCTGAAGACAGACTACCCTTTCTGGATGCTACCACCCCACGTGAATTCTGATTCTTCACATGCATATCATGTTTTAAAATGCCATCATATTCCCCTAGGCCAGCATATGCATAGATAAATCCTGGCAATGCTAGTTAATATCTTCTTGCTAGCCATTACCTTTACTGATATTTTAAAACAATGAAGAGCAAGCTCTTACCCTTTCCAAAACATAAGCTATATTTTGCATAACAAAGTATTTTACCAGATTGGGCATAAGTTAATACAGAAAAGATGGGCTACATTTCTTGGCTTGTAACAAAAGAGCGTGAATCTTCACGTTAGTTTCATGGTTTGCTGTTAGGAATTGCTACAACTGTAATGACTTAGGAATGTTTAGCCATTCAAATCTATAGTTCAGCTGAGTATTTGAGCCTTTATAAAGAAATGGAGGCTGCCTTGTGCTATGGAACTATTTTTTGGAAAACACAGCTGGTTCCCATTTAAATGGAAAAGTGCACCACAATGTACTGCATACAGTCTTTATGCCACTTCTGTTTGTTGGTTGGTTTTTTTGGATGTGTGGTTTTTTTTGTTTTGTTGGGGTAATTGTTTTTTGGTTTTTGGGTTTTTTAATGAGAATGAAGGCTTTTTCTTTTGTTTGTTTGGGTTTTGTTTTGGTTTTGGGTTTTTTATTTTGGGGGCGGGGGGGATGTTGGTATTATTGTTTTGACCTCAAAAGCTATAGTACAAAAGCTAAAGTAATATCTAACAAAATGTGTAACTGCAAAGTAAAAGAAAAAAAGAGTTAGTGAGGGAAATAGATCTTATGGATAAGCATTTTATGGATGCTGAATTAGAAAATTCAATGGACCAAAATTCTTTTGGGCATCTATACTTAGGATTCATAGAATCATATGATACCAGGTTAGAAGGGGACTTCAAGGATCTTCTAGTCCAACCTCTCTTGGCAAAAGCATCTCTAGACAAGATGGCCCAGCACCCTGTTCAGATGAATTTATAGGTGTCCAATACTAGGGAATTCACCACTGCACTGGAGAGATTATTCCAGTGGATGGGGGTTCTGATTGTGAATAATGTTCCTCTTGTGTCCAACTGGAGTCTCTCCAGTAGTAACTTGTACTCATCACCCCTCATTTTTTCCATGTGACTTGTAAAAAGGGAGTCTGCATTTTCTTTTTAGCCACATTTTAGATACTGAAAGCTGGTGATAAGGCATACCCTAAAACCTTTCCTCAAGACTGAACAAATGCAGTTCTCATGGTCTAAAGTTCTCATTCTTAGCCCCTTCCACAGCGTTAAACTTCTGCCAAATATTGGAAATCTGTTTCATAGAAAACCTTTTACCTGAGTGGCTTCCACATCACTGCTTATGTACCTTTCATTGGAAGGCTCATATCTGTCAGTGGGTAATTCACAGAACTATCCTGCTATCAGAGCTTCGGTTAAAAGTTTGCTAAACCTGTATGTTTGTTTTTTTCAGGAAAAAGTTGTCTGTAAGGAAGACAGTGGCTCACAACAGTCTGGCCCAAAATATTTGCAAGTTACTGATCATGACTGTTCAATGTTTTGGAGTTTTTCTCCCCCATGAAGCCATATACAGCCTGTTGTATGTAGCAGTGACTAAATAGTCACTACAGTGCTTTTATCAAGTTCTCTAAGGAGCAGAGTCTCACCTAATGAGACCTGTGTTGATCAATACCTTTAAATCACTGGCTGTGAATGTTGGCATTACTGACAGAAGCGTCTGAAAGAATAAACTCGATTATAGCACGAATCCTGAATTAAAGGCAAGGTTAGGAGCTTCATGAGCAAAGCCCACACAAATTTCCCTCCCCCCTAATCCCCATCCCCTCTACTAAACATCCTGATCCTAAGCAGACATCAGCTTCACATTTCTACAGCATTTCTTGTCTTTTCTGCACAGAGTGTTTCCAAGCTGCCAGTCAGTTATGAATTCTCAACAGACTGGTCTTTTCCAGTAAACCAGCAATTGAGGAAGAGCCCGTTTTTGTTGTTGAGGGGTGATTTTTGTGTTGTAGTCTTCATGGGCTTATTTCATCTCACTGTTCTTTAAGAAGTGCTTCTGAATTGCCATATAAAGACCCCAATAGACAGGCTTTCTCCAAAGGCTGAAACCAGTCCTTTTGAACAAACACTGTATTTGTTCAGTGTACTATTCTGCCTGTGTTCCTTGGTTCAGAACACCACAGGTGCTACATATCTGGTCTTATCCTCCTAGAACCTTAAAACATGGACCTCCTTCCAACTCAGATAGATGTGGGAATGCTCAGCAGGGCTGCCAGGTGTGTGTCATGTGAGGAGCTAAAATGCTCTCACCTGGCTTGAGGCCTTTATCTATCTCTGTGATTATCAAGTGCTTTTAATGGATTTAGTTGTTCATAGAGAGTATCAGAGTGTCCTGAAAAGTAGTGCTTTAACTTGCTCCTTCCCTTCACAAACCAAGAGGTTCATTCACAAACTGCAAGTAAAAAGTCACACAGCAGTGGATGCTTTTTCTCACAAACACATGTTGCCTTCTATTAGTATTCCTTAGGTTAGGCAGTGAACACTGATGGTAGATTCTAGGTCACCCTCCTCTGCTCCTTAACATAATGTCCATATGTAGGTATTTAAATGTGATTAGTTTCTTCCATAGGGTGTTAATTTCAAAATATTAAAATGTGTATTATTATTTTAAAATTACTCCACAAACCATCAATGATATCTGCACTGTATCTTTCCAAAGAACCATTGTCTCTGTAGTATTGCTTCATTGGTTATGTTTGCTTTTTTTTTTATTTATTTTTTACTGCTATTTCACTGCCCAGTTTTATGGAACAGTGGAAGCTAAAACTAAATTTGTGAATTCAGATTAAGTGGTGAATGAAAGACTAAATTGTTATAGTCATGGGCAAAATGAAATTTGCCTGAGCAAGGACATGGTAAGAATTGTAACTATTTGGCTTTTAGTTCTGCAGATCTCTTTAGGAAGACTGCAACTTAGATAACATAGAAGGAAAACCTATTAACTGTCTTTGTGAATGATCTCCCTGTGTAGGTTGTGAGCTGAAGGATATCTAACTTAATAGTGCTGTTTTATGCAGGTTTAAACAAGCTTTTTTTTTTTTTTTTTCTGAAAATCTCAGGTGGTGATTTTCTGTGTTCTGTTGTATTGTTTAACCAGCTGAATTGCCTGCTAATTTCTATTAAGATCTTAGTAGTACTAGGATTGCTATGTATAGAATGTGCACCCTAAAAGTATGCTAATTGTCATATGGAAATGACCTGTTCTCCATTACTATTTCAAGGAGCTGGTCACTTCAGAAACATCAGACAGAAAAAAACTACATGAACTGGATTTTCAAAATGCAGATTAAAATACTGCCCAGCTTGGTATCTTGCATTGTTATGAATATTTTCTTTAATTGGCTTTCAGAAGTTAATGCTATTTTCCTGTTCATCTGTGTCTGTGCAAAAGCACATTGTTGTATAACACAATAGATACAATATCTGTGGAAGAAAAATGCTTTTGTTAAATTGTTCCTCAGGTTTTGCTTTCAGCTTAGAAGACCATGCATAAGGTAGAAATCTATGTGCAGATTGCTGTGGAACAGATCTGTATCTTCACTGGAAAGAGCCCTGTAGCCCTGTCTCTTAGGCTAGATTTGGAACCAAAATTTATTTTAAAAGCATAATTATACACCTTCTCTAAATCAGACATGCTATTAAATGACAAATTCTCTCTTTTTTTTTTTTTTGTTCCCTTGTGAAAGCTGAATATAGATAATCACATTTAAATAATGTGCTGATCGTGATACAACATTTAGCAGCCAAAGCCTGGTAGATTTTTATTTTAAAATCTTTTATTTGATGCTGCCCTTAAGCATAGATAGAGAAAGAGCAGGAGCATACATTGAAGGATTTTACCTCTTAGCCTTGCACTGCAGGTTTGCCAAGAAAATGGCAGCTCTCTGGTGCTTGCCAGCAGCATGTGCCAAATTCATAGACAAGCCGTATGTATGTCAAGTGCCCGCTCTTGTTCTATCTTCCTTTTGAAATAATAATGAATACCAATTAGCACAGGCACTTCAGATTCCCCTGGGCTTCTTTTAGGTATCTAGTCCCTTAAACAGATTTAAGTTCAACAACCCTAGGAACCTCTAGCCCACAAGCAGCAGAGACACTGATTTTTAATTCATGCTGGTATTCCACATAATTAATGTACTTTTCCTCCCAAAACCTTGAGAGCAGTGGCACTGTGTAATACTGGGTTTCACTGAATGATTATGGAACACAGTCAAATTTGGATTACATTTGTGAACTCATCAGTAAATTTTTAGGATTTTTTCTTCAATTACAGAGATTTGAAAGTTTCCTTCAGAGATTTGTGGGATAACATTTGCTATATATAATGTGGAAGTGGAAAATTTAACATAAATTGGATTGTGGAGTTAAAGGAGCATTCTGGTAAATTTCTGAAAACACAAATACTGATTCTTTCTGTACCTGTTAAATTATAATGTTCTTATCATAGAATAATTAAGGTTGGAAAAGACCTCTAAGATCATCAAATCCAAACATTAATCAAACATCACTGTGTTCATCACTAAAACATGGCCCTAAGTGACACATCTACACATCTTTCAAACTTTTCCAGGGATGGTGATTGACCACTTCCCTGGACAGCCTGTTCCAATGCCTGACCACGCTTTCAGTGAAAAATCTATTCCTAATATCCTATCTAAACTGTCCCTGGTGCAAGTTGAGGCCATTTCCTCTCATCCTGTTACATGGGAGAAGAGACCAACCCTTGCCTGGCTACATCCTCCTTTTAGGCAGTTCAGAGTGATAATCCTAACCCTAAACCCTAACCCCTGAGCCCCCTTTTCTCCAGGCTAAACATCATCAGCTCCCTCAGCCACTCCTCATAAGACTTGTGCTCCTGACTCTGCCCCAGCTCTGTTGCCCTTCTCTGGACATTCTCCAGCACCTCAGTGGCTTGATGTGAGGGGCCCAGAAGTGAACACAGGATTCGGGTGCAGCTCTACCAGGACCGAGTACACGGTGACAATCACCGCCCTGGTCCTGCTGGCCACAATATTTCTGATACAGGCCAGGATGCCATTGGCCTTATTGGCCACCTGGGCACTCTCTGGATCATGTTCAACAGATACTGACCAGCGTCTCCTGGTCCTTTTCCACTGAGCAGATTTCCAGCCACTTTTCCTCCAGCCTGTAGCATTGCATGGAATTGTTCTGATGCAAATTAAGGACCCAGCACTTGTCCTTGTTGAACCTATCCTTGGCATCCTTCTTTTCTCCTTCTGCATTCCTGGGATACATACTCTAACCCTTATGTTCAATACAGAATATTCATTAACAATACAGGCATGTCTTGATAGACTGGCTAAAATCTAAGGTAACAAGTCTACCATTCTCATCCTCTGTAATTTCTTAAGTAAATAATTTTCAGCACAACTTTTTGTGAGGAAGGAGTTGGGAAGGGAAAGAGAAAAAAAAAATCTAAGATACCCACATTTCTAGATGTTTATGAAATTGAGAATCTGAAGAAATAAAAGATGCTGTATGAAAATCCCCTGAGCTGTGATGCAAACTCTAACCCATCATCAGGCATAGTGACTCTACATGGGAGGAAAGGTAAAGCACAGCTGGGGAGGATTTCTGATGGGATAGTATCTTATCAGTTACCAAGGAAGCCAATCTTCCAACAGCACGTTTCATTAATCCTTATTCTCTCAGAGCCTCTTTCTTCAGTTTGTTGGTTCAGTTGGCAGAAACAGTGAGGTTTGCAGCCCTCTTGTTTCAATTTAATGTCACATAGCAGAGTACTTCAAAAAAGTTTTGCAACTTTTTGAAAAATTTCAATTTGTAGCACTAGCAGGATTGTGACCACAATCTTTAATGCAGGAGTACCTTTTTTTTTAATTAATGCAATTATTTAGGAAATTCAAATTATGTTTCACAGAGTTATTAGCAAATTCCACTCCTTCCACAGAGACTGAAGGGGGAAAAAGATTTTTTTGAAGTGAATGTTAATTCCTTAATGACTGGTTCAGTGAATAAGTACAAACTACTGGGCACTGAGCCATTCATTGGAAGGGGAGCTCTTGGGTGATGTCAGTGGAGTTCCATATTTATGCAGTAATGTCTCAAGATAATGCCAATACAAAACAGAATGATATTTGTTATTTAAGAGACACAGACAGGAAAATTTGGAAGTGTCATAAATGTATGTTTGATAACATTATTTTTTGATCAGAATGTTGTTAGTAATCCCATATTGAGCATACAGAAAATGAACATTTAAAAAAAAATTCTCTACAAGCACATTTTTCCATGGCTTTATAGCTTGTGTTGTAGCTGAAACTAAATAAGCTTGAGATTTCCCCTGGTGTTCTTCATTTTTATGGAATGTTTCAAGAGTTGTATAATCTTACAGAAGCATATTCTGTGGAGTGCAGTTTGTACATACAGGGAATTTCTTATGGAGTACAACCTGGATTATTTTGCAAGTCTTACAGCCCTACAGCTTGTTGCACCTCAGTCATAGTCTTCTCTAGTTATTCTGGGCCTGATGCACTCATATGCACCTTTCAAAGAAGAAAACAAAACAACTCTGTGGTAGTTTTTTCTATGCTCAAAAATAAATTAATGTCTTCACAGGGGTGATAGCTACGGTGAATTTGGACTGGTCCTACACTAATATGAAATCTAAGCCTGTAATACTATTGATTGCTTTCATGGTTTGCACTTCCTTTTCTACAAGTCACTTGCAATAGAAAGCATGCACAAATATAAGTGAATTCTGCTTTAAATCTTTTAGTCGCTGATTTGGTGAATGCTATTCAGTGAATGGGTCAGATAAGTCTGAAAACTTGTGCTGTTTTCTTATAAAAACTGTCCTCATTGTTTCGCCTCGCCTTTGCAAGTTACATGCTGCATTCCTACATGGTTGATATATTTGGCATTGCAGTGTCTGCACTTTAGGCAAAGAACAAATGGTAGACTTCTCACTTGCTTCAATATTTTTGCAGTGTTTCAATAAGAGGGTGGTTCAGAGGAAGAAATGGATGTGGTCTCATTCTCATAAAAGCTTTTGTTATTAAACAGAGGCACTGTGCTATTTTGTGTGTCAGGCAGTCTTTCAGTCAATGCTGACCTCTTTTCCCTCCCTAGGTGGTGTTGCTAGGTTTTGTGGGTTGATTTTTTTTTTGGTTTTTGGTTTATTGGAGATTTTGTTTCTTTGTTGGTTTGATTTTTTTAAGCAGTTTCCTGTATCATAGTGGTTGATCTTAAAAGTAAAATTAGACTGTCAGCCATTTAGTGTTTGGCATGGGACACCAAAGCTTGATAGCAGTGAACTTCTTTTCAAGTCAGTCAGTCTTGCAATGATACTTGATGTAGTTATATTTAGACTAAATAAAATATGGTGTAGAATCCTTTTCTTGGCTTCTCACACACATCATATGTACACCCTCATACAGCTGACTGAATTTGGGGAGGTGAGGAATGGAATGAAGATGAGAAGTGAAGAGGGTTTGTAAAGTTATTCAGAGGTGAGGGTGGAGAAGGATTGTTTGTTGTCTTTTTGTATATATTTTTAAAATAAAAAGTGTTTATAAAAAATGAGGGATTTATATGAAGAGAGAAAGCTGAACCTTTTGCTGCTGTTAATGTTTGTGATGACTTCCAAAGCCACTTCAGCATCCAGCACATGCAATAGGAACCGATTAAAAAGATTTGTCCATTCTATGCAAATGTGAAATTTTGGCTACTTTGGTAATAACAGCTAAAACTTCTCACTGTAGGCAGCTGTGAGTCGCTGCCTGTATGGCCACGTCCTCTGTCTGCAGTGTGCAAAACCAGAGAAATTCCACTTAGAAATGAAGGAAACACAACTGTGGGGAGCTGCTTTGGTTTAGTAGTTCTGTAGTGTTTTTTTTCTTTAAAGTACTCCTCTAGCAGAAAGCATCTCTGATCCCCTATGACATGGAAACATAAAACATGAGGAAAGCATGGTTGCCTAGCATTTTGCAGGAAACCTGAGACACGTACGCATGAAACTACGTGTGATCAGCGAGAGAAAGTGCTCCTCCCCATACTCTTTAACATTTTATAAATGAAGAAAAGAAAATTCTACTAGCTTAGATCTGCAGCAGAGAGGCAATTCTTTCTCTTACCAAGACTGAAGTAGCATATTGTATTTCCTTTATCTTTGTCAGATCTTGCATTAATGCACATCATCACATTATTCCATAATGACACAAGAAATAATTTCTAATGAAAAGAAGTTCTGAGTTTATACCTAGCTTACAGAGCACTGCTTTCAAACCTGCTTGCTCTGGTAGCATATCTCCACTCATTTTAGGAGCATTATGGTAATGCATTTGCATTAGGGAAACTACCACACCAAAATAAATTAGTTGAGCCTGAAGAGGTCTGTATACAATGCCAAAAATAATACTAACATGAAAGAAAATGTATAAAACATAACTGTGTCTTGTGTATGAGCACAGGGTTCTGCACACAAAAGCATTATCGATTTGTACTTTCTTACTCCTTACACTCTGCTTTTTGTAGAAAGGAACTTTGTTCCACCCCCTGCCTACCTCCTACATCTCAGCTAATATTAAAAGCAGAGACAACTCTATAAAGAAATTATGTTGCTGAGGTCATTGCTTTTATAAAGTACTCACTATCACTTTATGAAGCATGGAAAATGAGGTTGGTTAAAATACTGTTGAATACAGATGGCATAAAATACACACGGTGTTTTTGCTTTCTACTCTGTATCTTCTCTAATTTCTCCAAATTTTGAGACTGGCTATCCAGTAAAAGAAGATGCATCAATCTACTCTGTAATGGGAACTTCTAGTTCTATTCCTAATCCATGAAGTCATCTGGTTTTCTGGTGGACTAAGTGGTGGTTTTTGTTTTTCTTTTTTTCCTCCCATCCAGGTACTGCTATGTGGATATTTGTTAGCAATGACTGATGTGGAATCTACATATGCAGACTTTATTGCTTCAGGAAGAACAGGTAGAAGAAATGCATTACATGACATCCTTGTGTCCTCTCCGGGTGGGAACTCTGGTGAACTAGCATTAAAGTTATCAGAGCTTGATATAAACAAAACTGGTGAGTATGTTTTGGGATTTTATTCTATTTATTTAAAACTAAAATGAGAACTGGTACCCAAAGCATGGTTTATGTGCCCACATGATTCCCTTGTTCCTCAGCAGAAGAAATATTTTTTTTTCTAATCAACATGGGTTGCCTGCAATAAGAATCACAGATTTCATAAATGGAAAGGGTGGTTATTTACAAGTACAACACATCCCTGAATAAAGAAAAGTTTTTCTGCTGTGAGTGCCTGGTGGCGGGTCCAAATCAGGATAAATTTAATGAAATTTAGAGTATAAGGAAGAAAATAAGGAAGTCTTTATTAAAACCCAAGTCTGCATAATATCCTTTAATGGATGTCTCTGAATTGAAGCCTGTAGGAGAAGCCATGTATCTGCTGAAAGGTTGTTGTGAAATTAACTTTTTTTCAGCTGTCAAAGGACAGAACAATAGGAATGCATTATTGTTTGTTTTACCTGGATCTTTGTTTCTGAGTAAATTGTCTCTTTCTCTTTTCTGCTGATACTTGTCCTTCTTTTAAGGTGATAAGCAGTAATGCAATCCTAAATCTTTAATATTACCAACATTTTTAAATGCTTCTGGGTATTCAGTTGAGAGGAGGGAGACAGAGTGGACCTTACATAAAATAAAAATAGTAATACAGCTGGGTATTTATTTTTATGTTAGGTGAGTAGCAGCTAATGAACAGATCTTACAGATATTAGAAAACTCTTTTCAGATGTTAGGGAAGGCTTGGTTTTACTTATTTTAATAATAGCAGAAGAAAATAAATGCAGCAGAGAAGAAACTCTTGGTAAGCAGCTGCCCTGTTCATGCACATACTTTTCTCGGAGATAAAGACTGGAGTTCTGAGAGGCAGTCTCTTCACAGGACAGGCACATGTGGGCAGCATGGTGTTAGGTGGTTGTAGTGCTGTTTTGAAGGAGGGCTTCTTTTTTTTGACTTCTGGACTAATGTACATCCTAAATCATTCCCTTTGCCAGTATGGGACCTAGAGATTCTATATCTATGCAATTCTAGCTGGGCAGGGCTTTAGTTTATTTCTATATTTTAAAAATGCTCTATAAGTATGTGTATAGGTGTGTCATTTTATTTTAGTGGGGACAGGTGTAAAATGTTGGAAAAATAAAAAATAGGTCCCATTTGAAAGGCATAATGCCAATGTTCAGATTTACACTTATCAAAATAGTCTTTGATCTTGTCCATTTAGAAGATAAAAACAATCCCTATTTTTAATTTAAACAGTGGAGTTCTTATAAGCTAGAATTGTGTTTTCAGGAGTTTCTTTAGTTCTTCTCGGTGATCCCTTTTGATGCCCGGGTAACTTAATCAATGAAGAAAAACATACAGAGCTCTTCATAAAATTACCTTAGACAGTAGAAGCACAGAAATGTCTGCATACTTCTTCAGAAGGTTATTCAGTTTCCATAAGATAAAATGAAAATACATTTAAATTCTGTTTTATTAGTACAACTAGTGGCCAAGTAAAAGCCTCCAAACAAAAAATACTGGAAAAGGCATTGTCTTACCTAGCATTCATGTGAGTATTAGTGTATTATCATGTCATGTCATTCCATATCAAGAGAGGCTGAAAAATATTTTGCATGTAAATCCCAGTTCAGAATATATTAATGCTTGTAGGATGCATATGTGCATCACCTCTGACAAGATTAAGAAGAAAACATGTTTGGGGGCTATATCTTATTTCTTTAAAGGTGCATGTCAAACAATTTATGCTAAGTAGAACTTAATTATATAAATATAGACATCAAGTTTTGATTCTGTTCTTTTATTCCTATTACAGCTGCATTTTCTTGCAAAACTGCAAGTGTGTTTGCTTTCAACTGCATGGACTAATGGCAGAGTAGGATAATGCAGATGTTAAAGAAAAAAAAAGGTGGTTATAAAACATATGTAAATTAAACTACCGAAGCATATTTAGTACATTCACTTTGAAAAGCCTGCAGATACATTTCCTGTAAAAAAACAGAACAGTTTTTAACAGCACTAGACTTGTTCAAAGAAAATGTATTTTTCTGTTACTCAGTAGCTGATACCTGAAGTGAGTGTTGGTTAATCCCCTCATCAATGAGCCAACGACAGATAATCAAGAGTTTACTGCATAATTATGTATAATAAGTATAATTACTGTATGATACTCTCCCTTCAAAACAACTGTCCCAGTTTTCTTTGTCCATAGCCAGCTAAGAACCTGTTATTACTTATGGAATGGATATTTTTACCAAACACCAAAATACAGGTTCCAAAGACTATGTCAACATGTTTTATATAAATTAAGTAAAAGCAACACTATGTACATCTGATAGATAAAAAACTGGAAGAGAAATCATAAGACAGAAGCAAAAGAAAGATTTTTAGCAGGGGAAACAGCAGGTAGCTCTCCTGCTCAACACTCTAAAGGTAACCAATGCAATCCAAGAAACTTGATCTTGCAGGTTGTTGCTAAATGAAATAGTGAGGTAAAAGTACAGTGAAGAATGAGGACAAGACTGCAGATCTCATCTCTAAAACAAACTGATGTTTTTCTAGGTGCTATAGAACACAGAAAAGGACATTTCCTTGTAGAAGTTGTAGTGGTCCAAGCATGTACAAATAATGGGGGTAATAGGGTGTTAAAGACCTACATAACTGGAATGAAGAACTGACTGTAGAAATTAGTGAGTGAAAGTAATTGATTTTAGTCCATGGTGGAAATGTCTTGGGTGTAAACAGGGGGAATAGTGATAGACAGTGTAGAGTCAGTAATGTTACAGGAAGAAAATTGAGTTAAAAGCTATACATTAGCAGCACTGGTAACTCTAGCCAGCTGACCTACTCGCACAACTGTATTGTGGCTTAAAGTATTGTACTATTTAGTTTTGTTTCTTTTTTTAATACTGCCTGATGGTTTCAAAATGCTATGTAAAAAGTACAATTTTGCTTTTGAGAGTTTCTAACCATCAGGTTTTAAAGGAAGAACAGCAATGTGCTTAGCAGTTTGGGATTCTCAGAACTACTTCTAAAATCTTGTAGCAGTTTGGGATTCTCAGAATAAAAGCAGATTTATCTCTGTAAATATATTTTAAAGCGTTTAGTAGGAGAGCTTTGCCAGTAGAAAGAAAAAGCTGGTACCAAGATAGTGTATTATGGACTAAATTGATTTAGATTAGTGATTTTTTCAGCAAGTTGAGAAGAATATTTCAGGAAGTGGTATATTAGAACCTTAGTGCTCTTTCCCTGGATCTCTGTACTCTGTGTTTTACATTAAGGTAGTGAAATGGTTAGGCTTTTTGTCTAGGAGTGATTTTTCTTTTAAACACAAATATCTTGCAAGAGTGCTTTTTGCACTTCAGTTTTGGGATTTTTTTCCTATTCTTTTTGTTAATAATATTTCCACCAGGAAAGTTTGGCTTGCCCATGTAGTAGTAGTCAGAAATAATGGAGGGCAGAGCAGGCAAAAAATAAATAAACCCCTGAAATTACACTCATTGCATCTTCTGCAGTATTAGAAAAAATGTAGAAGGTTTGGAGAAAGTGTGTGGACAGCTAGGGCAAAAGAGATTTCTGTCCAATAGTAAATAATCACATGTAGATCCATCCTGATGGAATCCTTTCTAATTTGAGAGGTGAAAGTGAAGAAGAGTTTTCTGGGAAAATGCCTTGCAAAACAATGTGTGTTTACTACTCAACCCATAACGAACAGAACAAACCTCACCGTTCAATGGGTAATTGACTTTCCATGCAACTTTTCATCAGGTTGAATGTGATAATTCACAGTATCCTTTGAGGCATTTTCCTGCCTACTCAGTGCATGCACAAAACACAGCTGTCATGTCTAAGCTGTTTGCAATGTTCTTTGCAAGGCAAAGAACTTTTTTCCCCTACCAGTGTGCCCTTTCTTCTACACAGAAAAGAGAAGGCGTTTATGATGCTTACTTCTATAAACAGAAATAAATCTGCAGATGCACCGTGTGATCTGAAATGAGGAAACAATAAATATCTGCATTGAGAACCCTGCCTTCATTCTAAAGATCTATAGATTAAAATTAACAGGCACTGCTACATCTATCTAAACCTCCATACAACCTAGCCATGGAATTTTCTTCCCTTATCAAGCACTTCAGTACAAATTACTCAGAATCCTTGCAACGTAGAAGAGACAATGTATGTCTTAACGTTATTCGTTGTTGTGTATCTGTAGCTGATCAGTCCAGTATTCAGGGACTTGTCTCTCACTTGCACTCACCTTCCTGTTGCCTGAACCTGTGAGGTCTTTAATTGCTATGTAAAATACAATACTTTGCATATAGATAGTAAAAGCATTTGGTAATGCTTTTCTTAGCCTTCTTTAGACAGACTGTGAGTTGCCTGCTCACTGTGCCTCTGTAGGATGTGATCTGTTCCTCAGGTAGTTCTGTGGTTTGCAGTGAGACAGCTGGACTGAACACTGTGGACATGATGCTGAAAACAGATACACAGAACTAAAGCAGCTTTAACAAACTATTGTTTTTATTGAAGTTGCATCTCTTTGTAGCAAACTCTGTTCAGATTGGTGCAATGAGTTTTTTTTCTGTTTTACTGATATAGCATCATAGTGAAGAATTTTTCAAAAACACTCTACTGTTTTTGTTAAATTCATTAATTTTTAAGTACCTTTGGTATTTATTTAAAGTGATAACTTGTGACTGCAGCTAGGAATTTGCATCTTAAGAGACACTTTCTAAAACAAAGTATAGCTATCTTAGTAGTAAAGAGTTTCATATTTCAGTTTCAATTTCTTTTTACTTTGTTTTTTAAACTGATGGATGATCAATCAGGATTCTCTTTATTTTAGGGTGTATTACTCATCCTTTTTTCCTGTCTTATAGAAGGAGAAGGAGATGCACAACGAAATCCAAGTGAGCAAACCGGGGAGGCCCAAGGGGAGGCAGCAAAGCAAGAAAGCTGACATCCGACTTTGACTGAGTGGAGCAGCTGCTGGATGTTTTCAGGCTACAAGAGTGTGCTGGAACAAATTTGTTTCCATGAGCAAGCTGGTAGAAAAGAAAGTGCATGTGTCTTCACTGCTGGAACCCACTCAACACAATGCTAAAAATCTGGGTACAAGCTGTGACAGAAGACAGAATTTTCTCTACCTCTGTCATTAGCAATGGTTGAACATGTATTGATTTTTTGGGATAGTGTCATCAGATGGATCCCTTCATAATGACTACTCGATGGGAACACTTTTAGAAAGTAGAACAGGTAAATCTTGTAGCAAACGGCCTTTGAAGCATCAGAGGATCTAATTGCGTATCTTAAGCAAAGGCTTGTGTGATCCTCAGAGTTTAAAATTCTCTGGCCAAAGTGTTTGCCCATTATAAGAACTGTAAAGAAAGCACTGTTTTTAGAACTTTGCATCTGTTTTACAGCTCTGTTATTTACAATGGTTTTTGTATTGTACAACTTAGATGCTCCACACTGCCCCTTCTCAACTGCTTATGAAGAATATTTCTGTTACTGTGAATTTTTCTACCACACGTTTTGAAAGGGCTGGTTTTTTGCATAAGGTGGTGATGTGCATATGATAGATCTAAACGTCAACCGCTAAATTGATTATGCCTAAACCTAAATGACTCAGCAACACTCTAATTTGTTACTAGATGAGCCTTCAAAACGATTTATTAATGTGAATACTTGAGCGTGTGTTGTGTCCTTGGTACAGTTTTGCCACTCGCCTGTAGTTAGTTGCATATCAGAGACTCAAATTGGATCTTTTATGTTATTCTTGCCCATTTTTCTAATTTTGGTCCCAATTTCTTAATCTTTCTCTGAGATATTTTTTTAAAATGTTATTCTGAGTATTTTATTGTTATGGTAGTTTTAAGGATACATTTATAACCTTATATGGGTTAAAATTCAAACTAATTCCATGGTGCTAGAGGTTTTCCTGATTCACATTGTAAAAGATAGGCCTTGTTTACACATGGGAAAATAACTGGCATAGGTTATTGCCAATTATGTATTCTGAAATGAGTTTTAGAATGCAGTATAGTCCAATGAGTGGCTCCTGGGCTGGATCCAGCAAGGGGTTGGATTCTTACTATTCCTGGCCTTTGCCTCAGTTGACCAGGCTGTTGCGTTTGCACAGCCAGTAGCCTGCTACTGATGCACCAGAACAGCCAAGTGCTAGAATCTGCTACAGTAGCCTTGTGGCTTGGAGTTGGGTAGGGAGGTGAGAGACTTGGCATCTAGCACCCAAAGACTAAGATTTTTTCCCATTTCATCTATTCCAAAATGACAGTCCAAACTGGGCCTTCATCAAAATACCAGGATAGCTTGTCCATTCAGGACATCACTTAAAATATCTACAAATTAATAACCTGTTCTGCAGTAGCTATTGCTGATTGATTTGTTTTTCCCCCTCGTCCTGCCCCAATACACAAGGCCATACATGAGGCTGAATGCTGCAAAATGGGGCAGCCACACCTCTGTGTGACTAAGGTGAGTGAAGAGAGTGACTGATAGTAAACCATGGCAATCACACAAGCACCAATCACAAGGTCAGAAGATTTGTTTTCTTTTATTAATAGGAGGTGATGTCACTTTATATATAGTATATATATATATTATATATATTTTTGTGTTGTTGGTTTCAAATGTTATGCACTTTTTAATGTTTGTAAACTTTTACTAATGAATAGTGTGATTGCTTCCTGAATATATTAATCATCAGTTAACAAAACATCTTTGTGGCCACAGCTGTTTGTTTCTACCATATGTAACATAGTACTTGTCACCTGAAAAAATTTTTGTGAGATATGTGGAGGAAAAAAACCCACTTCTGATCAGTATTATGAGATCATTTATTAGTGTTAATAAAAACAAGCCAGCCGTATGCTTGTGGCTCATGTGTGTAATATTAACTCTCACCTTCTAGTGTTTGGAAGCTGAATGCCTTGCTGTCTTATTAGCTGTCAAATGCTCTATTTTCTTGGTAAGAGAAGTAGTCCATTTGCTTTGGAAATACTGTTATCCTTAAACAATTCTTATTCATTTGTTTCACTTGGTGTTCCTTTCAAACTTAACACATTATTATTGACCTTTTAAAAAATTATTTCTCCCCCTTTTGCTCTTGCATCAAGTCTTCAAGCTGAATTGGCTGCCCTTTGTCATGGACTAGTTACTGTCAATCTAGCAGAAATGCCAGAAGGAAATAGGATTTTAGAGTTTTTTTATAGTGTTACTTTATTGATGATCCACAAAACTTCATCAGTAAAATGTTGCAGAAAAACGCAATAGTGAAATAAATATTTGCAGTATATTAAAGTGATGGTTTTCCTTATTTTCCTTCACTGCCTTTCTTTATTTCAGAATACTTTCCTTCTTAATTATTTTGTGTTGTTAAATAAAATTAATTTCAGCTTTTCCTCTCTATCTTGTATCTTTTTTTTTCTTGTTTTTAAACAAATTATTGAGGCTTTTGCTGGTTTTTGAAACGCATTTCTTTGTGATGGAAAATAGTGCTGTTAATTTTAGTGGGGTAAAAGGCTATTTATGTTCCTCTTCCCCCAAAAGTGTATAAGTGCTTGATTTATCACTTGAACTGTACTTGCTGTCTTAATTTTGGATATTTCTGTATCATCTATAAGCTGGCCTCACTTAATGTAAACATGTGATTAGTCTGTGCCAAATCACAGCACTGTATCTTGAGTATTATTGTTACTAAAGCAATCACAGAAGAGCTACTTTAAATATATTCACATCTTTACTTCTGTGTAATTGCATCATATACAAAGGATACTGATGGCAGAACCAGACTTTGACTGGGTTATTTTTGCTTTTGTAAGTTATCTTTTTCAGTTCACCTGATACTCTGGCTTCTCTTCCTGTACCTTCTTTCTATTTTATTGTGTTCATGATAGTTAAATGTCTGTTTAATCCATGCTTATCTTAGAAAGATCTTCACAAAAAGCTATATAGACACAATAAAGCCAGGTCTGGAATATCAGCATAATAGAATACCACTTATCCTTAAAAGGTTTGGCTTTCGTGGGATGGTGGTGGGTTTGTTGTTTCATTTTTCGGGGTTGTTTTACAGTCTCTTTAGACAGATGTTTTCAGTGCTTTGGTCACTCTGAAGGACCATCTCTTAAAAAGTCTCTGTTTTCATGTTCTTGTTTCTATAATGAAGTCTATGACTATATTCATTGAACTTGTAGGGTTCAGGTTCCCTGTCCACTTGAAACAAACAGGACTTTTAGCACTATAATTGGACAGAGATATTGGCATTTCTCTCTTCAGCTTATTTCCATTGATGTTGGCCATGCTCTTCAAAAACCATGTGTTAAAAGACAGAAGCAAGCACACACATTTGTTACTTCATCAAACCATCATTATAGAGCCAAAAGTTCACCATGACCTTTGATAACACAATTGCTGAATGTGAAAAAATGTCAGTATATTTCATCCTCATCTGTGTAATTTCTCTTGCATTTTTATCCCAAAATATTGAAGTGGGAAGAGGTTTATTCTCATAGGAGGGCAAATGGATAATTAATTATCTGGTTCCCTGAAGGAGCAACTACGAAAGGGGTTAAGATGGAATTTCTACGATATGAATGCCTTTCTCAGCTAAATTGGAGAATTTTAGGTGTTCTTATGTTTGTATTTTATGTTTCAGAAACATCACTGAATTTTGTTCAGACGAAAGACTGAGAGCTGCTGTTGAGACTGAGCACAGTGTAGTAACCTCAGCTTTGACAGAGTTTGCCTTACCTCAGCAGTGGTAATGGTTAGTTGAATGTTGATTTTTGGTGACTTGTTACTTTGTTTTGCTCTGCATCTCTTTCTGGATGGTTTATTTTCCTGTGGTTCCCTGATGTACAGTAATACTCTAGAAATACATGGGATGCTGTATTATTGTATATTGAGTGACTAAAGTCTTGTAGAGGAAAAGACTGTTTCACTTAATCTTTTTGGTCAATGCACAGAGCGGGATCTGTTTCAAAGTTCTTTTCACAAGAGAAGCAACAGAGCCAGGAAGGAAGCATGAATTCAAGAAGATAGGCCAGCAATATGAGGAGGATATAGTTTCTTAATAGTAAGGCAGGTGGGCCCAGTGCACAAAATAGCTTCCTCCCTCATATGATGAACAGTTAGGATGTGTCGATAATAGCTAAGAAGAAGTCAAATTGTTCAACTTTAGGTGATATTTTAATTTCAGAACCAACTTCAGGTTCTCAACAGTACATTATAACAGAAACATCCATAAATCTGTGGCACATACCCTTGACACCAATCCTAGTATCACCAAGTTTTAATGAAATCAAAAGTATCTCTTGTTCTCTAACAAAGAAAACAGAATGCTCTTAAAAAGCAGAAACACTTAACAGATAAGAAAATTATAGAAATAAGGGTAGTGGCAGGATCATTCTCACTGTTTTTTACATCTTCAGGCTGAATTTATTTTTTCCTGCAAGAGAGTAGGGACAGAAATTATCAATGCAGATGAGTGTTAACTCACTATTTAATAGTGAGTTAACAAAATATGAACAAGTTTTAAAGCAGAGAGTAAAGCTAAACAAAAATATAGTGCACCCATGCTTACAAAAAGCATCCTGTCTTCTGAAAGCAGCAGGACTTCATGTTCTATCCTTTTACATTGATTTTTACATTAGGAGCTGCTGATGTTTTAGAATGGAGGACAGGACAGACTTGTCAACACATGATGTGTGTGTATAAATGATGTCTTGGTATTTTCAGGCAACACATGCTTAGGTACCCTGAAACCAAATGTTTATAAAAAGACCAGTGCTAGTGATGAGTTCTTAAGGTAAGCTTTTAGCAAATTACCCATCAGCATACACTTTCAATTCTATTTGCTGTTAGGAAATTCTCTGGTGCTGATCCATGAGTATAGTGTGATAGCAAGTAGCTTTACAAAAGTTCAGCTGAGACAGACGATCTTGAGTGCTCCCAAAATGTCTGAGACAAAAATGTTCATAAAAAATCCACACCATCTTCTTTCAGTAGCAAAGACAGATGATGGGTTTTTTTTGTATTTGCTAAATAATAGACCTATTTTATCAGTGGTTAATCAGTTAATGCTTAGATCTAGTTTTGTGAAAAAAAAAAAAAAAACCTCTTGAAACTGAAAAATTAATCATGTTTTTGCATACAAAATGTAGCTTGGCAGTAATCTATAGGAAATACTGACATATCACCTACAAGAGGTATGGGAGAACCTTGTGGAGAGATCAAATTTTGAACAGCTCTGCATGTGAGTTGATCTAGTCTACATTTGGTTTGTTGCATTGGCATGTAAATTATGTCTCATTGTGTTCATCAAACATGGGTATTGCAAAGAGAGACACAAAACCATTTTTAAGTATGAACCCAGAAACAGGATTCCAAGGCAGCAAAGAAAACATTATATTTTTAACCACACAGTGTGCTAACAGATCTGTTTCATTACTCGTATCTTTTTATTTGCAGGTTCTTCTTTTCAGTAAAAAAAAGGATAACGCATGACTGTACAAAGAAAGTCAGTATTAGAATATGCTCATCAGCAAAACCATGCATTTTTCTTAGAAAAATTCAGTTATTATTAGGGTCCTCAAATCGCAAGTATCTAGCCAATGTGTACTAGCCATGTCTTTGATGTGAGAAGCTAATCATTCAGTCTTAGTGAAATTTCACTGTTTCCCACTACTTCAGTCAACAGTAAAATGCCTTCTGTTACCCACATTCTTTCCAGTTCAGTGAGAAGCTGGCTATTGATGCAGGAACACATGTACTGCAATGATATGTATCTGCTGCTTTAATATTCTCTCTACTAATAGAACAGAACATAGATGAATCCTTGGGGTCAGGATCTACTTTAAAATGTCCTGGAACTTCCATCACTTGTGGGAATCCAATAACTGGTCTGGAAGAGGCAATGCTAGGTTTTTGTGGGAAATTACAGTTACACATGATTATAAAACACCAACACTATGCACAAATTTGGGAAGGGAGCAGGGCTTTAAGCTTGGGGTGTTACACAGGTAGCCTGAAAATCATATCCTCACAGAAATGTGGCTAGTAAATTAGATCTGGCAAACTTAAGAAGCTTTTAACATTTTAAGAAGTTTTGCCATAACCCATACAACATGCCATTGTATCTGGAAATTGTTTTCATGCTAACTATTTATTCTCAATAAGGATTGTGTGCAATTTTTCAAAATAAATTGGTTGGAAGATGCAATAAAAAATAGAAAAATTCTATCTGACTGTACAGCCATGAGAAAAGTTTCATTCCGGCACACGGCCCTCCCTCAGCACAGCATCTACAGGTAATGCTTGTGTCTGTTGCAACACACTGTCTTTTAGGTTGGTTGGAACAGGATTTTCAAGACACCCTGTGGAGTACATCTGAACCATACCTTCTATCACCAGGCATATTTTATCAATTAATTTTTTTCTCCCAAACTGATGTTCAGATGAAAATAAATTTACTGTTCACTCCGATGTATACTTCTGAATATCCATGTGGTAATAAAAATGGTTCTCCTTCAGGCTGAAGTGTAATAGAATTTCTTGTAGTTATTTGTAATTTCCTATGGATCTGTATATATTTTTATGCCTGTATTTGCACTAAAACTACACTATATACTTTCCAATTAAACGTCACAGACCAAATGGGAATATGCAACATAAAAATACTGTGAGATATTTAGCTTTTTGAAGTATACACCCAAGTGCAAATAGGACACAACTTAAGTATTTCAGTAAAAATCTTTGTTTTCACAGCCTCATTTTTGATCCTGCAATGCAGTCAAAATGTAGACTGTGTAACATCTGATTATAGTTATCATTTCCCTAGCAACAGACTGATATCCTCTCTCAATACATTATACAGTATATTTCAGAGAACAGGGCATGCCAGAAGGGAAAAAGATGGATGACTCAACAGGTCTTTTTCATCCGTAATTCTCTCATCTGTGGAAAGAATTCAGAACTCTCTAGATACAAACATAACGTCCTTATTCGTTTGGAAGTGCAAACAACAACAGTGTATAATAATATTAATAATAATGATTCTATAGAAACTGCTACTCTTATGGCATTGTAATGGATCTCTCCCCCCAAAAATAAAAAAGGCAAGCACCCCAGAAAGTAACAAAAAAATGGCACACCGACACCTCCTGGTGGCACTGGGGTGTATTTTTAAATAGAACGATTCAAAATTAAACCAAACCATAGAAACAAAGGTCCAAACAGCCACAATGGATCTAGGGTGATTAAGGACTTGAGAAAAATCTTTGCAAATCATAAGAGCAGAATATTGTAAATATATCTTTTACATTATTGAATTATGGCCTTGCCTTTTGTACTTAATCTCTTAAAACACATTATTTTTCAGACCTTCCCCAGGCACTGCACCCATACCCCATAAATAAGATTCCCATAACTACTGGAAATAAACCAGGAGTTTTAAAGTAGGCCTTGCAACTGGTTTCAGTAGATGAACTGAAATCAGAAATGCATTATTGGCTGGTCTTCATGCAAACTCGGATAGATCTGAGGACAACCAAAAGAATCCCAGCCTGTGTTCACCAGTCTGGCAGCATAGACAAAATATTGTACATTCCTGGTGACATTTATTAACAGGAAGTTAACAATCTGAGTATATCAAACAGTCTATAAACTTAAATAGTCATCATAGCAAAACCAAAGAATAGTCGTCTGAAATTTATGGAAAGTTTCTGCTTAGTGGAATTGCCCCTCCCCCCCCACCCCCCCCAAAAAAAAAAAACTAAAAAAAAAAGACCCAAACAAGCAAACAAAAACCCTCAGAAATGTCATCAAGGCAAATTCAGAAGAAGAGAAATTCCAAAGTATTACGGAGTGTTTATGATAGACCTCTCTTTCCTTGTGCTAATCCCATTATTGGGGTCAAACAACTAGGTTTTAAAAAGACAAATAATGAAGGAATTTGGTGGCTATTACCATAAGTAACCCAAGATGCTTCAAAGAGAAGGGGAAAACAGAAGAGAGCTTTGGTGAGTAAACCTGTTTTCTACCTTTTTTCCTAATGTCTGAAAGGTGACTTAGTGCTGCAGTGGGTTCAATTTTATATCAACAATTTTTTTCCTCTTTTCACTATCTGGAATATGTTTCTTCTCCAATGATTGTGACCAATCATTTATGATTATGAAACAGTTCTGCATAAGACAAAGCCACAGAAATTTCATTCCTTTTAAAGTAGCCTGTCTATGCTTTCACAAATACAGAGTCCACAGAATATTGTAATACGAATTATGACAGGGATGGTAAGTTGTTTTGCAATGGTACTTCCAAACAGAATCATAGAATGGTTTGAGCTAGAAGGAACCTTAAAAATCATCCAACCGCCCCTGCCATCGGCATGGACACCTTCCACTAGACCAGGTTTCTCAGAGCCCCATCCCCATCCCCAATACTACCAGGGAGGGAGCATCCATAACTACTTTGGGCAACCAGTTCCAGCACCTTGCCACCCTCATAGTAATGAATTTCTTCAATACGTAGCAAAAGTGTTGCACTTGTATCACTCTAAAATCAGAAATTGCTCTTTTGGTATTGCAAACACAGTTCTACTGCATGCACAGCTTTCTCCCAAGGAAATGAAGGCAACCTGAATGTACATAGCCACCTAACAGTTGTGAATTCTGTTGCTTTTGATTGGGAACACATTCTTCCTTAAAATTTCCTGTTTTTTCAGAGCTGAAAATGATCGATCTGTCTGATGAAAGCTATTTATTTTCCATATATTTATATGTGTGTTTGTGTACATATTCAAGTACTGGAGAATTAGACAGACATTCCATACCCTCAGGCACATGGTGTGTGTTGGGGATGGTGCTATGTAGGACCAGGAGATTTTATGATCCGTCAGGGTGCCTTCCAACTCAGCTTTTTCAGGGATTCTGTGACTCTTTGTCAAAGAAAAACAAGTTCACATATGAGATATTATAGAAAAATCCACATACTTTATTAAATAGCATTCTTCTACCAAATTTTGGCCATAAAATATCTGACATTATTGTAAATGTAAGCACTTTGTACTGTGCTGTCCTGCACACACTGTTCTCAAAAGATAAAGTCCCTTATTTATTCTACCATGGTAGTTTAGCAAACCCTAGCTCTAATTACAGTAGTTCTGCAAAACTTACATGCAGATCTATCAACATAATATTTTTATTGCTGTTTGACCTGCAGGAGTCATGCAGCTTTCATGTCAGCTACATGCAAGGCCAGTCAACATCTTCCCAAGACCTCACAGCCTCTTTATGGTCCCTCCTTACTGTCTTCTATTAGATATTATGGGGCTGCTCTCTGAAGCGTTGTTCTGTTTCTCTAAAATACTTCAGTGACTACTGTTCAGGTGTTGTAAGGTCAGAAAATATTTAGAGATTACTACTTTCATCTGCTGTATTAAAATTGATTTTTTTTCTCTGCTGTTTTTATTTTTTAGGACATATAAAACTATTCAGTAAATATTCCAGCTTCCTGAATATTTTCACAGTAATAGTGAATGTAAAGAACTGAGCAGTTTATTTCAAGCTAAAAAAAAAAGCAAGTAACTGCTTTGAGTTTTATGGCACACTACATATACAGTAATTACTACACAGTGCTCAGTGCTTTCTGCAAAAATAACACTTAAAAAAAATTTGGATCTGATTTATACAGGTTATAGAGAAATCTCATAAAACCTGTCTTCACTAAAGATAACAGATTTGGAGAAGTATAAAACTTACATGGAGATACACTCTGACTAACAGAAGCAGATTTAGCTGATAAATTTTTGGTGTTCAAGTTTTATTAAAAGGAGAATTAATGGGGTATTTGTTGCCCTGAAGTTTCACCAAATAAATTGCCCCAGTTTGAACCCAGAAATTTCTGTCCCTCATCAAACCAATTGTACTGGTTTGGGCAGAGAGAGAAAAGCTTCTCCAGGGGATGATTAAGGAGCACAATCTAGTTTAGGTTCTTTGAATTTCACCCTATAAAAAGTGTTTGGTGGGACTTCCTGTTTGTTTGCATGGACAATTCCCTTCAGTGGGAAAATATTTCAGCACAAATATTTCTCTATACCTATGCAATGAAGAATCCGGACTCGCAAACTTGTATTTTCACCTCCACTTTCTAGTAATTTTTTCCTTTCTCATGAAATGAGATAGCAAAGGCTTATATCACAAGTGGAACAGGTATTTTCAAACATATGAAGCAGTTTCACTATAGTCATCATTATGTTTTATTTACCACATTAACTGGTTGCAGATTTAGACAAGGCAATTCACAACAAGGCTGCAGTTCATAAACACAATGATCAACTGCTCACCATATGATGATATACCAAGCTGAAAAAGCCCAACTTGAACTGGCAATCAAAGCAGTACTTCAAAAGACACTAAATAGACCAGATGTGCAAGGTTCTAAAGAAAGGCCATCAATAACCCCAGCAACAGGCATCTGGAGTTTGTTCATTTTAGCAACTGCATTGCATATAAAATACATGACTGAGCTGACAATTAAGTGTCTCCAGTGGTAACAGCTATAAGTCTCCACTTTTCACAGAGTTGCAGAACAGGTTAGGTTGGAAGGGACCACACTGGATCATCTGGTCCAGCTTCTCTGCTCAAGCAGGGCCATCCTAGAGCACCTTCAGTGCTATTTGATGTGAAATCTTGAAAATGCCTTCCTTTATGAAAAAGCTGTGGATTGAGTTGTACCAGTGATTTTATTTTAAAGGGACAGGATGACACTACAGTATTTCATATTGTCTTATTAATTTGCACTCACCTGTAGAAGAGGGTAGAAGATATATGTCAACTTGGAATGTATTTCCATCTATACTGCATTCTTTTCTATTTGAACATTTGAGCACTGCTGCAAAGTGAATGTAGCAGAACTAACAAACAAACTAAACCAGTGGTAATATCTGGAACTGAATATATTTAATAGAATTCAATACAATTAAATATAATCTAATACTTTTTTACCTATATATGTTTCATCAATATTAATAAATTGATTTCCTTTTTTACTATTTCTGTACCATTTACTGACATTTCTCTGTCCACTTTCTGAAGACAATTCTTGTTTAAGCCTGAGATATCTACTTTTAATGCTTTAAATATTAGCCCATTTGGCTTGTTTAAGTCAAATATTAAATATAAAATATAAAAAAAATTTTACATAGGAAATGTGCAGTTTCAGAGAAGCGTGTGCACTCTGTAGGTAACAACTTTGAGATGATTCTGCTCTTTTGTCTGCAGCACAGGGAACACTTAGGAAGGGTTTCAGAAGGATACTGATGAGGTTTTTTTTCATAATGTGGGGGCATACTGACTAAGAAAATCAATCTGCTCCAGCCAGGAGCAATAGGTTTTTTTGCCCACTTAACATGTGAATGAGTTCAGAGTAGTGAAAGGCAGCCCATCTTAATACTTGTTTCTTGAACCATGCTGTGCATCAATAAAATATCTGTATTTATCTTTAGACCTATATATCTTTATTTATATCTCCATCTAATCATATGGATTATAGAGATATACTAGCCACATGTATACAGATATAAACATATAGATACATAGGGATATTATAGATATATATTAAATATCTCTGTAATCTATAATCTGAGTACAGTTTCACAAGCAGAGAAATTGCTCAACTCACCAACCATCATGACATGGCAATTCAGTTATTATTTTTTTCAGTGTCATCAACAGGAAAAGCAGAACATTTTTTTCTTGAGCATTATAATACCTAACAAGTCCAGGTAGGATGAGATTATTTTTTTCTTTGTTCAAATGTCTTTGTTAGTTTTTATATTCCAGTAAAGATAATACACTAAGCTTTTTGAAGACACATTACTGGACAAGGAAGCCATTTTATCTTAAAAGCTTTCAGGGTGCAGTTTGACAGCTTGGGCTTTAAAATTTGTGATTTCTATGAACCAGTCTGCCAGGCTGCATCACAAGGAAGTACAAATGTGTTGTACATGAAGTGAAGGTGCCGCATATAACCTTGAAACTTCACACATAAGAAAGGTTAGCCCTCTCTTTCAATTACCATCTTTTAGCCATAAGCCAATATGCTCACTTGTCCTTGCCAGAGAGCTGAAATAAACGTTGGAGGGAAGCGTTCTGCACAAGGATTGTTTTTGACTAAGCTTATTTAGTGTCTCTGAATATGACAGCCACTGAGTACAAGACTCAGAACTGCTCCCTGAACCCTTTATTCTTCCAGAAAATCAAGTTCCTACTCTTTTGGACAGCTATTCATCACTTTTACCAATGATCTTTTAAAGTCAAAACTCAAAACCTTAAGTAAGAGTCCTAAACATAGCTCAAGGTCCAGATGCCATATCCCTTTGTGGCTAAAGGTGAGATCTCTTCCTCTTTCCTGCTGAAAATCACAGGAATTTTAGAGCATTTTGCTCTTCAAAGAAAGAACCTCAAGCATACATGAAAAAAAAAACAAAGGCCAGATGATCACGACAGTATACTGTGTCTCAATCTAACAGTCATTCTTCTTAGCACACCACTTTATTAAAGGATGAAACAACAGTGCCTGTTTCCACAACAGTTTGAAATATATATCTTTGATCCATGGCATCAAAGCTTTAGCATAATTCCCATGCTTTGTCTGAGGCTTTGAATCTCCACCATCTCTGAATCTCTACCATCTCTGAATCTCTACCTTCTAGACAAGAAAGTATTTTTACAAGAAAGACTCTCTTTAAAAGCATTTCCCCACCGCATAAAAAGAAATTTAAGTCCTTACTTACCTTCTCCTAGGTGAATGCCATAACCACTAGATTACCTCACAATGGGTCCAAAATTATACTGATTATTTTCTTTAAGAAAAAAGACTAGGATTGATAATCTCATCTTCAAAGGGAGCTACTCAAAGGAATTTGCATACTTAATAAGAGCAGTCAAGCCAAAGAAGAGAAAGGCATCCCAAGCTCAAAAAAGGAAACATTTACATCCTTGACAAGCAGGTCTTAGACATCACCTTGTGCTATTCTTATAGGCTTATGTACAGGCACATGACTTCTGTAGATCCCATTTCTATGCCATAACACAGGGTCAGTCTAGGCGTCCTCAAAGGACAAGGAATTGCAAGAGTTGCATCCTCCTCATGAACACAGTCCAAGATTTATTAACTCTTCTCACGGGAGAGATCAAAAGACACAACTGATCTGAAATGTAGATATAACCAACATTTTCAGTCCAAAAACAAGAATAATAAAACATCCTTAAACTATAACTATTCAACTAAGCATTGGTATCCAAAAGCATATTTCCTTCCAGCATAAATATTCCAGGCTAATTTTTGGAGAGGTTAGTGACAAACAGCTGTTTTTGAAGCTGTCAGTTACTCACTGCTTCTCCATCCTAGGGTCTTTAACTTAAAAACACAACCTGCCTTTTTCATGTATGATGCTAATAGTTCATAAAAAATCCCAAAACATCCTTTACCAAGAGAAATATGCATCTGGAAGAATGAAATCTGGGAACTGAAGGAAAACAAATCTACAAAATCCTTGGAGTTAGTCCTTTTCTGACCTGGCAGTTGCTTTTATAGTATTCCAAACAAATATTGTGACAACACTTTTAAAAATAAAGACCTATTCTTCACTAAGAAATGTGTGAAAATACATTTAAGACTAATAGGAAAAATAAAACTTATACAGCTGTGTTCAACAGAAAGATTTATCTCATGTGCATATAAATAGGTATATGTATGACAGAAAAATATACCATAAATCTATAAGTATGACTGGAGAAATTGATGAAGTGAGATACTGAAATTAAGTGGTCAGCTGAAAAAAGAAAATTACAAGTGGGCAATTTCCCTTGACTCCATCTCTCTAAAATCCATTGTTCCCGAGTAGATGTGAGACTGCTGAGACAAATTCAGCTCTTGTCATGTAAATTTAGGGTAATGGTATTGAAGTGAATATTACATTTATTTATTGCTTTTAGGGCAGGAGTCAACTGTACCCTGTAATTTCTGCATCAAATCCATGCTGTAAAACAGATTCATATTTTATCAGGATCTAAATCTGTGCATAGATGCATTTATTCTTAGGGCATTTGCTGAAAATTGCTACTACAAGTCCATCAGTGGAGGGGAGGGGGAAGTGTCCAGCAGTGTACTGGAGTTCCTTTTAATGCAAAATGTCTGTATTCTAGAAAAATTATCCTTAACAGAATCCAGTGAAGATATTTCAGAGCTCACTTCTTTCTTTGAACATATGACTACAAATACTGTTACTGTTTACAGCTGCATGGCTGTATCTGAGAGTAGCATGTTGTTCTGAAAGTTCAGAAGAGCAAACAATGTATTTGAAACACAAACAAAATCCTCATTCTTCAAGCAAAATCTTGATTATTTTCATTCCCCTCATATTTATTTGACATTCAGCTTTGAGACTTTAAGGAATCATGAGGGGGGATAACTATTATTATTACTATTATTATTGTTGTTGTTGCTGTTGTTTTATTATATAATACTGAGTTCATTTTTCTTCTATCATAGATTGATTATGCAAAACTTTTTCACAAAATAGTCACCTAAATCGAACAATGGTGAAATCCATATAAGAGTAAAAAATGAGATCACTTAATGCATATATTTAATACATGGCAACTAATTTAATGTAATGGTATGCATTAGCAACAGACATCTTCTACATGCCTTCAAGTTTTATCCTTAGGACCACCCCACCCTGACTGACATACCCATGAACATGAGTAATGACACCATTCTACATCATCATCACCGTTTTTTTTTACTGGGAAAGGTAAAGAGGAAGGTCTCCTATGCTAAATCCTTCTCTACCAGAAACATGGTGCTTTATTGGAACCTATTAATGCTATTTTCTGAGATCACATGATATCATCAGTACACTTGACTTTCTCATTGTCCAAAACAGGGGCTGTATAGGACAGCAGATGTGATTGCCTTCTAATGGAAATCATTAGATTGAGTGCAAACAGTGAGCTGGTACAACAGAAATTTTACTTCCCTGTAGGACCAAGGGCCCAAGGGCACAAACCTGAGTCCTACAGTTTAGCTGGTCAACACTGTATTTTAGGAGGGCTCATCCCATGCTTGCCGGACCCTACAGACCAGATCTTTTCTAAGATACGATGTCTGGTAACCATTCCGCATTTTTTGTTCACTCAAAATATGCGAAGAGGAAGGTAACCTTGTCAACATCATGTACTTCCAAGTTAGACTTCATTACAGTAAATACATGTGAGATCTATTGGAGGAATACTACATTATTTGAATGCTTTAGAAGAGATGACAGGGGACATTTGGAAATTAAAACATTGATAAAGCAGAGAATGAAGCAGATACACTCAGACTGTGCCCAGAGATTCTGGAAACATGATAAACATCATGCTTCTGGTTCAAGTTTCTGGTTTACAGCAACATTTTTAAGAAAAGAGCAGAAGAATTAGATTTCTTTGCAATGACAGGTCTTATTTGCTGCTTCTATGAGGACCCTTCCTCTGACTTTCCCAGGCTCATTCTTCTTTTTGAAGTGTGTCATTAGAAACTCTGATTCTAGAAGTCTTGGGCTTTGTCTTCAGTCCTGCTGGTCACAGAAAATATTACCTTTCTCTTCCAGCTGGGACTAGACCTCTCCAACAGCAAGTCAGACATCCCAGACTGGAGAATCTTCCAAGAATTACACAGACAAGTCAGAACTTTGTTTTCCTGATTAACTGTAAGTGAACCTTCCCTCTTTGACACTTCATCTTGTCCCATTTCATCTTTTAAGTCTTCCGAGCCTGAGTTATGGAGTGAGATCCTTTTCTTTTAGAGTTTCAGAAAGCCATTTGTAGTCACATAGCAGATGGATGCAGCATAGCATTCACAAGCTATGAAGTCACATAGCAGATGGATGCCTATTAAGATCATGACAGTCTCTTCTTCTTCCTCTTTTTTACAAAAAAACATTTCTTGTCAAGTTTCTCAAGCATTTTGCTTGACTGTATTGCACTAAGGAAAGAACATTTACAAAGCTTGTCCTGTAAGCCAGTGCTCTGTACCAAAAACAATGATAACTTCCACTTCTGGGGACCTGAGTATAAAGGTAGCACAGCCAGTCAGGCAGAACATCCCTCTGGGCAGAGGCTCAGATGCCAAAGAACAGTCGCTTTGGCAGCACAAGCTTTACTATTAACACTTTTCATAAAGTCTTGTTTAGAAGAGGCTACTGCAGAGAGATCTGTTCCCCTCACAGTTCTTGACCAAGTTAACAAACATGGAAGGACCCGCTAATGAAAAACCTACAACAGATTATTGTTATGTTAGTTATGATAGTTGTAATTGGTGACATTTGGCTTTTCATAACCTGTTAGTAAGATTTGGATAGAGAATGATAACCCTTACTAACGAACTTACTGGTTAATTAAGCAATGTAGAAGAGAAAACTATGGAGCAGTCCCTTCATGCCTTACTAAAAAGCTCTGGGCTTGAATGTCTTTGCTGTCAGAAGAAAAAGGAGTACTCTTTAAGGGTGTGCCCAGATTTCAGGAGGGCTGTTAGGCAAATACCAACGTAATTTTTGTAATGGCACTTGACTACATCGTTTCACTCTCTACTCCTATTTACAAGTTTCCTAACTGCACTGAACCTTTACAATTTTAGGAATTCACCTCAAATAATGAACAGGAGCATTTCTGCACAACTCCTTTAAGCAAAATCCTCTTTGAAATGAAGGAGAGGTTTGCATATCAACTAAAAGAATCTCAAATAATGTAAGAAACTGTAAGAATGTGAGGGGACATCTCAGGCTGATGGCTTTGGAAGCACATACTGAACCCACGAAAGGATAAAACAGACCTTTAGTACCTGCTGATAACATGGGGTCACATTTTTTTCTATACCAATTATGTGAGTGTAGCCTTCTTTAGGCAAAATGTCAAGCACCCAGGTCAAGCCTTTGAAGAACAATTTTTCTAGTTATTATTAAGGGGAAAAAATTTTACATCTTGCAAAATGAAAGGTAGAGCCTGAAAAAAAAAGATTCCGCAGTCTGTTTTTCTACCCCACAGCAAATAGATGAATAGTCATAGAAAGCATGATCAAAACACATAAAAATGGTATTTCACATTTATTCTCAAGCAAGAGAAATGTATACTTTTTATTATTAATATTTCTGGAATTATGGAGTTGCTGTGAGAAAAAGGCACAATAAGCTTGTTTTGTTATTCCAATATTCAACAACAATGCAGACACATATCAAGTTACCTGGTTTTCACCTAGTTTTGGTTGGATAGTACTTTTCAGTCTTGCTTATTTAGCATGCAGCTAACTGGACCAAGAAATTTTTTCATACTTTTAAGGATGTCCTTCCACTCACACAAAGGCTTTCTACTGGCCATTTAAAATAACTGTAGCTAAAAGTGATTACTGGGAAAGGAAGAAATTTTGTTTCTAAAAAAAAAAAAATCTTGTCTATCTGAAAATTAAGCTAAAATAGTTTCCTTGCCAAGGCCTAGAATCATATTGCACATAGAAAATCTTCTGTCTGTCAATATCACTCACAAGGCATTACTAATAGAAGCGTAAAAACATAAATCATCTGTATCACAGCAGCATTCAAATTCAGCTTCTCTGGTGTATTGTGGTTTAATGATCCATAGCAGTAATGGGAATATTTCATAAATAAGTAATGCTTTTTGTCAAAATGGTATTTCCTCAAACTAGGAATGGCAGGAGTTTTAAAGGTGCAAACAAAAGCCTTGAAATGGTACCAGGAAAGAAAAATATTTCTCTGCAAACAAAAATTTCTCAGCAAACAAAAAAGGGGAGAATTTGCCTTAAAGGGTGTGCATATGCTATTTTTATAGCAAGTAAAGATTTCTGAATTCACAATGCAAACAGGAACAATGCAGAGCTCCTGTAAATTACTGTATCAAGTAGAATACTGCATGCTGATCCATGTCTCCATAGATATGAAAGAGTGACTTCATCCCTTCTACTAGAACTATGAAATCTGTTATATACAAAAATAGCTATACAGTAATTACAAGCCATTGGCAAAGAAAAACCCAATTACCTCAAAGAATGTCAGTGGCAGCATTTGCTTCTAATTTTTGTTTCTGTTTATGGTAAAATAATAATCATTATGTTAGCAAACCAGATGTTTATGCATCAAGCATATTAACTGAACTGGCACACACACAACTATAGGATAACATACACAAAAGATGACTGATTAAGATAATGGATGATTGAACATATCAGCTGATGGAAATTACATTTGAGATTTCTGTGTAGGACTTTGAGGGAAGTACAGAACTGGAAAGAGCTAAAATAACAATTCAAATACAAGGTCCAACATCCAAAAAGTTTCAGGTCTGAACATAAGGAAACTGAATGACCTAAGAGATATCTACTCATTCATATAACACTGTAGTTCTGACATAGAAATAATAGTACAAGGGGATGTTCAGGTTCTGCCAGGAACTGTGCTGGACTTTTGTGTTTGAATTTAAATATAGAATCACAGGATGGTTGAGGAGGGAAGAGACCTCTGGAGGTCATTTCCTCCAACTCCCTTGTTCAAGCAGGGCCACACAGAGCAGGCTGCCCATGCCCATGTTCAGGTGAATTTTGAATATCTCTTAGAAACTCCACAACCTCCCTGGGAAACCTGTGTGAGTGTTCAGTCACCCTCACAGTAAAAAGCTTTTTCCTGATGTTCAGAAGGAACCTCCTGTGTGCTGGTGTGTGCCCACTGCCCCTGGTCCCTTCACTGGCACTGTTGATAAGAGCCTGGCTCTGCACTCTTTGCCCACTCACTTGAGGTAATTCTACACATTGATGAAATCCCTCTGAGCCGTCTCTTCTCCAGACTGAACAGTCCCAGATCTTTCCTCATCAGAGGGATGCTCCAGTCCCTTCAGCATCCTGCTGGCCCTCCACTGGAAGGCCCAGTATGTCCATATTTCTATTGCACTGGGGTATCCAGAATGGGATGCAGTACTCCAATGCAGTGTGGTACTCACCAGTACTGAGTACCAGTGCTGAGCAGAGCAGCAGAGTTTCCTCCCTTCGCCTGCTGGCAATGCTTTCTCAGTGCAGCCCAGGACATCATTCCCTCTCTTTGCCATAAGGATAAAGACACCAAGACTTGAGGTGACATATCCTGTAGGACTGGTCAGCAGGGAGGGCATGTCTATCTGTAAATATGGGCTAAAGTCTATATTCATCAGGTATGCAAAGTGCTGACTTGTAAGACATAAATGGGGCTTGCTTTACAGTGACTCAGCCACCATGCTCTAAGCAAATCTCCACATTTGTCTGCTTGTACTGCAAGCACTTTGAAACTCACTTAGTCACACATTTATCTGAAGTGCAAACAGCCCCAGCCCCTCAAGACACGGCTGAACAGTCTCCATCTATCTCAACTGCATATGGAGATTTAATGTAGGACACTGGACAGGTGAGAGAACCTGAGGTACTTTGAGATGCTCAAGAATCTCCTTTCACAAGGTCAAATCACATTTGTATGCGTAAATTTGGTTTCAGGAAAAGGTCGGTACAAGTAGTTTCTACTGACTCTGTTGTCCCAAATTTTGTTTATGGTGCACAAAATGCATACAAAGGATAATAGAGACATAGTCATCCAAGCCAGATCAGAAGTGCAAATGAGGAACTGGCCTCATTTTATTCTGCTCACAATACAGAAATCAGTGAGGGAGATAATGAGAAGGAAGTGAAGAACCTGAGGTTGCAGGAGCAATTCTTGAGAGCCAAGTTCTGGAAATAGATGTTTGAATACCTGGAGACAATACTTAGGAAATAGCCTAATCTGAAACACTGAGGGAAAATCAAGCCAAGAAAGTAACACAAGAGACTGATTTTAAAGTATTCAGAGGAGTAATAGAATTCAGTGGGGTTTCTCCCTGAACTACCAGTTGCACAGCATTGCTAAGCCAGGTCTTTCCATTCTATTGCTAATGAATTAAGCCCACAAAAAGCAAGGATTTCACACTGGTGGAAATTGAATTAAGTAATCCCTAAATTCAGAGAAAGGTAGACAGATATGTAGGTAAGAGGACTCTACATTGCAAAATTTTCAGGAAGTGTAAGCAGTATCCCAGAGCTGTAAAAGATTTTTCACAGAATGACAAGGTTGGAAAAGACCTTAAAGATCATTGAGTCCAACCCATGCCCTGTCACCTCAACTAAACCATGGCACTAAGTGCCACATCCAATCTTTTTTTTAAACACATCCAGGGATGGTGACTCCACCACCTCCCCAGGCAGACCATTCCAAAATTTATCACCCTTTCTGTGAAAAACTTCTTCCTAATATCCAACCTATATTTCCCTTGGTGCAGCTTTAGACTGTGTCCTCTGGTTCTGTCAGTTGCTGCCTGAAGAAAGAGACTAACCGCCACCAACCTCCTTTCAGGCAGTTGTAGAGAGTGATAAGGTCACCCCTGAGTCTCCTTTTCTCCAGGCTGAACACCCCCAGCTCCCTCAGTCGCTCCTCACAGGGTTTGTGTTCCAAGCCCCTCACCAGCATTGTTGCCCTCCTCTGGATGCACCCAAGTGTCTCAACGTCCTTCCCAAACTGAGGGACCCAGAACTGGACACAGCACTCAAGGTGTGGTCTCACCAGTGCCAAGTACAGGTGTTAGAATGACCTCCCTGCTCCTGCTGGCCACACCATTCCTGATACAGGCCAGGATGCTGTTGGCTTTCTTGGCCACCAGGGCACACTGCTGGCTCATGTTCAGTTGGCTGTCGACCAATACAGACATTTTTGCTGGCTTAGTTGAAGTTAGATGCACACAAAAAGCAAATCTGAAAATACAAAATTGGGCTTGAAGCTCAGTTTCAGTTCCTTGTTTTTCCCTTCACTTTTAATTAGGCTTTTTATAGAATTAGTTCTCCAAAAGTATTTAAAGAAAAATAAAAGGGAGGAATCAATCAGGAAAGAGACAACCAGCAGTGCCTGCCAGCAAAACACTATTCTTCTCTCATTACTGCCTATGTTGGATCTCTGACTGACACCTTCACATTTTAATTGACAATACTTGGCACCACCTGATACGTTTATGATCTAAATGGCTTTCCCAAATGGACACAAAAATCTACTGAACACTTAAAACATGTTCATGTGTTAAAGACTAAGAAGCCCATAAGAAATATTCATGTACAGAGACACAAAATAAAAAAATACTTATTGAAGGAATTTTGCCCAGCCCATTTTATCTTATTTTATATATAATCTGTTGAGAAAATAAAATTGAATCCCATTTAAAATCAACAAAATCCTCACAAATATCATGGAAGTGGCATCAGGAAAACAAACCAAACAAAAATCCCATCTTAAAATTATAATCAATGTGAAATACACTGATTCTCAAAATCTCTTTTGTGCCCATTATTAAATGAAAGCCATAAGTTTCTATTTTGCAAATATTTACCTCTCTTCAAACAAAAGGAAGATGATTGTGAGTGAGAGGCAGAGGGGACAATTTCAGCTCTTTATTCTGCTTGTGGTTTTTCATGCTTTCATTTCCTCTTTCCATGTCTTACTCTGCCAGTGTCAGTAATGGCTTGAGATCAAAAAACTTCCATAGTTGCTGGATATTATTTTCATAAGTAACAGCTTCTATATCCAAATAGGGTTTTTTACACTCAGTATCTTAGAGCAAATATTAGCTTCATCAGGCTCTGAATTCAAACTGTGTCCCATGCTGTTGAATAAAAACAGAAACCTTGACTCCATTTCTCAGATCAATGCATGTAAATCTTTTAAATCAGTATGAAATTTCACAGTAAGCCAAAGAAGAGAATCAAGGAAAAGCTATGTCTAATCAAATACTATCCAGTGAATCAAATAATCAAAGATTTTTTTTTTTTACATCTCTAAATTCTATAATTTGATCAAATGGCATGAAATATTTAAAAATATATTGTGAAAATTATTCTGACCTAGCATATGTACCCTCTATTTCTGATTTCTGTGATTAGAAATAGAACTATGCCAGAGCCCAGATGCTGATGATATATTCCAGTATGATTCAGTTTGATGGGCCCATTCCCCAAACTGAAAGTATGGACTAATATTTCTGTGTTTCTTGCTCAAGCCTGTGTATATTTGGTGAGTTTATAAAGACATAGAAGACTTCCTGCCAGATGGTAAATTAGAAAATAAAATGCAACATTTTTTTCTTTATATTAAAATCTACAGTAATTATTAAAGTCACTAATGAGCAACCATTCATCACCACAAGTAATGTTTTACAATCTACTATGTGCCAAATGTGTCAGATTCTTCCATAAGTACTCACATGAAGCTGGAAAGATCAGTGGAGTTGTATCATATAATGAAATTATTTTTTTTATCCAAGCATCTAACTACATAGCAAAGCAAACTTATACAGAGAAAGACATCTCAGAGTATCTCAGACTGAGGGCCACCACATTTGCCACAATTACTTTCAGTCTGCTGAAAACTTTCAGTGTATTGATCTATACTTAAAAAGAAATTGATTGAATACCCTATTGAGCTGGGTGTTCGAGAGGCTGGAGCATCATCCCAGCCCCCCCATTTTTATCCCACACTCTCAGTAGATGTAATCACCGACACATCTTAATACTAGAAAACAACATGGGGCATGCAGATATCTAGCATTTGGGAAAAAAAAAATCACAAATCATTACAAGACAGAGGGAATTCTCACCTTGACCATGCACAAATATTACTGGTAAGAGAGCAAGAAAGGCAAAAGAAACAGAGAGAGTGAGGCTGTGGCTTTGAAAGGAAAAATAAAAAGAGACAATCACAGGGAGATCAGCTGCAACTAGAAGAGGCCTGGAAAATTCGCTGACTGGGCTCTTTGTTTAACGTAAAGAAAAGTACATCCAATTTAAGGATACTTGGATTAGACAAAACTAAATGTTCATCTAAAACTAGATGAAACTTTAGTGTTTTCTTTCTTTGCGAAACTATTAGGTAAAAATTATTTAAGAAAGACTTCTACTGGCATATCCATGGCTATGTATTCTCAAAGAACTGCAAACATGCACATTTAGTCATATCTCACAGCATGATAAGGGATGATGTGCACTGCATAATCTGGTCAGGTTTTTGTTGAAGAATAGATGGATCACAAAATCACATTCTGGGAAAAAAAACTGACTATCTTAAGTGATAAAAAAGGAAACTTTTCCATCTCTCTCTTCAGAATATTTTATTCTAAAACAAAATCTAAGTTCAGACAGAATTTCTAGACTTACCATGATCTAATATGACCTGTTCCTCTGCGTAGTGAAGAAATACACTATCAAATTACAATAAAAATATAGATTAATTAGTAATGCCATTTTAGTTTCTTAATTTAAAAAATTTGCCTTGAAGGGTGAAATCACCTCATCTTATCAAGACAATCATGGTACATACGTATAAATTTAATTTTATTTACCATGCAAAGCATTTAGTGGGTTCCAGAAGAGCAGAATGTTTCACCAGCTGGGTGGTCAGTTTGTTCACACAATACACAGATGCACCCAAGTTTCACATGTCTACCTAGCAAAGTCCATCTTCTAAGTGAGCATTTAGGAAAGACAAACACATAAAGTGCTTTGTGGAACTCTCTGGCTTTGCAGAATCAACTTTGCAGCATTGTTTTGTTTCTCAGTAATCTCTCACTTTTGGTTTGTGCTGTGCCCTATAAAACAGATTGTGTCCTAAACGAGCAAGCTGAAGCATGGAAGTGTGCTGGAAAATAAACACAGTCCGGGGGATTTACCAAAAGTCAATTTGTTTGGCTTACGTATTCTGTATTCTGTATTCTGAATTTCCCTCTTATATTTTAAGAACTAGCCTGCTAGTAGAACTGTAAAAAATAACATCCCAACATATAAAGACTGTTATGCAGGTTGCAAAAGCCAACATATGGAAATAAGAAAACAGCAGAGATACTACATCAGTGATAAAGTCATAGTCCCTGGTCTCCTTCTATTACTGGCTACTCAGTTTGAGAAAATCTACCCAATAGCTGGCAAAATAGAATTTAAACTCATATTTTCTTTGTCTTTTGGGCATTATTATAACTCATTTAGTCTTATTTTTTCAGTTTGGACTCAGCTTTATAAATTGAGCAATTTATGTTCTGAGAGAGCAAAAACTCTTTACTCCAGTACTGCTTACCAAGTTTTATTGTGGTTTCTGGTCTCATTCTGTCTAATCTGGGATAGCCACAGCAAACAAAACTATAAAACTGTACTGAAAAAAATAAGACGGTAGATAAAAAGATTGATAGCAAAATCACAATACTCATTCCTGAATATAAATTGTGACTATAACCCACAAAAGAACAAAAGGCATTCTTGCAGGAATTCAACTGAGGAATTATTTTAGTAGGAGAGTAATCATTCTTGTCTGTAGTCCTCAATTAACATTAACTGTAAGAAAAAGCTTATTAGGAATACTTAAATTTTAAAGTCCCCCTGTGCAAGTATATCTGAATTCCCAGAAGCTAGTTACAGTGCAAAGTGTATTAATTAAAATATCACTTTGGGAGATCCTTCTTTATCCAGTGTTCATTATTAACATGAAAGATAGTGGTAAGGTTTTGATTTTTTATGAAGATTTTAGTCATTGTGACAGGGATTCAAATGGCGAAAAAAAGCATTTGAAATGTTAATGAAATTCTGATCATTTTGCAGGACTTAGTAGTTTTTTGACACTTCTGCCCCACAGAAATGATTTGCACTGCTTTGCAAAAACCAAGGGCAAGGTATTTCAAAACTTTGGATCCCGGAGTCTTTTTTTAAAGTGACTAAAGATTTGGAATAGTACACTGTAGGGATTTTTCTATATTTATATATACAGGAAGCTGTATTTATTTCACAGCTCCTCTTGGCCCGTCTAAACTGCTTGTATGATTCATAGCCCATGTCCTACAGCAACCGCCCTTTATCTGGAGTGACTGTTGGACATATGATTATTTCTAAATGTCAGAGCTTTTTCACATTGCATTTTACCAAATATATCCTTTACCTTTCCAGGTATCTCTCACACAAGAGTGGTTACATGACAAACAGGGCTTACACATAGGAAATGAGTTGAGTTTATTATTGCCAGTCAGGCTGTGCCAGCCATAAACATCTGCCGGTCACAAACAAGCAAAAAGACAACTTTACATCTCAGTAGTACACCAGGGACCTGTGAGGCCAGTCCTCCAGTTCTTCTGCAAGAGGTCTTGACAGATTCTGGCAGAAAGATTTGGTGCTGCTCCTTCCCTAAGTTTTGAAATTCAGGACAATTTCAAAACTTAGACCACAATTCCGTATCTCTAGGCATTTGAAAATGCTGACTTATGCAACCAACAATCTAGACTAACCTGTAACTTCTATCTATGCCCACAAACCATAGGGAAAATGTGTTTTTCTAATATATCACAAACTCATAATTTATCTCTTGCAACTTATCCCTGTGGGCAGACTCCTTTTTTTACTAACAAAAAATGAAAAACTATCCTTTTACTGGCCAGCAGAAGGAGACCTGAGTATCTTTGGAAACTGTGTCAATGTTAGGTAACCTCTCTACACACCTGCTTAATGTCTGAGCATACCTCAGACTGATTTTTACCTCTCTTCTTTTGACCTCTTTCTGGAGTTTGGGCACAGGTAAGCATGGCTGTGCTAGTGTTTGTATTTCAATTCTTTGAAACAAGTTTGAGTAAGGAAGAGATAGCTTTTGCATTTAAGGCTGTGTTTTCCTGATTCTCAGAGACACTCAGGATTCTGAACACTCAGGACAGTATGTGTTCAGACTGCATTACTTTTTAGAGGCAAAATTTTCTATTATCATTGCTGACTCCACAAAACAACTGATATGGAAGAGGAGCTAAATATATGCTGGTGCCTACAGGCTTACTGTAGCACAGCAAATGTAACCTAAGATGTATTCATAGAAATATTCCCAGCAGAGGCAAAGAAGTCTCAGTGATGCAGTAAGATTACTTCTCTGGGACAGTTTAAGATTCTGATCACATATGAAATATGAACTAACATGGAATAGGCCAAATAAAGGGTACCATGGTGGCTATGGAAATGGAAAGCATAGCTTCTGAAGACAGTGCAGAAGAGCTCTATTTTGTTTAGGCTAACAAGCCAAATACTGAAACAGAATGGACACTAATTCCCTATAAACGCATGAAAGAGATAAACAAAATACATAAGCCAGAAATAAATGTTGGCACAAGCATACATGACGCTAACTAGCAATTAATAAATTTAGCATATGGTTTGGAAAAAAAATTCCTAAATTTTGTAGGAATGTCATTGCATCAAAGATTTGAGTTTGGCACAGTAAGTCTACAGAAGGAAAACACGGGCTTGGGGTTTTTTTCAGTATGAAGGTAAATTTGTGAAGGCATTAGTGTAGCACAGTGGCTATGATCACAGAGGACTAGTCCCCTGTTCCCCACACAGACACCACAGTTAAAAGACAGCTCCTTTTCAGCATCAGGAGTCCTTTAAAGTGTGCTGTAGAGTTATAGTTGTACAACACCATGTTCAGACACCAGCCACAAGAGCCAAAAGAACCTTTTAGTTTTGCAGCAGAATCCTGCTCTGAGGCAGGTATTGGCGATTCCCTTGTCTCTTTCCTTGGAACAGACGATGCATTTGGCCAAGCGGATCCCATAGACCATATCAACGCCAGAGACAAATATCTATAGACCGGGCTGGGGAAGTTGACACTTACCTTGGATGTGAGGACCACACTGCAGACACTTAAAGGTAGATGACCTGAAGTTATTATGCCCCTGTAATATATATGCCCCTGTTTTCAACAAAAATAACCCAAAATTTCAAAGAGAAACAATAAACAAAACCAAACAAAATTCACCTCAAATAGGAAACCCTTCACTAAACTGAGAATATCTTCTCCTCCCATTTTGAATTTGCAATCCACATGTGGAAATATCATGAAAGGAAGTGCACTTCTGGTACACTATCCTAATGGTAAGCTTATCAGGAAATGCTTGCTAGCTATAGGCTTATTTAAGTTCTGTGTCAAAGATTTAAAGGATCATTTGCAAAGTTTAGAACTTTGCAGCTTGGTGGCAAACTAGTTACTTCTGGCATGGCCTGTAATTTTATAAGCATAAACTCTAGAGACCAAAGGCAAATATAAAATGTACTTTTACTAAATTAACTAGAAAAAAATGCAGCTGGAATTACCATATGTACCCAAGCTTTTGGTCTCAAATGATGATTTTAATAATATATTAGTCATGATTTACATGCTGGCTGTTTGGCATGCAGCATCTAGGTCTATTTGTTCTGTGCTAAGAGGATGCAGAGATGGCAACATGACCATAATTTCCAATTTAATGTAGTTTTTATATATTTCTTTCTTTGTGTTGCATTCACAGATGTGCTAAGGACAGTAACTGTGATTCTATGGACAAGTGAATCGGTATCAACCAACTTGTCTAGCATAAGAAGAGAAATTATCTGCATGTGCCTGTAAAGACAGCAGTAATTTCTATATGATTTATTGTACTTTAGAAAAACTTTATCAGTTGCTCATGGCATATTTCCACAAGAAAGACAAATAAAAGATATTAAGAAGTAATTCTAAAATAATGGCTTGAAGAAAGAAATATTGAAATGCTTTGGTTGCTAAAAATGTGGAGACCTTTTGTAAAAGGATCAGAAGAATTTCCATACGTACCAAGCATTATTTATATTCATTAGCCAAAGGCAATTTAGTAGCACTATTTTCCAAAAACATTCATACTCAAATGCTATCCTGTAGCAGGAGATTCCATCAAGATACTAATGTTTTATTAGAATCTCTTTCAGTTAAGAAAATAACAGGGTGGGGGAAAGGGTGGGGGAATGCATTGTCTGCAATTATTTTCAGGACTTCAACCTGAAAACGTTTTTTTCGGTGCTCTTCCTGCAGTCATCCTAGTTTTCTCATTAGCAAGGGGACACCCAACAAGGCCACACATCAGCACCCATCTGTTCAGCTACTAGGTGCTGAGGGTGGAGGGTCCCTGGCACCATCCGAGTTGCTGCCCATATCCATCCAGAGACGCTGGATGCTTTGTCGACTGCACGATCATTTCTCCTTATGCGCTTTGCTTTGGTCTTCATGTTCAAGGAGGGTCGTGGGGTCTTCCTCTTAGGAGATATTAAATATCTACCTGGACTCGTTCTTGTATCACCTGCTCTAGGTGATCCTGCCTTGGCAGGGGTTTGGACTGGATGATCCCCAGAGGTCCCTTCCAACCCTAACGATTCGGTGATCCTGTATTTCATGTAAAGGCGCCGCTCTTGGAAGGAGATCCCTGATCACAGCATAACCTCAACCTATGGGCTTCAGACCCGTCAGATCGCACCTGAGTCAGAATACGCCTGGTTTTTGCAGGGAGATGCTCAGACCCGGCGCCCTGCTCCTTTGGGAACCCAACCAGGGGGCAGCCTAAGGGCGGGGAACATCGCCGGGGCCCGGCGATGCGGAGCGGGGCTTGCGATCGCCGCTCCGGGCGGGCAGCGGGCGGGCGGGCCGCCGAGGCGGAGCGGGCGGGGCGGGGCGGCGGTGCCGGGGCAGAGGCCGCCCGCCCGCCCGGGGCCGCGGCCGCCCGTCCGGCCAATGGGAGCGGCGGTTGTTGGCGGGCCGGGCGGTGGCGGCGTTGCCACAGCAGCGGCGGTCGGAAACCGAGCCCAGCCCGAGCCGGCGGTCGGGGCGCGCCATGGAGGGGCTGGAAGGTGAGCGGCAGCGGCGGGGCCGGGGCGAGGCGGGTCATTTGTGTTACGGCTGAGGCGAGTTCGGGCGGTGGCGGCGGTGGGAACTGGCCCGGGCAGCGCCTTGCCCGTTGGCGGAGCCCCCGCGGCCGGCGAGCGCCGCGGAGGGGGCAGCGGACAAAGGCGGGAGGCAGCGGAGCCCGCGGGGCCGGGCGGCGGCAGGACCGGGCTCCCCGCGCTTTGTCTCGGGCGCTGCTCCGCTCCCGCACCGGCCCCGGCGGCCCCTCCCTGCGGCGGCCGCGCTCCGAGCCCGCTCGCCGGGGCCCTGCGGGCTGGGTGCGGCGCAGCGTGCGGGCATCTCTGCCAGGAGCCCTTTTTTTTATTTTTGCTAACAGATGGCTAAGGTGGGTGTTAAGATCCGCTTATCATGCTAGGGGAATGTTCAGTGCGGTGAAGAAAACTAGGTATGAATTTGCTGACAGGGTATTTTCAACTTTATCCTGTGCCGGTTGAATTAATGGAAACGTTCTTGCTCTCCAAAATGATAACATCATTTTCATCGGTGATGTTATCCGTCTTAGCATAGATATCAGCTTGGAATTCATGAAGTTACGGCTTGTAATCTGACCATTTTTGTAGGCCTGTCATTGCTGCATTTTGCAAGCTGCTTTAACCATACTACTTTAAAAAATACCTGTTTCGAAAAACTATACCACAGTCATTAAGTCTTCCATGCTCTACTTCTCTGGAGGTAACTGAGTGCTTAAATAGCAGTAAGCACAAACTAGCCTTTGTTCTTTATCCCTTCTAGAACAGTTGGAGAACTAAAGTAATTTTCACAGAATACCTATGTTCTGTCTTTAGTAGATTTTACAGTAATCAGACCCTGTTCTTGAGCCTAGTGACTTCATTGAGACTCTAAATTTGGACATAACTTGGCATTAAAATCCCAAGAGTTTTCTTTGAGTCACTTGGCATTCTTTGCTGACTCTTAATGCCTTTGAAATTTGAAACATGGTGTCCGGTGTTTATCAAATAATGCCTTATCAGGCATTCCAGCTCTCAGAACAATGGTATGTTACCTCTCCAAAAGGGAAGAGTTTGCCTTAATTTTGAGTAAGCTGTGAATTTGACTGCATTTGAGACTGTACATCATCTGCAGCACATCTATCAATTGATTTGGCTGTATGCTAATTTTACCAAGGCCAGCTATACTTGCCGTGTTATGTAAGGTCTAGCACTTTAATTACTGAGGGTAGAAGAAAAGTATCTACAGAAAACAGCAGAATCCTGAAAAAACTTGTGATATTTTAATAAAATTTGTCCAGTTCCTGACTTTGTTGGAAATTATTTATATCGTGTTTGTATTTCAGGAGGTACTGGGAGTGGCAGGAGCTGCTAGATCATAGGTGAAATGTCATGTTTTACTGAACCTTTTCTTGAAAGTACTTTCAAAAGCTAGAGCTTGTCAAAGCATTTTTCTATCATGTGAAATTATTCTTCTGAACGCTTGAGATTAATTTTAGAATAGCACAGGAAATAAGTTATGTCTAAAACCCCAGCTGTCCTTGCCTTGTAAACATTCATATCTCACACTGTTATCCACTGTCCTTGAATGCAGAAGTTTTTGAAACTGAAGAACAATTTTCTGCATTTTTATGGGTCATATTTTTATTTTTTAAAAACCGCCACAATATAAAATACTTCCCTTTCTGCTTCAAAACATTTGAAGCAAGTGGGTTTGCTTTTATTTACAGCTTTTCAGTTTAGGCCGTCTCTGTTCATTAATATTAACTTCGGCTCAGATTAAGTTTTTGTAGAAAGGTCACCCTAGGACAGAAAAAATGTAGGCAAAGCCAATATTAACAATAATAATAATAAATTATTTCATTGGGTATTACGTTTTTATTCATATTATTGCTCCATCGGCAACTCAGAAGAGTGTTGCTGGTTGCCATCTTTGATTAAATTTATGTCTGGATGTGCAATTGCACAGTCATACCCATCTGACATAGAAGTATGGGCAGTTTCTGAAATCTGGCTCAGCCTGCTGCCTCATTATATTAGTGCTTAGTAATATAATTTCCCAGAGCTGGCTGGTGCAGTAGGTGCTTGGCAGCTGTATGTGTGAGGGTCATGGTTATGGGGAAGGGCAGGACTTTATCTGTCAACAGCAGCCTCTTGGTGTGTCTGTGATGGTGGAGGACCTTGTCAGGCTCAAGATGCTTGTCCTGGACTTTCCAATCTCAGAAGCTGGTGCTTTTCCTTTGCTGAGGATCAGCATTATAGGTGAAAGATCTGTTTTGCTTCAGTTTACATAAGCACGCTATTAATAAGAAAGAGCTCTACCCAGTTTATAATGATCCTTTCCAAAACATGGAGTGATGAATGTGTAATGGTAGGCATGTGGAACTGCATTAATGACATTTAAAAAGCTAAATAATATTTTCAGTGTCACAGTTGCATTTTCTCACTATGTGCAAGTTTAAATGTTCTGTGAAATGGCAAAGTAGGTTTCTATGTCACTTAAAAGTTTATTGTAAAATTTACTTTTGTTGCCCCTTTGAGGCTGTTGCTCTATTAGGTTATTTTTATCAGTATTGTTATATTACTAGATTGAGTCAAATTTGTACCTTTAAAGGTTTGTAAAAGTAACGAGTGCATGCTTGTCATTAGAGGTGACAAATCTTATATTAAGTTTAAAGTTGCTAGCTGAACATTTGTTACTTTGCAGCTTGCATGCTGTTTGGCTATTTTTTTCAATTTTTATTTAATTTAGTGATGAAAATAGAGCGATAGACGGGCTCTGTCTGACGATGTAGTGATCTCTAAGGTGAGCTTAAAAATCCATTCATGAGTAGTTCACCATGTGCTGAATCTCAGGACCGTTTTTGATGGATTAACATGTTCTTGTTGCTTTCACTGCTGGATGTCAAGAAAAAAGCTGTCACACTGGCGTGTTTGTTGCTCTCTGTTTTGCTTGAGCGAGATGGAACCAAGCACTGAATTCCTGACTTCCAGAGCAGTCCATTCCAATGGTGGTGTTCGATCGGCTTCTCTCCAGTCTGTTGTTTTTTCTGGGAGGAAGCCGATCAGGAGCAGCTGCTTGAGCCAACTAAATGCCACTTCCCACACTTGTTCACAGCCCATCCCAGCCTAAGGGGCAGAGGTGCCGCTGTGTCCGAGGGCATAAGTCCAGCTCTCTGTGGTAGCTAATGGCAGGGCTTGCCCAGCCCCACGAGCAGCCAGGGAAGGCTGGTAGTGGCTGGAAGGGGCTGGTGGCTGTGGTCAGGAAATAGCCTGAGGTGTCAAACCCAGAGCTTTCCCTTGCTGATCTTCGTAGGGACTGCGCTCTGAGCAGCCTGGGTGTGTCCTCGAGGTCTCTCTGTACAGCATCTTCTGCTGAGAGCTGGGGTCTGCGCTGTGATAGCAGCTGTCCCTGGACCCTGCCCTGGCCAGTGGAATGTCTGAGATGTCCTGCTCCACCCCTAACAGTGGAGGATGCAAGATCTCTCCTTTGGGGTTTTATGTTAGTAATGTGACTCTTGAGAGCAAGTGCTTATTCTTGCTTTGTCAGAATTTCAGAATGCCCAGTCTTACTTTTTTCCTTAATAGTGTTGAAAATTATTGGGTTTTAAAACAACAATAATATTAATGTGAGTGTTCTTTTCCTTTTAGAGTTGATCTTTGTCTTGCCTCACTGGATCAATGCAACAGCTTCCGTAATTTGGTGGCCATTTTCTTTAGCTCCATTTGACTTCAGACTTCAGCTTTCATTTTTTTTAATAGGTCTATCTTTTGTCCAACAGAAAAAAGAATTTGTTTTATTGTACACTGTTCTTAAATCTGCAACTTGGAAACTACTAAAGATTGAAATGCAAAACTAATATTAATGTAAATAATTTTTAATAAGTTATTTTTCTCTGGTAGCCATTGAAACACAAAGATAAGTGTGTCTTTGCACTGAACTGATGCTTCACTGGGCATACTTGAACCTCTGTTAAATGATCTGAATTTGACATTTAGCACTCTTTAACTAGTCAATGTATTTACTCTCTTTAAAGCGATCATGTTTCTATTTTTTAAATTAGTGGTTATCTTACTTAAGGAAAAGTCCCAAAAGCTAGATTAGGCTGATACAATTCGGAGAAGTGCACTACCAGAATATGTTTCACCTTTAAAGGAGAGGAAGTGGGCAGGAATGTGTGTAGACAAGAATTTGAATGTTTCAGATTAGTTTCTTCAGTATCTTAGAAGTAATAGATTTTATGCCCATTTCTATAGACTTGTTTAGATTTCTTGCATTTTTAACTTAAATTACAGAAGCTAGATTGATCTACTAATTGACTTCAGTTGGTTGAATATAGTGGAAAGATGAATATATTTTACCTGCACACAACATGGTGTGGTTGTCATCAAGAGCAGGTGTTGCATTTCAGTGAAACCTGGTTTCAGGAGTGTGGTAAGCACTTGACTGGAGCAGCTGAGGAGTGGGCTTACTTTCTAAAGAAATCCTGTGGGAGGGGCAAACTAGGAATCAATATATTATAAATTAAGTTTATTATCAGTTTTTTTTTTAACACATCATTTTTTGCCAATTAAGATTCTGATAAGCAAGCAGCCTTAGGTAGGGATTGCTCTATCCAATTACACTTGTTGTAGAGCGCATAAGCCCAGATTTGCTTTGGGGATCACTATGGCAAAACAGTCTTGGTTTAAGGCTGGTGTGAAGAGGGCAAGTCTTTGCCTGACTGCCCTCACAGTGATCACAGTGCCTGTAGCCTAATACAGGAGAACAGTGTGTTTATGAAGTCAAAGCAGAACTGTGTAACATTTACATAGGTTTTGCAGGTCACACGCTTTCTAGTGCTTCTAGTTGATCTTAAAGATTGATAATAGAAAGCCAGATGATGTATCCGGAATTCAGATCTGTCAAATAGTGCTGCTTGTTTGCCTTTGGTTTAGTTGCATTTCTGCAGGCTTTGCAGGGGAAGGTTTCATAGATTTTTCTGGGTGACTGTCATGACTGAGTGACTCTCTAGAATGCCTGCATATTTGCACTCAGTATGGGAACAAATGGGAGGAATCGGAGGTCTGCTCTCTGTTGCAGGGCTGGGATCTAGTTGGGATCATGTGTAGGTGGTAGGACAGCTCACAGGACTGCAGTGCTGTGGTGGATGAGTACAGGCTCTTCAGGAAGAACCAGCTGGACGGCAAGGGGGGGAAGTTGCCCTTTATGTGGGAGAGCAGTGAGAATGCAATGGAGCTTTGCTGTAGAACCACCTGGGGGAGTATGAATCAGGGTTAGCAGGCAGATCAGTGTAGGAACAGCTGTTGTGGCTGTCTGCTAATAGCCACTTGATCAGGAAAAATATGAGGTCTCCCTCAAAATTGGAAGGATCAATGTATTCACAGGCCTTGGTCCTCCTGAGAGACTTTAACCTTTGAAGATAGATACTTCAGTCTGCTGGAGGGACAAATCAGTAAGGGGAATGCGTTGATGACAAACTCCTGACCCAGGTGATCAAGGAGCTGGCAAGGGGAGGCAGTCCTGCAGCACTTCATATGTACAGATGTGTGAGATGTAAAGGTCAGGGGCAGCCTTTCCTCCAGTGACTGTAGGATGGTTGAATTCAGGATCCTGAAAGGAGGGAGCTGGGTAAATGGATCTCAGCCCAGAGTTCAGGAATGCAGTCTGTGACTTTAGGGATCTGCTTGCAAGAGTCCCATGAGAAACAGCCATAGAGAGAGCTGGTTATTTTTAAGGATGTGTAATGTGACTGGCACGTTTTCACATTGAAAGCAAAGAAGGACAGGCAGTTATAGTAAAAGGGAGTACACCATGATGTGACTTGTGTGTGCTGCTGTTACAATCATTCTTGACTGCATGGAATTCATTTCTCAGTCACCATAAAAACCTATACAGAATCCTCCTCCAGGCTGTCACTTTGAGGCAATGGGTCTCACCTTGATGTGTTATTTTCAAGAAATGCAAATGAAATTCACCATCATCAGACTCATTCATGTTCAGTGCAATAACAGGGTTTTTGAAATATAATGTATTTTCACTTTCAGACTGAAAAGCTGATACAAAAATGTGCAGAGGTACTATGAAAGTCTTTTTAGTTTGAAGGATTGGATGCTACAGTGCCAAAGTGTTATCTTTTGGAAGCAGAAGTGACAGGTTTATACAAGAGTGTCAATACAGGAGTACAGGAGAATTCATGAGGCTTTCCTATAAAATTAGGAGTAGATAGATAAAAGTAGATTGATTTGTTATTTGTTAGACAATTGGCAAAACTTAGCTGCTTAAAAATGTCAAAGTATATGAATTGTTGAATACTAAGAGGCAGGGCTTACTATGATTTCCTCTTCCTTTGTCTCTTTCCTGCAAACTGCAGAATAGCACAGGTGAGAAGGGATGTGCTTGGTGGGGTAAAACATGCACGACATCATTTATCAAGCAGACTTGACCGAAGTATGGCAAGTACTGCCTGTTGATAAGAATTGCAGTTGGTGTATTCGCCTTACTTGCGTTTTCATTTCAAAATTCCTTTTGGCAAAATAATGCAAATTTGCAAAACTTTGATTGTTATTGGAATACTTTTTTCTTACTTTGGTACATTCATATTTTCATTATGTTATTTAATTCTCTTCAAAACTGCTTTTAAAAATGAATGCTTTAAATATAAAAAATTAATGCTCTAATTTAAAGGAATGTTCAAGTGTCTGTGCAAGACCTGGTCTAGTTGAAGGTGTTCCTACCAACAGGAGGGAGGTTGGAACTAGATGATCTTCAAGGTCCCCTTCTAACCCAAACCATTTGTGATTCTGTGAAGTTCCCTATCTGTGTCACTGCTGGTATAATTTTTAGGTGGCTCTTGCTTGCAGTATTTACCATTGGTTAGGCTATGGTTAGTTAGTGTGTTGATTAAAAGAAGTATAACCCAGTCATTATTGATTATTGGACATATGTTAGAGACTGGGCAGTCCTCAAAGAACCAGATGCTGTGGCTTGATGATACAGATTCTAACTAATGTGAGGAATGAACAGCATTTTTTTATTGTACCATAAATATGTGGAACTCTTAAGTGACAAATACCTTGCTTTTGGAGATGAGAATGGAGTTATGCTAAAAGCAATAAATACAGTTTTGTAGAAGAATTTGGCAAGTGCTCTTCAAGTGATGACTTTCAACACTTGCAGATTACTTGCTGGCTTCAAATAGGTACCTAGTCCCAAGGCAGGGAATTGTACCAGGCTGTTTCCGCACGTTTGAATTCAGAGAGGCTTGATGATTCTGATTATCACAATTCTGTGGCCCTAAATAGTTTAGTACTGTCACTGCTGTTGTTAAATAAAAGGTTTTGAAGGGCAGTCAGATTTTACAGCCTGATGAAATACTGTTATAAAGCGTAGTCTTGTTTCTGCCATTTGTATCTAAGTACACACACATTCTTGGGTATATAAAGCTCTCCAAAAGAGAAAAGTGTAACAAAACTTCAGTTATTCAGCAATACTGGAGGCTTCTGCTCCCTCTAGGTGTGAAGTCTATTTACACAACTGCTTTATCTGTAAACATGACAGCAAGAAAAAGTGACTGTGACAGCTATGGCTGTGACTGTGTCAGATCAAACTTGTATGTATTGATGGGTCCACACATTCTACTGAGAAAGATAAATAGAACTGGCAGCTTGCCCTTTCTGCTGTAAATCAATTGTGCTATTTGAATATGAGAGAAGAGAAAGAAGTTGTTCTCTTGAAATCTAGGTTTCAAGGAAGTCTAATCTATAATACTGAAAGCACCATGATACATCTGGAGACTGTATAGCTGTAGTGTCAGTCTTAGTGGTCCACGCAGACTTTGCAGCTAAACTCTTCAAGATCACAAAGTATAGGCAACTAGACTGTAACCATACTCAGAAGGGATGTGTACAGTAACTTGTGTAGGTACAAACCCAGTGATTTGGAAGTAGAGCTGGAGGAGGAGGAACTCTGACAGGGGTTGTTTACAGACATGAACAATAAGATTATTTTAGTCCTGCTAATAAGCTTCCAGTCTGGTTAAGTCAGATACCTAGAATCATGTTAGGTTGTACACTGTGTTTTTGTCTGAGACCTGGTCTCAAGAAAGCAGTAGAACAGGATGTAAAGCTCAGTATCTTCTGAGCTTATCTCATATTCTGTGGTATTCACATAACAGTTTTGATAATATTTATCTTTTCTCTGGATATGTTTTGATTAGATAAACAGTAATAATTATTTCAGTCCTTCTCCAAGTTAATTCTATCCATTCATGTTTAATACAGACATCTAAACTGCTGGTGATTAGCAGTATTAAATTTGGTAAAAAGGTAAAGAAGTGTAGCTGCTGTATAACCGAAATGATTTTTTAAAGTCCTGCATTGCTGCTAAATTTACAGACTGAAGAAATTTGCCATGACACTATCTTACTACCAATTTCTATTCTCAGAACAATTTCTCAAGCATATCCTCCTGTTTCCTGATTTGAGTGTTCCTTTTTTTTTTTTTTTTTTTTTCCTTAACCTCCTCCCCACAGTGCATCCCAGATTTAAAAACCATTTTGGTTAACTTTTTTTCAGGAAAAAAATTGCAGTAGATATCACACATTAATGTCTTTTTTAAAAAAATATGCAAAACAAAGCCAAAATTAACTCAATTGCAACTTCCACAATTTGATTCCCATGTCTTACTTTTAAGTTATCAGATTTCATGTGGATAACATCTCTAACCCTTCTGTAAGGGAAGACTCGTGGACTCCTAGAAAGAAATGTTAAGGTTTTGTGTTTTGGGGCTTTTTTCTCTCTAAAAGCGAGGAAAATCACAGAGGAATTAAGAAGCTAAAGGGGTGAGTGTGCTCCTTCATAAAGGTTGGACTTGATGATCTTAGAGGTCTCTTCCAACCTCATTATTCTGTGATTCTGTGAAAGGACTCTTGGCTTCCCATTTTCAACAAAACTTCAGGAACTTCCATTTTTTAAAAATAACTTCCTTATGTGCTTTGAGTCTGTGATTTGTGTTACACAGGAGGTGTTGGCAGTAGAAATAGCTCTAGGCAGATGTGATTACCTGCCAGCAACAGGGGAGGGTGGGAATGCTGTAAGGAAATCCAAGTCTGTAACTGCAGCTGCTCTAAATGGTAATTGGCATTCCTTGTGCTTTGGTATGTCATATGTAAATACTGCTCTGGCTATCGAGTCCGCTTCTTTTCGTGTGGAATTTAAACACCAGCTCAAATTCTAGAACACAGAAGAAAACTGGGACATGTCATTTCTTTTACTAAGGAAGGTATTTGAAAGAATTCTTTTCTCAGCCAAATTCTTAATCATATACCGTATACCTTATGTCAAAATCACTAATTCTGATTTATTTCAGCTAATTTATTGAAGACATGAACAGTGTTACTTGGTATGTTTGGGAAATGCCTCTCTCACTTGTTTCTGCAAAGCTGAGGGTTGTATAAGAATGATGTCATAAAAAGAAGTTGAACTCTTAAGTAGAAGTGAGTTTGCAGTGAAGTAGGTTATCATTATTAAGAGTGCTAGGGACTCTGAAGAATGAAGTAATGAAATAAACAAATTTGTGCATATTTTGTATTTTTGAGTGGACTAATTGAGAAAAAGTTAAAACCATTGCTGCTTACCCCTCAGATCAGTGGTGAGGGCAAGTTCCCAGCCATCTAAGCTTTGTACCAGTGTTCATGTGCTCAGGCTGGTGGATTTAAGAAAACAGATCTACAGAAAAAAAATTGGACATGATTTTTTTTAAAAAGAGTTTGAAAAAATACAGTTAAAAAACAAGTTCCTAGTAAATCTTTATTGCATTCAAGTATAATTCAGATGCAAGAATAGAAGAAAATCAATATTCATCTGCATGTTTTGCATTTTTTCCTTCTTCTCGTACTTGTGTGCATCTAAATGCACAGATATTTAGATGGCACAAAAGGAAACTTGATTATTACTTCCATTTGTAAAACTTGGTTACTGTCAGTGCAATCCTGCTGTGCTGTGGTAAGGAGAGGCATATTCATATCTACATGGAAAAGGTAAATTAATTAAAAGTATGAACTAAATGTTTTAAACTGCTCTTTGCATGTGAGTTATGATTCTTAAAATGCATTGTGCTCCATAGTATGTTGATACAACTAATACATTGCATGCAGTTAATTATTGGGGGTGAACTTGCTTTAAGTAATTGAAAAGATCAGAAATAGACAATAATTGTTTATTGGTAATACAGATTTCACTCAGTTTTAATCTTTGCATTTGGGCAAAAAAGATTTTCAGTGGGAACCATGGTTGCCTGAATCTGTTTCTTTGCTGTGAAACATTTAATTAAATTATTAATTTTTTTAGGACTGGTCATACCCTTTAGTCAGCAAGTGTTTATGTTTAGATGGAAAGCAGTTTTCCACTGGGAAGCTGGGAACAAAAGCTGATCAAATCATTGACCATTGCTATGTTGATATCTTTGTTCATTTAAGATGCTGGTTCATCTAAAATACAAGTCAATTCGAAGTGTTTTTTACTTTAATGTGGTGTAAATAGAGGCAGTTGTATTGTCTGCAATAGATTGAGTACAGAGAAAGCTACTAGTATGTCTCAAACATAATCCAAATTTACTGTTTCTTTCTTGATGTATTCGTTATATAAAAATATCCCTGTATTCCTCTGGTATATTACTAGATATAATAGATGCTTTTTATTGGGAAACATTGCAGTTTTTCGTCTCTGCCATGACTCTGTTGCATAATGCTTGCTATATAAATATATTTGCTTGCATAGGCCTTGATACTTTGACTTGTTGGTCTTTTGTCTGGTTCTGTTGATCTGCTGTATGTCAAATATGCTATTTACGTTTTTGTTACCAATGCTTGATTAGCAACATCAGAAATACTTCTGTAACCCATCAGTAAAAATCTGAATAAAATATGTAGTAAAAATAGCATCAAGACTGTTTTCTTTACAAGAGAAAGTTGAATAGTTTAACTTAGTAGAGCAAAATAAATGATGGACCGTGTCTTTTCTTTATTTGGTACTAAATTTGATGTTTTCCAAAGACACAGAAAATACCCACTAAGTAGCTTTATTCTTGGTGTGTGTTTGAGCTGTCATTGGGACTTAAAAGGGATTTTTTATTTCCTTATTGATATGCATCCTTTTAAGGGAGTGGAGTTATGTATTATAAATAAACAGAATTGCTGGTGACATGTTGCTGGGCCTGACAGCTTCTAAAAGTACCTGAGGACTTCGGTATATTTTTTGCCTTTCTCATCTGCATAGCCTCTGTGCAAGTCAAAGGATGTATACTTTTACAGTAACACTTGTTATTATGTCTAAGTGTATATGAGGTTAGCATTTTTGAAATAATGTTTGTTATTAATTTAATCAAATTTTCTTAAAGAAGTATGTTGGTTTTTTTAAGGTGAGGTTACAGTGCAAACTGGAGATCTGTTGCCATGTAAGATTTGTGGAAGAACTTTCTTTCCAGCAGCGCTGGTAAGTGGTGTGAGCACTGTTGGCTTTTAGATTTGATAAGATGATATGAAAGTTAAGCAGTGCTTACTATAGCTAAATAAAATAGATCTAGGTGCTTTGTTTTGGTAGGGGTTTTGGTTTTACTCCCCCCCCCAAGTAATTACTGATTCCAGTTGTCTCAGGCTTGAAGCTCCTTAGAAGGAGTTTAATTTTCTTTTAAGATCCTATCATTTTCTGAAATACAAGCCTCTAAAAGCAACTTTTCTAGGGTTACAGAAGCAATCCTTGTCTTCTGTAGTTTTAAGTCTCAGCTAGTAAATGAAGTGTTTTGTTTGCCATTTCCAAAATTCTCTTCTTCACTGTTAATAGAAATCGGTCTGTATTTAAATGTGAATATGAATTTCAGACACATATGATTTGTTTTGCCACTCAGTGCAAAAGCTGCCTACCTATCCTCAGTTTTTTTACATGCAAGGAGCAAATGTAGATGCCTTCTACTTTTTTTCTTCATTTGATCACCCGTGTTTTTGTGACTCTGTATATACATCCGTGAATTCCTGTAGTTCTGTTTTAAAGGTAGTGGCTGGCATAAATGTTTGAGTGAAAGCAGTCTGAGCTTTTTCATCAAGAATTGGAGATTTTTTTGCTAATTTTTTTTATCAAGAAAGAGGGAAATAATGTGTTAGTGAGTTCTGTTTTCAAAACTAAGTTCTGTATTGTCTTTTTATTTTGCTTCTGCTTACAGAAAAAGCATGGGCCCATTTGCCAAAAAACTTCTGCCAAGAAAAGGAAGACATTTGATTCCAGCCGACAGAGAGCAGAAGGAACTGACATTCCCACAGTAAAACCTCTTAAGCCACGGGTATATTATAATTTACTCTGAATATGAGCATTTTAGGCATACTGTATATGCATTTTAATTAGTCTTATTTCTGCTGGCAGTTTATGTTAATTAGATCAAATAAGATTTGGAAGAAATCTTAACTGTGATGTTATGTACTAAAACAAGGTGGATACTGAGCTTCAAGTATAAACTTCAAATATACAGAGCTTTCTTTTTTTACCTCTTAGCCAGAACCACCCAAAAAACCTTCTAACTGGAGACGAAAGCATGAGGAATTTATAGCAACTATTCGAGCAGCCAAAGGACTTAATCTTAAAGATGGTGGAAAACTCCCTCCACCACCTCCACCATCATATGATCCTGGTATGTAAAATAGTCAAGTTCCTTAGAGATTTTTCTTTAAGTTAATGTGAAGAAATTTGAATTGAAAAGGAAGTTGTTGGAATAAAACATTCATAAGTTCTTGAAGATGACTTACTATCCCAGTGCAGATGCTGGATTGCAACTTTGGGTCTCTGGCTCACATCCTGTGTAGCTTTCAAAGCCCATGACTTTGTTTTTAATGTGCGGAAAGAGAGCTGGGGCAAATTTGCAGCTTGCTACTGTCTTGTAAACCATAGGCTGGACAAACTGTTTCAATACCTTATTTAAGCTCACAATAGCAGCACTGCTGCCTTTTTGATTAGCTGACACCCACAACGTATTGACGTTGTGGGAATGCACTTTTCTGTTCTTCAAATATAATCTCTCCCATTTCTTGCTGAATTCACATTTGGTTTCGTGTATGCAGTGTATGCCTTAATGCCTCGTGTGTTTTGGGCATGTGACGTGTGTGGAGTTCGTATTAGCAAGGGCAGGACAGTCCTTGGGTATCTTCGAACTGAGACTGGGTAAAGTGTTCAAGCAGTCTGATGTGAATGAGAAGGAAATACACTTTTTATTTAACTTCTGGGATATGATAATAGGTTGAAGAATATATTTCTTCCTCTTGTCCTAAGAGCTAAACCATTTGATTAGCTGAATGGCTATTTTCAGAAAGATTGGGTAAAAACATGTGTTTGCTTCTGCTCGTCTGTGGTCAAGTGAGGATGTGAAGTGTTCCCTACCCTGTTTCTTTGCAGGAGATGTGTTAATCCAGTATTAGGATTGTAATGATGCATTCATACTAAGAGGCTGTATTATTCAGCATTCTGTACTCACAATCTTGAAAAGCCATATTTTAAAAGCTAATTTTAAAAAGTAAAGCCATCTTAAAGCCAATAGCAAATGCTATGGATGAGAATCACAAGGCTTGATCATGGAAAGAATCATTAATAATCTATATAGCATATCTATATCTAGTTGTAGTTGGTTTTAGTCTCCTGGCTTCATCTTACTGCAGTGGGTAAGACTGAGGAAGAGGAAACCAGGAATGAAGAGACCATACACAAAATCATCAGTGCGTATTATTCTTACAAATACAGGAGGAGTAGCTACTGATGCTCCTTTTCTATTTATGTAGAAGAGTGGGAAGACTGTGAGCGTACCATGAGTGTATCCATCCTCTCCTACTCAGCTCTGTCTTGGACACTCTTGTTTCTAACAAGCAGCGAGTCTTTTTCCTTTTAATGGAAAGAGTCTCATATTCATATTTTCTACTTAACTGCTCTGAGCTAGCAAATAACCAATATTGCTTCTTCTTTTCATCTCCTCTCCCACTTCTTCTGAGGAAGTGCAGAATAGCCTCAGGTTAAGAAGGACCTTAAGTCACTCTGAGCTTGACTGCATATGTGTACTGCCCTCTTATTTTGATTAATTTTTGTTTTCTAAAGCTTACATTGAATCCTAGGGGTTCTCCTGGACATTATGAGCAGTACTTTCAGATAACCAAGTATCTGACTGGCACTGTGTGTTTTACCAAAGGATGAAGATACAATTCCTGATTCTTAAGAGTATACATTCATCCTCTCTAGTCTGATACATTTGTGGGCTTTGAAACTTTTCTGTGGGAACTGAGCTCTGCACTAGCCAGAAATGGCATGTTATCTAGGGGCTTTCACAGCTGCCTTTTTTTCTTTTTTTTTTTTAGTTTCTTTGGAATAATTTTGGTTTGACTACATAGCTATTACAGTTCTATTTCTGATTTTTTGTCTCGTAATGTGTAGTTTATGTTTGAGTGTTCTGACAGTAGCAGACCCTATGTAAATAAATAAAAAATTGTTGTTACCCCATGAGATTCCCATGCTGTCACTTCTCTGTGCTCTTCCTTTGTCCTTAGCTCACACTTCCTGGGTCACAGTTCATGGTTTGGTGGTCATTACATCATTTAACTTACTCAAAACTGTTTATAAATATTTAAATGGACGAGTATTTAAGCCAGATCTACTGCATTTGGACTAGTAACATGTAATCCAAAACTTATTTTAGATTTGATAGTATCTAATTGTAATTTTGGAGGCAGTGACTGTTGAATTTCATCTCATTTTCTTCAATACATTTGTAAAATGACCTAGAAACCCACTAATTTAACCTTCTTTGATGGTGTCATGTTTTTTTTAAGTTGATGCTTACGTGGTTTTGAATGCTCTAATCTCGGACATACAGCATTAATATCTCTGGACACTGAAATACCCAGTTGTCTGAAATTGTAGTCCAAAAATATCATTTTGCAAGGGCACTGTATTTTAAGGTGTGTATTTCCAGCATACAGATGATATATCTTTTAATATTTTAAGCATTTATGTAGCCCTTTCTGTTTTTTCCATGAGAGTAATATTTCCTGTATATAATACTGTTTGCAATGTAACTAAATAAATTTTGCAAAAGTAACATCACCACCAGTTACTTTCTTTTGTAGGTCTCTAGAGATAGCTCCTAATTTTGGCTGATTTTCTTGTGATTATTTTTATTTGTTAAATTTCTGACTTTTTATACTGATCACTTCCAGTGTTGCAGATAGCATTTCTCAGTTCTTTCAAATTTGTCAGAGGAAACAGATATGTTGTCTTTTGCTGCTTGTGTGGGAAAGGTTTTAATATATTCCCATGTCTTGAACAAACTGAACTATTTGTGATTTTAAAAAAATTGATTTTGTTTGTGTAGCTTCTTTTCTATGTCCTTCCAGCTGACCTCTTTGCCATGTCCTTGTACCTCTTTGGCTACCGTCTCTGCAGAATAGCATCTCTTAAAGTGTTTCTGATTTTGCTTAGGTTATTTTTAATCCTCAGCTACTCTTACCATCAAATGAGAATATGCTTTTAGCTAGCAATCTGTATTTCATTTTCAGATTCAAAAAGCCATAATTTCCCCTGGAGGAGAGGCTGGTCTTTAAAACACTTCCATTTTTAAAACAGATAATTAATGTTAAATGTTTATGTTTTTAAAGATTACATTCAGTGTCCATACTGTCAGAGGAGATTTAATGAAAATGCAGCTGACAGGCACATCAATTTCTGTAAGGAGCAAGCTGCACGTATTACCAATAAGGGGAAATTGGCAGCTGATACCAAAGGGAAGCTTCCTACTCGAACACAGGTGAGCTGTAACACTTTTCTTAACTTGTAACTTGCATTCAACATCAAATCAAGCTTGTTAAATAGTGTGTTGCTTTTAAAAAGAATTAACTATTTTATTCTGTTATTTTATTATTTGCACTCACTGAAATTAAACACTAAGCATGGACAAGGCTTTTGCTTTCTTAAACTGCAGAGATCCATAAGTCGGATGGCAGCAGTTGCAAAATGAAAACCAGTCATAAATGTAATTGAGAAATGTGCAAATGACAGGTAAAGATAGCAGGAGGAAATAGAGATGCAGTTTTTGTAAAGGAAGTTGAATTTCTGTTATGCTAGTTTCTAAATCCAATTGAAGACTTGCTTAAGGGGCAAACAAAGGTACCTGACTACAGGGCAACTGACAGCAGTACTGTGGCTAATTAGAGGCTTTAGAGGGATTCAGGTGTATTACACAGTATTTTGAATCAGTGCAGGGACTGGTCCAGACCACATGGGCGAAAGTAAGATTTGGATTTGAAAGAAAAAAATAATTCTACCTTTGAGTATTCTCTTTTAAATTAATTGGTAATGAGATGACACTTCTTATCTGAAGTTTAATTTAATTCCAGCTACAGAAAAAGTTAATAAAAGCTGTAGAAAAGAAAAAAAATGCAGAATGACATACAGTTGAACAACAAAGCCACTAAGTTAGAGAATGTTTCCTGCTAGTATAATCTCTAAGTATTAGAAAACAGACTATCAGAAACTATTTGCATGTTCCCATACCAGAAACAGGTTACTTAGTAGGAAATCATCACCTGTTCTCCCACAGTACCTGAAAGAAATACCTGTTGTGTTATATAGATAGCTTGATTTAATTGCTTAAATTTCTAGGTTGTATTTTGTTACAGTACAAACCTGCTCCAGTTAAGAAGATGCCTTCTGTAGGATCAACACCATCACCATCATCACGCTTACCACAGCCAAGTGGTGTTAGCAAAACTGTTGTAGGTATGAAATGAATGTTATGAATTGTTCCATGTCCTTTCTGAATAATAGTTCTCAAACTATGCAGGGAAAAAATGTTTATTTGATATAGTGATTTGTGAAATATCATTTAAAATAAATTTGGAAGGGGCACTGATTGCCATCTATCTAAAAAGACTCTTGAGCATTTAGGATTCTGGTTTATGTATCAGGTCAAATTTCTTTTTTTCTGAATTGAATATGAAAAATCATTCAGTGTAGTAAATGCATGATTGTATTGAGTACTGATCTCTCATGCCTAATTCTGTAACTAATTTGTCTGCTGAATGTGATCATAAATTGGTGAAAATACATAGTCAAGACATGTAAATTAGAATTATGCAAACAGCAGTCTAATTTGGGTTTCAGATATCATCAGATATCAAACATATTCTGTTCGTACATTGACTTTTCTTCCCCTCTTTTTCTGAGCAAAGTATTTGAGATATAGTATGTTTTCTTAGAATAAAATCCTATGTCTCGATTATATATTTTTGATACATTTCTTGAAACATTTTCTTTTTGTACTATCTTGATATTGACTCATATCTCTGTATTTCTAAAACTTTTGTTTTGAATTTTGCAATTAAAATGTTTTTTAATAAATTGTATCATTTCAGCAGCAAAATCTTAAATTTTCTTGTATTTTCATGCTTGCTTTTCAACTGCAAGGTGTCTCTTCAAGTAAAGCACTGTCTTCATCCAGTGGGAGCAAAATTCAGACTTTATCACCAGCTCATAAAAACTCACTGGGAATGGTGAACCCACAAGCTGGGTGAGTTCCATCTAATGTTGTCATTTGTGCTTTATTTCATGTTTTTGTTGTTCTTGTTCTAGAAGTCTCTGTGGTTTGTTTCACTTGCTTTTTATTTTTTTCCTATGAGCTTCAAAAGTACAGTGTTTTACATTTATCCTTTATCTGTAAATATAGCTAATGTTTAAGGAACATTGGAGAAGGCAAAGGTTTTATCACATTGATTTAACAACAAAGGAGATCAAGAGATAAAAATAAAATATATTAAAAATTACAGAATAGGTAGAAGGGGTTGAAGTGATGAATTTTTTCTTGATAAAAGAAGGGTCTTAAGAAAGCAGAAAACATAAGGCATAATTTCCTGCACTGTGTGGAAGTAGAAGAAAGAGGCTTCTGCCATAGACTACAAGGCAATTGTGACAGGATCTTCTCTCTTAGTACAAAAGGATGGAGGCTTTCTCTCTTCCCTTTCCTAAGAGGCAACAAATGAATGAGCACAAATAAGACAAAGCCAGTGCACTTACAACAGCAAGGAGTGCTGCATGAAGATTGTTAGCGTTCAGTGTAAGTGCTGATGTGGACAAGGCTGTGACTCATGTTTTGCTGGAGGGGTAGACATTTCACAGAATCTCATAGAGAAATCTGTGGAGGAGATTGAAGAAAAATAGTGCAATTCTACAGAAGTTTGAGAAGTACCAAGGAGCACTGAGAGCAGAAAACATAAAAGGAAGTGATTGCAATTATAACATTGGTGATTGAAGAAGATTTATTCCTATAAAAATGAGTATCCAATTGATGAAGTCTGTATAATGTGAAAAGACCCAATGTCTTAAGTTCATGAGGAAGAAAAATAACATCCTGAAAACTCATTTGGTTGAACAGCAGTTACAGAAAACTAGAGATTTTTAGTTTATCACTCTTAAATTTTACAGTTTATGCACGAAATGTTACAGTTTATGCATGAATATGAATTACAGCTCTGTCATGCTTCCCTTCTAATGTCCTGTAGCATCAGGATTCAATTCTGCCCCTCCTTGCTCTCTCTACTCATGATAACTGTTTCAGACATAGGTCACGTGCAGAGTCTGTGAGGTTGACAGATGGTATTTTTTGGGTTTTTTTTTTTTGTTTTTTTTTAATTTCCTGCCTCTCCTGGTGTCTCACTAGTCTTTGGTCAGCTTCACTACCATTTGTAGGTATCTGTGCTGTAACTGTCAGAAAATCTCAGCCCTTTATTCACTAACTTTCTTTATTTCTCCATTCTTAGAAGTTGAATTAACACCTAATGATGAGTGGCAAACAAGCAGGTCTGCAAACCACAGTAAAAGAAGTCAGCTGATTTAATTGAAGGCTTGTTTCTGAGTCCAGTAGTGTAACTTAACTGTCTGGGAAAGGTTTTTTCCTGTTGAAAGTTCCTATTGAAGTCTGTATTTGTCAGTGAGGATGCAGAAATTTTGGTCTTCACTTGTTAACTAGGAAGTTCTATGTAATTTTACCAGTCAGTTGCTGTTGCAATAAGCATATGAAATTTGGTAGAAAAGAAATACCTTGTGTTCCAGCTATTCCTCAGAGATCAGAGGGGCTGAGTGCAGCTTGGCTTAATTTCTGATTATAACCAGTTAGGCACTATAGCTGGTTATGTTCAATAAGAACTTTTACAATTCCAGATTCACGAATAAGGTCGTTTACTGTACCAGCAGATCATTAACTCATTAGATTGCTGGTGATAAATGCAGTAGATCTACAAAATGTTGTATAACTGTTCCCAGCTATACTCTTGATGCAGCCAGAGGCACAAATCTTACCAGAGAGTCATCCCTGCTTTGGGGACGGGAGAGGAGGAGCAAGGCGGTTTTGTATGAAGTAAGGTCATGTTCTTATACTCTGAAAATGGAGGATTTCAAATACCAATTTTAGACTTTTTGGAAAAGTGGAGGTATGACTACTGTCAAATATATTTGGTTACCAGTTGCTGTGGTCCTAGTTGGTGGAGAAGCAGCTTTTTTCTCATTTTCATATTGTTTGGTGCATTTTTCAACGTGTTATCTTTGGATACTTCTGGCTGTATTGGTTGTAACAAAGGCAGCACAGATCCCTAATAATTCAGTATCATCCTCCACCCAGGTGAGGGAGCAGTGGAGGCCATGTGACATTACTCCTGTCAGCATGTTACCACCTCACATCATTATCTTCCCAAAGGACCAGATTTGTAACAGAGGCTGGTTGTGCATGAACGAGGTGGAGTGAGGCTGATACCAAGGTCTGGGTGCACTCCTGTGCTTCACTGAGACGCCATTGGGCTGTGAGACCTCTGCCTCACCCCAGGCATCATTCACTTGTTAAGCCTTGCTCCAGCCTAGTGCAAGATAAGCAAGTGGCTTAGCTCACATTTTTTCCTCAAACAGCCTCATGAATTCTCCACAAACTCACAGCATCTCTGTATCTTGACATAATAAGTATGGCAATTTTCCACAGTTGCTTACTGGACTTTGTTTTTGGGAGTCTTCCATTTTCTCCTCTGTTGCTTGGAGAAAGAACTGTGACATGATGCAGCCAAATAGCAGCTGGGGAGATGTTTGCCCAGGTTCTCTCTGTTTATGCATTCTGCTAAGCACAAATAGATGGCTTCTGGCTGGCACAGCTCTCAAATCTGCTGAAAGACAGTAAATGTTAGCTTGGCTTATAACCCCAATTGCCTACACAATTTCCAGCTTTTAGGAGTATGGGTGCGATGAGTGTGTTTCTGCCTGCATTCCTTCTCATTGCTCTAAAAATCTTGTTGTCTTCTGTTTTCCAGTTTGCCCTTATGGTATTTGCTGCTCATACTAACTAATCTTCCACAGGTGGCTGTTACATGTGCCTCATTCCTCATTGTATCTGTGACCTGGCATTTATTTTTTTTAGCTTCATTGTATTCACTTCTGGGGACAAATTTGTCAGAAATTATCTTAAAGCAAAGAGGTGTAGGAGCCAGTAATATCATAGAAAAGTTAGGTTTGTCAGATTAGTCACTGGTGACAATTTTGACCTTAATCATCTCAACTTCTGCCTTAGTACTGGGGCATGAGGGGGAAATACATTGGGTTCTGTTGAAATACCTAAAAAATTATACCAAAGCAGGGACTGATTCACTCACAGTCAATGTCCTACATGACAGTGAAAATAATTAATACGGCAGTGACAGATTTTAAACATTAAAACATCTTATAATTTAGGCTATAGATATATGTGGCTAGAATTACTTTCTAAAATAGAAGAACTTTTGAACATTACCCTTCAGTGGGTTTAAACAAGATTTACTTCTTTTACTACATTTATGATTTAAATGTAGAATGAAGCCTTAGTGTGAGATCTGGGATTCTGTTACACTGAAGTCAGACAGAGCTTATGCTGGAAGATAAGATGTTATGCTCTTCTGAATTGTTAGTGAAACAATTTGCTGAGCAGTGTTGTGTGCGGGAATTTTAAAGCAATCTTTTAAATGGAATGTTAAGCAATTAGTTTTTCTTTTCTCCTTGAAAAATATTAAAGAGCCTACACACATTATTTTTACTAGGTTAAATTCCAGGTTTTCCTGTAAGAGACAAGTTCCTGCAGTTTGCATTCAGGGAAGCTGTAACTTCTGTATTTTTTTTAGGTATTACTTCAGCATGTAACCTTCCATCTTTGCCTAGATTGTTGTAATTCTGGATTTTCCAGAGGCGTAATAAGAGAGAGACTTAATAGTAGAATTACAGTTCTGTTGTGCAATATCAAGGATGAATTCTGTGTACCAAGTGTTGGGACACCACTGCCTTCTGTGGAGCCGTGGTCGCCGTTCGTGCAGGGACGGGAGGGGGACGCTGTGCTGAGCGCGCAGTGCTGCCCGCGCCCGGCAGGTGGCGCTGGCGCAGCGCGGGCCGGGGCTGGGGCCGGGCCGCGCCGGGGGAGTCCCGTGCAGGGAGCGAGCTCGGGAATGATCGCCCGTGAGCCTCGTGTGCCGCAGCGCAGCAGCGCACACTTTTACTTTGCGTGGGCAGAAGTGGAACCCTCTTTTATTACCTCAGTTATTGTAAGTTACTTTTATTGTGCAAAATCTGAATTCTCCTGTTCTGCTCCCCCAAGTAGAAGACTACTGAGAAAACATAGCACAGTATCCATCAGCATTATTAAGGTGTGTTAGTGCCAGTGAGGCTTGCTTTGTACGTGTAGATCGGGATGTGTCTGCTGAGTTCTGCTGTGAGTTTTCTTTTTCTGCCTGGACAGAGTAAGGACACAGACACTCCTTCCAGTATGAATGAAAGTGTTGCATAAGGGCATAATTTCTGGGTCATACAGAAGCAAGTGAGGAGTAGCATGTGAGTATTGTAGTCAGTAGGAAAATTTTCATTCATTTGGGTGAAAATAGGTTTTTATCTTTCTGATACTGAAAAACTGAGAAAAGGAAAATTAATTCTGTGTGAGTTATCTGTCATTAGACTTATAATTTTGATATCATGTTTTAAACCCAAGTTTGATATGTATTTTATTAGAGTATACAGGTTAGAGGTGTCTTATATTTCTTGAGGTATGTGGCAGTTGTAGTAAGCTGTCAGTAATCAGATGTTCAGGAGAAAAAAATTGGGTAGATTCTTCCTAATCTAAGGGTAAGCAGGTGAACTCCACACAGGTGAACAGGTGTGAAGCAGGTGAACTCCACACCCACATGCAAACCGTTTTGCCCATCACAACCTGACACCACTGTTTGTGGCCAGAGAGGGATCTTTTGACTGTACAGATTGTCTGTACACATTTCATTTGTGAACAGTTATGTTTGGTTTTTTTTTATGAGATTTGGAAATTATATTATATGTTTTAATATTGCAAATTAACTCTTAGAAATTAATTTTTAATTTATGTTTTATTTTGGGGATAAAACATACACTTTAATGTTAATGTTACCCTCCTGGGAATCATGTCTGCTGGTGACACATCCACTACTGTCTTACAGCTGAAATACAATATGAACAGCACATCAAATCAATAACAGTAAATTTTAAATTCCACTTATATGTTTGCCACAAAGCATTTGTAACCTTTAAAAAATTATCTTTTTAAAACAGTTTGTTCCTTTTATGAAGACTGTAACTTACAGGGCTTTGTTCAGTGAAATCAAGATATGTAAGTAGCTGTCTTAAAGACTGATGTATTTCAAAAGATTCTTGTGATCATTTTTTTTTTCATCAGAACGTAGAAGGGCTGTCAGCTTTGGGTTTTTGGTTTTGTTAAGGTGTGAAAGAATACTGTAGTGCTTTGTTTTGACAGTATTATGACAACTTCTAGGATATTTGTTTGGTGTTCTACTTGGTTTGTGCCTGGAGTTTATAGATTATGCTGATACTTTGTTAAAGTTGACAAATAACTAAGAAAACCCTGTTGGGTTGGAGTATTTGTCTTACAGTGTCAAAGACCTCAGTCTTGCTTCTCAGTTTCTTGGGAGTATGTAAAGAGTATATATTGGGTCAAACCAGGAGTTACTTAGTTTGAACTAGAACATCTGTTTGGGAGGCTATTTGTAGGTTTTCCTTTATGATGAGAAGATGATAAAAATGCAGACCTTAACTTGAAGATCTGATTTTCTAATCTAAGTTGTGATTTCTGAAAAGCTACAGTTTTCCTTATGATGATATGTGGATTTTTTTTGTTATTTTGTTGGTTGTATTTTGAAAAATGTTTTTTAAATGTGATTTTTGGTTTATTCTTTTTGGTTTGGATATGTTATCCATAATACTAAAAAAAAACTATTAAAGTATTGGCTGTGTATGTAGTACTATCTATTTTGAATGGGGTTTTTGTTATTAAAACAAAGCTGTTTTTCTTTTAGGCTGTCCTCTGTTCTACCTTCACAAATTAAAAAAAAAAAAAAAAAAAGGAAAAATTTTTCATCTTTCTAATTACATAGTTGCACATGTATATCTGTTAAACATTTCTAATGTTTAAATTTATTATGACTTGTAATTATGAGCCCCCTTTTCTAGATGTGTTGTATGAAAGCTGTTCTTAAAAGAAACCAAATGTGAATATATTGTGCAGACTTTGAGGATAACTGGCATTAGTGTTTTGTTTGAAAAAGAATTTTAAAAAATGTTTTGGAAACTTAATCCAATGTCTATGGAATCCATTCTTCATCAAAGCAAGAAGAAACCCTTTTGTTTGCTGGATAATTAAATTTTTTTTGTTTTACTTTTTTTTGTTTTAAAGTCAATGGGAATTCTTTGGTAATACAAGTATTGAATTGTGCGTATTTAAATTTTTTTTTTGCGTAACTTGAATAGCAATATGGCACTGTCCTTATGAGCACCCCTTTATATATTTTAATAGTAAGATGGACAAGTTAGGCCCACCACTGCGAACTGGAAGAGATGTGCAAAGGTTTTATAACACTGATACAAAAGCAGAGAGTACCATCAAAAGGCCAGATGAGTTGTTGCCTGTAAAGAAGTAAGTATTACAAATCAGTGTGGTTTATCTATTTTGCAAAAATGCTTCTCCTGAGCAGAAAAGCGTGTCCTTGACGAACATCAGCTGCCCAGTATGCCTTCCGTATAAATGCTGTGGGAGAAGAGTAGATGATATAATTAGTATCAGAGTGAGGTAAACAGCTTCATAGGACAGGGAAGATGAAGGTTTCCCTCAGATTTGATTTCTTCTGTTAGTGCTTGATTACAGATTAAAAGTAACAAATTTGCGTCTTGATTACAGATTAAAAGTAATGAACTGGTGTCTTTCTAAACCCAAGATAAAACTGATTTGCATGATGCAAAGCTGAAGTAAGCATTTAAGCCTGATAACTGTAGAGGTTTTTGACAAGGTAAAATTGTAATTTTATTCTCTTAAGATCAAATACTTCTCTAACTCCTACATCTGTAAGGTAGCTGTGATGGTCCAAAAATATGAGGAATGCAGACTTTGTAATGAAAGGTAAAGGCTTTGGTTAAGTCTAACTGACCTCAAATAAAGATTTCTGGATATTTAGAAGTCTTTATAAGATATCAGTTTGGAAGGAAGGTTATTCCAATTATTCTAATATTTTAAAAAGGAAATAGATACTAAATTTTAGTTAAGCCTTTGTTATATTTTGGAAGATGTCAAATTCAAATAGGCTGCTTTTTCATATTCTAAAAGAGAAATATTAATGAATTATGTGGTACGTACATGGAATATATTGCTTTACATAGTAGAAATGTTTCTGAATCTCTTAATGCTGTAACCAAAGCTGTAGTATCTTTGAGACAGGGACAGAATATTTGACTTTGCTTTTGAAGAAGCAAAAGCAATGAAAGGAATGGGAACTCTTTTTAGACAAACAGAATTTCTTTGTTTTTATTTGCTCCTTTGCATGTTTGGTTACCCTGTGAACCATCAAAAATTAGCTCAGTTTTTCATTTTATAATATCTTACTAAAATGTTGAAAATTTAGCTTGGTGAGTTACTACAACTCACAAATTTAAGCGACTTGGTGAGTTGCTTAATATAGGCCCTATCCATAGAGCAGTGATTTGATTTTTCTTCTTGACAAAAATTCTTTAAAAGTTATAGGCACTTCTGCTCTTTATACGATCACTGTTGTTCTTACTCAAATATATACTGAGTTCAAGAATTAAATCTGCCTTACTTGAAGTAGGTTATTCAGTATATTGCATGCCAACAGCATTCAGCAAGTATGAATAGTTCCTAACCATTCCACCAGTGTGGATGGTTGCAGTTTATGGGAAAAGTTTCTGGACTTTGGGATGCATGCCATTAGTCAGCAGAAAGGTATTTATGACTTTGCACAGAACTATGAGCTGTTGTGGGTAACAGTGACAGCTGTCAAGTATATCTGAAAACAATCTAAGAAGCAAGATTTATATATCAGTGTTTTATGATATAATTCAACTAAATCATGCATGCATGCATAGAAAAAGACAAGCTTTTTTACAAAAAAAAAATCAAATTATTTCTATTTTTATTTTGCAAGCAGTGGTAATTCAACTAGATGTACAACATGAGCTACTTTAGGAAGGGAAGTAACTTTCAATTTTACTTCTTTTAAAGTAGCTAGTGGATAATAAAGAGTTCCAGCTAGTGTTGGTACACAGCGTCATCTGGTCAGGCTCTATTCACACTTCATGTGATACAATGTAGAGCAGGCATTTATATAGCTTTTCAAAAACAAAACACTAAACCCAGCCAAACAGGAAAAACAACAAAAGTGGACAAGTATATAGAGAAGGCAGAGATGGGGCAGATCAGAAAAAACCAAGCTGTGGTGGGACAAGTTGAAATAACCCAAAATATCTGACTTTGTTGGAAGGCATCTATCTCTGGAGATCAGATCGCTACTTAAGGATGCAACTTCAAGATTTGTCACCAAACATAAATGAAACCTGATGCTAATTGTGTGTCTAGATTTAGGCTGAATAAAGTTGTAGACAGTGGCAGCCTATTCCTTGTGTTCATTTACTCATCAAAAATGTCAGAAATCACAGAATAATTGGAAGGGAAGGTTTCTGGTCTGAAAACATATTTGAGGTTTCTTCTATATTTTTAGAAAACTAGTTGTGGAAAAAGACTGCGGAAATACGCAGAAAGCTGTTTTAAACATCTTGAAATGAAGATGTCCTGGTCAACGTTTAATGAGTCATGTTTTTTCTTTTAATGAGACTTTGCCTCCTTTATACGGGGTGAACTGTGCACTTTGAATGTGGCTTTTCAATATTTTGATTTTCTCCCCTCCCCAGCTCAGTCTGAATGGCCTGAATGCTGTATTAAGATACTGATTTCTCTGAAATTTCTTTAGTATGTGCCTAGTACAAAAGCACCACATGAATTTTCAGAGTACTTAGTGAGATAAGGGTGTATGATACAGTTGAAATACTGGGAAGAATGGTGGACTTGACATAAGTTTATTTCAAATATCCAGGACTCCTAACATGATGTTCAAAACTGATTCAAAGTACACTCTGAAGAGACTTCAATTTAAGAAATTAATGCTAGTAGTTTTGAAAAAGTAGTATGTTGGTCCCAAGGTGAAAATGCAGAGAAAACTGAGTCAGTGATAATTTTGAATTTTTGTTTTTTAATTACTTGGAGCTGTCTAAACAGGAATTGAGACACAATTCTATTCTTAGCTTCATTGCCTGATCGTCCCTGATCCATAATGATCCCATAATGTTTCTGTGTGTGCAGCTGATTTTTTGTTTATATGCTTTTCTGTCTTCCATAACAGGTAAAGTAACAGTCCAGTATGTTCTTTCTACTATAGAGGTCAAATGAGTTTTACTAAATTATAAGCAAAGGTCTCTCTTCATTGTATAATGAGATGGGGAAAATAGCACAAGATGAGTGTTTAGCATCTGTACATCATAGCAGTGTAATTTAGGTTACACTTAGAACTTTTATTCTAGAATTCTGTAACTTCTGAAAGGCTGACATAACTTCTAGTAAGTTTTAATTCTGATATAACTGATGTAGTGCTTGTCAGTCTGCACAGTATTTTTTTTTTTCAATTAAGTCCATCTTTAGAATCTCCTTGCAAAATAAGGGGACAGACAGGAAAACTAATGGAGAAGGTTAGTGTCCTGCCCAGTGATCCATAATCTTTGATCATTCCACTCTACCTGGTGCAAGTAGAAGGCATTCTTGTTAAAACTTGAATGCTTTAATTAGATATCATTTCAGTTTAAATAATCTTGCATTTAGTTACTGATTTCCACCTTTGTGCTTAATTATTTTATCATTTCTTCACTGGTTGAAGTGATAGAAGGAGCTGAAAAGCCATCTTTATTCCATGAGCATGACATAAGGGAGAAATGTTTTATGCAGTATGTCTCTAATTCAGGAGTTATTACATGTTCCTCAGTTGTGTCAGTGTTGCATTTGAAGTTATTGGAGTTGAATGTATTTCCTTACATGTGGTTTGAAAACCAAGACCAGACAGTTTATAATTCTTAAAGGAGCAGTTAGGTCTGAAGGGGCAGAATGGTCTCTTGCTCACTATTTTTTTAATGGAGTCTTGTTTTAATTTTTTTTTTTAATGTCCTTGATTAAGTCCCAGCTTAAATTATATTTATGCATTAGTGTTCAAGAATGAGAACAGAAAAACTTGGTCGTGCACAAGATATCATAGTCTGAAAATTTGCCAATGAAGAAGAAGTCCCAGTGAATGGTAATTCTTTTGAGCAATGATGAAAACTTCTGTCCTTGATCACTAATGATAAAACAATGCTGTGGTAGCACATTTTTCTTAAGATTTTTATAGAGGTGTACAGAGAGAAAGAAAAACTATTTTTATTTTTATTCTTTGTTTTTCTCATGTAGAATGTGTTTAGAGAATTGTTTACTTGGGGTGATTACTTGATTAGATTTTAGTGAAGATTGTTTAGGCTTGATGGCTAATTAAATGTACTTGTATCTAGACTCTCAAGAACAGAGTTACAAGTTATGAGTAGTTAGATATAGTAGTTAGAGAAAGTAGGTATGTAGTTTTAATATCTTCTTTTATATGGTATATTAATGTATTATAACATATTTATAATAAAGAAATTACTTAGTTTTTTTAACTAATGTTAGACATCATCATTTCTTCCCATTAAGTTCACCTACATTTTACAATACAATGCCCCTTCCAATTTATTTTTCTTAGTGCTCCTCAGATTTTCTCAGGGTATTCTGATGTTTCTCTACTCATCAAAGCCAGCAGCAAGATGTTCTTAATGTTTGGGATATGCTGATCATTGTATACTGACTTCTCATAATACTCATGAGTCCTGAGGGGAGCAGTTTCCATATCTGTGTGGTCATACTGTTGACCCCAACTTCAGAAACACTGTGACAGTTTAGAAAAAATTGAGGCCGTAATGCCCACCTGGATGCACTTTCTTTCTTCTTCTTCTATTTATATTCATAAATATAATTGTGCTTTGAAGAAAAAGGATTTACAGCATTATCTAAGAAGAAAAAAAGTCTTGTTCACTCCATATTGGTCACAAAGTATTGAAATTATGGTATCCTTTCTACAGATCTTAAACTATTAAAACCTTCAGTCATCTGCTCTCTATTTTCCTAAAAGACCTGCCAGTCCTAAAAAGTGACTTAGAATTTGTCAAGGTAGACATTAGAATGTACTGAGCAAGCAATAATGCAGGACCTACCTGTTAGGTAGACACATGAAGGAAGGGACTTGCTGTTTCATGTAACTTGTCATTGTAAGGTTCAAGTCATAACAGTTCAAATCATGCAAGTTCATGCTAAAGCTCCTCTGTCTGCTGTTGGTAGGAAATTAGTTACTTTTCATACAGTTAACTAATGTACAGTTAATTGATGCACTTTTATATGTGTTTATATATATACATATATATTTGAAAATGCATATTCTTGTATTTATTTCTCTCTGAGTGTATAAATCATCAGATATTTCTTCTATTTTAGAGGTGCAACAAAAACCCGGACATCAACCCCTCCTAGTGTGGCAAGAGCCATGAGCACGGGTGCTTTGACAAACAGAAGAAAAACTAGCAATTCAGACATTTCCTTAAGGTAGCTTTTAACTTTGTGGATTTTGTCATTAATACAGCTTTTATTAAAGGGGATTACTTACTGCAGGAGAAGTTGGGGAATGTATTATTCTCTGCAGTTAATAGATAATATTATTTGGCTTGTATAAAGTGCTCAATATATTTTGCATGTTTATCATCTAACAGCACACCTTTGTCATCAACTGTCTCAGATGTGCACAGAAGACCCTGTTGGAAATGTCAAAAACTGCTTGGGAGCTGTTGAAAAAATAAGCAAATATTATTTCAGTAGAAACTGAATTAAATCTGCATGCTGAGCACAAAAATTGACTTGTCCTTTTAAAGGGTAGGATGAAAATTGTATTGCTAGTTTAGCCTTCCTTTTTTTGACAAGCTAAGTTTTAACTTTTTAAACACTCCAGTTAATGTAAGTAGTCAGTGAAATATTTGATCCTGCTCTTCGAACTCCGATGTTTTTTGTTTTCTTGAGGGAAGGTGGGTATCTGGAGATATGTATGGGAGCCTGGGTAGCATTGTATATAAAATATACCACTGTAAATAGGAAGGGAAGGAATGAAAATGACAGTAACAATAGCTATATTCATTGTAAGTATTAGACTAATTTTACATTGTTATACTGAACTGACTTACAAGGAATGTTTTTCATCTGGGAATTTTCAGGTCTGATGGGAAAACTGGGTATGACAATGGAGACTGCTCATCCTCAGTGAATGGAGGAAGTGCAAAAAGCAGTGAAGGAATTTCACCTGTACAGTTATCGAAGTTCTGCCATGAATGTGGAACAAAGTATCCAGTGGAATGGGCGAAGTTCTGCTGTGAGTGTGGAATTCGAAGAATGGTTGTGTGAACACATTCTTTAAAGCAGAAAGAAAACAAGAAATTGGATCATCTGCTATGTACTGTTGCATGGAAAGCTTGAGTACTCTATCCAGTTAGACTTCATGCTGAAAAAGTCAAAACATCACTTTGTAATTTTCTGAGTGCAATCTTCTGGTTACACAGTTATTTATAAACAATGATATATACTGTATATAAAAATAGCAGCTACCTAAAACTGTGCCATTCAAGGAAATACGCTTTACTCTTTGTTGAAAATATTTAAAATTAAGGTAAAAATGTATTAACTAACCTAGGTAGCAGAAGAGGTTCAATGTTATTTTTCTTTGTAAATCTTACAAGGCAAAGGATTTTTTAAATCTCTTATGTAGGGTAATACTTACCTATAGGGAACTAGCCATGAACAACTTGGGCTTCAAAAATTTCTCTGTGGAGGCATTTCTTTCATCTGTGGCAGTAATGAAAACAACATGAGGAATGCCTTATAAATTCCTAGATAGAAGTGTAAAAAGTTCAGATCTTTAAATTCTTTAACAGTAATATGCTAATTGGACTTTCCAGTTGAATCCTAGGATTTTTTAAAGAATCAAAGTGGAAGGACTACCTGAGAATTTTCCTTGCATCTAAGAAGAAAGGCAAGATTTTCCTTTTGTGGCTTTCCATGTTGTGTTTTTCAATAAAAATACGTTAATATTTTTATGTATTTATAAGGAAAAATATGGTATTAATTTTATTATTATTCATTGTATTAAGTTCATTTTGTTTCAAAATACTTGTCTTCCTTCTCCTGTGCTCCACCATGACTAGCATATCTAAATGTGTTGTGCTTTGTCCTGTTTCCAAAGGTCCTGTTCATTTTTTTCTTTTCCCTCATTTCCTCAAACAAAGTCGAAGTCTATGCTTATTCTACCTAAATGTTGAACTCTTATTTTGAAAACAGCCTTCTTGATGTATCCAATACCAAAAAAAAAAAAAAAATAGTTCTATAAAAATGAATGCTATTAGAGTAGTAGATCTTGATGTAAGTAGTGAGTCTTTTTTATTCTTATTCCCGCGAAAATAGCACAGCTTACACTTATGAATGCATAGGGGAGTAACTGTCCTTCACTGCTATACGTGTCAATACCTTAATTTTTTTTTTTTTGCAATTTTGTGTATTTCTGATCTCAAAACAGCAGTTTCTTCAAGATAGTAATTGACTTCACATTAATCCATTGGGAAGAAGGGAGAGACTCAAAGTTGTTGGGTTTTTTACTAATTACACAGTAAATTAGTAAATTACACATTTACTAATAAAACCATTCACAAGCCAAATCACTTCACTTGTATCTTAATGTTGTAATTTATTTTGTGAATTTTTGCTTTGAAGTACTTGCACCATCTTCATTATGCGTGACAGAAAATATGAAATAACTGTGCCTTTCCCACAGTAAATACATTTTTTTTCAGAAACTGGTACTTTCAGCTCACAAACACCATTACTCTCAATTAATTTAATTTCTTTACAACTAAAATATAATGTAGTGTTCCATTGTAGTATTATGGTTGTTGCTTACATTGTCAAAAATTGTGATTATCAATGGGGCCAATTTAGAAGAAGGCATGATTGAAGAAAAGCATCTTCAAAGCAGATACTAATCTAAGGGTGAGTGATTTAAGAGACTTGATGTAGTTATGTTGCAGGCCACAAGCTATTGATGTTTTAAAATTAGTTCAGTGAATGTCTTGCACTTTTTATACAATTTTTTTTCAGAAATTATCCTTCATTCAGTGTAGTCTTTTCACAGTTGGCAAAACTGAGCATTATAGGATGGATGACTGATAATGATACTTAGAGCTGACAAATCCTAGCTAGTTTATTTTCTAGTTTAGATTCTAGGATCCATGTTATGGCACATTCATGTCTGTATTTGGAAAAACTGGAATTCTGCATTCTTTCCATAGATAAGCCTGCTTTGGAGAACTTGCCCTGGACTTGAGCCATGGAGGTCTGCAGACTGACGTATTGTGAGCTGAGAGTCCAACAGCAAAGATAGCAGTTCAGAATAGATTTGATTAGATAGTGAATCTACTCTTACCTGATAAATTTGCAGTTGTTTCTGCTGGAAAATGCATTTTTCCATTTATTAAAAATGCTTTCTACAAAGGCAGTAGTATTTATTATGGCACTAAATACCTTTCAGATCTTCCAGGATTATTATAACTGTGGGAGAAAACATATTGACTCTTTTTCCTTTGAATTGTAGGTGGCAGATCTCCTAATTCCAAATCAATACTCATACAGTTACTGTATTTTCTGCTTTGTGAGCTGTTTGTGACATTCTTTGCTTTCAATGCAGCATTTAATAAATTACTTCAGTAACACATTATTTGATTCTTTTACACTTATGTGATTTATCATGAGGGTTAGATAGGGGAGGAATCTGAATGTAAAAATAGGTTTTTAAAACTGATCTTTTAATTTGGCCCTACAAAGAAGATCTATGAAACATAATTGGCTATTGATAGTAACACTGGATAATGTGTATGGTTGTGATCCACAGTAAATATAAGCAGACAATTAAATTCTTTTTGACTGTGTAGTTTGGTGCTGTAGGGTAAGACTTACGAGGCCCAATATGTTTTGTGTTTATCAACTGAATAATATTTTGTGAATATCAACTGCGTTTATCAACTAGTTTTGTTACTGAATGACATAGGTTTCTGAAGTCTGTGATGTTACAGACCCTAGCCTGTATTACTGAAGGTATGAGCACAGATCACTGTAATTCCATCTCAGTGGATGTTTGTACAAAACAATGGACTGGTTTTCATAACGTCCTCAAAGAACTGAATGTGGGAAACAAATTTGTTAATATTTAAAGAAAAAAACCCAAATTTGTTATATTTAAAGAAAAAAACGTTCAGGGAGTTGGACTGAATTTTCAATCTTTAGTGTATTACATGTGTCAAGAAGTTCCCAGATTTAATTTATTGGTGATCTACATCGAAGCCCTCTTGCTCTAGTCTTCTCTGCACCCTTATGCCTTGGTTTTCATGGGAGGAAAACACATGAGCTATGCACTGTCTGTTTATACTGAAATTTAGTGATGCAATTGTTGTGATGATTCCTATACCAGTGTCTAATCCTATGACAGATTAACTGTCTGCCATTTTATCTTCCTAATGTTCTTACTAAGTTCTTCCATTCATTAAAGAAGTGGGGGGGGCGGGGGGGGGCACAGTGAAAGGTCAATGGTAAAATTCCATGTAAAGTAACGGGAAGAGACTGGTTTTGATGTTTGGCCTGAGGGAGTTTGCATTCCCATTCTACTTTTGTGATTTTCTCTTATGCAAAGGACCTCTCTGTGCCAGGAAGTAGTGCAAGATCATTGGAACTATGCTGATAGAACTGCAGTGGAGTTACGAAAAATGCTAGCTTCAATAGTAAAAACAGCATAGCATAAAGCTTAATCTCTATATAATGTATTTTACATAGGTTTATATTTATGCATGATGTCCACACCCTAGGTAGTTTCAGAACTGGAATCTCCAAATATGCAGCAATTAAAATATGTGTTTATATGAATAATTAGTCTTGCACACCACTGCAAGGAGGTGGGCACAGGGAGATGCTTCACCCCCATTTCAGGTTGTAACTATAAAATGAACATATAGGCAGAATTTTTCAAATTTGCCAAAGAGACTTGAAGAGCCCTTGAACTCCCTGGAAGGAGGGAGAAAACTCCACCTGAGAGTTCCCTGGCTGGGAGGGCGTCAGGCAGGGCGAGCTCTCCGCGGTGCTCCAGTGCTGAGCCTCTCCCGCAGTGCTGGGGCAGCGGCCACTCCAGTGCAGCCACACATCCTGTGCCTTCACAGGATGGGAACTCCAGATTTTATTGTAACACCTGACCCAGTCTTCATGCATCATGGAAGTGCTCTGTCATCTGCAATGGACTAGCTTCTAATTTACCATCACAGCTGAGAGCTGGTGCCTGAAATGCAGGGAGAGCGTTTTCGTGATGCCTGCTTCACTGAGTCAGTGGAAGGAGATATGACTGCAGTACTTTAAATAAACAAGATAGGTGCACACTGATGTAGACTATGTAAATAGTCTGCATATGAAATTGAATGGTATTGTCTATGTATTACAAAGGTCACAAGACGTGCAAGTTTCCATCACATAGACTTAGTATATCTGCAAGGAACAAACCTGTTGTGAGTGTTTTTAATCTTGGCTGAAAAAATTGTGTTTAGTAAGAGCACTTTTTTCAATTTTATTTCTATCCAGTTTGACTAAGCTATGAATAGTTATATGGGTTGTACGAGAAGGTAGAATTTTCATCTTTGGTAAAATTTGTTTTAGTGACTCTGGTGAAAACAGTTTAATTGCCTTTCATGTGCAGCTTATTCCAGCTTGTGATTGTTTTGTTGCTGGTTGGTTTGGTTGGTTCTTTTCCATCATGCTAAGTAAGGTTTGAGTGACCTAATTGTGTTGTTTGAAGAAGTGTTAGGTAAAAGACTTCATTAGCTGAATTCAGTAGTTACTTTGTTGATATTTTTGTTCCAGTATTCACAGTATAAGAGATTACTCTTGCATACTAGTTCATTTTTTGATTTGTTTTGGGTTTGGTTTTTTGGTGTTACATCAGTCCAGAATAATATACATTTCTGGAGGATCCTTTTTAGCCCCATTCTACATCATCTTGCCAGAAAACAGCTTCTTCACGTTTTCTCTTAATAAGTGTTCGTTCTTTACAAAAGTAACCGATAAGGATATTATATTTCCCCAATTAGAACATTTGAGTCAGCAAATCAAATACTCAGTTTAATATGGCTAAATATTGAACCCACATTCTAAACAGAAGTGTATGGTTTACCATAGTTCTATATTTCAGTTTGGCTTTCTGGCAGAACCATGGATTTGGGTGGGATCTGTAAAGTGCTGAGTACAGTACAACTGTTACAAAACCTACTTTATGTGATTGCTCTAACTCTTGGTGTTCATCCTTCAAATGACATTTAATATGTTTCTCTTCATAAGTTTATTTATTAATGTTCTATGTTTTTAAATGCTGTGTTCATTCATGTGTTGGAGGTGATTAATTTTTTCAGCATTGCATTTATTATGTTTGCCTTGCCCCTGAGTACGTGGAATATTTGTTTGTGACCATCCAGTGAGGGTTTTTTTTTGCCAGAATTCCTTGGTTTGTTTGCCTCTTATTTCGTATTATGTTTATTTTAAAGTGTCAGTTCTGTTTTAATTAATAAATGTAAATCACCACCTAATGCTAATTTGCCACTTGTTAACAATAAAGCAAATATGCCAATAAAATTTCTTGTGATGCGTAATTTTTTGTAGTCAAATGTAAAGTTATCAATATATAATATATATATTATATATATATTATATTTGTAGTCAAATATTAAATTATAGCATACAGGTAGGTAATATAATTTCAGTCTTACTAATATTGTGATGCCTGATCTCAGGTACACAAAGAATAGGGTTTTTTAATTGAGTGAGATGATATTTGGATTTCTAAGTCACCTTTAAAAACATACCAGATATTTAAATCAATGTGGTCTGCTTATATAAACTTAACCCTGTATCTCCTCTATTTCCCCAACTATACTGAGAATTTAGTTTATGTAGAGCCCATCACTGTGACATCTGTAGTATTTTTTTTTTTCCTTAATAATAAAACTGTAAAGGATAGTAAACTTAAGCTTGATGTGGGTTTGTTCTCCTTCATGACATTAGAGCACTGTTTTGTTACAATAAGGGTTTGGATTGCTGATTTTTTTTTTTTTTTTCCTAAATATGGATGAATAGAGATCAATGTCTCTTTTCATTCCTTTTTTTTAGGGGAAACTTCCTTCTACTGAGCTCTTTGGCTTACTTGGAGAGATATAGATTTGAAAGGTAGACTACTGAGTGGAAAAGGAATTGACTGAATGGATACACTGACCACAGCTTTCTGGCTGTATCTATGTCCAGGTGGAGGCTGGTATCAGGTGCTGTCCATCAGGACTCTTGTTTTGGGACTCTTGTTTTGGTGCTCTTTTAGCATCTTTGTCAGTGACACAGTGAGATCGAGTGCACCCTGGGCAAGTTGAAGGACAGGATACCATCCAAAGGGACAGGACTGCCATGACTTCTCAAATATCATGGATGGTGATTTAGACACTTCCTCTGCCAGTTCCCTCAGAACCTGCAGATGTATTACATCAGGTTCCATGGACTTGTGCGCCTTCAGGTTCTTCAGATGGTCTCAAACCTGAACCTCTTGCAACAACATTGTGAAAATCCTTTTAATTTAAATACCTTTTTTTTTATCCTTGACACCTTCCCATAAATTCCATGTACTTCTAAATCATGGTTTTGACTCATATGATTTCTTTCCTGTGGCCAAATAAATAAATAAATGCAGAAGTGAAAGTGACAGGGAAGTAGGCATGATGGTGATAATACCATGCACAGTTTTCATCCCTTTGCCATTCCTGAAAAGCACTTTAGTGCCACATTTGTAAGTCCAGGAAACCTGAGGAAGTTCTCGAATGGAAGGAATAAACCAAAGAGCACAAGGCACTGCATTTAGCAGTTAGTGTTTGCATGTAAGCAGTGACTCAGGAAATTTAGCAACAAGAATCAGATAGGCAGGTTATTTATTAAAAGAAGTAATCAGAATAAATCCACAAGTTCATAATCACTTTATTTAAATTTCTGCTCTAGATCTACTGATCTACCCTTGGTCTTTCGCCCAGGGTAGTCCTGGAACTGCTTTATTTCTCTCAGGACTTAAGTTGTGGACTGCTGCTTACGTAACTTAAACTGACTGACCTTTCAATTTTGTAGTAGCTAATAACTGCATCTGTGTATTTTTGCTTTCATTCACACTGCCCTTTGCTTGCCAAGTGGTTATTAGGAAATCAGTGCTGGCTTTCAACTGTTCTTGAATTTCCAAACAATATCAAAACAACTGTTCTTCAGTCTCAGAGACCAATTAAATCTGCAGTCTCCTGGGTCGTCTTTCAGAAGAAAGGATTTCCAGTGAAGTCCTTACAATTGAGGTTACATTATCTTCATCTGCAGTATGATACTGGGAAATGTTTCCTTTCCCTGTTCCATAAAAGATTTATGGGTTGGGGTTGATTTCAGTTTTTTTAAGTGTTTGGAGTTAAAGTTGTGATCTCTTACATGAAGAGCTAAAGAGAATATGTGAAAGTCTCAGTCACAGTTTACAAAGTTACCACTCCTGCCTCATCATCACCATAAATACATAGGGGATTGGAGAGTGCGTATTTCAGGAAAGCATGACATGCTTTGCTCTTAACCTCTTCCCTCTTAGACTCAGTGCAGCAATCTTATTCTAGTCAAATACATAAAATTAGTGTTGTTTACAATCAACTGAGCAAACAGTGCTTTGAAGCACATCCTACTGCTTTTTCAGGTGTTTGTTCTGAATACCAACATTTTTACAGAGTATTACAGAAAAATTCTTTTCGCACAGATAAAACAATTTATGTTAGTTTACTTTGAACCAGGAAACAACTGGCTGACTTAACTAAAGCTTTCCTGAAGTATTTAGTCCAAGGCAGATGGCTGGTATGGAAATGTTTACCTAAACTGGGCAGGTTACGAGCAGCTAAGAAATGGGTACTTTAAGACAGGAATTCCCCAGCTGGGCTTCGAATGACTGACTATCTCTGAAAAAAAACCTAAAAAAAGAGTCATGGTAGTCAAAAAGTGAACAGCCCAATTTCATAGAAGACAAATATTTTATTACCAAAGGAGTTATATCAAAGTAAGAAACTGCAAAAGAGTAATAACTATAAAAATACTTCTATTTATTCAAAATAAAATATGAGCACTTTATTAGTTAAATGCCAATATATTATTCTCTGACAATATTCACATATTTTAAGTCATGTTTGCCTAACATCTTAAAACATGTTACATAAAATAATTGCATATGAGAAATCACAATCTGAAGCTAAGGAATTCTAGCTCCTCCTGCAGCCAACTCTGTGTTGATCAAATGAATGAGTGTAGTGCTGTTTCCAGTCAACTGAACAACTTACATTCAGGCACCTTTTTCTTCTTCCACAGGATTCAGTCTTGCCTGTGCTTCAGCCAGCAGAAGCATGCTGCATCTCTCAAAAAACAGTACCCTTCCTAAGTTTTTCAAAAAGCTAACTTTTTCCCTCTTTATCCAAACCTAAATCATTTAGCAGACCCATCAGACCCACACCAAAAACACTTCTGTGTCAGGAGAACATATCCAAGATAAGCTGCTGCTTTGGTAAATTGTTACTTTTGGTCCTTGGTGTGTTTTGCATAGATATAAAGAAACCAGCTACTTTTTCATACTCTTTTTCTTCACCTGCAGATTCCAAGATGTTTTTTAGAAATTCCAGTAGACATGCAAGTGGCTGCTTTCATATGACAGTATTATAAAGTTACTTGAAAAATCATGAAATTCAGAGTAGTTTCCAGAGCACAAAGGTTGGACACAGACGTTTGCAGAGTTCTTTGTTTCACATGCTGGTCTTCTAGTTCCACTTCTTGGACTTGAGCAGCTTGGTTCAAGCCATTTCGGTTTCTGTCATCTCCAGGAACAAGGTACAGTAGCCTTCCATCAGAATTCTGGCATAAAGTGTTCATATAAGCGAGCAAGGTTACTGGAAGAGTGCATATAAAATGCAAAGTTACCAAGTAATGCCACTTTGAAAGAAAAGAGCAGGATTCACCTGGAATCACCTGGAAATTAATTTTTCAAATTTATTCCAGCAGGATCGAAGGCTAGATATATTTTCTTTCAGTTCACAAACTTCTTGATTACATTTCTTTTTGGACTGTTCACTTGTCTCTGTATCTTCTATTCTAAATACTTGTGAGCAAACCTGAAACAGAACAGATTGTCTTGTTATCTGAGAACTGCTTATTCTATTCCTTCTTTCTATAGCCATCTTTCAAAGCAAACCAATTGCCTTACATCTGAACACTGGAGAGACCCTGCCCATGGGACTGTGAGAATGTGGCTTTAACTCAGAGCAAATAAGGACACCTGAAACCAGTGTGTCCAACTAAGAGCATGTAAATCCTCCATCACAGATTAAAATTTATCCTCCATTGTCTGAAGGACTGAGAAAATAAAGCCAATTAATTCTCAGGGACTGTATGTCGGGATGACCCCAAGACTGTAAAAGTCCTTGTTCTCCCAGCCCGTGCAGCCAAAGAAGGAGTCAGGATGCATAGGATTGGCTTCTCAGGTTGTTTATTTTCTCTTATCTATAACATTCTTTCTCTGACTTGCTGAGCTCTGTCTAGCAGGTCGGCCATGGCATTCTGTGTGCTGCCTCGGGCGGTGTTTACATTTTATGCTAAAAACTACGTGTCCTATGTTTACAATAATGTGCCAATATCTATCATTTATGTTAGTGTGTCTCTACCTTAAACCAATAGAAAAGTGTCACCATCACAGCAAAACATGGAGGGCAAGAAGGAGAAGAAGGTCAGGACACGCCCAAATCCCTCCATCTTGTCCCCTTGAACCCCATTCTAAAAACCCCAAAATTCCATTCTTTTTCACCCTGTGTTAATTCAACTATCACACTACTCAAACCCTTGTGGCTTGTAATTCCTGATACAAAGTTGGCAACTTTTTCCACAGGCTAAAATTGAAGCCACAGGTGTTTTTGACTTCATGCCAAGGTCTCTGAGCCCCCTGCCAGGGTCTCAAGACAGCCAGCGCAAGCAAAGGGATGTCCTGGACTCCAACAATTAATTTGTGAGCCAAACTTTGACTATATGTGCTGAGACTAGTGGAACAAGACAGACCAGTTCCAGGTGCTGGTGCTGTGCCCTAGTGTTCAAGATCTCAGCCAGACAAAACTACTGTGGTTCTTGTTCATATTCAATGACTGCTCATAATTTTTTGCTAAATTACTTTAATTGGTCTTTAAATAAAAGCAGAAATCCATAAGGTTAGGCAGGAGTTATGAGGGTGACACTGACTTCTTTGTCTTGACTGGGATACCTTTAAAGTAAGGCAAATGTTGGATTCACCAGAGGTGACAAAGCAAAATATAGACACCAATATTACTTTGAAGATCTCGTCCCAGATTGAAAGTCTCTCCACTTCAAGGAGAAAAAGAGCTAAATTAAGCCTTCAATCCATCCCTTTAAGCATTATATTTTTGGTGCCTATGTGGAGACTTTTTGATGTTGGTTAATATTTTTGTGTTCAACAGGTAACACTGAGCCACACCTAAAAGAACGCTCTTCCTTTGCTACAGTAGTCAGTAGATTACTGTGCTACATTTAAGTGGCACCTCAAAAAGAAGATTCTGCCAAATACTAAAAAACCAAATATTATTATACCTAGTTGTTCTTGAATTTGAAAGATTGTGGTTAAAATAAAGACCAGAGAGAATCTCACCCTAACTGTTTGTGGAGACAAACCAAAATAAATGTTACTCTTGGGATTAGTGAGAAGGTACAACTCTGACTACAATCCAGAGAAGTTTAAATGCCTTCTTTGCACAAGTCTGGTCCTTGTCTCTCACTGGAGAATTAATTAAGTGAAATTCAATTCACTACTGAACCAGAGGAGGAATCTTCACCATAGCCTTCCAGATGATTTTCTTAAGTCTTTGCACTGGGCTTAATGTCTATTACAAGACAAATGCTATACAGAGGAAACTTCCTCTGGCATAGAACATGTGCCATGTGCAAGATATTTGTATCTCTTAGAGGCAGATGTGCTAATCTGTGTTGAAAAGCTCTAGAAAATAAGGCAAATATTTAAACTATTGCACACTAAAGTTGAGTACAACTCACCTTTTCTTTTTTAGGTCTTTCACATTTACACTGTAGAACTTGTAATGTCCCACATGAGACGAATGCTGCTTTCTGTCTAAAGGCCTTGCTGATTCTCTGCTTATTAAAGAATCTGAGCATGTTGCATGCCATGGTCTGTAGTGATTCTATTTCCTGTCAAGAGAGCAAGGAAAAAATGTCCTGAAAAGTTTGTGCACCAATAATTATTGGTAATGTTGGTTTATCTTTAAAAAACCCCAAACTCTCCTTCAATTACTATTGGTTTCTCTTGCTTTCATAGTGCAAGTCTTTTTCAATAAAACACATAACTAATCTGACTTACCTGCCATCTTTTTGAGATATTTAAAGCAGGAATTTTTAGTATAATAATAGTAGCATAAGGATGTTAGGGAGAAATCACAGCTGTAATCAAATCAATTGATGCAGTTAGGAAAACAAATGATTTATGCAGGCAGTGCCTTTATCAAGTCATGATAAAATCTGTAGCAACAGCTGACAATTGTGCTTTCTGGCATTTGAGATCTGCCCAAAATACTATTTTAAAGCTTTCAGGTCTGAAGTGAAAAGCTTAGTTAATATGACTTTCTGTAGAAAAAAAAAAAAGAGATTGGGAAATTGTAATGTTTACTTCCATTGGCAAAAAGAAAAGTTTCTCTTTTGTTTAAAAAATACAGAAGAATCTTCATAGTCGGGAAAAAAAACCCACATTTTGTGGACATGGAATTGCTTAATTAAATGTTTAAAATATCACTTTACTCAACACATCATATAATTCCAGATTCAAAAAACAAACCATCCTGAATACTGTGATTTTACTCTTAAAACAAAATACTACCCTATCATCTATTTTATCCTGGACTGTACAAAGAACTCATTTGCGTTTGTATTCTCTACATTCTGAAGAGTTAAATTTTACCTCAGTATCATTGCAGAAAAACATTTTGATATTTTCTTTTTTTTTATTCTTGCAGCACCTGTCACGATTCTCTGCAGACATATTTACCTGTAAAAGATCATATATGTTTAGGCATGGAAGTGCTGTGTCAGTGTTCAGTCACCCTCACAGTCAAAAGCTCTTTCCTGATGTTCAGAAGGAACCTCCTGTGTGCTGGTGTGTGCCCACTGCCCCTGGTCCCTTCACTGGCACTGTTGATAAGAGCCTGGCTCTGCACTCTTTGCCCACTCACTTGAGGTAATTCTACACATTGATGAAATCCCTCTGAGCCGTCTCTTCTCCAGACTGAACAGCCCCAGCTCTCTCAGCCTTTCCTCATCAAAGAGATGCTCCAGTCCCCTTCAGCATCTTAGGGGCCTTTTGCTGGACTCTCTTCAGTAGCCCCATATTTCTCTCATACTAGGGAGCCCAGAAATGGACACAAATCTGTTCAATTTGAATCTTCATATTCTATTGCCTTGTTCTTTGGAAATTCTGAGACATAAAGCAATGTTTAAATCTTACATTTGAATTGTAACATTGAATACATTGAATACGTTTGTCTCAATAAATAAATGTCGCAGCTCTAAACAGATGGTAGCACTCACTTTGCATATGTAATAACAGAAGATGGCTTAAGCAACATCACATGGTCTTTTGCCTGATTATAATATTTTATCAATACTTTATCCTCTCTTGTAGTTTCTTCTTCCTCTTTCACACTTGTCATCAAGATGACAACAGAAGACAAATCAACAGAAGCTCTGTCTTCTTCAGCCTGTATCCAGACATTCCAGTTAAGCCAAAAGGCTTTAAAAAATCAGCTCACTAAAGTATTGTTTTAGCTCTCTGCACTTAGCCATGCGTATGAGCACATCAGACAGTTAATTCCTAAAGTTTTTCTGCAGAAATTGCCTGTATTTCAGAAGCTCACCCAAGATAAACAGAACTTTATCCAAAAAGTGTTTTTAAAACCAAGAGTTTAGTCAGACAAATATTCACTGACAAAGGAAAAAACCATAAAACAACAAAACCAAATTAAAAAACCCAAACCACCAACATCAGGAAGCTAATGCACATCTTTTCTTGTACCAGAACAGAAACTGCTGCAGTTACACAGTACCAAAATTTATCATGATATGTATGTGTGTGTATATATATATATATATATATATATATATATAATCACCCTAGAAATTATATATCTGTCACTTCATTTGTAAACTGCCATGAAATATTTCCATCCTCTCTAGTTTCTTCAGATTACCTTTAGTATAATGGTCAGTAACCACATCTGAAGGCTTTTTATTGGCTGTGTCTAAACCAACCTAAGGGAACTCCTGACCTCAGAAAAGGCATTAGTGAAAATTTAATTACCTTACAGAGACCTAGTATATGACTCACTATCCTGCTCTGCAGCAAACCCATAGTTGCTCCAAACATCTGGCTGAGGAGCTGAAAGCTGTTGACTGTGGCTCTGCAGTTGCAGCAAAGTGCCTACTGGGCAGTTGCTGTCACACAGCACACATAATATTTGCTGTTAACTTATTGTGACAGTACACTGATTACAAATAGAAAACAAATTTCTCTTAAATGAGGAAAAGGAAAGACAGAAAAAATGAAAGAACTTGCACAGTAGTTGCTTGTGCATGTCTTCTAGGAAGTAAAAGCTTCAGAGCTCAGTATATTCCCTTTAGTTTTCACAAACATTAATTCGTGAAGGTTTTATTTATGTATTTATTTTGATAACTCTTTTAGTTTTCATACAGTCTTCTACAAAAACCCCTTGGTCTTAAAATATTGCAATAATATTTATTGCAACTAAAAAAGAAAAGAACTTTCAAAATGTATCTGGAATAACGGCATTGCTTCATTCCAAACCTTGGGGCACCGACTACATCAAGCTCCATCCTACAATAGGACAGTGGCAAGGCATTGCCCTATCCAGGCCAGGACAGTCCCCCAGCCTCCCTGACCCTGCATCTTGAGCAGGGCTGGAAGGCACCTCATGGATCTCCACCACCAGAAGGCACCAAGATCTGCCTCCCAGAGGGTGTTATTCCTTTGTATCATTTTCTCTTACAGGTCAGCTATCTTCCAACTGCCCACCAAGAGAGTTTGGTTTTGTTCTCGAGGGAATACTTGTCTTTGTCAGAAATACAACAGCAAACTAAAGGGAATACTTATCTATTCTAATAAGGCCATTAATATTCTCCCCAAATTTGATGCTCATTCAGGATAAAGTCATTTATCTGCAGAGAAATACTTTCTCTCTTCATAATTTCAACCAACATAACATGATCAAAATGTTAAAAGATCATTCCCTGATCCTAAAGGTATTTTGTTTCCAGATGAGGGTTGATGTGTCTTGGGTTGGAGACCACTGCCATAATACTCTGAAGGATGGTGGTAGTTTCGTAAGTGTGAAGAAATGCAATGACTCCTGATTTTTCCCGTGGAAAAAGGCTGTATATTATTTGTATTTCATGCAAATAGATCTTGATTTAAGACGGCAACAGTATGGTGAATTCTCATTTAGTGACATTCTGTCAGGAAAATCACTTTTTTTGTGGGAATGCCTCTACTAATATGACTGTTTTAAGTGTTCCCCCATGGAAGTGTTCTTGACAGATGAATTTAATTGCTAATGATTCATGAGGAAGAACTGGAAGGTAAATTTTGGGCATGGACTGGTAAACTGTTAAGAAACTATTTTGCAAACCTATAATAAATGTGGCTGATAAAGCCATAAAGGAGGAGATTTACACATGAGACTATTAAATTCTTCTCTGCTGCCATCTAGAAAAGATAATTTTTGTTGGCTAAATAGGATATATTAATAGGTACAAAGAAACCTATTAAGATACAAACAAATTTTTACTGTCATATGAATTTTGTGCCTCTGTGCACCTGTACTCAATGGACAACATAAAACTTCAGTCAAGAACTCTAATTAGTAGAACCAATTAGGTGTAATAGAACAAAGGTGTAATGCTTTGTTCTCTTGATAAAAGCATACAAACAGAAGTATTCATGAAATTACTTTAGAAAAAAGTACTTTCTAATCAAATATATGATGTATGGCCAAATAGTATATGTGTCTAACTACATAATGCACAGGCACAAAAAACTGTATCACAGTATTTGTACATGCAATGAGGTACTATCCACAGATTTCAGAGATTTTAAAGACACTGAATTGTTGCACCCCCTCAAATAGAACCACCATTCCAGCATAATATGTGACTTTAAATTGGTCTTTTATCATGTTTCAACATTAGAGCTTTTATCATTAATTGTTAGCATCTAAAAACAATCAACATGTTTTGGAAGCCCAAGAGCTACTACCTACCAGCTCACTGATGTCGTGACTTAGTATATTCTCATACTTCACACGGATTTCAGTTGTTTTATTTCCCATTGCACAGCTAGATGCATTCACTGGAGACAGAACAAGGAGCAGTGGCAGAACTGGGAAGGTAGATCTAAAAAAGGCTGGATTGCAAGAAGGACAATTAGGTACATGTTAGTTAATGTCACAGATTGTGTGCTGTATTAACAAATACATTCTGTAATCTATTAAAATAGCTTAAAAGGGGTCTTTGTACAACAAAATGATTTGTGCCGCGCTAGAGGGAAGGATTCACCTCCAGATTAAGACACTCTTTGGGTGTCTAAACTCCCTCATACCCCAAGATGATTCAGCCAGTGTGGATAAGAGCCTACAACTGTTGAGCTGACCAGCTACTTGGTGCGTGCTTGGGCTGAATTCATACTCAGGGTTCACTGCAAGCACTGAATTTTATTAGACCATAACCACATCGGACACATGTAGAGGCGTGTTTTAATCATATACGTTTAGACATTCAAGTGTTTTAACCTGCAGCTGAATCTCATCTCAACTGCCCATTTTTCCTTTGATAACTTCTACAAATCCCCCTGAACACATCTCTAAAACAGAAGTCTGTTTAAACACATGTTCAGGCTGACCAAATGTACAAATCTATGCTACTGGCCATAACATGAGATGCAACACAACCTTCTCTGCAAGGTTTTTGCAATCTTTTTGAGGAAACTTCACTTCCCATCACTTTGTTTATCCCTTTAGTGGACTGTCTTCCTTTGCTTTGACCCCTGGTCTTTTGTCTTTGCATGACATCTAGGAAAACATGAGTTCTGTGAGGGTGGGCAGAGAAAAAATACCAAAACATCAAAAGAGCCTGAAGAGACTAATAGGAGGCTGCAGGTGACTCACCTGGTACTGGGAATGAAGGAGACCAATTTCATGATAATATGTGATTAGGAATAATTGGACTCTGGCTTATTGTTAGTCTGGCTAAGATAATGCTTAAATTGAAGGTTTTGGGGAAAAAAAAACCAAAAAAACAAAACAAAAAAACAAACAAACAAAAAAAAACCACCAAAAAACAAAACAAACCCCCCCCCCCCCCCCAAAGAAAAAGGTATAAATTTATGATGGAGGACTAGCAAAGATCACAGCAAGTTCCTGGAGGGGTATGCAGTGTTTCCGCCCATCTTCATCACTGAGTAAGAACAACAACTGCATACGGAGCAGCTGTGGGATAGCAGCCAGGAAAGGAAGAGAAGATGCCCTGGCCTCAGCTGCTATTTTCCTTCCTTTCTGGCAAGGATGGGCTGTTAGGTACAGCCAGTCCAGCACTCAAGAGATGGGTTCCTCTGGACCTGGGCATCACTAGTAAATCACAGCCTCAGAGAGGAATTAAGAAACTAAGAAAACTGCAATAAAACTTGACCGTAATTTGCATTGACCCACCTTTCTTCTGCAATGCAAGAACCACAGGCACACCACATGCTCACTGCTAATAAAAGAAACACAGTCCCTTACAGCCCATCCCAGCCAACTCCCACCACACACAGCAGACTGAATCCTCAAAGAAGAATACATGCTTTTCCTGACTAGTGGAGCCTTCTCTTTCTGATAGATTGCATATGAACATGTGGTTATGTACACCTCTGAGCTACAAACAGGACTGGAAAAGTTTTACCTGTACAAGCTAAATCACAGAATTCTTGAGCAAGCTGCCTGACAAATTCTAATTGGAAATTTCATGGGCTGAAAACCAGATTTTCTGACCTTTTCATACACTGATCAACTGAGGTCTATTAATGTCTCAAGAAATCTAGCCTGATGAGCTAAGTGAATCTAAATGGATCCTACATGTAGTAAATTTAAGAACTCTGTAACATGACTCTATTATGATCTTCAAGATCCAAGTGGACACACCTGACTTCCACAGAGCTTTATTTCTGTAAATCTCTTTGCTAACTATATCTCTGTTAAGTGGTTTATCAGTTTGAAGGACAAGGATTTAGTATTTTGAAAGACACTTACAAAAAACATTCAAAAACTCAATTATAGGGCAACATTTTTCCAACCTCCCATTGCACCTCTTGATTCCAGTGCAAAAGATGAACCGCAATGCTTGTTCACCAATAGGGTAATACAAACAACTTGGATATGCTGCTTCACAAACATACTTGAAGGGACGAAAATAGCAGTCCTCTAAATTAAAACAATCTGACTCCATCACTTTAAACTTGGCTTGTCCAGCCACAAGTAGAGATAAGAGATATTGTACAGATTGCCAATCATTTTAAATGAGGATATTACAGAATAAAAGTAGGTCACGTGTTACACACTTATGAAGTCCCTTGAGCCACTGAAGGATGGTGATCAAATTTTTTCAGATATTCCTAAACAAGTCCTCTGGAAAAAATATTAGACAAGTGTCATAAAAAGTTCTAGGAGATGTAGACGGAAAATTGAAAGGGATTTTCTTAAAGTTAGGTAACTTCGAAAGAATGGGAGTTTATGGCACTCCATATGGCCAGAAATTCAAAAGAAAGAGAGCATTTCTGGTAATAACCCATCTTTCCAGTAAACGCCCAGAAACTCCTAAGTCATATCTGGAAAGCCCCAAAAGTTCTCCTAGAAAAGCCAGGAAGAGCTAGTATTCCAGTATTTCCACATATTTAAAAAAAAAAAAAAAAAAAAAAAAAAAGAAGAAACCAAACCTCTTGGCTTTTTAACGTTAAAACACCCTCCTATGCATACAGCCCGAGGCACGTCCTTCGGGGCACCCAGCGGGATCCTTGCAGCAAAATCAAAATTGGGGTGGGTGCCGCACAACCCGGCGGGCTGCTCCCTCTGCCCCCTTCCCCTCTCCGCATCCCGCAATTCAGCGGGGAGCGGGTCACTGCCATTCTTTTCCCTCCGTCCCGCTGCACCCGTGCGGAGGGGCGGACGGGCGGGCGCTCCCGCCCGGGGGCGAGGCACCCCCGGCGCTGCGCCGCACCCGCGCCGGCTGCACCCGCGGGCCAGCAGGTGCCCACGGGAGACAGATGCCCAGGGGAGGCAGATGCCCACGAGAGGTAGGTGCCCACAGGAGACAGATGCCCACGGAAGGCAGATGCCCACGGAAAGGCAGATGCCCGCGGGAAGGTAGATGCCCACAGGAGGCAGATGCCCACGGAAGGCAGGTGCCCACGGGAAGGTACGTGCCCACGGGAAGGTAGACGCCACGGGCGGTGGGAGCAGCGCGGATCGGCGCGGAGCAATGCCTCCCGCAGCTCCCCCGCCCCACGCTGTCCCGCTGCCTCTGCCATTCCCGAGCTGCCCTTCCCGGCAGCAGGCGTGATGGGAACCGGATTCTTTTACTTTCATTCTACGGGGAAAAGAGAAAGAAAAAGAAAAGCAAAACTGGGAATTTCCCTGGCCCCCACCAAGGGTTTAAAAGGCACCGGGAAGCACCGCGCCGGCAGAGCAGGCGGGACGGCGGGGCTGACGGCTCGGAGACAGCGGAGCAGGTGAGCAGCCAGCGCGGCCGGGGGTGCGGAGCAGCGCGACGGAGCGCAGCCAGCCCCGAGGCAGGTGAGGCGGGACGCCTTCTCCGGAGCGGTGCGCTGCGGGGCGCGCTCCTTACCATGGAACATGGTCCGTGCGGAGGCTGTCGGGGAGCTGCGCCGACGGGTCCGCCGTCATGGTGGTGGCGCCGCCTCGGCCATGACGCCCGCAGCCCGCGGAGCGCCGCGCAGGGGCCGAGAGGGGCCGCGGCGGCCGGGCCGGGCTCAGCAGCCCCCCGGCGCCCGCCCGCCCGGGGGGGCCGCGGCGCTGTCCGAAGCGGCGGCGGGACGGCCGGGCTTTGCCTTTCCCATGGGGCTCCGCCGCCCGCGGGTACTTTCACTTTCTGCTCCGCCGCGGCGGTGCTGCCCGCGGGCCGGCGGCGGGCGCGGGCGGCTGCGCGGCCCCCGGGGCGGGCGGCATCCCCGCTCCGCCGCGGCGGGGTCGGGAGCGCCTCGGGCCGGGCGGAGCGGCAGTGGCGGGGCCGGGCTGTGCCGGCGGGGGTTACATAGAGCCCCGGCTACACGCCCAGTGCCGTCTGTGCGGCCGGGGAGGGAAGGATGGGTCTTGGCACTACGCGTGGAAAGAGCCGCTCATCCGCGGGGAGGATATCCTAAAAAAAAAAAAAAAAAAAAAAAAAAAAAAAAAAAAAAATGTCACTGCGTGTTGTGGAGTGGCTTTTTCAGAGGAGAGCTGCTTAGCTTGAACGCTGATGTGCTGCCCTTTCGCTCCCTCAGCTGCCCTTGGATGGGTTGTGGAAGGCGAGACTGCCAAGAAGGCTCTGTCTCTGGTCAAGGGTTACCCCAGGCGGTTGGCATGGGCTCAGAAGCAAAAGGTGGATGGTTTCTGCAGAGTTTGTTGTCTACACCCTTTCCCCCCCACCTCCCTGCTCTCTTCCCCCACAAAATGATTTTGTGGAATCTGAAAGGATTAAAAAAGAATGGTGGATGGCTCAGGAAGGTGTTTCAGCCTGGAAGACACCCAAATTCTGAAAGCAAACCTGTAGAAAGGTGTGTTTTTCTTGGTAAATTCAAAATGCAAAAAATTTCACGTGCAGTTCAAAAGGCTTGGAATGAAACAGGGTATGAAATATCTTTGTAGTGTCCCCTTCACATCTCCTGCCCCGAAACTATCTGAGTTTTGAGTTCTGCTTTACTCTTCCCGCTCTGCATGAGCACAGAGAGCTGATTCTATAACCCCTCTTTCTTCTCACAAGAGTGCTTTTCTACGGGGAGATAGATATTGAGGTGTGAATATTAAGGAGAAAATATGTGGAATGTTCAGGATAGTTTCCTCCCATTCTCTTGAACTGAAATTGTGCTGCTTCCTTCCTGTCTGAGGAGGTCCTTAGTCCTCTTTATTGTCTGGGAATTAGACTCTGCTTTAGAATGGCTATACATTTCTCATTTATTTTTCTTTGGAAAATAATTTAGTCAATTCTTCTTCAGAAGTATTCTGTCAAGATTCAAGGGAGAGGAAGTTTTCTACCCCTTCAGCTTCGAGCTGCTAGATTTTACTAATGATTACCCATGACTACGATTTGGACAAAGAACAGGGATCAGTGTCAGCACAGTTCCACACAAGGAGCACCTGTACTTACTTCTTCCTTAAATGAGTGCCAGGTTGGATGTGATGTATTGTTTAGTTCTTGAATTTGAACAAGGATTTAGCTTCTTTCATGACTAAATTATCTAATTCTTATTGTGTCTTAAGTTGTCACTTTTTTGCTTGTTTTCATTTACTGTTTTCTTTTTTCTCTTCTGTCAAATATTGTCTGAAAACATCTCTGTGCTTTTCAATTTGCTGGCATGTGTGACTCAGAGAATGCCACAGGACTCTCCTTTTAGGGGGAGATTAGTACCTGGTGTAATGCAAGCATATTGGTGACTATCTGTTCTATGGTCTGGTACTTAGAGACTCGCACTTTCAAGAATGAAATGTTTTGAAAAAGCTGCACTATGAAGCTTCAGTCATGCAAAACTGTGTCACCAAAATCAACTTTCCTTCTAGGCAAGTAGTTCTTCCAATTTCTTACAATAGCACATGTGTGTTCACAAAATGAAATAGTTTATGCAGATTGTCAGGGTGCAAAATATAAAGGAGAAACTTCTTTAGCTTCTTTATTTATGTTAGTTTTCTGGCTGAAGCATCAGGAAAACTGATAATTGCTTCAATTTAATTTTTTTTCTTCAAATAATGTAATTGATGGAAGAAGTCAGTATAGTAGATTAATGCATTAATGGAAACATGATGGAAAGGTGATGCTGGAATCTTTCACAGGAGTTTTGCTCTTTTCTTCAGTAGTGGCAGGATTTTTTTTTTTTTTTAAGATGAAGTCTGGTAAATGTATGGAAAACTTTTTATTCAGTCAAGGTGACAAATAGATGGTGTGATCTATACTTTGCCCCATGTCACGTGTTTAGATCCCAGACAATCCCTCTTATGTGACCTAACCCTGGACCATGGCGTAAACTTGTGATAAAGATGTTATTTGATGTATTTGTATGTTAAATATTCAAACTTTGTCTGTAACTTTTATGTGGTTTTAAAAATATCTGGAATCACTACATGAATTTTGTTTTCAAAGTGTTTCTTTTAGTGATTTAGCAATATTTGGTGGTTTTTTTTCTGAAAAGATTACCTGCCAAAAGATCATATTCAAGTGTTCAGAAGAATTCTGTATTTTTTTAAAGGAAAAACACACATCAACCAGTTGAAAAATTAAAAGAAGGAATTTAAGATTGATTATGTGAATATTGTCTTAACAACCCATTTTAATCAAGTAATCATGAAAAGAGTCCTGAACATATAAAAGTCTATCCCAGCTGAGTCCTACCTTGTTTAAATGACTGGTATCACTTTACCTGTTTTGCATAACACAGATGAAGCCGAGCTGTAATAGAGGCTTCTCTCTCTGGAGTGGATTTAAGCTGCAGCTTGTCTGGGGCTGTGGGTAAAACCTTTGGTGGTAGAATAAAATTGAAATATTTCTGTAGAACTTCTGAGAAATTAGGTGTCCCACTTCACTTTCATACCTTGAGAATTTACAGAGCTGACTGTTTTAATAGGATATATATTAGCTTTGTAGATAATTTGACTAAGTAAGATTCTAAATAAGCAGTGTCTGGAAAGACGTAGTCTAATGCAGGGCATTACTGCGTATGTGTGTCATTTTCTCTTTAGCTCTATTTTTCAAAATAACTTTTTAAACCATAAAAGAGGGTACTGCAAATTGTGTATCTAACAAGTGAAAGGCACCAGTAATTTTAGCTGTTCGTGTATGAATGTATGTCATGTTCAATACATTTCCTGAGGACAGTTTCTCTAAACAAGTTTAAATTTAGAGATCCAGCAGTCTCCTGACATGGTCAAATTTATTCTTAGAAAAGCAGGCATTACATATTAACCTCCTCCAGAATACTAATATTGCTACATGAGAACTACATGATTGCAAAGGACATAATTTCTTGTTACAATTCAGTTCTCCAAAGACTAAGTACTTCTGGGATTGTTGCTGTCTTTCCCCAGATGTTCCTTGTCAGCTTGAAAAGCTCTTTTGATCATGACTTTAGATTTGACTTTAGGCTGCTTGAAAACTTACAGTACCATTAGTGAATTATTGTATTATTGTTTAACTAGTTAAAAAGTTATAAATATTTTTATGTCATTTTGGAATAAAAAGTATGTCACAGTAGTCACAAGCTGTTGGAACTCAGGAAAGTGTGAACACTGTTATGCTTTTATTTTTAAGAATAAATATGTCTGATAGTTAAATTTTTTGCAACTAACTTGGTGGGGGGGGGGGGGGGAAAGAGACATATTGGCCCCTACTCCTTCCACTAAATAACTCTGAACCCATAAGAGAATCCCTACTTAGCTGGGATTCAGAGTTATGTTTATTGTGCACCCAAAACTCTCATTGATACTCAGGTCTGGGGAATTCTAATCTTCTGCTGTATTTAGGCAAGACCAAGGGATCTAATATTACCATTGCACTAGAAAAGCCGTTTTTATTAATTATTGTTGATACTTTTTGTGTACAAAGTGTTTGTCCTGTCACTGAGGTGAGTACCGAAAAGACCACATGAACTGACTGATAAACAGGTTTTAGTGTGGAATAATATCTTATGTTCATTCAAATGTAGTGTATGGATCTCTCTTCTTTGGCAAAAATTAAAGAAAAAACTATTTCTGGAAAACCATTAAGATAAGATTTGTGGACGTGTGGGAAGCTCACAGGAATGTTTTTTTATCAAGCTGCAGAATAGAAGCGGTAATTACTTTCTCTTCCTGTCTTGCTGTGCAGGAAGATGCCAATAAAGATTTTATCAAGAGCAATATGGCAAATAAGTGTATTTTGAGAAACCACCACTATGAAGGGGAGGTGTCCCAAGAGCAGCACTACCAGTGTTGAGGAGATGGTGGCAATCGAGCTCCTCACTCCTGCCTGCTGAGGCAGTGCCCCGGAGCGCAGTGCAAGAATCAGGCTTTGCCCCAGCTTCCCCAGAAGAGTGTCTGCTGGTGCCTGGGGTGTGCCCGAAACCCAGCTGGGACTGTGCCCCTGGGTCACATCATCGGCTGCGGTCAGCTCCAGCGCGACAGTCCTCCTCACCACGCGAGGTTTTGAGCTGATTCTTGTTTGTTTCATCGCCTCAGATGAGGCTGAAATATTCATTTCTCCCACATTCAAAAATTATGAAAATCCTGTTCCTGCTTTAGTGAGGCACAGAAGAAAGAAGGGGCTGGGTGTTGGTTTCTGTCAGAGCATATTCTTTTACTTTTCCTACTTTGACATGTGCCTTTCTAGGGAGGAGGGGAGGTCTGGTAACAGCAATAATCATTGCAGATATTAACCCATATTGAAATTATGACAACTTCATTGTGTTTCAGGGTCATGAAATTTCCTTTGGTTTGGTGTTGTGCTTTGAAGAGTTTATTTTCCAAAATTATAACAAAATATTTTTTATTATTTGAGTGAACCCATGTGTCTTAGTGGTCTTTCCTTTTACAAGGTTATATATACAAGTACAAAAAAGCATTTCTTGAACTTTTTAATTTTCTCCTCTCCTTCATTGCCCATTATTTATTTTGAGAAAATGTGTTTAGTGAGTTGATTTCAGTCAAGCTGTCCCTGAAATAGTACCCAATTTCTTCCAGTTTTTTAGCTTTTCTTTTTTTTTTTTTTTCCTTTTAATATGCTTTTAAATTTTTTTTAGGAGAACTGGAAGTCTTCCTCCTGATTTTAAAGGCAGCCAGAAAATCACCCTGAAAAGTGACAGCAACTTAATTGGAGCTACTGTGGTTGGGAGTAAAATTAAATATCTACAGTTTTTAGAGCCAGAAGACTACCTGAGGAATGAGTGTTGGGTCTTAAATCTTGGAAACATAATACAGATGCTAAAGGTTATTTTATCCTTGCTCTGGATTAATAAATGTCTGTGTTCGATTACAGTTCTGATGAAGGGTTTAGGTCTATTCTTAAATTAATTAAAAGACATTTTTTAATCCATCTGAATGAGGTATGGGGTGGGGGAAGGGTCGTTGTTAGTTTTTCTTTGGTTTTTCTTGTAAAGTCCCTTTTCTGATTAAATGTTTATTTTAGGAAGAGATGTTCCACAGAACATCATGTTCCTTCATACAAAACATAAAGCTGACTCCTTTCTCACAGTGTGAAAACTTACTTAAGCATGATTAATTCTGTGGACTTCACGAGTTTTTTATTTTACTAATCATACCTTTCCAGCCTTGGTATGGTTTTACTTGCTCAACTTTTACTTGATTTAAACCCATCCAATTAGTACCCTTTACTATCAAGAAGCTGCATTTATTGCATGATGGTAAACTACCCTGAAGAGGAACCCTGTTCTTAAAACTAATTTAATTTTTAAAAAATCTATACAAATGGTTTGAATACAATACAATGATTTTAAATAGAGAACTCTTATTCTAAGTGTGGATTTTGTGAGCCTAATCCTGCAACCTGTCCCTGCTTATCCCAAATTTAACATACCTAGCTTAGATGCTTATTTGTAAGTAAAAGATTAATTTGCAGATTTAAATCTTGAACTTTGAAATTTCCCCTTTGAAGATTTGAAGTACTTCTTACCTTTCTTTTGCTACTGTCTGGAGTTGCCCTGAAATAATTCCAAACACATCACTGTCTTTGAAGATTACAAATTATGTTGTAGTAGTAGTGGAAACCATTACAAATGAACCTTTCTTCCTTGACTGTGCAATCTGTGTGTGGTTAGTGCGGGAGGGCGTGATTAAGAAAGAGAAAAACTACAATTAAAATATGATCTATTACTGCAGTTTGCCCAAAAAGCATCACCTGGCAAATCAAAACAGTCAGTGCACGCTGAGACTTGAATTTCTTTTTTAACAATGTATGCTTATATATTACATGAAGATCTAGCCACAGTATTTTGTAAGAACAGTGTGCAGGTACTGTGTTTTTTGGTTTATGTATCCATTTTAAAGGGCTGAATCTGAAACAGTGAATGGATATGTGTGTGCTTGTTCTGAGATGTTTGGGCCTTTTATTGCCTTTCGTTTGTGTTGTCTCCATCAGCAGAGATAACACCGCCACTAAAAAAGTGACCTGAAATTATTCTAACCTACAGAAAATGGATCAAATAATGATGTGAGCTATGAAATGAAAAGGAAGAAAGGAGTGAGTGCCAGTAATATATAGTTTTATATTCTTTTAAATTACATTCCCAAATTGTTCCCAAAATATTCAACAGTGACATTTTTCAGAATGATGATGAAGACTCAGGCTAAACATGACTCTTGAGACTCTCCATGCCCTGCATCCACAATTACTATTGTCTAATCAATCAGTCTTTAACATGCTGTTGTGATTTCAGAAACATATTCTTGAATGTCCCACCTTGCATTGAAGATTTGGGTCTCTTTCAAGGTCTTAAAAAGGCACGTAATTATCAAGAAACAACACCAGTAGGAGATGCAGCTAATAAAGGTTGGTATATTAATAGTAAAGGCTTCCTGATTCTGCAGTTTTTAACCCCTTCCTCTCTACAAGTATTAAAGAAATATACTACAAGTATATACTATATAGAAGAAGAAGAAGAAGAAGAAGAAGAAGAAGAAGAAGAAGAAGAAGAAGAAGAAGAAATATACTACAAGTATTAAAGAAATATACTACATCTTAGTTCTTAGCCCTGGCTTATTTGTTAGAATTCTGGGCCATTTTGTTGGAAGGAAAAATAATTGGCCAGTAATTCACAAGTTATTTCAGAGTTCCATTTTGCCAAGTGTTTTATTTGATGTGTTTTTATAGGGGCACTGAGAAGCTGTGGCCTTTTCTCTGTGTCTCACAACCAGCATTATCTGTTATCTTTCCTGACCCAGATGATACATTTTAGTGTCTTTTCTCTGTGTATGGCTAAGATTAGGGCAGGGCTGTGAGCGAGGCTGTGAGCAAGGCAGCAGAAGATGTGTTTAGGTAAGACTGTGTTACTGGGACATCTAAGGAGGTGAATGGGGGTTTCAGCAGGGAGTTATGGCTGTCTTTGGGAATGCTAGTCCACCACTGGTGACCTGAGCCCCTAGATCGGGAGGGCTTGTGATGGAATTGTCAAATCTTCCACAGAGACAGAGTCTTGCAGATATTGTGACATCATACACATTGCCTTGAGCTGCTTCTGAAGAACACCCTGGCAAGAGATCCCTGTGCCACAGTGTTTGCACATTTTTGTTGTGATCCCTTAAGGGACTTCTAGTACAGCAAATGCAGCCTCACTTGGGACACTCCTGGGAAAACTACCAGTCTTAAATCCATGGGACATTCTTCTTGTACTTATCCTGCCCCAACTTAATGTTCTTGTGTCATGCTCTGTTTATAAGGGACTTTTTTGAATGCAAATACTTTAACCAGTGGTGGTCCTAACACAGCTTGTGAACTTGGACAAGAACCCTCCCCAGTGCCAATTGGTGAATATACTAGTATCTTTGTTTCCATGGGTTTGGACTGAGGGGTTCAGGAGATGTAAGGACTGCTTCCACTAGCTGCAGATCCTGGGACACAAGCTCAAATTGCTATCCCCTCCATTTCCCTAGCATTTCCTCCCTTTCTTCAGTGGGAATCAAAGCTCACTGTTACTCTTTGGCAGGTAGAAGAATGGGAACTTCCTTGGTTTGTGTGCTTTTAGGAAAAGAGTTTCTATGTGAGTCTAGGAGACAGATGCAAAGAAAGTACCAAATTTTATGACTCTTGTAAAGGAATAAAAGAAATCTTTACTGTTGCATAAACCTTGGATTGTTGTATAAAACTTGGAGATGGTAAATAGAGAATGGACCCAGAAGAAGTTGCACACAGGGCCTCAGTATGGAGATAGCAAGGCCAGGTCAGCTGAGGTATTGACCAACCTCCTCTAGTGGAAGGTGTTCCTGCCCACAGCAGTGAGGTTGGGAAAAGATAATCTTTAAGGTCCCTTCCCAATCCAAACTATTGCATGAACTCTGTTGGTCCCATAGCAGACAATGACCTTGAAGCCTCACTCAGCTGCCTCACCATAGCTGAGTAAAATAGCAGAAACAAACCGGTGCTATCCAAATGGGTTACAAAACTGTTTAAAAGCCAAGTTTGTCTCACAATAAGTGTTTTAGTTGATACAGTGGAACATATGAAACTGTGAAGACAACATTATATGAGAGTTTGGACTGGAATACCAGAAGTACATTCCTTTGATGCTGGATTGCATAAAGAACAACATGAGGACATAGTGGTGCATGGGCACCACTGTCATCACTCCCAGTAAGAGTCCATCTCCCAAGGACTGACTTCTCTTGGGCTGGGTTCTCAGTGCACTTTGGCATGTGGCTATTAGTGTGTACACAGCTTACCAAGAGTTGCTTAGTGCATGGGAAATGCTAGGGATTACCAGTTTTTCCATTTTTCTCCTTCAAAGATTATCAGTCTCTTCGTATTCTATCCTTCCTGTTCACACTGTTTGGAGTCAATGTGTGGCACAACCCTGTAACAAATCAAGTCACAAGTGTCCTCTGGTCATCTAGAAGCCACCTGAGGAAGGATTCTGGAATAAATTTTAACCAGGTTAAAAATTAACCAGAAGCTTAAGCTCTTGGAAGCCGGCTTTTCCCTGACTCTGTCAAAAAATATTTTTGCCATTTTCCTGTAAAGAAGCCCTCCATTGTCAGTAACTTGTGGCTTGGCAAACTATCTAAGAGCCTGTCAATAAAACTTACATCCTATAGTGACCTTTAAAGCTTGTCTACATCCCAGATGGAGATCTACCCAGGCATTGACCAGAAATTGCTGTGATCAGAGCAAGACAGGACAGCCCCATTAGGGAGAGGGAACCAGAGGACATCCTTCTGCTCCTTGTCTAGGGAGGTGTTTCAAACATAAACTTCAGAAAGTGATCAAGACATTTTCCACAAGGGACGTCTATAGAAAATTCAGTGGGATGCCAGCTTCTCTCCCTTGGATGTCTGGATTCAGTGGGACACCTGCCTCCCAGATCCTTCTGGTGACAATTAAGTCTATTCTTTGCCCTTTTTAGAAGTATTTCAAAAATATGCCAGGTCTAGAAATTTAAGAAGTGCTCAGGATTATCAAGATTGGAGTTACCACAACTAAGCCCTGGAGCACAGCTTGGGTTAGTGGCTGAGGTAGAACCAGGAGGATTATCCAAAGGCAAGGCAGTGCCAGACTAGCTGGTAAGAAAGTTATCAAATACTCAGGGATTCCTTCCCTCCCTTTTCATTCCTGTGCCCAGGGTGTGCACCAGGGATGGATGGCCTAGTGTGCCAGCCTGAGTGGGCTGAAAGGGAACTGGCTCCATGGGAACGATGAAGTGTCCCATGTTCACAGGGATCTGGGGTGTGACAATCCCCCCTTCCCAGATTTTCTGCACAATTTGTGGGCACAGGGAAGTAGAAGGCTGCAGCATTTTACTTTTTGCTCCAAAAACACTTTTTGTGAATACTTTTTGGTTATCTTGTCTCACCAGAGACATGAATTGAAGATTATAAATAAGGCAGATTCATATTTCTTTTAAAATAATGTTTAAAAGAATATCAAGAAGGTAAACTGTACATGATTTTTCTGGTGCAACACTAAATATTAAAATGTTGGAGATCCCTTTTGGAGAAGCTTAAGGGCTAGCTTGTTTTTTCCTTTATCAGTTCTCCTCACTCCTCACTCACTGCCTGCCAGAATGAAATCAGTCTGGTGATAAACTCCTTCTTCAGAGGTAGCCTGAAACACAGATGTGAGTCTGGTTATCATGGCAGGAGATGGGCTGATGCCTGGGTGGGATGGAGTTGGTTGGTTCATGGCTTTCCTGTGCTGACTACCTCAGGGATAAGGGATGAAGCTCTGCTGGCCTGGGCCATGTGTGCCTGTCAGGGACTGAGGCACTGCTCAGCACCTTGACCTCTTACAGTGTGTTGGCATCACTGTACTCAAAGAAAACAAAGAAAGAAGTTGTTTAAGAATAAAATGACAAAGCCATGCATAAGTGTGCAGCTACAACCAGCTCCCATGTAGGTTTTTCCTTGTTAAATGACATCTCCACAACTGGCTGTTCCTGTCTGAACATTTGGGGCACCGAATAAATGGGAGAAGAAGGGGAAAAAGTGGGTAGTCTGGAAATGGCTTTCATCTTTCAGCCAAGCAGCTCTCTGCATGATGATCTGGGTGTGGGACAGACTGTGGTTGTGCCACATGTGAAACACTGCCATGTGCCGCATGGCAATCAGACAGTCAGCAGCCAAACAAAACAGTGAGTCAGGTGAGAAATGTGCCCAAAAATGGGCAGGCTGAAGGGGTTTGGCAGCATAAATGAAGGTGCAGTTGCTGCTGCACAGGTTTCCATGCCTCACAGTGATTACTGGAGCAAGGCTGCAAGCTAAAGAGTCTGAAAAAGCTTAATGTGCAATCAGGAATGCAGGATACTTTAAACCCAAGAGAATTAAGTTGTTAATATGTTGCCTTGCTTCCGAGGAGAGATCTGCCTGTTGGTGCTCTCCGCAGTGCTTGTGCTTTTAAAAATTAAATTGTCCATTTCTTACAATTTGAAAATACTTTTGGAAGTGGCGACTGAGACTGACATATAGGTTTTGATTTTCAATATCTCTGTAATAAGTGCTGAAGAATTAGAAGATTAAAAATTTCGCACAAGTGCAATAAGAGTGAATAAAGCATGTTTCTCTAAGTCAAATGTCTTTATCTTTTATTATTATCAGGATATTTCAAGTGTCATCCTTTATTAGTATCTTCACCAAAAAAGGTTGAACATCTTGTTTTTCCAAGGCTACTTTGAGAGGAGGAATTAGACTAGAACAGAGTTTTTAAGCTGGAACACCCCCTGCACCCCCCTCCCCCGATTATTTTTAGCATTAATTATATATAAAATTGTTGATCCAAGATCTTCTTGGCTTCTGCTTTCTTCTTATGTCCCTTTACCCTTAAGCTGAATAAAGATGTCTGTTCCCAGCCTGATAATACTATTGACAGATTATTTTAAGAAAATTTAAGTAAAAACAGGCTGGTTGACTTCCAAAAGAAGGAGAAGCACTGAAGAAAAATACTTGCTAGGATGGAACTTGTTCACTCTAGCTGCCTACAGGTGGGAGAAAATTGGCATAACTCACACAAAATATTTTTAATGTTCCAGTTAAAACTTGAAATGATATGTCAGCTGTAGCAAATATTTGTTCTGGCTTTTGCAGGTATCTGTCAGTGCTGGCTGAGTCTGCCTGTATGTGCCAATGTTAAAGGGTGGCCTTCCCTTGCTGTTTCAGGGTGCTTGCAACAGGGTAGGAAAGAAGAACCTGCTTTGGAGCAGTATGGAAATAAGTGGCAAAAGCTTTATGGAAAGTGTTTCCTTGTTCAACAGAGTTAGGAACAAAATAAAAGGTGTTGCATACAGTGGAAAATTTTGCATGCTGTTTCTTATGTAATTTATCAACAAGTTTTTTGATTCCCTATCTTCCTTTTCAATAACCAGAGAAGATTTTCTTTGTTTTCCCCTTTCTGTGTCACCTGTGAGACAATCAGTTTTTTTGCTCTTGAATATAGATTGCCCATTGATAGATTTGCCCATGAATACAGATTGATTTCAGATGTACATGTTTCTGAATAAGATATGCAAAAAATGTAATATCAGTAGAAGGGCCAAGGCTGAAATATGTTTTTTTTTTTTTTTTTGGATTTATAAACTGATAAACTGGTAAGTGTATTGCTAACTGAATCCAGTGGCATTCACCACAGTGATTATGATGCAGTTAACTGCTTCATCCAAGTGCTGCTGTGAGTCAGTACCATCATTAAAAATTAACGTGGGGGCAACACACTCAGAACTACCACTGCTAAGTGTCCTCCTGATTGTTTCTCTGACATGGGAAAAGAAGATAAAGATAAAATTGTCTTTTATCTAATAGGTCATTTGCCTCTTGCCCTGAAGAAAATAACCCATTAGGTAGCAGTAGTGCTCTATATTTTCACAAAGCAGAAGATAATTTTGTGATACTAACATACTTCCATATGGGATATGGAAGGCTAGTTAGAAACCAGAAGAATTATTTCTGTTACATGTTTATTATCTCTGGTGGAACTTCAAGTCTAACAGTTCAGAAAGCCAAAAACTTCTGAATTCTGCCACTTAGGCAATGAGTAAAACTGATGGTCATTAAGCACCTGATATTTTTTAATTAAAGTGAATAATTGTACACTTCAAGATGCCTTGTTATTTCAGATGCATTTGTAGAACAAAAACTGATTGAGCTCAGAATAAAGAAGATTTATTGAATAAAAATGCCCTTTTTTTGTCTTATCTGGAATCATATTGGAGAATTTTGAGTAGGTCTTTAACAAAGAAAGTTGCCTAAATTAAGCAACGTGTGAAAAATGTGAATATATATTCAGTCTCATCTCCAAAATCACAAAGGCCCAGCAGTCATTCTGAGTTCCTGTTTTCTGCCTCCTGATTTAGGTGACTGGAGCAGAGCTAAGAGGTTGGGAGAGACATGCTCTGCAATCCTTGTTTAGCGTGACAGATTCGGGCCAACATGTGCAGCTGAAACTTGGCAGTCTAGGTACCCTGCAAAGTTAAATTCTGCGTAGACATGTTTACCTTTTTGTTAGCTACCAAACACATTTGAAGGATTATGCCAAATACTGTGCTCTGATAACTGGAGCTGTAGCCTTGCCAATTTGGAAACTTAAATGGCTGATGGTTTACACATCATATTTGTACTGCAGTACAAAACTGCAGTGGGTATGAAGCTTTCCCTGTTGCTCATCTCTGGCTTAGGCCATGTCAATAAAACTGTCAATAGGCAGTAAATTAAACTGTCAATAGATACCAGTTTAATAAGGTCAGATATGTTGTGTACTTCTAGAAGTTTTAGTAAGCATTCCTATAGCTGCTGGTTAATTTGAGTTTATAATACTCTGACCTGTTGTATGTATTTATCTTAAATTGTATGTGCTTCAAAAATGGATTAGGTGACTTTTCATAGTAGTCACCTAACTTCTACTAATTCCTTCCAAATGCACCAAACTTTCCTAATGTGCCATATTTGTACAGATGTCTCTTTCCGGATCCATACTCTTCATTCTTGGTAAGATAGAGTTGGAAAAAATAAAAAAAAAAATAACCTGTGCAGAAGTGCATTGGTTTCTGGAATACCTATTATCTTCCTAATTCATCTAAATGTTCTGGGCTATAAATCTATACCAGCTACTACTCTGAGAAAGGGTGGCATAATGATTTGATATGTGAGGGTATAAACTGCTGACAGTGAAAGATGTAAATTCTTCGTTTATAAACTTCAGTGATTCACTTATTAAATAATTTACTTCATTGTAGCGCCAAGTCACACTATAATGCAGTGGTTGCACACAATGCAGTTGCTGGACATAGACCTGTAAAGCTTCTTTCACAGTTAAACCATAACCAATACTTACTGTTTGAATATTGCAAAAGCAGTGTCTTTGAAAAAGCAGAAGTTTTACTTTCTCATTTGATAGAATACTTTTATGTGTAATGTATTCCAAGTTATTGTATAGTTGATTTTTAACCAATTAGCAGTATGCAAAACACACTGTCATAATACTGGTAACACTTTGTATATAGTTACAGACTTGAAAACATTTATAATCTCTACTTTTTTTTTCCATTAGATCTCCTTCCTTTTTAGTGAAAGGATTATATAGGAACTGGACAACTCTCATTTCAACCCTTTTTTATGCAAAAATTAAAATATTTTTGTGGTCAGGAGGAAAAAAAATTTAAAGGCTCAAGAGAATAAATAAGATTGTTAAAACCAAGGCTTCCAAACCTTAGAACTAGAATCACCTAAAGTCAGTTTTGGAAATGTTCAATTGTTGTCAGTACTTTACTGAAGAGAATTTATTTAGAGCCAGCTAATACTTGGCTTACAAGCAAATATATTGTGTAAGGAGTCCTTTCCTACACACTACATCATCACTGCAGCCTCCCTTCTCTTAGTCTAATGCTGTCTTTTAAGCGTTGCTGCCAAAGGATTTGTATCTTTTTATCTCATAATGCTGGTTCCATTGGTTGACATGAACAGCAAGCTGACTAACATGAAGATACACAGTTCCTCCTAGTTGGGTGAAAAATACTCAATGCCTCGACAGGAGGAGTGGTTTTAGCATAAACTTGGGTTTTTTTGTAAATCAGATAATCATCATGAGAGAGGGAATTATGAAACCTTGCAGTTTGCAGCCAACCTGATAGGCAAAGCTAGGGAAAGCTAGGTTCACTCCCTGTTTGTTTTTTTTTTTTTTTTCAGTGCATGGTGCTCTACTACCACCACTCTGTGCAGGAGCAGGTCATAGGGTTGTGTCTGAAATGTTCTAACACAGCTCTTCATTCTTCATGATAGCTTTTCCTAACAGAGCAGAACCAAAAATTGCTTGCCATTTTCTAAATAGCAAAGGTCAAAAGTAAATGACACTATAGTGTGACACTCCTATTTTTATCCTCAGATTTGTATTGCCCTGACAAATTATGATTTGTATTGCCCTGACAAATGATATTACATTTATGATCATGTGTGATTTTGTATGAGTCATTATGTCTGAGTTTTGCAGAGCTTAAAAGAAGCATAGATGTTGGAATGGTGTTTTCTGGCAACATTTCACTGCCTTCATGTCTCTGAACATTATTCTCTGGGTTTGAAAAATGTAGTAAGAAAACATTTTTGTAGACATGGATGCTCTAAATATTTATTCCTTGAAGAGTTTTGGAATTTCTGATGTGCAGAACACTTGCTGGTGGCCTTCAGACAGCTGGCTGATCATGTTGAGCAGGCACTGCTCCAGACACTTCGTGCTTACAGGAAGGTATCTCATCCAGTTCTCCAGGATAGACACGAATCTTGTATGAGTGCAAATGGAAGTAGGGAGTTTTGTATATTCACTGTGATACAACTGCATCATAAAAGCACTTGAGAACTTCCATTCTATTATTAAACATGGGTAATACTCCCTGTAATGAAATTATAGCCACCCAGGCCTTCTCTCTCAATTAAAAAAAAAGACCATTACTTTTATATGTTTTTATTTGCTCCTTTGCATATCCACTCTACTCTCAGGATTTTCAGGGGGTTTTGTGTGTTTGTTAGGTTTCATCTTCTACAGTTGTATGAGATGGCATTGTGGTGGTCTAATACATGAGATATATTTTAAATAGATTTTCTCTAGCCTAATAATTGAGAATTTTATTATATAATAAAAACTCCATTTGTCTTTAATGTCATGACTTTGTGTATATCCACATGTGATCGATGTGGACTTTTTAAATAACTTTTCAGGCTTGAAAATTGGTGACAGTATAACCCAAGAATTTCTGTAGGCTAGCCCTTCATTTCTGAACCCTTCTCTGCAGAAAGAACAAGGAACTGGGAACAGCAAAACTACTCCAGGAAGCCTAGTCCTGAGAGGAGGTCAAACACTGCTGTTACAAGGAACTAGAAGAAGTGTTTTGCACCAGTTTTGTATAACAGGGTTCCAGGTAGGGATGCTTGCTCTGGGGGAAAACGGGTCTATGTCCTTCTGACCCTGAGCTGTAATCCTTCAAGTTCTTCTCAAACAAGGTAGATTCTCTTTGACAAGCTTCCTTAAAATAAAGGGTTAAAAATCAAGGAATTGCACTGAGAAGAGTTATAAATGTAAATGGATTTCAGTACTTCAATGCAATCTTATGTACCACAGTTCTTTACAGATTTTAGCTAATTAAATGAAAATAAAAAGCAGATTCTTTCAGACTTGGATACACCTCAAGATCAGCATCCCTCAGTATGAATTCTTGGGAGAAAGATGACAAGCTGTCAGCACTAGGTAAAAATTATGGGTTTTTTTCAAAACATACATAAGTGAAGGGTGTGACTAAGTAGTTGAGACTTCCAGGAAAGAGACAGTCAAGAAATGAATCAGCAAACATGAAGGAAGAGTATCTAAAAGGTCAAAGACCAGACATCTGTTATGAGATATTAATTATTTTCTTGTCTTCCATTTCCACCAATACTCTCCTTTCTCAGGCTACTCTGTGCTCTTCTTTTGAGAATGCAGTGATTATAAATATTTGACTATTCAAACACTTTGATTCAGAAATGAGGAGAGAAAATAAAAACATGCTATGAAATAAATTATTATGCTTATTAGTGTAAACATAATACTGTACTATATTAACCTTTTTCACTCTTTGTTTCCAGTCTTCTATTTTTTTTTCCTTTCTTTAAATAGGTTATCTGATACATCCTTATGTAAAAGATTAACAGAATTTTTACTTGAACATATTAACATATTCCTGTTCTGGTTTTTTTGCTTTATGTGAAGTGTAAACTTTTATAAATAATCTTTGTAGGGAGTCATGTCTGTAATTTATACTACTGAGAGCTACTCAATAGTAGTCCTTCTCAAATAAGAGAATTTAGAGCAGCAATTAAGAGGCAGGATGTTACATCAGTCAACATATTATGCAACCCTAAATTAAAATTGTTTGAAAATTAGAGCTGCTTGCACTCTCTGAAGACTTGAAAGACAGGAAAAGTGCTGAGAAAACAGATGTGGTAGGAAAGAGGAAGAAGGGAAAGAGGAAAAGTAGGGAAAGGTGGGTGGTTGTAGGCCAGTCAACTATCACCAATTTCCAGGTAAATTCTGGAATAAGAATTCTAAATACATATAAGCACTTGAAAGATCAAAATGAGATGAATTATAATTAGTAAGCTGTGTTGAGCCAATACTGTTTCTTTCTTTGTTAGGATAACATGTCATTTGAACAGAGAGGAAGCTGTAAATTTAATCTGCCTCGGCGTTATTAGGGCTTTTGATACTGTTATTTATGACAGGCTTGTACAGTAAGAGAAATATGGCCAAGATAAGGTGTAACTAGCTGGGTGAGTGACCTAGAATTAAGATTTCAAACAAACTTGTCACTGAGAACACTATCAAAGATGTAGAAAATATATTTTGGAAGGGTGCATATTGTGTCCCCTGCTAACCCATGTATTGCCTATGTAATGGAGAGTGTGCCATGGCACTGTGAGGGGTGTAGTGCACACTGGAGGACAAACACTGCAAAAAGCCTCCATGAGCTAAGGCAGTTCTGGGAGCAGTAGAAGGAAAATAAACATTTCAGTAAGAAGATGTGAAAGATCTGCACCTGGTAGCAGTGAGCCAATAGAAAGCAAAATACAGAGTTGTGAGTGTGACTGTAAAGCAGACAATGAATAAACACTGACCTTTTCTGTGCCATCTCTTTCTGTGCTTTTCCCATTACAATACGTATGGACAGTGTATTTTCTTCTGTCCTTTATGAGCTTTGCCTGATGGATCTGCCTTTGTACATTCTCAGCCTCATTTTGTCCTTCATGCTTCAAAAAGATTTTTGCTCCTCATTCATTTCCTGTTGTATACTTTCTTCTTGAGTTCAGATAATTGAGGACCCACAAATGATCTCTTTTTAAGTTTCATCTTTTCTTTTTTTCTTTCTTTTTTTTTTTTTGATGATTCATTTGCTTAAATTTTTTTGGACGTGTACTTCTTTTCTGCCAGTGAAATATAATCAGTTCCTTTGAAGTGGTATCTTCTATCATGGTGTTCCTTGCTCATCTTCCTCTTTTTTTTTCCCCCAGAAATGCTAAACTAGCATATGATGGTTCTGCTACTTGACCTACCTGTGTATGCACAGCTTATTCTCCTGGCAGCACTGCTGACCATTGGAAGTCTTCTCTCAGGGTGTGCTCTCCTGGCACAGGTAACAGGACCATTCCCCCCCTCAACACATGCTTGCATTCAGCCTACATCAATTACCCAATCCATTCTCAGCTATGCTAACTGGTCCAGGCAACCACACTTACTATTTCCTAAATTTAGGGGCTTCCATTCATATCCCTGCATTTCTTTCGCTGGTACAGATGTCTGAAGTGTTTTGTAGAAGGAGTATTTGTTTTCATTCCCTTCCCAGCTTGTATTTTAAGGAATTTTAAGGTCTTATTTTAAAGAATAATCATGCCAGATCACTTTCTCATTTCTAGGCAGAGAGAATTGGCAGATCATCAGTAAAGACACTTCTTGTGGAGAGAGGAAATATTAGTGTTAAGGTGATGTTGAAATACAGATCTGGAGGAAGACGACTCAAGCATACTCAAGAAAATAAAAGTTGACAAGAACTGATGCATACAGTTGACATCAAGAGAGCAGAGATCCTGTGGAGCAAAAGGAAGTGAACTGGCTGATTATTGCCTACCAAAGAGGAAGAATAGGATTTAGTCATGGGTAAATCTAGAGACTGAGCACAGTGGGAAAGAGCTAGATAAACCAGTGGGTGATTGATGTTTGTAATTAGTTTGCAAATAACTTCAGGCTAGATTTTTGAAGATGGCTTCTAACCAAGGGGCAAAACCCCCCCATATTTCTGTGTTTTAGACTTTCATCTATGTTGTGGCAGAGATAAATAAATATTAAAAAAAAATGGTGTGGTAACAATATGAAAATACTGTTGCTAGAAGGCTATTGGAGACAAAATAAAATGGCCAATAGCACTTTTCAGTTCTGAGCTATAGCAAAGATTTTCAATACACTAAAGTCTGTCTCTCATACTCACTTTTTTCTTTTTGTTTTTTGATACAAACACTTTTATATCTCCTACATAATTAAAAGCAATAACAGATTTAGCAAAGCCACACTAATGTGTTTGCTAATTCTTTGAAGTTTGGAGTTAAAAGGAGTCATTTTCTGGGGAGAAAAAAGATCATTTATTTGATGCTAATGATTATTTAAAGAATTAACTAGTAGTTCCTGGGTATGTTTAGCTTTGTCCCCAAGAACTGATAACTCATCTTAAAATCAATGGTTGCCTAGTGACAAGCAATTATTATATAATTTTATTACTTGCCTCTAATGATGGGAAGAAGCTTAAAGCTGTGATTTTATCAGAGTTTTGGAGGTTTCAGCAAGACATATGCATTAATTTTGACATTCCTGTAAGCCTCTTGCAAATTTCTTGTTATGCGCGGAACAATTTCCATTACGTAATTTGTGTTTTTATTCAAGGGTAAAGTAAGGAGGCAGACATGGATTTTCATTTTGTTTTGGCTTTCTTTTTTTAATTCTGTCATATTTTAAAAATATTTTTGCAAGAAAAAGTATAATTCTGTGCATGTCATCTTTGCTGAGAGCTTTGGCTTGCTGAGAACCAGCAATACTGGCAGAATCAGTGTTTGCCACTTAATTCTTCCAGTTCATTTGAGTAAGAGGGTAAGTTCCTTGTAGATTTGAATTTGCTGAATCTGCTGAATGTGAGCTGCCTCAAAATACTGAAAGAAAATATTGCAGAGGCCAGTCACAAGAACCATAATGAAATGAGTTCTTTTTGAAACCAATGAGTTCTTATTGACTGGGCGTCTTTTGTGCTTTCACACATTTGACTTAATGCAAGCTAGATTCTTTACAAGCAGCACTTGTTTTTCTGAATATTGAAAGTGAAAATAAAACACATAATGAATGTAAGAGAAAAAGTACAATCAACGTAACAGCCTCAATTTATGAGGAGCAGGAATTTTGCACATATGTTTGTTGTCTCTGCCAGCTTTCACTACTACAGAAGTTTCAAAGCCAAATTATTACATTCTCTCAAGGAACACTACTTAGCATTGTTATAACTATTTACTTTATTGCTGGCATGAGTGCTTACACAGCAAGGAGGATTAGGCTAACCAAACAGTTCAACCTGGGATAATCAAGTAGCCTGCTGTGGATTGGATTTGGGTTATATAGACATTTTCAGGACTAGAATAAGTGTGGGAGGTGTATGAGGTGTTCACTCTCTCTCCAGGAGCACTCATTTTACTTATTTTGGCTGAACTTTCCTAGGAAGCAGCTGATGTATTTGTTCTCTTGGAGGGAAAAACAACATTTTACTGTGCTGGAAACATTTCACCAGTTCAGTGGAGGCCTGCAGAGGCTGGGAAAAATGCAAGTAACCCTCTTCTAAAACATGCTTCTGTGTAAAGTCATACACCTCTCTTACTGACAGTCTCATGGATTTTTCTTTTTTAACTTATAAGTTGTAACATCTATTACCACTTATAGACAAAAAATAAAACACCATATAAAACTTGCTTTAGTTCATTAATGAAGAGCAAGATTAATGAGTGGCATTTTAAGTGCTGCAGAACAACCCTGTATTATTCCTGTAATGCCATCACTTTCCTTTTTGCATCTATAAGGCTGCACAACTTGCTTTTTTAGAAACAGTTTTTGTATAAAAAATTGACTTCTCCTGTTGCAGGCTGTACTTTGAGTGTAGTGATGAACATGGCACATGGTAGAATTCTGGCCTTAAAAAATGTTGCTTATCTTGACATGCCATACCAATTAATACCTCATATAAAAATCACATAGAAAACTTCATGTCATAGTGAAACAGCAAGGTATTTTATCACCAGTCAAGCACAATGGGGGATCCTCTTGTAAGGATTTAAGTATAAATAATGCCTTTTTCTCACCCTGGTTCTTGTTTCACTTTGCATTTTTTTCTGCTTAATGAAGGAAATAAAGGACTTCAGATCATGAAGGATCATCAAATAAACATGAACATTTAGTAAGATGATGTCATCTTCATATTTTATGGATCCATGGAAAGCTGAATCGAAACACAAAGGAAGAAAAGGAAAATACTCATTACTTCTGCATCTGACATTAACTATTCTTACCACATTGCAGTGTCACTTTTTCTTTCACTTATATGAAAGATATGCTTTAAAAAAACATTTTGAAACCACAAGAATGCAATATAAATATTATCCTTGGTATTGGTTCTGTTTATCCTAGAGGTAGACCTTTGTGTGATGCTGTGTGCTGATGGAGAACTCTGGCAAGACCAGCTTCCATCTTCAGGTGTGGTGCATGCAGGAGCTAGAGGTGGAAGGTGAGTGTCTGACAGGAGAGCCAGGGCAGTGCTGAGGAAGGAAAGGAGCCTTCTGGAGCTTTGCTGAAGGCTCATGAAGAATTGGAGCATTATGTTGGTGAGTGTGGTGGTTTAGTGTAGGAAGACAGCGCAGATAAAGGAACTATCTTTGTTTTTAGAAATCAGAGTGTGAGGTCCTTTTAATCTGTTTAATTAAAGGGTTTATCTTATTGATCTATAAACTTTAGGGCTGGGCATATGTAAACGTGTAACCAGTGCATGGCAAAACCTTGCCTGTGGTTCATGCTCCACGAGAGGGAGCCAGAACTGTCTTTAAAATGCCAGCAGTAAAGCCTGGGAAAAGCCGCAGCCTGAGCCCTGCCCGCGGCGCTGCCCTCGCCTGGTGGCCGAGGCAGTGTTGTACCCGCGGAGCTGCTGCTGCTCGCCCTGCCCCCTCACACCGGGGCAGCCCGGCTCGCACGGCAGCGAGGGACACGCTCTGATCCACCCCGGCTGCCATCGCCACCTCCTCCTCCTCCTCCTCATCCTCCTCCTTCCTCCGCGCTCCCGTGCTGAGGAATTGCCGGCAGCGCCAAGAAGCCCTGCCGTGGCCGTGCAAAGACACGAGTGCCTCGCTGCTGGTAGCCCTGCTGGGATTACGGGCAAAGGATGCTGTCCCTCATCTGCATCTGCAGTTTGTTGCTCGGCTTAGCTGAGGCAATGATGCGTGAGGAAAACTGGGGGGTGAAACTGGAATTAAAATGTGTAAACACCTGGCAGTGCAACAGAAAGTAAGAATACTTTGTGGATCATTGAGTTGCATGTGGAAAGATACACTTCCTACTGACTTTAACAAAACAACAAAGCCTGCAATTGGAATCCTTCTAGGAATACATGTGCTACATGGAAAAAAAACAGACCCATAAAATCAAATAGTGGGTGATAATGGAATTCATTCAGAACAACTTGGAGTTTTGAAATTGACTGCAATGAAAGTTAACTGATCTGAAATAAGCGTCAGTGATACTAAAAAATACTACTGCTAAAAAAAAACATCCTTTGGCAAGTGTCCCTTAAGGAGGTCAGCTGGAACTGCTGGTTGAATGCATGAAGCTTAAACTGAATCCCATGCTAGAGATGCGGAGCTAACTGAGCAAGGCTGTACACTGAGGGCTGTCTGTGAAGATGGCTTTCCAGGAAGGTTTCTGAGTCAAAAAGTGTCAAAAATCTGAGACAGGTCTGCAAGCAGGAAAACCTGAATGAAACATTTTTGAAAACTTTTAAATGAACAAAATATAAAAACGCCATTGTTTTAAAGTCAACATTTTCAAGCAAGAACAGTCTAGTTTTTGCAGGGAAAATGATTGTTTATTGCATCACTGGATTTTACAAAGCAAAAAACAATATTCTTCAGGATTTGACAGTCATGTGTGTGAAAGAGAGCCAAAACACCTCAGTTACAGAATCACCGGATGGGTCAGGTTGGAAAGGACCACAGTGGGTCATCTGGTACAGCCTCCCTGGTCAGGCAGGGTCAACCCAATATCTCCAGTGAGGGAGACTCCACAACCTCTCTAGGTAAGGTGTTCCAGTGCTCAGTCACCCACACGGTAAAGAAGTTCTTCCTCACATTCAGGTAGAATTTCCAGTGCATTGGTTTCTGCCCATTGCCTCTCGTCTGTTGCTTGACACCACTGAGAAAAGCCTGGATCCATGCTCTTGCCACCCCTCCCTTCCGTTACTTACAGACACGGATGAGGTCCCCTCACTCAGCTGCCTCGCCACTGGGATCCACTGTGTATGTCCAGTCAGACTTGTTGGCCTGAGCCTGGTCTGATGGACGTCACTGCCAGAGCTGAGGGGCATTAACAGCTAGTTAAAAGAGTGAATGAAAAATTTTGTCTTAAGGCAGGGGATATGTTCTGGATTGTAGAGTATGGTTTTCATTTATTTGTAGAGGGATGTGAATGTGTGTGGATGTACAAACACTTGCTGCATCACACTCCAGGGTGGAGTTGTTAGTGTGTCTTCCTTGTGCTGTAGTGGGAGAAGGGTGAAGCACTTGGCAGTATCTTCTTTGTTTGGGTCCTAAAAACATCACTTGACATATGTAAAACTGACCTAATCATATCCAGAAACTGAATTTGGTGACTTTTGCCAAGACCAAAAAGCTTTTTTTGTTTGAATGCTTCTCATGATGTATGTTACTGCTGATATCTCCACCACTTTGCCCTTTGGTCTGCTAGAAGCAGCCAAATACTGAAACATGAGGATTATGCAAACAAAGGGAATATTTACATGTAGAGAATAATATTGACATTTGCATCTGCCTTACAGTGTCCCCTCAAATTACACTGAGCAAGAATATATTCAGGCTTCTTTGTTAGATTTGCATGCTGTATGAATTATGACTGATTCTTAAAAATATCAAGTACATTACTAGTAAGCTCAGATACCAAGTAATGTGTGGCTAAAATTTATAGTCAACTTATGGTTGACAGCTAATGCAAACAGCTGGAAGACTGTATAGAACCAAAATGCATTTAAAATGTCTCATGCCCAGCAACTGGAAGTGCACTCTGATTTTTCTTCAGCCAGCTTGTTTCATTGAAAACAGCTCTTAAGCATAATTTATCCTCTTTTTAATGTTAGCAATCCTATGACAAATGAGTTGCATGGGAAGAAATATCTGTGAGAAGCATCTTAGCAAGTGCTTTAATTGTTAGGTAAAAATAACATTTTGTCTGACAAGGGAAGAAATATTTGCAAAATACTTATATGGGTGGGTTGTGGTTTTTTTGAAGATTGCTGTTATATAAATATTACAAAATCGTAAAGCAAACACTTTCAATGAGAAATAGCTTTCTCTCATTTGTTCTCCTTTTTTTTTTTTTTTAGTTCATTAAAAAAAGGGGAAAAACCCCTTAAGAAGTCAAGGGCTAGCAAATATACTGGTACACTTACTGACTTCTTTTTTTTTTAAAGTGACAAAGGCAAAAGAGGCTGTGCTGACCTTTATGAAAGAAGAGATCCATGGGGAAAGGTTTCTTTCTGATAGACAGGAAGCTATCCAATTCAACCATTAATGGTAGCGAAGGAGGATGTTTAAGTCATCTGTTATCCCAGGGAGTCAAAAGCAACCCCAGGCTGTTATTTCTCTAAGGCTAAAAGTGTACTTACACAGAACATCTTGTTTACAGAAACTATAAAACACTTTAATTCACTCAGTTTAATCAAATAAGCTAGCTATCTGTTAGTGTTTCAAGGTAATCTTTTTAAAATATTTATTGTTTTGCTTTCAGTATTTATTTTTCTCACTATGCACATAATCCCAAATTTCACTTTCTGGTTATTATACTACATAACTCTCCATGTCTTCTCTATAGTACAAGGCTCTCTGTTAATCAGTTTCTTCTGCAAAATGCATAAGTTCCCAATGCATATCTGGATATAAAAAATAGTTATAGATAATCAATATTTACTAAAGCAAAGAGTGAAAATTAGAAGTGTCTGAGAAGTATAGGTCTAATGATAGTACAGAAAATAGTACTAAAGCCCATTATGTAAACACAAATGATTGCACTGTAGGATAGATGGATTGTTAACCTGTGAAATTAAGGAACCTAAGACTCAGCATGCTACACATTCATTTAGAGAAGAAGAAAATACATATTATTTTTTTAAAAATCCTGACTTTAGTGAGCAGAGGAGACATACAGAGTAGTAGGTACCTATTAGCAGCTTGTCTCTATTTTGTAATAGAGCTTTACAGTAGATTAAATGGCTACACATGTTCTCTTTTGTTTGTTAAAACTTCTCTTAAAAAGACAGCCAAAACCATTGTTGAAAAATGTTTTTATTAAAACAAGTAGTGTAGCTTCATTTGGGCAGTGCTCTCATTGAGTGGAATTCTAATGAAGCTCATTTCACTGGAACAGGGCAAACAAATAATGATCATGGTTATAACAAACAGGATTTCAATATGTGCTGGTGGTGTTGATAAAACTGGAAGCTTTCCAGAATTATTGCAGTTTATCTGCATGGCATGAAAACTAAATACAGGTAATAACGCTGAACAAAAGTCAACTGAAAATTGTAAATGAACAGTTAAATAAACTTGAAATTTTAAAAAATCTCCACAGAATATGAAAAGAATATGGTCAAAAAGCTTTTACCTAAAAGGATATAAGAAAATACAAGCTGTTCTGGAATTTATAAACAATACCTTGAGAGATTGCTTTAATAAATTCAGGAATAAAAGAGGACTAATAGGCAAAAAATACAAAAAAACACAATGAAAACTGAAGCTGTCTTGGATTCATTGATGTACATATAATATGTTTTATTAAAAAGCATGTTTTTAAATACATTTCCCAATAAATATTCCCTAGAAAACTCTGAAGTGCACATTTATTGAATAACATCTCAGGTGGGATGACATTTGTTAATGATTAGTGAAAACAATCTTAAGCTAAAAAGTCATCTTTACCGATGTATATAAAAAAAAAGATAGCCAGTAAAGATGTATAAAATTACTTCTTTCTTTGGAAATATGTTTCTCTGTTTTAGATGCTTACTGCAAATGAAGAAAAATATTCTAATGAAGTGAAAGTACATAATGGGTAAACTGAATCCCTGATGTAAAGCTCTCCTTTGAGTTCCTGACTGTGGGGCTGATCTTTGCGTGCTGAAATTATTCTTGCAGACGTTTGAAATTTAGGAGGATCCCAATTTTCATGCAGAAGTCAGCTCAGTTGTAATTACATTAAATGCCACATATTGTATATACATGCATTTCTACATGCTTTTAAAAAGTAATGTAGCATATACTTTGTTTCAAGTGAACATTTACTTAAGAATACGTAGTAATGTGAGCATGACACACCGATATCTGTGGCAGCATGAAATCAGTTTTATGCTACAGTATTTTATGTCTGCTGAATCAGAGAAAGTTATAAACGCTCAAGGGATTTTCATCTGACAGGGGTACTTTCTGTTTTTGTTCTTAAATAGTAACATCATATTTTAGTTAAATGTTGTCTAAGTTTTTTTTTCTCTTTTTGAGAGTAGTTGAAAGATGAAAGCTGAAACACGAAAGCTAGTTTAATTAGAGTATTTATTACTTCTGAAGTGCATTTTTTTTAAAGGAAATTATAAAAGTTAATTTGAATAAAAAACATTGAAAGAGAAAAGGAGAACTGTGGATTCTCTGTATTTTCTACTTCTGTCGAGGTCGGGATTAAAGGCACTTGAGGTAGTTCATGTTCAGACTCAGGTGTTTACTATTTCTTATCAGTGAAACAGCTTCATGACTGAGTTCTACAGCCTTTATTAGTAAGGTATAAAATGGCTAACTATCTCTTGTTACAAGGTCTTTTAAGACTAAACTATCTAATTAAGAAATGTCACCTAGATTATTTTCCTTTTTAACCCAATAACTCAAAGCCTGCAATGCGGACTTTTCTGTTAAATTACAAAACATCACCTAAGCCCGTGAAGAAGAGGAAAGAAGAAGGTGAAGAAGAACAACCTGCCTCTGCCTTAAAACTTCTAACTTGCTTCATATTTATTTCTATATTCTAAAACTCCAAACTCTAAGTTTTCTATCCTGTGATATTACACACTTCTAACTAACTACACACCCGTAATCCCAGTGTTATTAATAAATTTTAGAAGCTTTCCCCACAGCCTCAGGTCAAATGCAGTGTTCTCTTGTGAGTCGGTACCTTTCAGCATAGAAAGTTTAAAATTCTCGGCATCCAGGATTCCAACAGAGAACAGTATACACACAGCATTTGCAGTAATAATTTGTTCAGAACGTGTTGTGCTTGCCTGAGAAAGGATTTGTCTAATTACTGAAAAATAACCTTCTAAATCTGTGATTTTAACCTTTGCATAATGAAAGGTAGTAGACCATGTAAAGATCTGGTATAGCAATTTTCATGTTCATTTTTCACAATTACATTTTGCATTTTGGTTACGAGTGGCTCAGGAACAAAGGCTTCTTTCAGTTTTCAGAGGTGCATGTCCACAGCTGCGTGCACTTATGAATTTCGCATAAGTTTTAGCACTTCTAGAACTTGCTGGAAAACTACTGAATTAAAAAAAAAAAAAAAAAAAAAAAAAAGGTAGGTGGAAGCATGTAATTGTATCCCCAGACTAAAACCGTGCTTCAGTGCATTCTCCTTTCTCCTTTCTGGAGCTTTTGTCCTGAAAGGCAAAGCAGCAATTACTAGCAACACTAGACACTGACCAGTCCCTGTCGCACAGAGGATGCGGATGTGTATGCGCACACAGAGTCTTTCACACTGGATCACAACTTCTGGCAGCAGCGAGGAAATTAAATGTAATCTCTTTCAGTTTCAATTTTGTCTTATCTGTAATGCATTGGAAAAGACTTTTGGTGCCTGTCCCAATGGACTGCCCCAGTCCCTATCTCACAGGGAGATAGGAAGAAATTGCACAGGACAAGCCAGACTGTTTACTCAACAGCACAGAGAGCTTTACCTGCAATTATGCCTTATGCATGTGGAATAACTTTTTCCCCTTGCTCACCTCCTGAAGGTGATACTTTGCTAGCTGCTCACATCAAAGCATTCCAGAGTCTTACAGCAGCAGTGGGAAATAATGTGGAGGCACAGTGGGACCCTCAAGAGGGAAGCCAGCTGGGAGGGGCATCCCTGGGGAGATGGGGGTTTCCCAGGCCTCAATGCCTCCCGGACTGTGCTACCCTCTCCCCGTTGTGACTGTCACCTTGCCAGAGAGAGGAGGGAAAGGCAAGGGCTCACTGTGTCATCATCCCTTGCAAAGGTGGAAAAGCCATGACTGGTACATAAACCTAGGCACCAGGAATCAGCCCACTGGGGTAGGGAAGAGCTTGTTTTCGTATTTCTCCGTATCTCTCCACAATAGAACATTCCATCAGCTTTCTTTGCTGTGATTTCCTTTTCCTTTTTATCTTATTTTTTTATTTGTCCAGCTGTTCCATTTTTTGAACCCATGATGTTTCTGAAGTCAAAATAACAAGCATGAGATAAAAAAAAGATTTGTCTATTCTAGAATATATTCAAGGTGATGAAAGGTTTGGGATTTGTTTTCAAGATGTTCATTATAGAAATTGGCTCTTGTGTTAGGAAACCATGTCGTTTCAGTGGTTTTAGTCTCCAGAGCTAGAGAAAAACAGCTTGTTTTTCTTCTCTTCAAGGGCAGTGGAACTCAATCAAATCCTCCAAAACTGCAGATAACAGAAGGTGATATTTGGCAATGGACTACTCATGTAAAAGACATGTTCTAAAATTCTTTCAGCTCTCAGGAAAATTCATGTGTCATGTGAGGAGAATTTTTCAAATTTTAGGTTGTAGTTGTGAAGTATTTATCATAGATGACCAGAATGGCACGTATTTTTTTATAACAAAATATAAAAGTGGCCTGTCTGCACTCCAGTGACCTGGAAGGTGAAAAAGTAAGGCCTTTTATTGTGACTATGGAAGATGCTTCTAGGTTCTGAATGGAAGAAAAAAGCAAGTATGTGTTCCCTCTGAGCCTTTCAAAAGATATTAAAATTCCTGGACTTGTCTAGACTTTAGCTCTGTAAACCCCATGATTCATACATTTTCATGGATCTGCTTGCAAGGAACAAGCCTTATTTAGGGCACTCCTCTCTCCATACAGTTAAAAATGAATCCCTGGTCAGAAGAATGTTCAGCACAGGTCACTTGCACAAAACCCAAGGTGTCTTGCCCACAGGTTGCTCACAGCCCTTTGTTTTGGTTCTGTAAAAAGGGTCACACCAGCAGCACTGTTTAGCTGCACGGCTACATTCTAAGGCACTGCTCCATGCTCTACGACAGTTGTTTTGTACAATTGGGCTTCCAGTACATTTTCAGGTTCATAGGGTTGGGGATGAATACTTAACTGCTGCACACTCCAGAAAATGACAATGAATTTTTGCATGTTCATTTCTACAGTGTTGGTCTTTAATTCATACCCGACAGTCTTTGCCTTAACATTCTCCCTCTAATTCTAGCTCTCAGGAAACAAAGGGCAGTTTCAGCACTGGATACACAGGGGTTATAGACCGTGGCTGGCTGTGCAGCCATTTCAGGAATGGTGACCATAGTTGTGAATATATTACCTTTTATACTTCCCAGCAGCAAATTCACTGATTGTTCTCAGAGACCTCCTGAGAAACAAGGAGGTGACTTGTCATTTAGCTCCATAATGCAGAAAAGCAACTTTCAACTTCTTTTTTTTTTTCAGCTTTTGTGCTTTTAAATCTTTAACGGAGGTGTTTCAGTAGCTGTCCTATATGGCATTTTCCTCTGATATTGCCTTAGGTGCTGTTTTTCCTTGAGTGGAAATAAGGAGCCACGATTTCCATCCAGCATGTACCTTACTAAACCTATAGCTCTCTGAGGACTGGGCAGCTTTGCTGTGGTAGTTGACCATGTAATTGTGCCTCTGATCAGCTCAGCTTCACCCATGTCAGCAGGCTGCTAGTGCCCTGGCTGAGCAAGGGGGAATTACTTTCCCCCCAGAGCTCTCCCCCGGAGAAGTGTGGCTGGAATCAGGTGAGACAGCCTCATGCTCCTGAAGCTGGAGTCCCACCTGTGTCAGGCCACAGGGGTTTGCTGTGCAAAGTGGGCTGTCAAACTGTAATTTCATACTGTCATACAATGGTTCAGGCCGGAAGGGACCTTAAAGTTCATCTGGTTCCAACCCTCCTGCCATGGGCATGGAACCCATGGAACCCATGGAACCCATTCCCACATGGAGATAGGTTTGTTCTCATGTGATCAATCTTTTTCTAGTAACTGCTGCCAAAGAATCTGTGATCTCAAGAATGCACTCATTTCTCTCAATCCATTTTCAGTAAAGAATAACCAAACAGGATGGGAAATATATTGGGAAATATATGCTGGCAAGGTTTCTGGCATATCTGGTTCCATGATTCAGCATTTCATAAATAAGTAGTTATTTAAGTCTGTTTTTTCCTTTATAAACAATACTGATGTTTTACTAGCAAATGGTGAACTGTCTTTTTTTCTGTTGACTTTCAGCTGGGGCCAAGGAATTTGCATGAATGTTACTATTTCTGGCATGCCTTAGAGACTTTTCTGGTATTGTCAAGAACAAAGTGCTTTAAAGAAATGCACAGCCAAAGATGATTGAAGATCTGTGCACACAACATGTGATAAATTTGTCAGCAATTAATTTATTAATGAAAGTCACAATAAACAGAGGAAGCCTCTTAGGATATACTACTGGTAACCCCATAGGTATTTCAATTTCTTGAACACTTTGCTATGTGAACAGAATTTTCATTAAAATGCATACATTTTTCTGCTGGTAATTCAGTCTGAAAAGCAAGCTGTTGGGTTTTTTCCTCTATTCATACATGCTCTTGAAGTATTTTTGGCAGCAATACCAGGAAGACAGCCACTTTACCAGGATCTGATTCTCAGTGCTGCTTGGCAAAGAATGGGGGTGTTTATGGTGCCTTACTGGCAGCATTGGAGCAGATACTGTCACATCTCCAAGCTAAGGGAGCAAGTAATTCCTGTGGCTCACATGGTCCCTCTGATTAAGTGCTTCTTGCTGCTTTCAAGAAGCCATTTGCTGCCCTGCCGTGTTCTCTAATTCACACACTCTTATGTCACTCTACAACACGAAATAACTCACACAAGCAGGCTAGATGTAAAAGGAAAGAAAAAGAACTAAAAAGGCAAACTTTATTTTCTGACTCCACTATATATAGAATAGCAAAAGTGACAGTGGATTGGAGGGTGAAACTGCCACCTCTCCAACCACACTGGTCAAACTAACAGTCTATCAATTCTCTCCACTCACAAAGAAGAACGCAAAACAATCATTTTTTATATGAACAGTGTGAGAAAACTCAGTAAAAATATGTAAATATCAGAAGGTATTGAAACTTTTAGAAGAACTTTAAAATGCTCAGAAGAACAGGGCAACACACTTGTGTGCATCTCCATTTAATTTGTCTCTCCCCGACTCAGCCTGCTGTGCACCATAATATGGAAGAGCAGACTTAATCTCACAGTGATCTTTTATGGCCCAGTATGTCATAGACAGAGGCCAGGACTGTTGCTTACTCTGATAATTTTAGTAACAATACACCACAGAAACATTACTTTGTTTTTCAGCTTTAGATTGATCTTGATTAGGAAAAAAACCTCACATGTTGTGATTAGAATAGTCCTCAACCTCTTTTAGCACAAACAGTGTTTAATATTGAAGGGACATACTTTTAATTTTCTATCATGGAAGTACAAGTAGTAACAGTGATGACTGTGTAACTCAGGAGGTGAAAAATGACCAACCAGTGATGAGCAAACACTGGCAGAAAACATAAAAGCAGACACATAATTCACAGGCCAGACAGCAAGAGATAAGACACTGCATACGAATAAGAATATGTGGGTGTGAGAGCAAGCAAGTGGAAGAAGAGGATCTGACTGCTTCACTGCAAGTGCTATTACACAGAAAGCTCTTCTGACTGCATTTTATCAGTAAATACTACCCAGTGGAATAAAACTGGTAAAAAAACCCAAAGAGCTGTATGAAAATGGCAGGCTTCCTTCCAGGTAAAATAAATTACAATGAGTTAAAAATACCAATATATAACATCTGCCTTACAAATAACTAGTTTTGTTCCTGTTTCTTTCAGACAATGTTTAATTTTGGTCCAGACTTAGATGTTTTGTTCTGGTTTCAGCAGACCATTTGAACAAGACTGTGCATTCTGGATATCAATCACCTAGGTATGTTGGCTGACTAAATGTGCCATAAATGAAGTAAAAATTTGTGTTTCTTCCATTAATTAATACATTTATTTTATTAATATCTGTTTTTAAAAAATCACTGAAAAACAGAATAATTATATTTCTTGATTTTTATAAACACTTTATGCTGTAATAAAATATAAGCCTCTACTTAATCATTTGGTTTTTACCAAATCTTTATGGGCTGTCACTGCAGGTATGACTTAAAATAAGAGCAGTATCCCAGGTTCTCAGGACTTTTTTGGTTGGCTGCAAAGAAGAAGATGAGAATACTCCTTCCAAAGCTATGTGAGAAAGAGGATGAGACCCAAAATGAAGAGAATTTGTTTCACCAAGAAGAAGCTTCAAAATTTTTAATTAAATGAAACTTTTTTTTTTTTTTAGCTTTTTTCCTTTTTTCACCAAGCTCTTAACATCAGGTTTTAAGGTTGATCTCTGTGGTTCTATGGCTTGGGATCAGCTTGTAAAAGTTGTTGTGAACCTCAGCTGTCCTAAGATGCCTTTTCCTGCAGGATCAGCACTTAAGCCTAAAAGAGCCTCTGACTGTCAGGGGACCTGGACATGTGGAGAACCTCCTGCCTCTCCTGTCAAGAGCTGGCTGTTCCCAGTTGTGTCAGGTTCAAGCTGACTGGATTTTCAGAAGTAACAAACTCACGCTTGATCCACTTAGAAGAATTTTAGGTCGAGACCATCAAGGGTTCATTTCTCACCTCAGTCAGTACTTTTACTGTTGGTTTTGGTCTTGCATGTCTATACTGCCTTATTTGTTTCAGTACTGGCTGCTATTTCCTTGCTAACGTATTAATTTTTTAAAGAACAGATTTTAAAATATATATTTATTATGGATTAAGAATACTTGTTCTCCCAAAGTCACAAATGGACAAGCAAAGCATTTCATTTGCATGTCCCAAGAATTCAGTGAAAGACAATTTATGAGTAAAATGCATAAACATTTTCTATTGTTCCAGTTGTTGAGCTCTGGGTCACTTCACTAAGTTTGTGGAAGTAGCTGATTGCATTCTAGATTCTTAAAGCCAGGCTGGATTTCCTGCTTATCTGTTTACTTTAACTGTCTTTAATGATCCAGCACATATAGCCTGATGCAGTAATTCTGGGTTACAAGCCATCTTGGGTTTTATGCTGGAGAAAGATTCAATTACCGTGACTGTTTCACTCAGCCCTTATAAAACTTGGCTAGACTTTTCTACTTTTTTCAAAGAAGCTGAACTCCTTCAGTGGAGTCTTTTCCACACTTTTGCAAGTTTCAGGATGACCCCACATGAATATTTAGTTCCATGGGCTTCATTTGTGCATTTAAGTACCAATAGAAATCAGTGCATACTCAAATGCACTTCTCTGAAAGTTTTAAAAATTTATTGTTATTATTGTTGCTGTTGTTGTTGTTATTATTGTTCTTCCCAGCTGGTGATACTTACATTGTCTGGATCTGGTTTAGCCAAATGACAAAAAACCACATTCTTAAGTGACAAGCTCTCCATCCAGAAGTCTCATGGCTCAGTTTTCCAAATTATGTGCCTCAACTATTCAATTTTTAGTAGTGTGTCTAACATTAGATTTTAAAAATTATCTGTAAATTAGGCAAAAGTGGCTGAATGAAATATAAATATGATTTATAAAAATATGAGTCTCCATCAGGATTCGCTGTTCTGGCATTAAACAATAATAATCAAGCTCCTAACCTAATTTATTCTGCTCAGCTGGATTAATTTTAATATTGTACAGCCTGAAATATTTGTCAATTTTTCACTTAATTTTTTGTAATCTGTATCATTTCCATTATGTTTTGAGGATGAGGCTTCATTAAATATCCTTAATATTTTGCTTTTGCATGATATCTTTGCAAAACCTGGATTGTCTCTGAATGTGGACAAGTTGTAGTTCATATTCAAGTGGAAAACAGTGTGGGCAGTTAAATGGGAAGTGCATATTATGTGGCCAAACTACTGGGGTAAGGGACATTTATAGCTTCATTTTCCCATGCTTGCATATGTGAGAAGGTTGGTAATTTTTTAAATAGGCTTACACTGATGTGATTAGGTGTGAGTTACTGCAAATGTATGTAGGAAGTGGGCTTGTGTGTGGGACTGGTTATCCAGTCAAATTTCTTTCTGCATATGGAATATCCAGGCTGTCGGTGTGCAGGCATGTTTTGCACCTGCAGAAGGCTGTTTGAGAATCCAGGTCAGAATATGTGAGTGAAGTCCATAAAAACACCAAAATATCAAATAAGTGATATTGTATTCTCTTTTTCTTCCAGAACACTTGGTTCAATCTACCCCAAATAATTAAACACTCCCTTGGAAAGCATTATTAGCATTGTAACCATAATTCTATCATGAAATTATAGTATTCAGATTAGGAAACCTAAACTTTTTTTTTTTAATTAAGAGGAAACTAGATATGATGGAATAAACAAAAGCTGTTAAACTAATTGCAAACTGGAATATATGTTTGACAGTATGAAAATTACAAGTGAAATACAATTAATGACTGGAATAGTAACAATCTGATTTTACTCACTATGCAAAGTTTAATTTCCTATCTTGTAAATAACAAACCTCATAAACAAGCCAGCAGCTAAATTGATATAATCTATCAGGTTTTATTAATATGCTGGTGGTGGGTGACAAGTTTTAAACAATGAACATAGAAAATGAGTAGAACTGGAAATGAGAAGGATCCATGTTATTCAATATAAATGAAGAGTAAGTTTTTTTCCTTAGTGCGGTAAAAAAGCCTTGTGGAGGTCACTGGAGAGGAACAGCATCTCAGTCAGCTCCGGCAATAGTCCTGTGGCCAGTGGCATGGTCTCTGCTACTCCATCTGCAAAGCCTCTGATGCTGCTTCTTCAGCTGTGCACCATGTTATCAGGGAGCTCCAAGGTGTCTCTGCACAGCATCAGCAGGGCTGCTGTGTCACTGTGCTGAGAGTGTCCCTCTGCTGATTCACAACTGCCCTTGCAAAAATTGTTCCACAAGGAACAAATCCTAATGGAAGAATGTTTGAGTTTTTTGGTTGGTTTGGGCTTCTTTTTACCCAAGTCAAATAGTCCCTACTGTGGACTCTGGTCAGAGTGAAGTTCCAGAAAGGAGCATTTGGAATGGTTGCCTTTACAAAGCCATTATGGCAGTGGAATCATAGAACCATTAGGTTGAGAAAGAACCTTAAGATCTCCAAATTCAACCATTAATCCAGCACTGCCAAGTCCAGCACTAAACCATGTCCCTAAGTGCCACATCTACATGTCATTTAAATATCTCCAAGGGTGGTTATGTCATTGTATGGCCAATTGAAGCATCACCTGAAATATTACTTCACTAACTGTTCACTCTACTAATCACCGATGTGTACTATAAAGAATATGGGTTTCTGTGATTATGATTGTAGTAGTGTCTGAAATCTCATATTTATTTCTAATTACATGTTTGATAAAGAGGTGGGGTTTTTCCTCTGCTTTGGACTTTTGACATGTTTTAAGAGGAAATGCATCACCAAGATTTACCATGCTGGAGCCTTGAAGGACCCAATACTATTTGTGGGATGCACTATTATGGTATTACCAGAAGACATACCATTTATGTTTTCCACAAACTACTAAAAATCTTTTCAACAAAACATATTGTTATTGGACAAGCAAGTGGCCTTAGCTTTTCTGACAGCTCTCCTTCTAGAATGCTGTTATAAATTTAAGATATTGTAGTACAAGTATTTAACCTAAAAGCAACAAGACATTGAAAGAAAAAGGCTGCAAGCCCACCCCAAAACAAAATCTCCCTAGACTGATGCCTTTCATTATCAGGAAAAGCTGACTTTTGTATGAATTCTTAATTAATACTTCAAGTCATCTTGGAGCATTTCACAGTGTTTCACCCATTTCATTTGGAACCCCTAATCCTGATCAGTCAATATATATGAATTTCAGTCCAAGCCATCTTCACCAAAAGGCCATTTAATAATTTTACTCTATTAAATATAATTCTAAGAAAATGACACACTCCCTATAGCATGCTTCCATGTAAACAAAGCCCTAATAAAGTAGAGAGAGGGAGAACAAAGGCAGCCGGGAAGGTTCAGGATGCAGAATTGATCTGTTTTCTGGTGCCTATGGCCTGACTGCTCTCTTGTATAACTGACTGTATGAACTCCTGAGCTAAATGTAGGGCCTGACTACACTTAATGAACCTTAAAGTGCAATCAAAAAGACAAATATGGTATGCCTGAAAATAAGAGGATTATTTCTTCTTTGAAGACCTTTGGGGACTCTTGCAGTCGTTGCAGTTGTCTTCTTCATCTTGATAAAAGCACTATTGTATCCAGCAGTGTTTGGCACTGAAACTGTGTTCCAACCTAATATTGAAACCACAAAAGTGAGAGTAATTGCCCTATTTTATTCTTTACATTGACCAGTGTCTCTACTATGGCATCACTGAGGGAAAAGAAAACAATATTCTAAAGACACTAACATAGGTTAGTCTAACTTAATCTCTGGCTCCAGCCTGCTGTACTCATCAGAAAAATATATTAATATGGAACTTTACTGTTCTCAGAGTAGCCTTTGTCAGGAGTTTGAAATGTCTGAAACAAGACAGTTAAAGAATCCTTAGAAGTGTACTTCACTGTTCTGATCTTTCTTCATTTTTGAGAGATTTTCTGAAAAAAAATCAGCATCCCCTTCTGAAAAAGAGCTGAGAAACCAGTCACATTAAACCATATTTCTTCTCCTGTAAACTACCCCTGGCTGTAGTTGACACTATACTCTGTCGGATTTTGCAGCTTTGACTCTGAAACAGTGATCAGTGTGTATGGACCTATTTTACAAAATTAATTTCAGCAAGGGAAAGAACAGCATATTTGGATTGAAAAAGACCTATTACACTCTTCCCTCTTCTACCTCCTATAAACACAAGTTCATTTCTACAGTACACTGTCTGCTTGCTCCATAAATCTTTGCTTTAAAATCTAGGGCTTTACATCTCTGAGAAAACTGCAGCAGAGCAACACTTTTTCCTCACACATTTTCCTGAATCAAAAATTCTTCCTAATCAGCTATGCACATTGATATACTGTTCTACTCTACTATCTTCTGTTCCAGTTCTTTGCAAGGGGCAAGACATTTTTACAAAACTTTTCCTGTTAGTAACTATTTTCAGCTCTTACCTGCGTGGTCCCCAAAGACAGTGAAAATATGGACTCCGTTTTTATCTTCTTTTCATATATTTTTTTAAGAAACACAGCACAACTGTGCTTTCATATTCACAAAAATGATTGTAATATGACACAAATATTATGACCACAACTTTTTAAGCAACTCACACATACATATTCCAGTTTCTTCTGAATGCAGAAATACTTGCTTCTGCCAAACTACACTTTCTTTGTGAAATGTGGCACTGATGCTTTCATAGAGCAATTTATCCAGCTTTCTCTGATCATTTTCACATGTTCATACATATATACTTGCTTCAAATGCTGTTCTTGGGGTTCATCATGTTGGCAATAAACTAAAATTTTACTGCTTCTGGAAACTGATCAGGTTTTTTAGTAATTTGCTGTGATGTTCCCCCTATGGGCATATAGAAGCACTGTGAAAATGGGTCTACAAATGGTCTTTTAAATCAAATGGATTGATGGTTCATCAATCTGAAACTATAGATAGGTGTAAGTGTGCTAATATAAGAACAACAATGAAAATTGTGATGAAATTTGAATGTCTCAGAAAAGTAATTTTTGTTAGACATATCTTTATTTACAAATAAAAAACAGTTTTTAAATCTTAGGGGATTAAACACTCTGAGTTTCTGCCTTTATTGATTTCATCTATAGTCTTCTGTCATATGCTTTGAAATACTGACCTGCAGCATTTGCAGAGTAACTGTGTCACAGAAACAGCACTCACTGAGCTTGATTTCCCAGAATGGTTGTAGGCAGAATTCTGTCTTATTTGCACAAATAGATTTCATGACTGTGTGCACAAACTGTATCCTAATGTGGCCACAGAGGCAGCATTCATAGTGCCAATCAGTGCAGCACTACAGAAGCATTTGGAGAGCAAATGAATGTGCACTAGGTCTGACACTAACAGCAGATGGACTTCAGGGGAAGTTTACTTTACAGCTTTACAGGCTGTGGACCAAATATTTTTAGGCTTTGAAGAAGAATGTTTTGGGGCCCCACTCCAGGTTTGGTTTCATCTGAAAGAAATTTTGTGAGGGTATTTCAGAGCCTGGTCCCTGTGCGAATGTAACTGGCAAGTGAGGATGATCAGAACATTCATCTCAGAGGTACACTCCTGAATTGAAGTAAGACTGAAATTCAGGACATCCAGAGCTAGTCAAGCATTCAATTGTTCTCTTCAACATACTTGTCATGCCTTATTCAGGAACATAATGAGTCACAAAAGCAAAATATTTCTAATGCTTTACTTTGCCATCAGTGGGGTTTGGAGGAATTTTTTTTTGTTGTTGTTTTTGTAAATTGGTTGGCTTTTTTTTTTTTAATTACATATTCTCCAGTGTCTTGTCTTATATGGAATAAAAGTGAAATGCCCTGAGGGACCTAGATTGCTATTGTGATCAGCCAAATTTCTGGATGAGTGCTTTGAAAAATAGCTCTTCCATTGCTAAAACAATGGGAATACTCCTCAGCAATATTGTGCAATCCATCAATTCTGCATAGGTTTATAGGTTGAAAAGAAGTCTAGAGAGAAGGAGCAAACAGAAGAGGAGGACTCTATCTAGGCAATAAAAGTTATTAAGTCCCTTTAGTTCTCACAATTTGAAATGTGCAGTGTGAGATGTGTCATTTAGTCACACATGCTGTCAGAGCACCCTCAGGGAGCATTAGCCTGGCATTGAAAGTTACCTTAGCAATTCTGCACTGAGAGAGGAAGAAAAGGCTGAGCCAGATGGGGAGCTTCAAGCTTTTGCCAAATCATCACCAACTTCAGAGGACTTTTTTTGCAGGAAAAAGAAGACGAAAACAAGGGAGAACAGGATGCTCACAGAGGTTCTTTGCATGTTTTAGAATGGATTTTGTAGTGTAAATTAAGCTTGTATTTTCATTCATGCTTTATATGAACTAGGAGAGTACCAGCTCCTACTTGGTTTCTCTTCCTTTTAGCTGAAGGAAAAGAAAGCAATTTTCATACCATAGTTCTTGAATTTGAAAAAGAAAAAACAGGCTGGTTTCCCTCAAATTTAATGAAGTGCTAATCAACAAATCATTCAAGCTTTGTCCTAGTGAGTATATGCTTCAGTCTTATCCTAAATCATGGCAAATAAGTTGTGGTGCTCAAAATGCTGCATATCATTACCTGTGCTTTTTTATGATAATAATAGACCTTCCCAATGAGACAACATTTTTTCTATTTTAGCACTGAATATTATCTGGGAAGTTCATAAAATTATAATTTGATTTTAATATTAACAGCACAATACATTTTAAATTCCCTAGAATCTTTTTAAAACCAGACAAATATCCTTTGCATACAGAGTTATTATTTTTTATGATCTTCAGGACTTCCTAGGAATATAAGAAAATACAGCCAAAAAAACCCTAAAAAAAGGAAGTCTTGGTGTTGACACAATGAATTTGGGCTCAGTCATGAGCTATCTTTTTGAGTGCTCACCTTTGCAAAGAAGGCACAGTGTGCAAGGTAATCAGTGCTGAGTTTCTTAGCTCTCCTGTAGTTGGCCCCACAGGAGAAATAGAAGTTCTGAAAATGTCCTGATTTTTTCCCTATAAATACCAGAGCATATGGAGACATGTATCTGAGCCTGTGCATTCTGATTCTTTGGCAGACAATACTTGAACTTCAAAGTCTACAGTGACTCATAATTTTTTTTTCTAAAAAGGAGGAATCTTTCTTAATTGAAACAAATGTAATCAAAAATTGGAAAGCCTCACTGCCTTTAATAGAATGTGTTGATCAGGAATTACTAAGTTAATAAATAAAGATAATATTCTGCTTTTCCTGTGGCCTGTCTCCCCTGGAGGACCCTGAGTCATTTTTGTTTTGTATCTGTCTTGCTAGAATTTAGTCCAATTATAACACCTTTACTCAGTTCTCCAAACATCATGAAGCAATGGCAGAAAAAAGAATGCAGATTATAGAAGATAGAATTGTTGCTGGAGATGTATTTACAGAGGCTTTGAGGTTTCACCTGAAATCCCTCTAAGGTACTGTTTGATCTTGATCCAGTTCTGCCACATCTTGACCATTGCCTCACTGTCTTTCTCAAGTTTTCAGCATTAAATTTTACAGCAAACAAACAAACATAAACCCAAAGCATGTCCACTGTCTCATCTCTCCAGAATGACAGACCATGTAAGCTAGATGGCTCATATTTTGCATAAATTAAATTATTTTTAAAAACCTATTATCTGGAACTCTGATGAACTTTGTCATTCATAATTTAGAAAGTAGTACAGAATTCAGATTTCTTTGTATATATTCTGCCCTTCTTCTTGAGATTGTGATTTTAGTTCTACCGTACCCCTACCATTTTCACTAACATGTCTAGAAATAGTCTTGTATAAATTTTAGAAATTATAATCTTGATGTTTTATGTCATTGCACTGCACAAATGTGCATGTTCAGTAAGATCAGAATCGGGACCTTTATTTTTCCAAAGCAAGTGAAATCTTGGTGCAAAGAACACAAAGGTACCAAAGTAAAATATATATATATAAACATATGTATACTTTGTCCTACTATGTATATAATGCCATTGTGTCTTTCTTTTCCCAGTCCAGTCTAGCATGCAGGCTTCTTGCTTTCAAGCTCAGCTACAGTCAGGAGTAAAGTCAATTTCTGTGGCAACTTTATCATACTGGTGACAAATGTTAGGAGGGAAGATATGCACAGGAAAGAGAATGGAATTTAGAGTATGGGGCTACCTCTATTATCAGCACACTTAGCATGGCCCAGTGTCCAGGGCATATGGACTACCCAGTGTCATTTAATGTGTTAAATTAGTAACATTTTAGACCCTATCCATGCCAAAACCTCCCTGTTCAGGTACAGAAAGGAATAGCACAAGGTATGGGAAGGAAAAAAGGGTTCAGTGGTTTGGATGTAAACCGAGGTGTTGCTTCCACTTCATTTACTGTAGTAGGTGTAGCCCCAGTCTTTATATTCAACCCTCTGAGTGTTGTGTACCACTGAGGAGAAGTCAAATCTGATGAGATGTTAACAGATGTGATTGGTTTTAGTCATAGATTTCATTGGGAAGGAGCTGCAAGAAGCAAGATATTAAAGTTCATAAACAGCAATTTATAAAATCCATTAACTGTTGCTATTTTTACTACAGAAATAGCGGAGCTCTTCTGGAGACTGGAAAAGTCTTCAATTTTGAACATGAGACCAGAGGAGGACAAGTATATTGACTTTTTTTCATAATTGTAGCATACTTTCAGATTACCCACATCCATTAGGTTGGAGCTTGACTACCTTTCTCTTAAGGCAAATTAATATGCCTACATTTTTCAATAAATTTGTGAATATGAAATAACTTCTATGAAAAGGAAGAAATGAAAAAGAATTAATTTTGTATTATAAGACTGTAGGTTAGCTTGATCTTGTTAATATACACTGTACTCATAGAATCATAGAATTTTTTGGGTTGGATGGGACCTTTAAAGGTCAGCTAATCCAAACTCCCTGCAGTGAGCAGTACAAACAAATCACTAACAGCACTAGCAACATGCTTTGGAGCCTTCTAATTTTTGATGATTGGCAAGGGGTGTATACCTTTGTCAATAGCCAAAAGATTCATGATTCATTTTCCATGGTTAAATTCTCTAACAGTAATAATATATATTAAGCAAACACATTCAAAGGATATTCACAGTGCACACAGGTTTCATCAAAATTTCTCTAAATGTTTCCTAGCAGAACTCTTTGATTTGAGTTCTTGATCAAGATAAAAAGCATGATGTTTCCTTTGGAATTGTAAAACTCTGAATACCATTAAAATATTTGCATATAAGAACAAACAGCGGGGTTTTCTTCTCCCAACCTCATTCTCAGAAATGGTTGAAATACTCAGACTGAAATATTAGTGGGGAGAAAAGGTACAATTCAGGTAATAAGTGGAATAAGGAACTTACATTTAAAACTGCTTACAATTAGAGAAGTTCTAAGGAATTGGAAGTAAAGACTTTGCACATGAATCAGAGTTCTGTTAAAGTTTGTCATGGACAGCTTTGCCTATAAATAGTGATGCATGAGACATTTTTATTTTTGTCAAGTATCTTATACTGAATACTTGCTAAATTGTTGATATAATTCCCATCAGCAAGTTGGTTAGAAACTGACTAGTGCTATTTGTTTCCTTGGGTTATGTGACTAATTTTATTATTCATTACTTATAATAAGAACAATTAAGCTCCAAGCCAGGGCTCTGTGGGTATGGCCATGTACTCACACACTTTGCTCATAGCAACTTGCAGTCTAATATGAAACAGGTCCCAGCAAGCCTTGGGAACAATAGCAGACAGTGATCAAACTGCACATGTCAGTGAACAGAACAGCATTAAGAATATGCTTTCATGGTGCCCTGGCTCTGTTCCTCTGCCAGTAGTTGATCTCAGAGACACAAGTTCAGGCTTAGAGCACATAACTTGGGAGTACTAAATCACTGAAGATTTTTTTAGAGGCAAATAAATCCAATGTGTGTGTGTTCATCAATAGATACATGGGTATACTGTGTCTCAGGTGCTTTCTGAACTCCCCTTTGGCGTTGCAGTGCTGGCAGGAGGCAGAGTAGCAGCCCGAGCTCCTCGGCTGCAGGCACAGGAGGGCGAGGATGCAAATGCTCTGCTATCAGCAGTTCCCAGGGTTTGGACGTAGCTCAATAACAGAGACTTGTTTATAGTTCAGACTTAAAAGCATTTATAAAGGCTGTCTGAAGTTGCTGAGGATTCACAAATTTTCCTGCAATAGCTGTTGTCACAGTGACTGCAAGTAAAATTGTCCCATGGGTAATAGCTAGATCCTCATTCCTGAAAATATTTGTATCTATGTATTCAGCTACCTTAAAATAATGTGTGCAATGAGTAAACTATAAACTTTTATATGGAGAAATGAATGAGCCATATGTGTTTTAGTGATGTTGCAATCTACTTGCCCTGTAATTAAGATTCAGCACAGCAGGGATTACTATTAAGAGAAATCAGTTTCCTGAGGAGTAAAGACAAAATTGTTCTTTTGGCTTGAGGCCCTGATGTTACATATGAACTTTGTCCTCGTAGAAGGCTCATACTCTTCCTGGCAATACCCATGCTGCTTGATCAAAGGTGCCTTTCAAATTCAGTGAATAACATCTGCTATGCAGGCTCATGATTTGTCACATTGGGCATGGTCTTGCTCTGATAAGATCAGAATTCTTGGAAGAAATAGCAGCAATAGAGATTTGAAACAACATTTGTCAAATTCTCCAAATGAAGCAAGCTTTGGGTGGACCAGAATACTGAATAGGATATCTTCAAAGCTTACTTAAGTAATATCTGCATTGAAAAGCGGGAATCATTCCTGTATGGTTTTGTTTACTGGGATTCCTAGAAAATTGTGATTGTATGCAGTCATGGTGACTGGCCTAAGTTCTTTCGGTGTCAGAACTGAAGTCAGTGTAGATCTTTAGATCAGCACAATGCTAAGGGAAATGCTGCCAGAGATTCTTTACTCAATAAGAATTAAACAGAGCCACTCTTGCTCATTGCCACAATTGTAACCCAGAGTGCCCCAACTTATAGGTTCTAAAACTGTCTTATTTCACTTTCTGCAGATGTATTTTCTTCCCCGGGTCTATTAGGAAATCTAAGTAGTGGGTTACTTATTTGTTTTTATTGCCTGTGGACCAGCAAGTTTGGGGAAAACCATCAGAGAAACAGACTATGTTTTAGGGACAGTTACAGATAAAGAATATTTTTATGGTGTCAGGCATGCTAAACACAAGAGGTTGCCAAACACTAGATCAGGCAATAACATGATTTTTCACAGAATCCCAGAATGGATAAAGTTGGAAGGGACCTGGGTCATGTGATCCAACCTTCCTGTTCAAGCAGGGTCTTCCTAGAGCGAGTTGTACAGGATTGTGTCCACACTGCTCTTGGATATCTCCAGGGAGGGTGACTCCACAACCTCTCTGGGCAATCTGTTCCAGTGTGTGGTCACTGCACAGCAAAGTTGTTCTTCCTCATGTTCAGGTGCAGCTTCCCGTGCCTCTGTTTCTGCCCATTGACTCTTTCCTACTGCTCGGCACCACTGAGCAGAGCCTGGCTCCATCCTCCTGACAGCCTCCCCTCAAATACTGATAGACTTATGAGTTTACCTTGTTTCTTCTCAAGGCTCAACAGGCTTAACTCTCTCAAACTATTCTCTCATAAGAGAGATGCTCCAGTCCCCCAGTCATCCCCCAGTAGCCCTCTGCTGGACCTGCTCCAGGAGCTTCCCTGTCTCTCTTGTTCTGGGGAACCCAGACTGCATACAGGGCTGAGCAGAGAGGCAGGATTGCCTCCCTCAACCTGCTGTCATTGCTGATTAATGCACCCCAGGATACACAAATTCAAGTCACTTTGAATTTGTGGCCTTCTTGGCCACAAGTATGCTGCTGGCTCATGGACAGCTTGTTGTCTGCCAAAATCCCCAGGCCCTTTTCGGCAGAGTTGCTTCCCAGCAGGTCAGCCCCCAGCCTGTACTGGTGCATGGGATTATTCCTGGCCTGGGAAAGAACCCTACATTTGCCTTTGTTGAACTTTGTTAGATTCTTATCTGACCATTTCTTCAGCTTGTTGTCCAGGTCTTGCTGCATGGCTGCACAGCACTCAGGTATTTGTCTCTCCTCCCAGCTTTGTATCATCAGCAAACTTATTGAGGAGGCACTCCTCAATTGTTCAAGTCACTGGTGAACAAGTTAAACTATTTTGCCTACTTTCTGTGTGATGCCTGAATCATTTACCACATTCCTTATCTTCAAGCCCAAAACATCATGAATTATCTTTATATGTAAATTATCATATCCATACATCACCATCTATAATTCACATATTATATATATGATTTGCATATTAATTTGAGTTTGTGAAGCAAGGAAGGTCTTACAAAGTATTCATTGTTATTGTGGCAGATGGCCCTGGGTCTGCCAGACATGTTGAGACATTGTACTTCATTTGATGAAAAACTGGGAATACTAACTGAGGCACAGAAGGAGATGAGAGGGCAATGAAATTTATAAGACCAGCTGATTTTTATTGATCCATGAATAAATTACTCTCTGTTTTGGCCCTAGTTTAAAGATGTAATAGATTACTATGAAAGTGAAAAAGAAAATAATATTTTTTTCTAAACAAAAGCTATACTGCTTTATATAGTACTCTTAAAAGGAGCAAACTGTGATTTCCCATCCAATTTCTTTGATTTTTTTTTTCTTTATACAAAAAGCCCCCTGTGATTATTTGATGAACAAATAATACACCCATTTTTATGCTGCCCTGTGTTAACAGAAGCACTTACCTCATATCTTGACAGTTTGTCAATCTGGAACATGTTATTTGCTGTGATCTCACAGGCATATGCTGAATGAAGTTATCACTGTCCTGCCACTTTGCAAGGAATGTGGTCTGTGTCTTTTGGCAGCCACCGCTTTGTTTCTCTGTCTGATTTACTGGGAAATAGTCTCACATAAAAAAAAATTATGAGATGAGAGCATTTCTTCCCTCTCATATTATTTTTTTCTCTCCATCTCCCTTTGCTATATCAGTTCACTGGAGAGAACAAGCAGATAAGTCTGTCATTTCCATGACAGAATTTCTGTAACTCATGCTACAAGATAACCCTTCATCAGCATTTGCATCCAGGGGAAGCAAACATAGCAGTGCTTGACTTTACTGCAAAAAGAAATAGAGGTTTGAGTGTCATGAGCAGTTCATACCACCACCTCAGTATATACCAGTGCTATTAGAAGAAAACAATACTCACATTTAAGTGTCCCATTGCCTTAAAGATGTTTACACTCGGGTGAAAGACCCTTAGGAACAGTCTAGCTGTAGCAGGAGAGAGAATTTTTACTTTCCAAGTCAGGCATGTGTTCCTTTCCTTTTCTCCTGACCTTTTCCAGCTGTTGCTTTCCTATTCATCACAGTTCCCAGTTATGACTCAAATATCTTGTTGAAATACATCAAAGAATATTTTATCCCAGGCATGAGCATGTCTCATTTATGTGGTGTGTTTTAAACTATTCCACAAGATCTTCCTATGGAGGGCTCTGTTCCTTTGTTAGAGAAATTGTTTATTTCCCTAGTTCTCATGAGGGTTAAAAGCCCTCTTAAAAATGGACTTATCTATTTCCAGCCCCAGTTATGGCTAGCTTGGATATAACAGTTTTCTACTTAAAGAAGGACTATGATATTTTTTGGAAGGAATTCATTCTCAGCTAAATAAGGCTTGAAAATGGGACAAACTTGCATCTTTCATCTTGTTCTCACAATGTATGGTGGAAAAAGGCTTTTACAGTCTGTGCAGGTGTCATGCATAGTTTGGCTGTCCAGTGTTGCTTATGACATATCTGTTAGCCAAAAAAAGAGCAAAACAAGTATAATTTGGTTTTGCAATTGTCTATGAAAAGCTTTACAAATATTTAATAAACAAATTCATATGAGTGCTAGAAGGAATTAGTACTACTGGATCTAGAAAAAGTCTGGAATATTTCTATGCAAATGCATGCTATTGTCACTTGGTAAAAATTACCAAGAAAGAGTGATGAAAACACAGTCAAAATACAGAGAGGTTTGGGCTTTATTTCAAGTGCAAATTCCTAGTTTACTGTGACTTTTTTCTTCTTATTAAAGCAAAGCAAACAAAAATTCCAATATACAACTAATGGAATTCTTTTTCCCCCATGTTTTTCTAGTGAATTTTTGTTATTATTTAAAATGTGTCTTTGTAAATATTAATGGTCTCTGCATTGATCTGACTTCCACCTAATCACAAATACTGGGTATCAATTATCTCATTAATTCCTCTTTCTCCATTTAAAAAGAAGTGTCCTGTGGATAATAGCCTAGATTAAGAATAGAGCAATTACATGTATCTGTATTGGAAAATACCATTATATTATAATGAAAAACTGAAAATAAATTGCCAGTATTATTCAGCCTGAAGCACAGAAGAATTTGGGAGCATTTGCCTGAGGTACTGCAAGTGATGAAAGTCTTAGAGAAATTATTTTCTTTACACTTCGCCATATTTTAGTGAAACTTAGTAATATATTGATTTGAAAGGCACTAAATTGAAGATCAATAAAAATAATTTTATAAAACATGCATGGCTGTGTTGGGTTTTTGTGTACATGGGGAGAGAGGGAAAGAGAAACCTAAGTCCTGTCACATTTTCTACAACACAAATAAATAAACAAATAGGTTGTGAGTGGATTAAGAAACATATATCTTGAGTGTGTACTATGTTCTGATGTGTTTTCTCTTTTTCACTGGCATTTAGTTTCTAAAAATCTTAGTGTATCAAATTACATGGTGTTACAGCAGCCCTTCTTGCCTTGTAGTACAGAAATGTGGGATAACTACAGATCTCCTCAGAAAACACTGCTGAATTGTATTCCTAGCAGACATCTGGTAAGCCAAACTCCTCTAAAGAACATGGGCTAGTGATTCTGAGACTTCTCCCAGCAGAAAATAGAAATATTAATTTCTATTTTAATGGCCATTGTTAGTTTGTAATTTAAGACATGTGAATTCACCATACCACAGATGAAGGGGGAACAAGAGGCCTCACTTTAATGCACACTAGCAATGTATCTCATGACAGCTATAAATCATGCAACTACTAATTTGGCATCTAGACATACAGAAAAGTTTTCACAGTCAAATATTTTTCTTTTCTTTCCTAAACAGAAGATGAAAAAAAAAAATTGGACTCTTAAGAAAAACTACTCTTATTTGAGCTATTCATTACTTAAGAATTTGGGTTCAGATCTTGAAAGAAATCCATCGTTTAGGGTTTTGTTGCAGTATCTGTCTCTTAAAATGGTTTTAGTAATTTTTTTAACCACTAAAGTGTTCCCCGCTTGTGAAAACCACTTAAATATTGGCACAAAGGTACTTTGATCTGGAAAAGATGATGTTTCAATCACTGTTAGGTAGCAGCTGCCTCAAAGTTTCTATTTTTTTTTTTTTACACCAAAAGCATAGAATATTTAACCATTTTATCTGTGTTAAATAAAAAGTCTGCAATAGCTTTAGGTGTTTAATATGGATAATAGAAGTGTGCTTTCAAGTAATGGAAAATAATAGGAAAAGCCAAAATGAATATGCAGAGCTCTATAATAAATCTCTTTTTACCCAGTATGGTTTGGAAGTTCATTTCAGAGGGAGAGCTGAAGCTGATTTCTTTCATTCCCCAGCATCACAAGAGCATTCTTACATTGTTGGAAACTGCCAAGTAAAGGGGAAGTTTAAGCTCATTCTACTCAAGGGTGAGAGTTCGGAGCAGGCAGTGAGCTCTGAGGCAGCATGAGCAGCTCTCTCTGTTTGGCACTGCTGACAAAAGAAAGGCAATTGTAAGAACATCAGTAATGCTCAGATCAAGACAGTATCTTAGGACTTTTCATAGAATCATAAAATTGTTTAGGTTGAAAAGAATCCTTAAAATCATAGAGTCCAACTGTTGACTCAGCACTGTTTTCTTCACCACTAAGCCATGCTACAGCTGCTGTACACTTTTTGAACACTTTCAGGAATGGTGACTCAACCATGTCCAATAACCCTTCCTTTATAACTCTTTTAATGAAGATTTTTTTTTCTCCTAATACCAAATCTAAACCTTCCCTGGCACAACTTGAAGCCATTTTCTCTCATCAGTCGCTTGTTACTTGGAGAAGACATTAACACTAACCTCACTATGCCATCCTTTCAGGTGGTCATAGAGAGTGACAAGGTCCCCTCTGACCCTCCTTCCCTTTAGGAAAAACAACCGTAGGTCTCTCAGCCACTACTTGTATGACTTGTGCTCCAGACCCCTCCCCAGCTCCATTGCCCTTCTCTGGGCATGCTCCAGCACCTCAATGTCTTTATTGTAGTGAGGGGCCCAGAACTGAACAAAGGATTTGAGGTGCAGCCTCACCAGTGATCAAGCAGGACCTGTCTTTCCCAAACCCAGGCTCTCTGGGCCTGCTCCCCTGGCTGTCTTGCATGTGCCATGGAATGGCACTCAGGATGATCTGCTCCACAACGTTCCCTGGCCCCAAGTGAACTGACAGGCCTGGAGATCCTCAGACCCTTCTTCCAGCCCTTCTTTAGATGGGCATTACATTTGCCAATTCCTTGTCAGCTGGGATCTCCCCACTTAACCAGAACTGCTGGAAAATTACTGAAGGTGCTTCAGTGAACACTTCCACCAGCTACATCAGTACCCTTGGGGGGATCCCATCCATCCCCATAGACTTGCAATTGTCTAAGTGATGTAGCGGGTACCTGACCATTTCCTCTTGGATTATGGGAGCTTCATTCTGCTCTCCATCTCTGCATTCCAGCTCAGGAGGCTGGGACCACAGAAAATGACTGGTCTTGCTATTAAAAGATTGAGGCAAAGAAGGCGTTGAGTACCTCAGCCTTTTTCTCATCCTTCATCACTACCTCTCCATTTCCAATAACAGATGGAGATTCTCCTTAACCGACCTTTTCTTGCTGATTTATTTATACCACAATTTTTTGCCGATTTTTACAGCAGTAGTCTGATTAATTTCTAGCTGGATTTTGGCCCTTCTAGTTTTCTCCTTGCCTACCTTCACAACATCCTTGTAGTCTTCCCACATTTTCTGCTCCGTCTTCTAAATGTCGTCTTATGGATTTGTCTCATATGAATTCTTCAGCCAGACCAATCTTCTTCCTCACTGGCTCATTTTTGGCACATGGGAACAGCCTGCTTCTGGACCATTAGGATTTCCTTCTTGAAGAAGCTCCAGACTTCCTAGACTCCTTTGCCCTTCAGGAACGCTTCCCAAGAAGCTCTGTTAAACAGCCACCTAAACAGGCCAAAGTCTGCCCTCTGGAAGTTTAAGGTGGCAATTTTGCTGACCAGAAAAGAAAACTCTATAACTTGGTGACCACTGGCCATCACATCATCACCAACCCTTCTCTGTTCACAAGAAACAGGTTCAGCAGGTGCCTCCCTTCATAGGTTCCCTCATCACCTGCATCAGGAAGTTACCTTTCACCCACTTCAGGAACCTCCTAGACTGTTTCTTCTCTTCTGAACTGTATTCCCAGCAGACATCTGGCAAGCCAAACTTCTCCAAAGAACAAGGGCTAGTGATTCTGAGATTTCTCCCAGCAGAAAATAGAAATATTAACTTCTAATAGAAATAGAATATCTCCTCTGCCTCTTCAACCTGTTTAGGTGGTCTATAACAGCCTGCCACCATGACATCTGCTTTGTTAGTCTTTCCCCTGGTTTTTATGCATAAAAATTCAACACTGTTGTTGCCATTACTAAGCTCTAGGCAAATGAAAAACACTCCCTAAAATACATGGCCACTCCACTGCCTCTCCTTCCTTGCCTATCCATGCACTCCAGATGTGTCTGTCATCTCACTGTGTCTCTGTGACGGCAACTATGTCATGGATTTCCTGCAGCACAAAAAAAAAAGCTCTTACTTTTCCTAGGAGTAGAGTATATTCTCTAAAATATCCCTAGTTCTCTAATTAGGTCTGCTATTTTGCTGTTTTCCTCCTTCTGTTGTTTTTGCTGGTCTCACTCTGGGCATTTGGTATTCATTGGCTAAGAATGTGCTGAGGACCTAAATGCTGTATGGAGTCAATAAACTGGTGCAGCAGTTCAGTGATTCAGCTAAAAATCTTGTGTTGAAATCTAAGGCAAAAAAGTCATGCTAACCGACTGAGTAATTTCAAACATGTCTCATAGAAACTGCTATTCAGGGAACATTTACAGCTACAGATGGCTTACAATCAGGAATAGTTTTCCTCTGAATTTCTCTATCCGAAGGGATTAATTTCATCTTGTCCTGTGCCAGCTGGGTGCAGCAAAGAACAGCTAGTTACTCTTTATCCTTCTAACCACCAAGTGTGGGACTCTCCTGCTTTTATTAGCAAAGATGGAGAGTAAACAGTGTTCCTTTGGACCCCATCTCCACGCCCATATTTTTATACTGGATAATGGATTTGGCTTGTGCCTGTTTGTTTGCTAATGTAGCTCTTTGCACTAAGTCCCACTCTGCCAGTTTTGTAGTGCCTGCAGCCAAGCAGTTATGACTCCATATTATACAAGACAGCTCTAGCTTGCACTGGCTATAAATCCCACTACTCTGGCAGTTTGCAAAATTGGGCAATTCCAGAAAAGCTTACAGGACCAAATGGCTGTTCATCAGCAGCAGCACAACAAGGGCAGAGGAGACCGATAATGTCCATCTCCCCCCTCAACTATATATACGTGAATGCATTGAGTAGCAAGAGCCCACACTTTCTCCTTAGTTATCTCAAATTATCAGCTAAAGCGTCCATCAGGGAATATGAGAGACACATTTGGCTTCAGAAACAGGCTGATGATTGCTTAAATCACAGCCTAAATGTACTTGCTTGAGAGTTTTAGCTTACTTTCTGCCATTGTCTCTTTCCAGTAATGAGTTGTTGTGCTACACAAGTACACCTACCTGCCTTACCTGGTGCAGGATACCCTCCTAATCAATCTGTGCAGTCCATGTGCATTTTGCTGTCTTCAGTTGTTATTCTGTGGCCTGCAAACAGATTGGAAACACAGCTTTAAAGCTGAAGATGTGCAAAAATGCATTAGCTGTATTTCTGATATTTAATGTGGGACAAAGTGACATATTTCTAAATTTAATATGAAAGTTTTTTTCTTTTTTTTAATTACACTTGGTGCACTGTTGGATGCTGAGCTGGGCACTGTTGATGATGATGACATTTCATGCAACCCCCACTGGAATTTACAGTGGAAGGAAGAAAACCAGTCCAAGACTCCCCATCTCAGTTCTAACTCAGATATTTTCATAGAGAAAAAAGGACTTGAGAGGTCTTGTCAAAAACAAGCAATGGGCCTGTAATGTATGAAAGGAATTTTTAGGCGCTCTTTGCCCCCTTTTCCTTCCTGAACAGCACATCATAAAAACTGAAGTTGAGAGAACCTTGTCAGAAATAAACTATTCTTGAATATTTTTATGAACCTGGACTTGAACAGTCTTTCTGTTGTATAGAAAAGGTGCCAGTTTTTCTTTTATTTCATACCTTTAAATATTGTAAAGATATTTTTGTGAGAGCTCTAGTTTTGCTGTGAAATATTGTGCAGTGCAGAATTCTTCATTGCACTTGTAATGTCCTTCTGTTTTGGACTACCTGCAAAGTCCCCTGACAACTAAGGATCACAAGGAAATGATGAGTTTCAGCTGTTAACAGCTGTCATTTTTTCTATATGTGAGTGTTAATAACATTCTACCCCAGCAGGTGGATGAATTTGTCCTCCCAAGTTTGGCAAAGGTTTTCCTTCACCTTAGCACAGAAACAGAATATTTTTTCACCCCTCTTCACACGGGTGATTTTTCATGTGCATCAACTATGTGTAATTCTCACTGAGATAGCTGGAATATTTTGATCCCTAAGTAACTTTTTACATCTCCAATTTTGCCAATATGATTTTCTTTGCTTATTCATAGACTTTGAAAGGGCTGGTTCTCATTACTGGTGGATAAGTGTGCATTCTGGCTCAATATGAAATAGTTGGGTGGAGAGAACAGCTGTTGATACTTCCATAGTAATTTAGAAAGTCAGTGGGTTGTAGCTACAAAACAAATGAGCCAGATTGTGCACCTTAACCACATTGAATTTGAATTTACATTTAACCAGTTTTGTTTCCTTGCACAAAGAACATTACTTCATGAATAGTCCAATGGAAGTCCCATAGATCAATGGAAGTACTTATAGAACACAATGCTGTCGACAGGAAACTGGCAGAACATCATTCTTTTCTCCGAAATTTCCACCTACCTCTGCTGAGTTAGTTTTTCTCCCTTCGGGAAAGCTACTCTGAACTATTGGAGCTGTGCTTCAGTTCAGCTGATAACAGTATGCATTTTTTTTCAAGTGATGTGTTATATGGCAGAGATTACCACCCTTGGTCTATAGGCAGCTATGCTAGTCCATAGTTTAGAACCACACAAAATCTCCTTCTCCTTCTCCCCTGTCAGTACTAAATACAGCAGAGAATTCCTGGTGCCCTAAGGCCATGATCAGCAGGCATGTGTGTCTTTTGTGTCCAGGTTTGATTTTTTTCCCCCTGTTAAAGGTGGATGCATTTCTCCCTGAACCCTAAGTAACATAACTTCTGCTTTGAAGAGCTGATCTCCGGTCTTCTCCAAATAGCTACATTTGCTGATCCATGGAAATGGAAGATAAGAGCAGAGAGGAAGCATTATGGAATCATATTTTTTTGTTTCTGTATAGGAAGAAACATCTTGGGGGATTTTAATGAGTTCTTGGGCCAAGCAGCCTGAAATGCAACACTCCTTGCTGCTCATGACAAGTGGCCTTCATTGCCACACAGAACTTTATGCCATTGGTAAACCTGTCTGCAGCTTGTTTGATTGCTATTCAATTTTTCTTTCTTACCTTTCTATGCATTCAGATATGTCTAAAGAGTGTGACAGAAGGAAATGAAATAAGCAAATGAAATAAATAGTTTTGACAGAAACACAAGATTTGCATTGCTAATCTAAATTGATTGTTTTCTTTGAAATTATATTTTGGTAAGACTCTTGTTTTTATAGAAACAGATTTACTGGAACAGGGATTCATAGCATTTAAGGAACATTTCCTAAACTGGAAGGTACTGGAGCAGCAGAACTTTTCAGAATGGTGTGTATTTACAGGCCTAATTGCCTGAGAACAAGAGCAGTCTCTTCATGAAATGTCATGACCTTTCCATATCAATTTGTCATTGTTAATTCTCTGGTACACTGAAACTAGCCTTAAGGAACAAGAGGTGACAGTGCCTTGTAGTTCTAAAACACTTAGTCTTACCTACAAAAGCTCAAGTGGTCAAAAGGATACTTTGATTACAAATATTAGGAAAAAAGTCCTTAATTCTCTATTGCTGCTCTGTAATTACAAGCCATTGTCTATAAAGAAGTAGAAAATATCAAGATTAAAACTTACAGAAATTTTATTTAACTGCCTTCAACTCTTGGTCACTATTTTGTCTGGAGCTACCTCTGTCAAAAAATCCTTTTTGGTCAGATCTTACTGTCTAGCCTGAGATAATTTATGATACTATTCAACTTGACACCCGAATTGTTGTTGCAATGATAATATGCTAACTTTATTCCATTACTTTCATTGATATTGATTCAGTTAGTTTTTCTTCTGTGTTGGCATAAAGATGGTATATTTCAATATGTGAAAACCTTGTACCCATAGGAATTCATTTCATGCCTTTTTCTTTTGATGAAAGCTTTGTAACATTTTCAGAAGCAATGTCCTTTAATAAAATCAAAACTTCCAAACTACTTGTACAGGGAAATACAATTCAGATTAGTTTAATCTTTTATGAGCTTGTGTATGGCCACTTTTTAAATGTAAGTTTCTGCAGTTTTTATCATGTTTGATTCATAAATTTATTACTTCACATTAGGCTATAGTGAATTACCATCAGCACATTTTACTTGTCTAGACTATAGCATCTTAAATATAATTTATGTCCTGATAATGAAGGTAGGGATTTATAGAATCCTGAAGCACTACCCCTTAATGCATTTTTCTTTTGTCTTTGTTTAATCTTTCCCTCTATGCATATATGTAGCTCTCTTCTGTCTTGTTTGTCACCTTGGTAGACCCACCATTTGGCAGGTCAGAGTTCTACGAAGGCAAATGCAGGATCCTACCCCTGGGAAGCATGACCAGTACAGGCTGGGGGCTGACATGCAGGAAAGCAGCTCTGTGGAGAAGACCTGGGGGTCATGGTGGACAACACGCTGTCCATGAGCCATCAGTGTGTCCTTGTGGCCAAGAAGGCCAGTGGTATCCTGGGGGGTATTAGTAAGAGCATTTCCAGCAAGTTGAGGGAGGTGATCCTGCTCCTCTGCTCAGTCCTGGTGAGGCCTCACCTGGAGTGCCGTGTCCAGTTCTGGGCTCCCCAGTTCAAGAATGATGAGGAACTACTGGAGAGGATCCAGTGGAGATTATTAGAAACACCTCTCTGATAAGAAAAGGCTGAGTGAACTGGAACTGTTTAGCCTGTAAAAGACAGAGGACAATCAATACATCATTTATCAATACAAGCACATATCTTAAGGGTGGATATGAAAAGGATGGTGCCAAACTCTTTCCAGTGCACACGGGCACAAACTGAAACAGAGGAAGTGCCTTCAGAATATGAGAAAAAAATTCTTTACTGTGAGGGTGACAGAGCACTGGAACAGGATGCCCAGAGAGGTTCTAGAGTCTCCTTCTCTGAAGAATTAAAAACCTGCCTGGACATGATCCTGTGCAGCCTGCTCCCATGCTTGAACAGTGACATTGTACTAGATCATCCCCAGAGGTCCCTTCCAAGCCCAAAGCTTTTGCTATTCTGTGATTCTGCAAATCTATTCAGAAGCTGAAATTGATCAAACGCTGGCTCATTGTTGATTGTCACTAAAATAGCTCTAAAAGTTAACTGCAGTAGTTGTCGGAACAGGGGATTAACTTTTCATCCCAATGCACTATGTATTGACAGCAATGGTGGTATGGAGATATCTCTGTATGGAGATATCTTTGTTTCCTTAGAAATCAGGGTGTTGGAGATGAATACAAATTAAAACACTTACTAATATGTGCTATCAAGGGCAAAAAAAGTAGAAGATGAACAGAGAGGCAAACTCTTCCAGAAGCAGGAGGATATGAGGATATTATCTAGGCATGTTCTCATGATGACATCTGTTACATGGTGTGGGAATGACCAGGAGTAATTCTCTGCTTGGGAGCACCGGCATGGGGCTGTGACTTCCACAGGATGACAGAAGGAGCTTTGCTCTGTAAGGATGTCAGGGAATCTTGTGCATAGCATTAAGTGCTTATGGGAAGAAATGGTATTAGCAAATGTTAAACCACATCAGGATTTCCAGGAAGATTACAAAAGACGCCAAAAAAAAACGGGAACAAAGAAATTACCTGCTTTGCAAAATTTTGTGTCTTATTAGTGGGAACAAAGTATCTTCTTCTTTCCCCCCCTCACCCCATAGAAAACATGTCACTGGTAATTTTGCATGGCTACAAGCACACAGATTTTTCAAATAGAAATGGTACTTGGAACACATATAGGAGAAAAAAATATACAGAGAAACTAACACTAATACAGGAAGAATGTAGTATATACAAATTACAGTCAATAAATGTAAAAAAGATTGAGTGCATTGCAACGTGGTTTACTTTGCTTTCCACAATCAAAGCCAATAATTCCTACTTCCAGTCTATTTAGAATAGATATTTCTTCTGTAGATTTCTGTGGCACTGGCAGTGAATTAATCTTAAACTCTATTTCTTTTAGCTTCCCCAAACCTACATTTTAAGCATAAGGGTATTTTATATCATTTGACATAGGTCTTATCACAGTTATAGGATTGAGAGTTTATAAAGATCATTAAAACCAATGGGGTACCCTCAATGAAAATGCAATGATAAAGCCTGTGCCTTTTTGTATGCCTTCCTTGGAAGCACTAAATACTGAGTGATAACCTACAACTGAATCTCATGTGTTGTTTATAATGTAAATGGCACTGAAATTCAGGCAATTAGTACAAACTCTTCACAGAGCCAGAGATGCAAACAGTAAGTTGAAGCAGCACAAAATCCATCAGTGCTGCTAGACATTTTTTTGCTGCCTTTCTGAGTGAAGTTGATTCTCACTTTCAACAGGCTGCGAAAACATTCCAATAAAATATTTTTTAAAATTTTAAATCCTTCAGGAGTACAGGACTGAAAGGTGCCATCTGAATCTTTGCATTCAATTCACCCACAGTCACCTGCACCTTAAAAACAGAAGGCATATGAGAAGCCACCAAACACTCTTCTGGGTATCTCCTAGGAAATATCTGATCTCCAGCATATAGGGGTTCAAAATGTTGCATTGTGACTCAACTCTGCACTAGAGATACAAATAACTTCCTCTTAGTCCTCTTAGAACTTAGGGCTTTGCTCCACAAGACTGTTGTATTAATTTTTCTTATGTCAGATGGAAACTGTAGGGAAAATAGTACTTTCATTGGTTATTTTTATTTTAAGGTTGCAATAATAGTGATAAGCATGGTAGAAAGTAATGGAATCCTTATTATGGAGCTGTGGGAAGCTGTGTCCTTTAGTTTTTGTGTTTTAGTGCAGTAACATGTGTCAAAAAATACTGACCCAAAAATATGTAAGGCTAAGAATTTTGCAGCCTGATGCTTAGCTTTGTCCTAATGTACTGTATTTACTGACCCAGTAAATAGATAAGCTTTAGGATGAGCAACTGAATATGGTCCAGGACAGGACACTCTGATATCCCAGAGCTTAGTATTTTTCTCTGACAGGTAGGAGATTTTAGCTTAGTTTGCTGCTATTTTAGCAAAAGTAGAAGAAAAATTGCAAGTCTACTTATGAATGATCATTTGGGTTGCTGAACTGCTGGTGTAAAGAATGACATGCTTCTTTCTTTGGAGCTGCAGTCAAAAAGGAGGAAGTGATTATTTCAGTGAGGAGGTCCATGCCTTCAAATCCACAGCAGGGGAAGATGACTCCTTCCTGTACAGAGATTTGTATTCAAAACCTCTAGAAAAGCAAGGGTCTCCAGATGCCCATCTCCTGCCATGAACGTCTATGTACTGGGTGCTAGCCTTTGTGAATGCCGTGCTGACTCCAGTTCGATGTTAACATTTTCCAAGTGTTAATGCCATCACTGCTTACTTCCAGTTAGTCATTCTTTTCACTTTACTCATTCATCTTACATCCCTCTTCAGCTATATTTATGTCAGTGTCTGTATGAAAGAGTAAATAGTTAAATGAACAGGGTCTTCTTAGATGAGATATGCCTCTAAAAAAATTACCATGAACAGGAGCCATGGGCACCTTGTTCTTCCTCTGTAACAGAGTGAAGGAATATGAGGAGATGGGGCTGGCACTGTGAAGCTGAGCCTGATTCCTGCATAAAGAACAAGAACTATCAGAAACAATAATCATACTTGGAAAGGGAATTTTTGCCTCTCTACTCACTTTTGCAGCAGTGGCATTTTATAGAGAATATGTAAAGAAGCCTGGAATATATTCTGTTGTACAAAACCAAAAATATTCAATATGAAGAACTTGTCTCTGCATGCAGTTTCACACAAATTGAAATCTCTACTGCATCCCATTGTCTTGATATGATGTGAATCGTGTATGTAGGACTTTCATGTGACTTTGAGTCTGAGTGCATGTTACCATGTAAGGTCTTATTATATATCATTACATTAATTTACACAGGAGAAAAAATGCTGTTGCTCAAGTTAAATAAGAAAGTTTGGTTTTTAATTTTTATAGAACTATAAAAAAGCTAAATGAAGTTACGTCTCTTCGGTGGTATCTTGTTGATGCAGGATCCATGTATTTTTAATGAATGTGACTAAAGCAAAAGCAAGCATGCTGTTGCACATCTTATGAGTCATGATTTAAACAGTTATAATTTCTAACTTATTTTGGAACTTGACATCTAAACACTGGATTTAGCAATCCAAATTCTGTCGTCCAGTCTTTTAAATTCTTACTACCTGGAGCAAGGAAACAAATTTGTTTTATCTTGCTTTTATTTCCTTTACAGATTGTTTGCTTTGCAGACTAAATTTTGTAAAGTTTCAGTTATTTCATCATTTTTAGATTTCAATTTCTAACTGCTGATATGAATAAGATAATTATACCGGAGCCTGACTGTATGGAAGAAGATGTAGGGTCATACCCCCATATGATAAATGAATATTTTGGTTTCAGCTTTAGTTCTCAGTAAAGAAAAGGTCCTGCATTATATCTGTTGCTCTGAAAGCCAGTCTGCAGATTTCATATACATGTCAAATTATGCTGCATGGATGAACTCTGGGGATGAGAGACACAGAAGAGCTTTTTTACAGATTCTGTTTTGCAATCCCTAATGTAAACCATTTAATCTCCTCTCCTATAGTTTTTGCTCATCTTTAAAACTATTAAAATATGTATTTGCATATCCTTTTCTCGGAAAAATTACCTGCAACAGGTAAGTGAAGCATTTATCCTTTGTGAGTGGAATAATGCTTTCACATGCATTATATGAGCATTAATTAGTAAGTTTAACAATATTCCATACAAGTGAAGACTTGAATTGAGCCTTGCAAAACTGGATTAGGTTCTATATAAGTCTTATGTTTACATTTCAGTCAGCATAATTAATTTCCTTCTTTAAAGACATCTTTATCCCTTATTTATGCTGTGTTTTACATTTGTTTTGGAAAAAGAAGGGGGAGGAGTGAAACAGACTGCAGCTGTTTTTCCATGTTCTTAACAGGGTGAGGCCTCAGTTACATCAGAGTAATGTATCATTGTGGGAATAAATGCTAAACTAGTTGAACAGTGAGGCAAAAATCAAAGTTTACAATTACAAAAGCCTTCAGGCTTTTTTTCTTGATTTCTAAAATGAAGGCAGAAAAAATACTACAAAAATTACCTTCCATGCCACTGTTGTTATGTCAGGTCTTGATGGCTTAGTTTGCAAAGATGTCAAAGACCAGAATGCCTTGCCACAAGACTCTGCTTAGTGAAATTCATGGCAGACTTCTGGCATAGGATCCAGGTTGAATCCACTTGTGAAAAGCAGGAACATGTGATTCTGCAGCTTCACAGTGTCTGGGCAGCAGAGTGTTGTGAAGAGTCTGACCATCTATGGGCAAGAAAAAGATAACCCTGTGTCCAGAAATTTTGCCCTCTGTAAGTTGTAGGATGAGCTGTGTCCTCACAGTATCCACTTCCACTCTCATGAAAGAGTGAGAGAGCTCTTCTAATAAGCAGTCAGCACCAGCCCACTGTCCAGCTGATTTTGTGTAACCAGATTTCCATGTGTTCAGTGACCACTGCCCAATTTTTTTTTTTTTTTTTTTAATGGGACATTAAAAAATCTCAACAGAGGCATGGAAAGAAAAATTTGGAACAGGCTATAAAATTCTGGCTTGACTCTGAGAAAATATGCATATAAAGGGAATGCATTCTTGAAGATATATTTACTTTTAAAGAATTTTTCTTAGGTAAACCATAAACTTAACATAAAGCAGATAAAGATTAGAATTGCAGCTGAGGATAATTCAGTTAAAACTGTATAAAAAAACTAATCCTTGACAGTCCTGTTATTCGACATTATTTTCATCCCTGGAGTTTTCTCTTCCAAGAAAACCCTCAAAAAATCAGAAAAAATAGTAGGATGAGGTAACAGCAGCCAACAATGTCCTCAGTGGAAATCTTTCCTTCATTGTCAGCTTGATGTTGACAAAATTATTCTTCATTTATGACTGTACTATTTGCCTTCTGTTGTTTGCAATCATTCATTATTCCTCGTGGTAGAGACAGACAAGTAGCTGATGCTTTTGCCTTTGACATTATGCCATTACTAATGTTCATCACAACATTTTCTGATATCCATGGGCTTTTTTTTAATGTGAAATTGCAAATGCTGAATATTATCCCTCCATCAAGCTTTTGTGGAGTAAGGCTACTCGTGCTGAAGGATAGACTCTACCTAGAGTTTAACCACACAAATTTGAATAGAAAAATGGCCACTGAGGCCACGATGAAATACAGATTCCAAAGAATTATCAAATCATTTCCTAATTTTTATTCATAAGCTTCTACAAAAACGGTGCCAGAAATTTAAAGGTTTTGTGAAAGAGCTTGACCTCTGCCCCTTGCCCTGAAACTTCTGCTGTCAGTGGAATGGATACAACAGAAAAAAATATCAGAATCTTCATCCAAAAGTCTGCACGTGTGACAGGGAAATTTGAGTTCTTTTGAGAGGAAGAATAATGATCTCCTTTGTTATTTGTAAAAATTGGTAGAATTTTAGTCTGATAAAGACAAATTAGATCTTATTTTTTAAAATATGTATGGTGGGAATGGTTGTCTGAAAAAAATGCCTACTTATGACAAAGACTTATATTTCTAAGGAAAAAACCTCTGACTCTGAAAGGATCCAGACAATAGAACATATGTACCCAGATAATCTTTATTTCAAACAAAACCAAGAGCTATTGACCAAAGAAAACTGTCAATATGAAGGTCCTAGAATTGCTTTGAGAATGGTCTAAGATGTTGCCAGAAAAGACCCAGTACATTCATGATTATTAGAGTCACCTTTACAACAAAAAGAAATGCACACACCAAGATTACATTGGTGTAACCAAGTCAGTGCAGGACTAGGATGTTAAGAAGTCATACTTGTCCACAGAGAAAACAGTACATATGTCAACATACAATCCCAGTTGAGAATGGGCAATAAAAACATTATTACTAAAAGTTACATTTGTTTAGCAAAGAACAAAATGTGTCTCTCAAAAAACTTAGGACCTGCTTTCACAAAAGCTTTACTTTCTCAGAAACTGCATAATTTAGGTTTTTTGGAAATAAGCCTCTGAGTTATCCATTTAAAATAAAAAAGAGAAATGGATTAAACATCTGGAGAAACATCCAGCCAGATCTCTTTATGTTTGTGATAATTCCTCATTCTCACTTTCTTGAGACATAGCATGTTCTGAAACCAAAACCTCTATGAAAGAAGAATTCTTCTCTGATAGAATTGAAACAGATAAAGTGAATTGGGTATACTCATAAAGAGTGTGAAAAAGGAATTCAGATGAAATCTTAAGGAAAGAATCTGTTAATACACCAGCATGATTCACTTTGTTGTTGCTATTCTGTGCCAATTTAAAAATGCATGATTAGAACATAATTTTCAGGAATTAAAATAACAATATTCATTTGCTGTTTCTACCACCAAAAGTTCCAGTGCTTGTCTAGCTCATTAGGTTAAAATCTGGAGAACCCAAGCTGTCTTCAATGTTAATATGAAGAAAAATGGGGAGTGTTTATCACAAATATTTCTTGCTATGATACAAAGCATAAAAGGAATTGATAAACTGTGGTTAATGATGGCAACTTTGAACTATTATTTATAGCAAATTCATTTGTTGGTTTACCTAGTCTGTCCATATCCAGGAAAAAATACCTGAAGAAATGTTGCTTGGTTTCTGCTTCTAAGGCTTGAAGGAAACAAAGAGCAATCTTGGCTTCTAGTTTTATTAGCAGTTGAATATATGAGAAATATAACTCTAGATGACAGAACTCATTTAGGTGTTCCAAAAAAGACAGTATAGTCAAGTTAATGAGTTGAAATAACATGTGAGAAGAGTCAGGTGAATAAATACAGACTGTGTTTAAACGAAGATAAATATTCCATCCCTGAGGCTGTCATAGAGAAAAGTTTAAAAAAAATAAAAGAGAGACAATGCTAGTTTCAATAGCTGTGAGACCTGATCTTCAAAGGCTTTCTGACTCTGAAGTCAAGGCAAGTGCTTGTATATAGGCAATGCAATGAAGCCACTATTTGCTCCAGGAAACTTCCTGACTGTGTGGGAAGCATCCATCCTCCACTGATGGACTTTAAAGAATTGAAGGACACTAATAAATATTCTTCAGGAGAACAAGCACCATTGCTGGTCATAGCCTAACAAAATTTGGTGAGGACTCTGGCTGTGTATAAAAAGAGCTTCTACTTCCCATTGCACTTGATGCAAGTGGAATCAGAAGCTTCCTTTGTCAAAGATGTTCATGGCTTGAGTGAGTTAGTATTTCACTGGATAAAATACTGGCTTGATGGCCCAGGCCAGAGAGTCAATGGGGTTACATCCAGCTGACAGCCAGTCACCAGCGATGTTCTCCAGGGCTCAGTACTGGGATCAGTTCTGTTTCATGTATTTATCAGTGATTTGGATGAGGGGATTGAGAGTACCCTCAGTCAGCTGGCAGATGACGCCAAGTCTGCTGGAGAGCAGGAAGGATCTGCAGAGGGATCTGTACAGTCTGGATCGATGGGCTGAGGACAATGGTATGAAGTTCAACAAGACTAAGTGCTGGGTTCTGCACAGGGTTTACAATAACTCCATGCAGTACCACAGGCTTGGGAAAAGTGTCTGGGAAGCTGCCCAGTGGAAAAGAACTTGGGGGTTCTGACTGACAGCAGCTGAACATGATCCAGCTATGCCCTGGTGGCGAAGAAGGCCAATGGAATCCTGGCTTGTATCTGCAATTGTGTGGGCTTCATGACCTCAGAGGTCTTTTCCAATGTAATTGATCCTGTGATTCTGTGGCCAGCAAGAAGAAATGGCCTCAAGTTCCACCAGGAGATGTTTAGATTGGGTATTAGGAAAAATTCTGTCACTGACAGGGTTGTTGAGCATTGTAATAGGCTGCCCAGGGAAGTGGCGGGGTCTCCATCTTTGGAGCTGTTTAAAACATGCACATGTGTGGCACTTAGGGACATGGTTTGATGGTGGACTTGGCAGTGTTAGGTTAATAGCTGTACTCAGTACAACTGGTATTAGAGGTCTTTTCCAACCTAAATGCATCTGTGATTCTGTGTGATGGTCGTTGCTGCAATCCAGCACCTCTGCATGAGGTAGGCAGGTCATGACCTCAAAGGGTGTGAACTTTTGTAGTTGCTTTGGAAACAGCAGCAAAAATTACTATTCCCCTTAGATGTTTATTTTACACTAGTGCAGGTATCATTTACATGCATGTTTAAACAAATATACCTATGGGCACATATAGGTATATTTGCACCTATCTAAGTGTGTAACAGGAAGACAACCAAAAAGTAATGTCCTTATTGCAAAAGATAGAAGTAACACATCACTGAGCTGCTTAATGAACCCTAGAATTACTTGCTAGACTGTTCTGGTTACATTTAGCAACTCCTAAGTGATAATGAATAGAGCAGTTCAAAAATAAAATAAAAATAATGTGTCCTTAGATTTCTTAATAATTGAACTCTTATTGCAAAAACGTAATAGAACGAGAAATAAATTCCTAAACATCTCAAAAACTGAAGTGCAATTAAGAGGTCTGGTACCCTTCCATAGGTCAGAGTAAATGTCATTGTCTGCATGAAAACCTTTAGAAGGGTAGAAATGCATTGTTACATAGCTCCTGCCCTGTAGGGATAGCACAAGAGAGAAAAATTCAAATATAGCTTCAAAATTCAGGGAGGAAAATTTAAAACACTTTAACCTTCTGGTTTTAATTGTGGTATTGTTCATAATAATTTTCTGGGCACACCACTTAAAACTGTTTTTCAACTGACTCACTGGAGAAAATTTATTCATTCATCGGAGAATTCAGCATGAAACCATCTCTATTGGGCAGACTTATGCTGAAGCTGTGGCATGCTCTGAGGGAACTTTCAGTGGTTTCTTTCCCCAGGGCAGAGGCTGTAATTTTGGTGGTGTTGACAGCTCTATGAAGTGCTATGCATGGATGATCTCCTCATGGTCGTGAAAAGGAAAACATCTGAATTTCCAAATGATTGGGAAATGTGAATTGTTGGACTTCAGTTATGTAGATCCAAAGGGCTGTTTCTTCTTCAATATCCAAATGAGCATAAGACAGAGAGTTGGTGAGTGAAGCACATACTTGTCCTGGAAAGGAAAGAAATAGAAGCCAGTACATGGTTTCTGCAGACTAAGTGAAAAGCTGTGAACTTCACTATGAATTTATAAATCAAAATGTACATTTCTTGGCCCATTATTCTACTGAAGTTGTAAAATCATGTACTTCCCCTTTCCAAGATTACATGCAAAATACAGCCGATTCAAAATCTAGATTACTATTTCTTTTTGTGAAGGAATATAGATAAAAATTAGGCAAATTAACTGGATATTCCCATTGAGTATAAACTGATATATTTATTATCAGCTGGAGATATTTTAGGGAACAAAGAGGATTTCAAAACTAAGTTTCCATTTGTATGTACATATGTTATTTGTGCAACTAAAAGCCTAATTAGGTTGCTAGCAATTCATTTGCTGGAACAGAGGATGTGTTGTACTCATACTGAACATGCGTGGTTTTGAAGTCTTCTGTTGGATTCCATAATGTCAAAATTTTATTGGTCTTGTGCCAGTATTAGAAAAATTGTCTTGAAATGCTGTTCTCCACTCCCCCATCTCTCTTACTCAAATCAGTAACAGATTTTCAGTTTTTTATGTCTAGAAAGTAAATGTTATGAAGCCTTCCCACATTTACAATCTCATGCCATTTACGACTGGAATCCCTTAAAAGAATTCTGTCTCTACTAAATCAAAATTTTTATAATTGACTCAATGGCTGAGCCAACTAATTTGCTCCACGCTCACCATCTTCCACATAACCAAGTTAATAAACCCAGAAAAAATAATGAAATATGATATTTGCACATTTTGTTAGAAAGCTATATAGTCCAGAATCCTAAATTACTCTTTTTATTTCTTCATTCAGGAAACCATTCTTCCTTATATTCTATCACACTTAACTGAGGAATTTAAAACACTGGCCAGGCTTTCTTACAACAAAGAATTTAATACAGTGAAAAGCAAGTAGCATTTAAATTGCAGTGTGGATTTGAGAGAAACATTTACAATTTAGCATACTGCATCAGCTTTTAAGGCTTGGGTAACCTTATTTTAGCATTTATTTGTATTAAGATTCTTAAATATTTCTTCTCTCATTGGCTCTGAAAATGGAAGCCCAATGCTAACAGACTATCAAAATACTGTGACAGAGATGCTGGAAACTTAAATGATATATAGGGACAGGGAGTAGAAAGATATTTTTCATAATTTACTATTGTAAATCACATTGGTCCAGATTCTTAAAACAAAATATACAAATATTTGACAGTGTCCAAAAGCTACCTTAGTTAAAAGAAAGCTGTTCTTAGGGTAGGGTTCCATGCAGTTATATTTTTCTGCTGAAAAATCTTGAACTGCTCTCTTAGTAAACTTTTTGTTGCTGTGCCACTAGACCATAAAAAAGAACAATAGTTTTATATAGAAAGGTTCTTGCTCAACTTCTGAGACAATAAAAAAGGAGGTCATAGGTGATACATCTATTAATGTTGCCTTGTTTATGTCATGAATCAATTTTTTTCTAAAATTTCATATAAACTCACTGATTAAAAACATCAAACCCACACAATTTAAGTTGCATTCAAGTGGTTGCAATAAAATCCAGTCTTCTGCCCTTTCTAGGATTGTTCAACTCTAACCTGAGCAAAACTTTTAAATACTTATTTCTTACAAAGTCTATTTATTTCAGAGAGCTCTATAAAGTGTACATTTGCTCAGTTCCTTTGATCTTCATTGCACAGATGGAAACAAACCCAGCTATGTATGTAGGAACATGCACAAGCTGTTCTGCTGGAGAAGGTTCTGTGTGCCTTGGAGTCTTCGAGAGCCCTTTGTCCCGTTCTTAGGGAAACAGCTGGAATACCTGGCACAGCACTCTCACTGTACTTGAATTCACCAGTCTGGCTTTTTACTTCAGCAGGAGAGCAAGAGAAAATAATGAATACTGATTGCTAAAGCAATGCTTATTCTATCTTTCATTTCCAGGATAAAGGGACAGTGGGGTATATATGAAATAATTTCTTAACTGTTGCAATAGCAAAAATGCCTTCTCTGTGGTGAAAGTTTCAGCACTCTGATCTAAAAAATTAAATACATCCGAGACTAAAAAGTCTGCTTGTTTTTTTAATTTTACAAGGAAATGGCTCTCTTTTTCTTTAATAAAAATTGTTACATGTCTGTAGTTCTTTTGACTATAAATAAAAATTTTATAAGCTACAATAGGAGTTTTGATGACAATCATGGTTAGATTTAGGCAGTTCTTAAATATAATTTTTTAGCCTGCATATCCAGGACAAGATATGCGATATTTGCGAACAATATCTGGATGACTGCCACATCCAGAGGAAATATACTATTATCTGTGATCTTGAGACATCACCCCATTAATTATTACTTATTTTATCAGAAGCTGTTCCCTCATACTCAGATATAATATAAATAAAAACTTTAATAAGGCCGATGGAAAAATCAAAGACTGCTGATTGTTGCTGATGACAATATTCTCTTGTAATACCTCCATGACCTGCCTCCTTTGCTATGCTCTCCTGGTACAAGAGTAACGCTCACCTCACACTGTGGTCAAATGCCACACTCTGCTTCTGAAAAGTAAGAAGAAACCTCTTCCTGGTAGCAAAGTGCCAAGTGATGTGGAACTAGAGACAAAGATGAATTTTTTAAAAAGTGATATTTCTGACACTTTTTACACTGTGTGCCTGCTCTACTCTTTTAAGTAGCATTCACATTTGCCAAAAATCCCAACTTATATGAAGGAGGCAATGGAGCAGAAAAACGAGGTAACCCAAAACCCTGTGAAAGTAATCCCTTCCTTGGCCCAAACTGCTAATGCTGGTTTTTCACTGTGGACTGATGAGACCTCTGTAACATGATAGAAAATGCGGCATAGCATCACAGTCACAAATTTGGCGTAACAGGATTTAAACTGAGGGGCTGTGGGGAAACTTGACTCCTCAAAACAAAACTGCTGCAAAGATGTACTTCTCCTTACAGTGAGCCTAGTGGCAGAGCTTAAGGAAGAAGTGAAAAGGAGTCTTAGGTAGTGAGAAAGAGACATAGACAGGTGGAGTTACTCCCTTCCAACCCTGAGAGAATCCCAGCAGGAGTCAAAGGAGCCCCACTCCTCTTGCCATGTGGCAGAAGGGGGAGATCTACTAGATAGGGGGAAATTTAAATGGGCCCCTACTAGGGGAGGTAAAATAATCCTCTCCTAACACTCATCACCTTCCCAGGTGCCTTTACAGAACAGGTACAAGGCCCTGTGTCCAGAGGGTCAGGCAGATGACACTAGAGAAAAAATCTGGAGGTCTCCCAGTTGCACTTACTCTGTCAGATGGATCACAGACTGGGGCATTAGGAAGAAAAGAAGGGCAGCTGTAGCAGGTGACTCCATTCTGAGGGGAACGAGCACCCTGTATGTGACCTGGACCTTTCCCACAGAGAAGTCTGCTGCCTCCCAGGGGCCTGAGTATGGGATATTACCAGGACACTCACTGGACTAATTCAGCCTTCTAATTATTACCCAGGATGCTGATTTGGAGAATACCTTAAAACAAAGGGGTGCAGAAAGGATGGTCACACTTAAAGAAGGAAATCCTGAAGGTGCAGGAGCAGGCTGTCCCTATGGGGCAAAACATGACCCAGTGGTAAGTTTAAACATAAGGGAAACCAACTTCTCCCTCACCTTTGCTTGAGGTAGCTAGAGCTGCCACAGATCTGGTACCTTCTCATTACACTGAAGTCCAAAGTGGGAGGTGGAAAGGCAGAGGAGGATTTTTAAAAATGTTTTTTGCGTTAGGACATCACATAATCAAGGCCTGGAACACAGATGGGAATTTCCAGTCTGTGAGCAGTGAAAAGCCCTATGGATCCTGTGTAGGCCTGATTGGTCACCTTCCTGGTTTTGATACTGTGCTACAAGGTTTTTGGGTGCTATTCTACACAGCAATAACAACAATAAATCCAGAACCCAAAATTCATAAACTATGGATACTCCTGTATAAGAGCAAGGACAAAGTCACTTTAGATGACACTCTAGGTGTTGACAGTCAAGAGGGGGATTTGATTTTTTTTTTAATTTGGATTGAAAAAGATGCAAACCAGACAACAAATATAATATATTACAGTAATTTTTCTGTTCTAAAGTGCCCCTCACTCATGGTACTGCAAATGGCTCAGGGAAAAATTTCAGAGGTAAACTAATTAACTGAGTAAATAAATAATTTTGTTCCAGCAGAGACTTCTGGAGAACAAGATTTTCCATGTAAAACAGTGATCCTGGGAGTGGTACAAATTCTTGTTACCCTGCTGCTTTCGGCAAACAGAAATTAATCCTCCCTTGCAGCACTCAGAAGGACATTGGGCTTTTCTCTGGCCAGACCATTCTTGCAGCTTCCAGTTGTTGGAAATCTTTGGAATAGATTCAAGTTTCTGAAATTCCCTGGAATATTGTCACTTTCATGATAGGAAATTGTCTATGTGAGCACAGTCTTAAAAACTGTCTGCCTTTGGGAAACAATCTTGCTACTGTGCAAATAAAATTGATGCCCTAAGATATAAGGTCTAATTTGGTGTTATTTTGTGAGGGGTATGGCTCATCCTACATCTGTTTGCCTGGAATGAATGACATATCGGACCTTTTTTGCTTTCAGCTGCAAACCAAAATCCATTTGCTGTGTTCTCATTTGCATTTAATTTGCAATTTCTGATGAAATTTTGGGAGGCCCTGTTCTGGAGAGATCAGGACCTGGGTCACTGAGCCATAACACTGAAGTGTCATCAGCCATGGTGAGGATTATCAAAATCAAAACATCTTCTTTCTGCCTATTTCCCACAACTACAGACCCTCAGGAGTAAGAAGGATGATGAAAAGGACTTGGAAATGTTGGTGGATTAGAGACTTGACATGACCCAACAATGACCACTCACAGCCCAGAAAGCCCAAATTTGTCCTGGCTGCATCCAAAAGCAGTGTGGCCTGCAGGGTGAGGGAAGGGATTCTGTCCTTCTGCTCTTCTCTGGTGAGACTCCAGCTGCAGTGCTGCATCAGCTCTGGTGTTCTCAACATAAGAAAGACATGGAACTGTTGGAGAGAGTCCAGAGGAGGGGCACCAAGATGATTAGAGGGATGGAGAACCTTTCCTATGAGGAAAGGATTGTTCAGCCTGAAGACGAGGTTTCGGGGTGACCTAACTGAGACCTTTCAGTACCAGAAGGGAGCCTGCCAGAAAGCTGAAGAGAGACTTTTTACAAGGGTCTGTAGTGACAGGACAAGAGTGAAAAGCCTTACAATGAGAGTAGTTTAGATTAATTACTAGGAAGAGCTCTTTTCCATGAGAGTGATGAGGCACCAGAACAGGTTGCTCAGAGAATTATGGATGCCCCAACTCTTCCAGAGTTCAAGGTCAGGCTGGATGGGGCTTTGAGCAACCTGGTCTAGTGGAAGGTGTCCCTGCTCATGGCTGGGGGCTGGAACTAAGTGAGCTTTAATGACTTTTCCAACCAAAGTCATTCTATGATTCTATAATTCTATGATTGTATGACAAGGTAACCAACAGAAATTAATTCAACTAAAGTTATAGATAGAGATTGAAAGGTAGATTAGATGCTATGTGCAAAATATATGGGTTTTTTTTGTGTTTTATTCAACAAAAGAATGTGAATGGGCCCCAAAAGGGAGGAAAAAGCAATTAATTTCTACTTAAAGCTGCTATATATTGCAGAAGAGGGATGAAAAGGTTTCATATAGAAAAGAATGTGACCTACCTAATAATACTCTATTACAAGAAGACACATGTCCTTTGAAGTCACTGTTGTTGCATCTACTTGCCTTGTGACTATGCCTCCAGAAATTCACTTTTACAGCTAAATCCAATGTTTGGTAAATGTGTCCAGACTGTAAATATATTGTGTTGACAAGGATAACAGAAATTTGCATCAAAGAGGCTCAGTCATGAGCTGTGAGTAAAAACAGATAATCTAAAGCCAAGCATTTTCCAAATTTTTATTGTCTGGACAATATGTGCAGCTTTCAACGGCTAGTCTTTGTTGTTTTAAAATTTTGAAGTTTACCATAGTACATGGGGTAAAACACTATAATCACATTTTTCTCGGAGTTTTCTCATGGGTTGCCTTCAGCTGCTTGTATAAAAGAACAGTGTTTCTTAAATCTTGTTCCTCTAGACAATCTCATTCTATACATGTGTTTAGTGATGCATTCATGTTTTGGAAAGAAGTGTGTTATAACCACAATTGTGCACCATCTGGGAAGTGTACAGCCTGGGTAAACCAGCAGCAGATTTCTTTTGCTTGCAGCTGCACAACCCAGTGAAATTTAGGTTTCTTTCTTGAAGCCCAGCTCCTCCCAGTGTTTGCCAGAGACTGGACGTCCTCAAATAGGACAAAAGAAGGTCAAGGGAAGGCAATCTACCTGCAGGCATGTGGGCATGTCTGCCCTCTTTCAGAAAGCCTTCAAGGCACGTGTGCGGTCTCACTGTATGTTGAAAATTACCAATGGAGCAGCCTAGTAAAATACAGGCGCACCAAGTACTTCTCATAGCAGGTAATGTTATCCAGAAGTTTGTACTTCCAAAGATTTATAAATATGCATCAGATCCCTTAACATAAAGTCAAAAGAAACTAAAACACACTAACTTCTTTTTAAGACAGCTGTAAAGCAGAAGGGCATATTCAGAGGATGTAAACATCAGGAGAACCTGCTTAAGGTTGAAGTTGTCACAGGACCTCACAGAAATGCAGACACTGTCTGGGGAGAAGCAGGGATCCTGGATCCAGAAAATCCTAGCCAAGGGGCTTCCTGAGGGCTAAATTCAGGATGGGGAGCAGCACAGCAGCAAAGGAATTGTCACTGCAGCTTCAACTGCATTTTTATTGCCTGTAACCTTTTTGCTAAGTCCACATGCTAAGAACTGTCTAAGCCTCTGTTGGGTCACCAGGACATGAATCTCACCTTTGCTGGATATTAAAAAGCCTGTCTATTATCATGGGTCTGTGTTTTGTGGGACACGGTGGAGCTGCAGACACTCCCAGTGAAGACTTGTCTCAGGAGATTGGCATCATGGTGAGCACAGGGAAGCCAAATACCATCTTCGGATATTCCCCAGGTTGCCAAAGATGAGTTTTCATCACACAGTGAACACATAGTACTTTATTGCTCTGCTGAAATATTCCCAGATATATTATCATGCCTAATGGTCCCCTTTTGACCTCAAGGTCGTCTAATTATGTCTCGCCTCTGCAGAAGTAAAAGATTGTAATACTTGCACTTTACAATGATCCTAACCAGATCTTGGAGAAAAAAATTGACAGTCTGTTTGCATTGCCTGCATGCAAATTGTTGGGCAAACAGGGTTGTGTTGTCAGTAGCAAACCTCATCTCTAGTAATGTGGAAAAAAGACAATTCTCGCATCAGTCAGCTATTCCAACTGCCTTGGGAAAAGTTAGCTGGAGCTTGCATTTCCTAAAAACCAAAATTGAATAGTGTGCTGTGAAGCCAGAGTTTGTAAGCAATCTTGCAAGACATCTGAGACACAGGTCTCAGTCAGTCCTCTTCCCCTGTCCTGGCAACATCTTTGGATGGAGGGCATTACTACAGGAGGCAGAGCTGTAGCCTGTGAACCTTGATTTTCAGGATTTACAGACCAATAGCTCATGAGGGTGCAGAGACTCCTTTTAATAATAACAACCACCCAAGGAGTTGAGAAAAACAGAAAATATTTAATCAATGAAACCAGCTGCCTGTTACTTGTTATGTGGTCAGGGAGGAGGTAAAAGGTGCTTATTTTTCCTCTTGGGTTGCTCCAAGGAGTACCTTCAGAGCTTCTGACTCAGAAATCTTCATTCACTGCAAATCTTATTAAGTGAAGCATTGGTGTCTTTCAGCTGGGAAGGGCTGCACACCATTCAGTGAACTCTGACAATAGCCCTGATGTTTTTATGTCTGTCTCTTTCCAAGAGCAGCCTGCCTGTCCATGATGTGTGGTGCTACAGAACTTTTCACAGTATTACAAAGAGCACACATGCCACTGGTCAGCTGAGGAATTGACCCAGCTGTACAGGGTTAGAGAACTTCTTAAAGACTTCCTATTAGGGTGTCAGTTTCTCCTTTCACCCCTCCCCCATGAGACCCTTTTTTATCCCCACTCTTTGAGCAGCTATGCCCTGCTCCAGCACTTCAGAGAGGAGAACAAGCAGAACTACCACTGGTTGCAGTGGAGAGGGAAGGGTATGTAGCCCACTTCCAGCCTTTCTGTGTCTGCACTGCTGGGACAGGGCCAAGAAAGCAGCAAAGACTAGGAGATCACAGTTGGTAATGTTGTTATCAGTGGGTGTTGGGACAATTTACTGCTGATACTTTTGGTACAAGATACTGTGGGAGTAGAAATATGTTGCCCATCTCTACTTAGTCTTGAACAAATGACGGATTCCAGGAATGAAGGAAGAAACTAGTGACTGTGGACAGTGCTGTTAATGCTTTGTCTGAAATGGGAACCATTTTCTTTTTGAGTAACACTGCACACACATGCCTCTTGAAAATAGTACAAGAGAATATCCTAAATGGTGCTATTCATTTAATAGTTTTTCATTAAGATAGACAATACTGTTGATTTATAATTTACTGATCTGATTTTGAGCTCACCCCAGAACCCAGATCACTGAAGAAAAAAAGTTTGAACTCCCATCCTCTGGTCATAACTTTCTCTAGAGGCACTAGTCCCTATGGAAACAATCCAGTTACTTTGTTGTATTTGACAATTTTACAGCCATCATAAACAGCATGAAATGGCCTTACTTTGAAATGCTGGGGCCACTTGTCCTCTACTGCCTCAGGTCAGACTGAAGACAGGATGGAGTTCGGCACAGCTGAAGAAAACACTCATGTGAACATGCTCACAGCTTAAAAGCAAACAGGATTAAGGACCATTTGTTTGTTGGAGATTCTTTAAAACTTTATTTTCCAGAACAAAATAAGTCACTCCAGTCCAAACCCTTTGCTCAAAGCAGGGTCAATTCAAGAAAGTTGCTGTGATATTTTTCCTTATCTATGGTAAATAACTTTGTTTAGATCATCTCCTATATACATACATATATATGTGTATATATATACACACACGTATATATATAAAGGTACTTGAGGGGAAAAAGTCTAGCCAGAATAGATTCACATAACAGTGAAGTAGAAAGCCAGTCAATATCCAGCTTTCCTACATTTTTTTCCTTCAAGCAAATGTAAAGAGAAGATGGCATTTTGCCTTGTACAGTGCTGTTACAGTTACAGAAGGACCTCTTTTCTTTGGACTGAAGACTTAAATAGCCAATAAAAACAGTATTCACTGGTCAGCACGGTGTTGCTTGTGTTGCCTAAAAAGTGATACCAGGCCATGCACTGCATACATACTGCATGTTAAAGGGCTGACTCCAGTCAGATATGCATGGAACCAAAGACTGTGCATTTCCATAATCTCTCTGGGCAATACAGCATTCTACAGCCCCCTCTTAGTGACTTCAGACAATCTCTGTGACCTGAGACAGCCCAGACACTGAAGAACATACCAAAAGAGGGGACTAGAAGGCAATGAAGTCTTAAGATTGATTTTAAGTTCTGTGGTGTAACCTAGAACCAGAAGTTTCAAAATATCAAGTTGCTGGATTTAAATAAATCTGCTGCAAGCTGCTATACTTATATTCCATTTCAACATATCCTGAAAACACTGAAATTCTGCCACCAATTCTACTAGCTACAGAAAGTGTCACTATTAGAGCCTCTTTGTCTCTCTAATGTCACTATGAATGTTGGAAAGGGGGTCATTTCTATAAAATCCATTGAAAATTTAATTACAGAAGAGGGAGGGATTGTTTGGATATCTGTGAGGATTTTAATTTGTCCAAACAGAAATGCAGGGGGAATCCGAAATGTCAATTTGCAATGCTTCAAATCTATCCTTGAAATCCCAGTCTCTGGTCATACTTGCAATGCTCTTTATTAGGACAACTCTGCATTATAAAATAGTATTCATTCATTGCTAATGGCATAACTCTTGAGATTCTTGAACTTCTTTCATTTATGTCAGAGAGGTTCGAAAAATATTGAACTAATACAAAATAAAAGATGTCCCAATGTTATTCACCTTCACATTATCCATTTCATTATTTACTCTAATACCGTTATTTTAACAAAGCACAGTTTATAATAAAAGGTTTTAAGAACAGTTGAATTTTTTTTAATTTTGTCAACAGTATTTGTCTGTGGAAATACATGGAAAGAAATTGTAATTGTGAAGTCTTTTCTTCCTTCTATCATATAGACTTTTCCATCACTGGTTTTGTAAAGTTTTTCGTAGCATATCTTCCTTTAGGAAGGCAAGAAACGTGTTTCTGACATAATCATAATATGGCAACAGAGAGCAGGAGTACATCAATACAGAACCTTGTAAATGTAAAATAAATATATTTCCCATCCTCAGAACATAGGAATGAAGCCAAAAGGAAAATAAATCTTCAGAAGTTAGAAGTTTTCTTCCAATAAGTATTTTAGAGTGATGGGTTTGGCAGTACCCAAATTCCCAAAGAAAAGGGACAACCTGAGTTTCTCCCACTTTGTCCCAAATCTGCCTTCAGCCCACAGAAGTGAGAACCTGACCCTACCTGAAGTAGTGCCCTTGAACTCCACTAGGACTGTAGGTCTGAAGGATCACCTCTGGGAGGAAGTTGTATCCTTGCTGTCAAGTAAAAGATGCTCATACCAAAGGGCAATCAATCAGGCATAAAACACACAGGGGAAACTGATGAAGGTGAGGTGACAGGTGAGGAAACTTTTGGGATCCAGGTCACTGGTAAAGCCTAGAGGAAAAAGCTCTACATAGTTGAGGGAAAGAACACTGTTCTTGTGAGTGAGATCAGTGAACAAATTGTGTGCCATCTGCAATGCAGAGATACAAATAACTCACAGAAAAATATCTTGGTCTAAGGAATAAGCTTCTGAACAGATTCTGGAAGCGCAGTTTTATGACTTGTAAACAGGAATTTGCAAGGCTGAAATAGTCATCTTCTGTTTAGTATAAAGGGGAATAACAGCTAAGAAGGGTGGCAGTGCTGGTACTGTCTGTGGTCTGGCTGGCTACAGAAACACTGTGGACAACGTTGAACAGACAGCCACATCTGCCCTCCTCAGCAGGAGGAAAGCCACGGCCATGTGGATCCCTGCAGCATTTAGTTAGCAGCGGCAAAATGAAAAGCTTCAGGCTGCATCTCTGAAACATTACAGGAAAGTCACTGTGTACTACGGTTCAGGACCAAATAAAAAGTCACACAGGCAAGGGAAGAAAATGTTCTGTTGAAGCAAATGTTAAAACACAGAAATACATTTCACCTGGCAGCTTGTCACATTCCACTGAAGTAACTGAGTGGGCAAGTGAGTTCACAGCACAAGCTGAAAGGATGCCTACCTTTATATCTGACTTGATGGCAATAGTAGGGGCTGGATAGGTTGCAGATCCTTGCAGAGAGACTGTAGGCACACATTCCTCACCTTTTCATCCTAGAGAGAAAAAGAAAAGGAAACGTTCAGGAAACTGAGTGACAGATGAAAGAAATGGAAGTTAGGGCCTTGAAATAGCAGATCAACCTCTGAACAAGCATTGAACAGCTGCACATATGCTTTACACAGAGCCAAATCTAGAGTGAAGAAGAAAATTAGGGGAAATGGCCCATATTTTTTTAGTGGAAGTTTGTTGGACTGCAAATAGCATTTGAGGATAATGCATAACAGATGGTAACTTAATGGGAAGGGAGACAGAAAGCAATTTACAGTATATAAACTCTTCTGTGAAATAGCAGGGCAAAAGAAAGTGCTGAAGGGATACAGGGTAACTAGCAAATGGTATGGAAAGTGAAGGAGCTGTGGCCTGCTTGAGATAAATGAGAACCTGCATCTGTTGGCTATCTTTTGGGCAAAAGATAAAGAGACATAGATATCCACTGAAAATAACAAGAAAAGGGGCAAAAGGGCCAGAGAACATTAGCACAAGTGCAAAGTTAATGTGCAGAACACCAGTAAAACCTTAACTGAAGGAGTGTTTGTAGGAGTGCTCCACTCTCCTGTATCTAAACTCCAGCAAAGAGAAGATTAGAAATCAGAACTATATAGGACACACCTAGGAGTTAAAGAAAAGGAATGAAATCTTCTGTTGCTTTCAAATAGACAGTATAGAGGAGGTAATAAGAAAAGAATAGTACTACACTTTCTTCTGTAGCCCCCCTTCATCTGTCCCTTGATACTACAGTATTTTTACTGTTGGGCATATGCAGAGCATGAACACCACATTATTGTGGTGCTTAGAGCATTAGACCATACTTTACTCTTGATAGGATCATCAGACCAGGACCTCCATTAACCTTACTTGTAGATCCTGTGTCTTGAGGGAAAGGGAGAAAGACCTCAAATCATGATCTCGAATTTCCCAGCAAGGTGCTCTTAGCACACAGGGATAAGTTGGGCTCAGGCAGAAACTCTTTCTATTAGGGCTTCTCTGTCTGTATGAATAATTGAATTCATATTTACCTGGACCAGGGAGAGCAACCATTTGTTAAGGCATTAAGTTAGGAGTGAGCATTATCAAGCGAACATTTGAATATTAAACACCCCAGAAATACTTAATTAAATACCCCAGAAATGGGATAACCTTGCTGAAGAATTAAGCTCTAATAAGTGAAAGTAGGAGTTCTGAGATTAAGTGAGTAGTGCTGTAATGCTAATGCCTGAAAACTGCAAAGGAAACCTAAGTAGCACTAAGCTAGAGTGACAGTGTCTAACCATGACCATCTCTGTCTCCAAAATCCATGACTGAGAAACATGTAGGCTCTATATGCAGCACATGAGGAGAATGTGTTGGGACACAAAGCTGGGAGGAGTGGCTGATACCCCAGAGTGCTGTGCTGTCCTTCAGAAGGACCTCAACAGATTGGAGAGATGGGCAGAGATGAACCATCTGAAATTCACCAAAGACAAATGCATGGTCCTGCACCTGGGGAGGAAAAACCCCAGGAACCAATATAGGATGGGAGCTGACCAGCTGTAAAAACTCCACAGAGAAGAGGGCCTGAGGGTCCTGGTGGACAACAAGCTGTCCATGAACTGCCAATGATATCCTGGGGCACATTAGGAAAAGCATTGCCAGCAGGTCACAGGAGGTGATCCTGCCCCTCTACTCAGCTCTAGTGAGGCCACATCTGCAGTGCTGTGTCCAGTTCTGGGCTCCTCAGGGCAAGAGAGACATGGAGTTCTAGGGCAGGTCCAGCAGAGGGCTACAAAGATGAATAAGGGACTGGAGCATTTTTCATTTGAGGTCAAGTGAGCTGTGCTTGCTCAGTCTTGAGAGGACATGACTGAGAAGGGACCTCATCAATGTCTGTCAGTATCTGGAGGGAGGGTGCCAAGAGGATGGAGCCAGGCTCTGCTCAGTGGTGCTGAGCAATGGGACAAGAGACAACAAGAAGAAACTGAGGCACATGAAATTCCACCTGAATATGGGATGATGTTCTTTACTGTGCAGACGACTGAGAATTGGAACAGATTGCCCAGAAAGGTTGTGGAGTCTCCCTCACTGGAGGTATCCAATAACTGTCTGGATGCAGTCCTGTGCTGTGTGCTCTAGTATGACATTGCTTGTGCAGGGAGGTTGGACCTGTGTGGTCCCTTCTGACCTGACCCATTCTGTAGTTCTGTGAATTATGTAGCATCTACAGAACCCAGCCTGTGGAGACAATAGACAGTGTAGCTGAAAGACTATACCAAGAGAAGTACAGGTTTTAAGTATTGCATCTTGGTGTGTATCTTGCCCAGGCTGAGATAGCAGCCACTTGAATTGAGAGCTTATATCTCTGATTCTTCTCTGAAGTACTGTTTTTTTTTCAGGCTGCAGAGGAAGGAGAACAAGAAACCCACTTTTTAATTCAGAGTCTAGAGATTAAGAATGTTAATTATGCCTCACCTTCCTTTCTGCAAGACAGCATTTCAAAACTCTGCAGAAGTATGGATACTATGAAAAAGGAAATGGATAAAGCACAAAACTCCTGTGGAAAAGAGGCCAGTTTTATTTAACATTTAAAATGGAAATAAATATCTGAGAGGCTATTTATTGGCAAAGTAAAACATGACAATTAAAATTACTTTAAAAGCAGCAAGGATCATGAAGTTGTAGTCAAGCTGAAAGCACAAAAAATGGAAAAAAAGCATTTCATAAAATTAATTCTTTATGTCTGTAATTAAGAATATAGTCCTGCATCTGTTGTATTCTATTCAGCAGATATTTAGCTGAATGTAGAAGGAAACTAGTAAGCCCCAGCATGTGTTAATGTGTAACTCATTTATTATAATGGGTCTGTATTCACTTCACTGCATCTACAAAACTCCTGCTAATAGCAAGTAATATTGAGTTAATGAGGTAGTGCAAACACATTAAAGGCCATATAGATCTGTAACAAGAAAGCCTTGAGAATGACACAATTGAGATTAACGGTGCCCTATGGATTCTCTTAAAATCTACACCTAGCTTGTCCCTATTAAAGCACTAAATACTATTACTACAGCAGTTTGAGTTACAGTGACAGTCTAAAAATAACTAAAAAGTGTTTTTTATTGAAAGATCTAATTCTCAATACTGATTTATAACTATTCACATGGGTACCAAAAACTTTTTACTAAGATTTTTTCTCCTTTGATTTTGGAATTGGCAGCCAAACAGATTAAGATTATCCCACTTTGTCACAGAATCACAAAATCAGAATCACAGAATATGCTGAGTTGGAAGGGACCCTGAAGGTTCATCAAGCCCTTCTGTAGCATGTAGCAATTAGCAAAAAGCTGTAGCATGGCAATTTAGTTATAGGATTTTGGACCCATTCTAGAAAAGTCTTGTTGCTTTATATAGATATAAATACATTTATAATAGAAAATAAGGTTCTACCAAATTATGATCAAAGTTTACAGAGTCTCCAAGATATGTTAGGAAATTTATGTAGCAAAACTGTGAAATTTTCCCAAAATGGATAAAAGGATAAAAGGATAAACAAATAAAGGCTTCCAGACTGTTTTATCTGGTGATATTTCAAGTTAACTGAAAGTTGACTTCTAATAACAAATGAAAACTTACACCTCATTTGAAAATAAATATGTGCCTAGTGTTCATCTCTCTACAAGATGCAGGAGAACAGAAGTACCGATGGAAGCTGTATTTACCACGGGACAGCTGGAGGCTGGACAGCCTGGCATAAACAAGCTGAGGAAGGGCCACTTCTCTGGGAGAGGGGCCTCCACTTGTCTTTGCTTATTGTGTCATGCAAACCTGAGGACTCAGAGACTGACATCTAACCCCATTCCATTACATGTTTCTCTTTGAGGTAATTATTCCCATTTTTCTATCCATTCAATTTATATGACAGATCGCTATGTATGTTTTGCTGTATTTTGTTTTACTCAATGACAGATAATGTTTTAGGCTTTTGGACCTAAAATTCTTTGCATAGAATGAGGTTGCCTTGCATGGTTGCCTTGCATGGTCTTCTTGGACAAATAATTAGTTGGCCTACTTTACATTTCTGAATAGCAGAGTACTTGAGAAAAAAATGACTGTGACATAAAAATTGAATAATGAAGTATTTATATTAATCTTCTTTTATGTTTTGCAGAGGCAAATAAATCAATATCTTATAGACTAGCATAAAAATGAGCAAATAAAACTGGCAGATAGTGAATGCAGAAATATTTCCCATTCATGCCATGAGTGGTTTATGACAGTAATATATTATTGATGCTCTGTCTACCCGTAAGATTCAGATACTCTAAAAAAAAGCTGAGCCCAAATGTCCCATAACTAATTTTCCTACTGTACACAGTGTCCTTGTCACCCTTTCTGAAATACTGTCTGACCAGTAAAAAGGTAGACTAAAAGTATGCATGGAGTGTAAATCAATCACATTCCTCCCAATTTCATGAAAGAGTTAAAATTTTAAATTTCTTAGCTATGCCACTTTCTCCAGCCTGACTGTACCTTCTTCTGAGGTTTTCTGGAATTTGTCCGATTGCTTAGATGTCCCCATATGTTGCAAAAAACCTCCACACATTTAGTATTCTCTCTGCTTCTTTCCTTCCCTTCCACCAAGCCTCATCATAGCCATTTCTAATTTGTTGCCTTGGGCTGATGACAATTACCACTTAAGAAATGATGTCCTGATGTACATATTTCAGAGCAGAGCAGATTGCTGAAGCACTGATGTGAGACTGCTGCTCTGAATTCCCTAATGTTCAAGCACACCCACTGCCCTGCATGCTACATGCAGACTTGCTGAGTGAGGAGGGCACAGTGGTGTGGAGGAGAGGGATGGGAGCACTGGCAGCAGGTGAGCAGAGGTCTCTCTGCTCCTGCTCCTCTGCCTGTCCCACAGGGCACAGCTGCTGCCCCAGCCTTGCTGATTCAGCTGCACTGCAGCAGCAGCCTTCTCCTGGATGAAGAGCAGGCACTCTGCACACTGTCTCAGCTGGCCACACAGAAATCAGCAGTAAGAAATGGGGAATACTTCAGGGAATTACTTCCCATCTCAGCATCCAAGGCATCGCAGTTGAAATTTTCTGAAGAGGATACCTGAGGCCTCAGATACAAGCTATATTGTTTGGTCTGTCTTGTTCCTGCATTAAAAGGCTTTCAAAACCTTAAACTGTAACTTTAAGATACAAGTCACACAAGAGTTGTATTTTTAGTATACAAAGTCTTTAATTTTAAGTTATGTAACCAGAAATAAACAGGTTATACAAGTTATAAATTGTTGGTTGCGTGCATTTCAGTAGGCTTGGGCACGACGATTATGTTGTATTATACTAAAAAAAATTCTGATAGCATCATTTTTCATCAACAAAAAAGAACTACTTGGAATACAATCTGATTCAATGCAAAAATTCAATAAGAAACTAGGGAGTATTATAAGAGCCAAGGCTCACTGCCACCAAAATATCAAACATAAACTCAGCCCATGCTGGCTATTTTAAAGAGGGTGAATGTGTGCCTTTATTATGGGAATAAAGTATGAACAAGGTAGTGGTGAAGAACAATAACTATTAGAAAGAGATGATAGATGACTGCATTGGTGTTAGCAGCAAACAGAAAAAACCTACAAAAAAAACCTACCAAAAAAAAACCCTAAGAAGCAACCAAGAAAATCTGGTTTGAGTAAGGTATGGTTTAACACAGCTTAAATATACTTAAAAGTAACAAATAGGCATTCCTCATTAAAGGGTGATGGATCTAATGACTTTCTTAAGGAGCCAGAACATCCTCCATAGTATTCAACAGGTGCCTGCCTGGGTTAAGTGGACAGCTGGTCCTGCACTAATCAAGGAAAACATAACTGTTTTCCAGGGTTTTCTTGTGATCTTGAAATCTTCTAATGTTCAGTAGGATCTTGAGATACATGCATACCTGAAACCCCAGGCTGACACTTTCCAATAACACAACTTCAAAAAAAAATCAGTAATAAACTATTTCTCAAGAGATACTTTTAAAATTTTGCTGTGCTTACATTTATTTTTAACATGCTTTTTAGTTTTAAAAATTCTTCTTTAAAAAAAAAAAGATCAGTCTGGAAATAAATTTGTTATGACTGAATTCAGAAATCAAAATTGAATAAATAAATTGATACCCTTCCCTGTCTGTCAGTGAGATTATTTTCTTTGAAGAACTTCTCAATGCTTAAATATTCCACTTGAGATTTGTTTGAAGAAAACCTCCTATAATGTTTTTTCTCTTTCTATATGAAATTATTGTGAGAACTTAGACTGGATCTAAATCAGAATGGGTATGAATTGTTTTACTGGTTTCAATCAAAATACAAGTTTTTGTGTATGAATTTCTTTTGTTGTTCTTTGGCAATATTTTGAAGAAAATTCTGTGAAAGGATTGTCTAAGGACTTTTCCCATAGTTAGCATGAAAGGAAATTAAAAAGTTATGACACAAAGGCAAAAACTATAAAACTGTAAACATTTTATTGCTTGTAGCATTGAACATAAGACTATATGGTTCACCATGTAAGAAGTAAGAAGTAAATTCTCTGTAAGAGTTTAAGGCATTCTGTGGATTAACTGAAATAAGTATTTTAGGTTCAACTGGTGCATTTTTAAGCAAATTGGCTTATAGCACACAACAGTATTTGATGGCAAAAGCTGTATTCCTCTTGGCAGAAAACTAATTCAAAAAACGTACCACAGGTACCTAATTGATTCCAAATGATAATTTAGTCCCTCTAAAATAAAGCCCCTAAAACATATTTTAAGTGCATATATGCAGAAAACAATATTTTCACATTACAGAACTACTCCTATGGTCATGGACTAATAAATAATGAAGCCATAGCAAAAGCAGGAGCCATTTGTTTTGGTAACTTAAAAGAAAATGTCCTTCACTATCTGAAAATCAAATTATTTCTGAGATTTTTTTTTTTAATTTGGCAGTTGCTATAATGTCCACACTCATGTCCCACTTCTCTCTTTCCAGACTGACAGGTTTCAGTTTTTCACTGAAGAGCTGTGTGCTGGTGGAGCCTGGCAGCCAGGCCATGGAGGGAACACCTGGGGCACCAGGTCATGCAGCCTGCAGATTGCTCTCTGCTGCTGGGGCTGGTTGTGTTCTCAGGCAGCCATTTTCCATGACCTTGGGAATTTCCTCTTCAAGGGACATGGAAGGTCTGCCATGGAGAAATGGGACAAAGCTGGTGCAGAAGCAGTGCAATGATTCTTGCTAACCCTATGTTAGTTTCCATAAGGAATTTCTCTCCTTAAGGGGAGAAGCAGGGGATGAGTGTGCCTATATGAGAGGTTCCTCTGCTCTCACAAGAGATCTGAGCAAAAAAAGGATCCCATCTTAAGTGCATATAAATTAGTGTATGATTCCTGGGAAAGAGAGAGGCAGGGTGATAAATTATCTCGTGAAACAGAGAATGAGACAATTAGGATTATGAAGATGTGCTAGGTAGCTCACAACTGAACCACTGCAATAGATAAACAGAAGCTCTTTGAGAAAGACAGGCTGTGAAGATGAGACCGGGGGGATTGCTACAGATTGCACAAGTAATAAGGGAAGAAGGTGGAAAAACCTTTAATAACTTGAAGGATCCTCTCAGCTGAAAGCTCTGGTTATCATGGGGGACTCTAATCACTCCAAATCTGCTAGGAGAGCAACAAAGCAGGGCATAAATGATGATTATTTTGTGTAACAGTGAAACAGACTGACAGAGAAGGATGTTCTGCAGATCTTGTTACTCATAAGCAATGAAAAACCCATTTTCCAACGAATGACAGTCATTGAGAGCTCTGACTGCAGTGACCGTAAGCTGAATTTAAGAACCCAGGGAAATAAAGAAGACAAGCAGCAAAGACACCAGGTTTCAGAGTGACAATCTTGACTACTTCCAGACTTTGGTAGACAAGATCCTTTAAGATGCTGTTTGAAAGGGCAAAGGAAGCAAGAGATAGATGGTCAAGGACAATCTCCTCAAGGTGTAACAGTCTGATTAAATGGATAACCAGACAGGCCATTTTTGCAGGAGCCAATGTGGCTCAACAGATTACTCTTGAGCGCAATAGCAGAAAGAAAGCTTATGGAAATGGAACAGACAACCAAGGACAAATATGAAAATAATTATCTGGGCATGGATGGGAGTAACAAAGAACACAGAACAGGCTCAGGTGCTAGTGTCTCCTTTGTCCTAATCCTTACTGGCATAGTATGTTCTTCCTGGAGAAAGAAGTACTATCCACTTCAGGGGGCAATCAAATTAGTGACTACCTTTTTCAGCTGGATACACACAAATCCATGGAATCAAATGCTGAGGCATCTCAGAGACGACACAGCAAAGCTGTGGTCTGTTAGGCTTAGAAAAGGTGTGATGACTTGGTAGGTTTCCAGTAACTGGGAAAACAAATCAAACACCATTCACATCTTTGAAAAATTCAAGGAAAATCCGGGAAAATATAGGCAGTCAGCCTCACCTCTATCCCTAGAAAGACTATGGATGATGTTTGTGTGCTCTGAGACACAAAAATAAAAGCAAAAAAGGTGAATCAGAGGGCAAATCATGACTGAACACCATGATTGACTTCTGTCATAGCTGATTCACTGCAAGAGAGGAAAGGAACAGGTTTTGTGGTACCTCAAAAATGGCTGGGTTTTAAGTACAAACACTCCTGCTAATAGTCAATGTGAGGTATGAAGGCCTAATTGGGTAGTTTATAAGATGTGTGGAGGACATGGCTGGACTGCTGAACTCAGAGAGCCGTGGCTGATGGCAGACAGTTACAAGCGCCTGTCTTCATGTATCAGTATCTTCAGGATCAATCCTGTTGAATATCTTCATCATGTCCCCTGTACCTTCCCCAGGTTTACAGATGTCACAGAACTGGGATGGATGAGAAAATTGTTGTTATTGATGTATTTGAAGAGAAAGGCTGTCATTCACAAGGAGCTTGACAGCAGCATCCTGAACTTCAACAAAGATGAAGACAAAGTCCTGCACTGTTAACAAACAGCCTCAGATGCCTAGGGACAGTGCTGCAAATCCTGATGGGCAATTGAACATGTTCCAGTGTACCCCTTTGGCATCAATGCCTACTTGCACATTTGCATAGCAAAAGCATAACTGAGAGATTGAGGGATCTGTTTATTTCCCTCTGCTCAGCACTGGAGAAATCCCACCTGAAATGCCATGTCCAGGTTTGAGCTATGCCAGACAGACAAGACAACATGGTCAACAGGCTGGAAGGAGTCCAGCGGAAGACCAGGAGGATGGGTAGACGTTGGAGAGCACAAAATGAGAGAGGCTAAGGGAACAGAGATTGTTCAGTCAGGAGCAGAGAAGTCTTCCTCTTGCTCTATTCCACTGTCAAAATGGGACAGAATGGAAGATTAACTCATTTTCAGATATGTGCAGGGAATTAAGAGGCAATGGCTGCACATTGTAAACATGGGATATTTCTGTAGGCTTATTCTGTGATGTGAGAGCCCCAGGGGAAATTGCCCAGAGAAGTTTGTGAACCTCCATCCTTGCAAATTTCAAAATGTGACTCGGTGAGGCTTTGTGTACCCTGAACCAACCCTGAAGTTTTCTTTGCATTGAGTGAGGAGTTGGAGTGGATGAGCCCCAGAGGTCTCTTCCAACAAACATTTCTAATGATTCTGTGCTTCTTCTGAATCAGTCTAGTCCTGTTTTCTAGCTGATTTTCATAACATTTTGAATGTGTGGAGTATTTTGACTGTGGAGGGTAGGAAAATTGTTCTTACCTTTTTTTAAATAGATATTGGGTTATTACTGTGTGAAGTAAGAACATTTTTGTTCTTACAACATTTTTGTATATGATGTAGTCGCCATCATAGAAACGTGGTGGGATGACTCACATAGTTGGAGTCCTGCACTAGATGGCTACAAGCTCTTCAGAAGAGACAGAAAAGGGAGAAGAGGTGGAGGGGTAGCCCTTTACATTAGGGAGGTTTTGGATGTCATAGGTATTGAAACTAATGACGATGAAGTTGAGTCCCTATGGGTAAGAATTAAGGGGAAGGCCAACAAAGCTTACATCTTACTGGCAGTCTGCTATCGTCCACCCAACCAGGAAGAAGAGGTGGACAACTTATTCTATAAGCAACAGAACAGTGCTTCAGGATCATCAGCCCTTGTTCTTGTAGGTGACTTCAACCTACCAGACATCTGCTGGGAACTTAATACAGCAGAAAAACAGCAGTCTAGAAAAGTTTTCAGAGTGTGTGGAGGAGAACTTTTTGTCACAACTGGTGGGTGAACCCACCAGGGGAGGGACTATGTTGGACCTGTTGTTCACAAATAGAGATGGGCTGGTGGGTGATGTGGAGGTTGGAGGCCGCTTGGGGCACAGTGACCATGAAATTATAGAATTCTTGATAATTGGTGAAATAAGGAGGAATATCAATGAGATCTCTACATTGGAATTCCGGAGGGCAGACTTTGGCCTATTTAAGAGACTTATTCAGAGAGTTCCTTGGGAAACAGCCCTTGAAAACAAAGGAGTCCAGGAGAGATGGGTGTGCTTCAAAGCAGAGATCTTGAGGGCACAAGAACAGACTGTCCCTGTGTGCCGAAAGATGAGTCGATGAGGCAAATGGCCAGTCTGGCTGAGCGATGGGGTTTTGAAAGAACTTAGAAATAAAAAAAAAAGATGTATCATCTTTTTAAGGAGGGACTGATTTCTTAGGAAGTATTTAAGGAAGCTGCTAGGGCATGTATAAAAAAAAAATTAGGGAGGCCAAAGCTCAGTTTGAACTTAACTTAGCAATTTCTGCTAAAAATAATAAAAAAAGTTTTTACAAATATATTAATAGTAAAAGGAAGGGTATAACCAACCTCTGTTCCTTATTGGATGAGGCAGGCAACCTAGTAACTAAAGATGAGGAAAAGGCAGAAATGCTTAATGTCTTCTTCACCTCAGTGGTAAGACAGCTTGTCCTCAGGACAACTGTCCTCAGGGGTTGGTAGGTGGTGCCAGAGAGGAGAATGGTCCTCTTTTTATCTGAGAAGAGGCAGTCAGAGAACTGCTGGGACACTTGGATATTTATAAATCAATGGGATCAGATGGGATCCACCCTAGGGTGATGAGGGAGCAGGCAGATGAGCTTGCGAAGCTGCTCTCCATTATTTATCAAGAGTCGTGGCTCACTGGTGAGGTTCCAGATGACTGGAAGCTGGCCAATGTGACAGCCATTTACAAAAAAGGTAGGAAGGAGGATCCTGGTAATTACAGGCCAATTAGCCTGACCTCAGTACCAAGTAAGATAATGGAACAGTTCATACTGAGTGCTATCACACAGCACTTACAGGATGGCCAGGGTATCAGACCCAGTCAGCATGGGTTTACAAAGGGTAGGTCATGTCTGACCAGGTGACCTGCCTGGTGGATGCAGGAAAGGCTGTGGATGTTGTCTATTTAGACTTCAGCAAGGCCTTTGACACTGTCTCCCACAGCATACTCCTGGAGAAGCTGGCAGCCCATGGCTTGGACAGCAGCACTCTTTGCTGGATTAGGAGCTGGCTGGATGGCCGGGTCCAGAGAGTGGTGGTGAATGGTGCTGCATCCAACTGGTGGCCAGTCACCAGTGGTGTCCCTCAGGGGTCTGTACTGGGACCAGTTCTATTTAATATTTTTATAGATGACATGGATAAGGGCATCGAGTCCTTCATTAGTAAATTTGCAGACAAAACTAAGCTGGGAGCTTGTGTTGATCTATTGGAAGGAAGGAGGGCTCTGCAGAGAGACTTAGATCAGTTGGATGGATGGGCAGAGTCCAACAGCATGAACTTTAATAAGTCTAAGTGCCGAGTTCTACATTTTGGCCACAAAAATCTCCTACAGTGTTACAAGCTGGGGACAGTGTGGCTGGACAGTGTCCAGGCAGAAAGGGACCTGGGGGTGCTGGTCGACAGCCAGTTGAATATGAGCCAGCAGTGTGCCTTGGTGGCCAAGAAGGCCAATGGCATCCTGGCCTGTATCAAGAATAGTGTGGCCAGCAGGAGCAGGGAGGTCATTCTTCCGCTGTACTCGGCGCTGATGAGGCCACACCTTGAGTGCTGTGTCCAGTTCTGGGCCCTCAGTTCAGGAAGGACGTTGAGATGCTTGAGCACATCCAGAGGAGGGCAACGAGGCTGGAGAGGGGCTTTGAACACAAGCCCTATGAGCAATGTTTGATGGAACTGGGGTTGTTTAGCCTGGAGAAGGGGTGGCTTAGAGGTGACCTTATTGCTCTCTACAACTTCCTGAAGGGAGGTTGTAGACAAGTGGGGGTCGGTCTCTTCCACCGGGCAGCAACTGACAGAACAAGAGGACACAGTCTCAAGGCTAGGTCAGGGAAGGTGCAGATTGGATATTAGGAAAAAAAATTTTACCGAAAAAATAATGAAGTACTGGAATTGTCTTCCCAGGGAGGTGGTAGAATCACCATCTCTGGATGTGTTTAAAAAAAGACTGGACATGGCACTTGGTGCTATAGTCTACTTGAGGTGTTAGGGAATAGGTTGGACTTGATGATCTTAGAGGTCTCTTCCAACCTCATTATTCTGTGATTCTGTGATATGTAGAACTTTATGTAGACCATAAAATTGCTTAATCTCCACATCTTTAAAATATAGGCAACGTTATGCATCTCCAGCAAACCATGTGATCATTATGTCAAAATGTCTCCCTAATGAACCTGATCCACATTGTAAATAATTGGAGTTTCTAAGCATTTTTTTTCTGAAATCAGTTTTTTTTTTTTTTACTTCATGAAAAACTTAGAAATTATTTTCCTGAGTAGATAGAAAAATCAATGTTTCTTTCTCTCTCTGATATTCTAAAATCAAAAATCTTCCTCTTTATATAAGAAAATGGCATTGTAAATAGGTACTGTCCTGGAGCTGGATACATTCTTGTTTACCAAGAACTTTTCTGTTCTCTGGCTACTCTGTATCCAAAAAGATGTAATATATGAAATTTAGCTTCCAACTTTGACCTTGAGAAATGTTTGTCTTGGTTTTAAATTTGTGCAATTTCTACTTCTATTGAATTTGTATGAAGACATTTCTGGGGTTGTAGAGGTTGTTTTTTTTTTTTTTTGTAAACCTTTTAAATATTCTATTTCAGATGTCTGGGAAACATCCTTGATTTTTAAGTTCAGGCAGCCTCTTTTGTACTTGAGACACCATTCTTTGCTACAATTAAAAGGTAGAAGAATTGCAGCTTCCTTCACATTACCGAAAGCTTGTATGATTTTAAATGAATGGTCATTTTTTCTACAGTCACAGAAAGTGGGCTTGTGAAAGAGTCACATGTTCTTTCCTGCCTGTGTTTCAATTTATTAATGTTTGGCAAAGGATATTATATTTGTGTAGTGTGGGTTTAAAATATGCTTTTATAACTGTAGTGTTATTACCTTTTACCCTCTATGGTGAACATTTATGAAAAAAACCCACCTTAGCAGGATCTTCTGAGAGCTGATGAGTAAATAGAGGTAGTTCCAGGAGAGCACTGGGAACTACCCAGGGCTTATGGTTAACCACCATCCTGTTGGATGCAATGATGCTGCTACCTTTGTATATTGCCATGTATGCTCCCTATATGCACGGCAATTTTTCACAGATTCTAAAATATTTTTATGGACTATAAATCCACTAATGAAATATTAGGCTTCAAGTGTAATTCCACAGTCAGTTTGGGGACAGGCATGCAATTGATGGGGTGAAGAGAATAACTAATGGGGTTCTGTGTCTTTCATATGCTGAGATAGAATATTTGCCAGGAGTTCCTTGGCCACGTGACAAGCTGACAATAATTTTCAATATCCCGCTAACAGCTCTTTTCCATCTAATGCCAACAGATGCCCTGGGTACCTTTCCACTAACTGAAGATTAATCTTGGGAAAAGCTCTTGCTAAAAAAAGCTCAAGCATGTAAAGCTTGTCAGGAAGGAAGGTGGGGGAAGCAGAGAGAAGTTGAGTACCAGAGCCCAAACCTGAGTGGCAGCTGTTGTATGGAGGAAGCTCAGTAATGGATCCCTGTACCAGGAGTCAGTGTTGAGATTGCTCAGATTTCAACAGTGTCAATGGAGATAAAGTGTACTGGCAGCATCACTGGAAGCATTTGCTGTAGAATAGAGGAACTTTTTCACAGAAAGGATGTCAAACTTTGGAACGGGCTGCCCAGGGAGGTGGTGGAGTCACCATCCCTGGAGGTGTTTAACAAAAGACTGGATGTGGCACTCAGTGCCATGGTCTAGTTGACAAGGTGGTGTTTGGCCATAGGTTGCACTCAATGATCTCAGAGGTCTTTTTCAACCTGATTAATTTTGTGATTTTGTGAAAGGCTTTACATTGCTCACTGCACAAGGAAAACTCAGAAAAAGCTTACAGGCTTATATGAAAATACATGCTTTTTTCACTACAGTTAGATACCTCTTCTTATCCAGAGGTAGACCATTTCTTCTCTTTGTGGCACTGAAAATTTACAGTGATTTACTCATTACCTCTGTAAGATGTTTCTTATGTTTAGAGAGTATTTTCCTTTCCATAAAATCTGAAATTTATTGTCAGAAACCTTTAATAGTCATTAAATACTAAACTCAGTGCAGACATTCCAGCTGATATTTTATCCATTTTATATTTCAAGCAAAGAGGAGAAACCTGCATAGTTTGAGAAATCATTCCTCTTGCTTGATCAATAGCTTATGTATGAAACTTACCAACAGGCAGAAAATTCTTGAAGTATAATTCTTCAACACAGTTAATCTCCCAAATTAAACTTCACCTATGCGCAGATGTATCATCCTCTGGAGCACTATTTATCACGATAAAACTTAAATATAGGCTTGGCTTAAAACAGGCCCATAAATTGAACTGTCTGTTAGATACTTTATGTCCCATTGGTTATGAACCTGTTCACAATCTTGCTAAATTTTACTAATCTTCACAATCTTACTAAAATGTATAGTTTGCAATTTTTGCTGAATTTTTGTATTTAAAATATTAAGTGTTTCATGCACATGTAACTTGCAGAAGTATTTAAATGCATCTTATCTTGAGAGAATCCTTAATAAATTGTTTCTATTTATTTCAAACAAAATCAAAATGTCTTCTGCTCCCTAACATCTGATAAAAATACCTGTGAATCACTATTATGAAAGACTGGAGTTTCCACCGGTCATTTTGGCCAGTCTTGTATATTTTGAGTTCTATCTCATGTCTCCATTAGACATTTTCTCTGAAAATAACATGAGGGTGACAGGCTTTCAAAAACCTTGGGCTGAAATGAAATGTTCTGGCTGATATATTTGTATTGTCACATTAGCTTGGGTTTGAGCTCACCCTTGAAACTGAACTCTCTAAATAATCCTCCTTCAGATTCTAACCATGCAGCCACTCAACTGGAATTCCATATGGGGAGAGGCAAATGCACGGTGGATGCTGGCTGCAACCCCACTCCTGTCCATAGAGGCATGGGCAGCAAGCAGCTCAGGGCATGGTGAATAGGAACCCACACTCACACATCTAAAAGAATCCATATTAAAATAAACCCATTGAGACCTGTTGTTGTTGGGTAACAGTGATCCCATGCCTCTCATTGTAAGGATCCTTTCCCCAGTACTTGCTAGATTGCCTGTTGTTATGTGAAATATCATAATGACAAATGTCAGCCCACAAGTGTCCAGGAATACTGCATTGATATGAACATTTATTGTGATCTTACTACTTTACAAATGAAAATATTACTTAAATTTAAAATAGAACTTAAATTTGTGAGGAAGGTGTCACTTTCCATTATGAAAATAATAATAATACCCATACACTGTAATTTCTTTTTTTTTATTGAACCATGTGGACCATAGCTTTTTGGCTCTCCAAAGAAACTTTGGAGAATACAGCCTAATGTGTAAAGCAAGTTAGATGCCCCAAGATGCATAGCCCCAAGCTCCTTTGTTTTTGAGTGAACCTCACATCATTCCTATCCAGCCATCTAAATATCTATAAGTCAGAAATCCATTATGAGTCTGTCTGTGAGTCTCTGAAATTCAATGACATCTGGAAATTTGATTGCAGTGCAATCTAGTGGATAAAACCCAGAGCCAGGAGTTTCTGACTCCTCAATGCTTATCTGATTTTGCTGCAAACATATTGCCTATCATTAGGTAAGCTATTTAAATGCCATGCCCTGGTTTGTCAAGCTGCACTAATGGGAGCAATAAATACCACGGAACCCTGCTAATTAGAGCACCACGCACTCCTGCTGCTGGTCAGACTGGTGAAAAATTGCTGTACTATAGCTAGAAGCAAATACATATTCGACTGTGCTACAGATATTTCCAGTCAACAGTAGCTTTTCCATGTAAGATGAAAGAAAGTAAGCCATTGTTTTCAAGTTCTTGTAATAAATGTATTTCTTAGGATCATCAGTGCAGATAACACAGAGGTTAATGTTGGGAGAAGTCAATTTTGTGTGTAAGCAAATAACCAGAACAGTGACGTTTCTTTGTGCCTGTATTGCTGGGTGTTTTGAAATTCAGCATGTGAATACATTCTGCAGAAGAAAATCACATATATATTTTTTTTTTATCTAGCATCTATTGTTATGCAAATACCACAATTAGTAGTAGGTCCAGTGAACATGAACACTTCTAATTGCTTCCCTGTTGTCATGTGATTTTAAATGAAATCTTCTGCTTAATACTAAAGTATTTTTCAAATTATAGCATGGAGTGTTTTGGCAGCTTTAATATGGTTTGCAAACAGGAGCTTCTGGAAACAGGAATTATAAAGGTGTCATATGCTGGATATTTGTAACCTAATTGCAAGTGCCAGGAAAGACTCTGGTTAGGAGATATATCTCTCACTCTCATCCTCAGCATTACATTTTCAGCCTTTTTTCTCTAGCAAGGTAAATGTCCTGCAGTTCTAAGACTACTGCTACTGCTGCTCACAGTAATGAGCTCACCATTACCCTTTTTTATTCAATCCTCACATCAGGTATTTTACCTTTTTGTACTTAGTTTATTAGTTTTGTAAGGCAGGGACCATCTCTTACATTTTGCATTCTCTAAGTCCAGTGAAGGCTGATATATTTTAAGTTCAGTCACATTTACCACTCAAACATCAATTATATGTTGCTTGTTACCATTCATGTGTCATAAATTTCCTTATGGTTTAAGTATGACATCAATCAGAGCATACTAACGTAGATTAAATCACAGCTAAGGAGAGGGTTGTTACATCCTAATGTTACAATTTCCTGTATGAATACAAGACCTCTCATGATTTTTGTGTGCAAGAAGGGACAAAAGCATTTCTGTTTTTCAGCCAGGACCCCCAGTGTGTATAAGCACATAGTGCCAGCAAGGGACAAAGACAGACTGCTCTGTCCCATTGCTCCTGCTGGGAGGTTGCAGAGTGATACTGGGTTGTATGAGTGGGATGCAGAGCACGGGAAGAGCTGTCAAGAGCTGCATCATCCCTCAGCTTTTTCAAGGGTTTTGTCAGGGGACCTCCAGATGATGAAGTTTATCCCCACAGGTCTTTTTCAGAGTGGGAGGTAGGCCTTAAGTCACATATGTCAGTTATGATTAATAGATTTTTAAAAATAAGACAAAAATTACTTTTCTCTCCAAAGCAATGATCAAGATAATTTCTAGAGTGTCAGAGTGCTATTATCATGTAGAATCTCTTTTCCAGCCATCCCAAAGTGTGTGTATTCTCACTGCAATTCCCTGTGGTCACACAATGAAAACAATTCAGAAGTTGGCAACAGGCTGTCAGCACATTAAGAGAAGGACAGGACTTCCAGCCATCTCAGAAGGCCAACTGTCCATTTAAGCCTGTTTGTGTTTCCGTAAGTGGCACTGCACAATTCTCAGCTGCACTGGTGCCTGTACATGGATTTGGGATCACTGTCTCCTGCTCCATCACTCTGGCACCTCCTGTCACACCACCACCATGGAGAGATGGTGTTTGGCTCAGTATATCTTTTACAAAGAGCTCAGCTAGAAAGAAGATTGCAGGTTGAGGCTGGTTTAAAGTTTATGCCAAGATGTCTTAGTTAAATATATTCCACAGCTTCTGCTGGAGACTCCATCCTCACCACAGCGTGATGTCCAACATCTCCTCTTAAGCCACTCCCACCCCACTGCAGAACACAGACATGCCACAAAGGTAAGGCACTCTGAAATCAGCATTCCTGTGAAATTCTGGATCCAAATTTGTGAGTTAAACCATCTGTAGTCCTGTTGAATTTATGACATTTGAGCCTCTGCATTCAAAACAACCTAATTTTAAATATATCCAATTAATTATACAAGGTAGTATAGTATTTTTATGCTAATACTTTACCGTGTATATTTTAATGCTTTTGTACTGATATAATTTCTCATATGCATCACTTTAGATAATTTTTTTTGATTAATTGTAATATGGCTAATAGTCACTGTAAGAATAAGGAAATGCAACTAATGAAAATGTAGATGAAATTACTATGTAGGGTTACGTGAGCTATATTTTGAGGCAATTTAACTTTCATACATTAATATATTATCTATGTAAAATATAAACATTCCTTCAGTTGCTCTAAGTTTTTAAATCAGAGATTTGAATACAGAGGACTGAAATTATCTGTCATTAAAATACATATGAATACATAAAAAATAATTTAGAGAGGCTTTATACTATATCAACTTTCAAGTGGTGAAATTTTCAAAAACTCTTACCTCTGGCTGAATTAGATTGTGATTGCGATAAAACCTGAGTTAAATTCATAATAATACTACACAGAAATTGCATGCAGTAGGTACTAAATGTGCTCTACAAAATACCAGTATATATTTTGTTCTTTTATAGCTAATAAGGAGATTTTTACATTCTTCAGGCTCTAGAATGTATCACTAACAAAACCATATATAAAGACATTTGGCCACTCACTGTTTTCTTGGATGCAATAAAACAAACAGGTATGAATCAAAAAAGTGCTGCCAGGGAAGGATATCCACTGTCTGCTTGGCGAAGTCAGAGGAGTGGTTTCTGGCACAGGTTTCACCCGAACCACCAGTGGTTCCCAGCAATCCCAAGCACAGCTTGGGAAATAAAACCAGTCAATCCCAACAGGGAATTTAGCTATGGCTATGCTTTTTTAGATTACTCTACAGTATGTGCATAGCACTTCCCTTGACAGTTGTCCTCCACTCAAGCAATGGCATGATTGCATACTAACATGGATGAAGCCACATGGTTCATGGTGAAACAAAGGGGAAAATCATCTCATAAACAAATTTCAGAAAAAAATCCTATTCTGTCAACTCTGATTTTATTGTAAGCACCTATTTTATCTAGAACCTTAATTTCTGGAAATAAGTGATTTCATTACTACTTTCCTATTAAGAAGCATCTTCTTGATGTGCTTGAAGAGCACAATTTGTTTTATTTTCTCTTTAATTTTATTTTTTAATCATAATTTTTATTATACTAGAAGGGAGGGACTGCAGAGAGCAGCCTCATACTGCAACCTGAAGTAACTGTAACATCCCTTGTTTGGGGAATCAGTGCCACGCTAAGATGAGTAATATCTCTTCACATTGCAAACACTGCACTTTAACACATGGAAGAGGTTCCCTGTCATGGGGATAAATTTCTGCTTTAGATTCATATTTTACCAAGTCTCTCCAGCCTAGAACCACTGTAACTCCTCAGAAAAGCTTGTATTAGATGACAGACACAGAGAAAGGGGCTGAAATAGACCTGTCTAGCCTTTGAAAAATCTTCCATCTCTTTAAAAGCCAGATCCCAATTTGTCATTTCTTCTGGGCTCTTAAAAAGAAACCTCCCTTGAATTCAGTTTTTTACCTTAAGGGAATGATGATTTTGCAGCAAAAACTGCTAGTGAGCTTTTATGTTCTGACTGATAAACAACAGGATACACCAATGGCCAGTGTATGAGCTTTTGAGCTTTTACACCCACTGCCAGGAAATTATTTTCCTGAAGTATTGTATAGTAAAAGCTCAAAGGCAAAAAGTGAGCTATCAGTAAGAGCAAGATGTTTCTTATACGTATGTATAATCTTTAAATTGACATATTTCAAATGTTGATGCTTTATGATATGAGAAGTGTGTGAAAAATAAGATTACTGTTTTAATAATATGTTTTATTGGCTTTTCCTGAAATTATAATAGCAATAAAGATGGCTGTTGCAAAGAATCAATTTTAGCCCTCTGTTTTATGCTGAACCTTCCTGACATCTGAGCTTCTGCAACATTGGAAACTGACATTATTACTTGTTCAGCGCTATCAAACTGGAAATTTCACCTTATTAAAATGCAGTTGCTATGGAAACACCATAGTTCTGTGATTTTTGCTTGCAGGCAGTATAGAAAAAAATCTTAGTATCAATATACAAGTCAATGCGTGTCATTTTAAAATACCTTCTTGTTTCTCTGATGCTTTTATATACCAGTAGGAAATGTAAGATGTAGCACTTTATCTTATTGTGCTGGAAGAGTGAAAGACACTTTTCAACAACAATCTTGGATATATGCCATAGAGACATAATACCTAGATGGATACACCTTCTAAAATTGCTTTCTTTTTTTAAAAGCTAACACTTCTAAAGGCCCAGGTCCTGTTGCTGTTTTATTCATACTTACTTATTTCATTTGAATATTTTAATTTTAATCACTTTGTCCTTGTGGTTTAAAGGCATCTTTTCTTTCTTGATAATCCTGAAAAACCTTTCAAATATATACCATACTATCGTCCTTTATGACAAGGAAATACAGAACCTGATAAGATTTGTGCCTAGTATGTACAAAGAAGCACTGAGTAGAGCAGGAAGAAAACTTCATGCAACAGTGCAGACTGACCTTTATTCACTTCACCATGTTAGCATCACCTTTTAAATTGGTCTTTTTTGACAGTTTAATTTTCTTATTCTACCTTCTGTCATTTAGGTCAGGAATATATATTCAGCTTATCAAATTCTGGACAGCTAAGGATTTATTCACAGTTCTGGCACAGATCTTCTAGATGTGTAGTGTAGACATGGAATATGAATTGGGTCAGAGCAAAGGTTTGGTGTGAATAAAGGTTTTATTCACAGTCTGGTCAAAAGTGGATGCCTAACAGCAAAGGTCTTTTCTCATGTTGTCTTGTAGCCTCCAGCAATGAAGTTCAGGGTCCTTCAGGATAGATTTTCCATTTCATAGTTTTTTCTAATGCATGGTTTGGGCAGGTAAGTTTTATACCAACCAAAAACCCCTACTAGGCTACCCAAATTTTACCTGGGGATTGTGTGAAGAACCTCACTGGTTTTGAGTTTGCCATCTGATTATCTCACTTGATACTCTCTAGTTCCCAAATGACAGGAGTCAGTAAGAAATCATGAATTAGGTATGTAATCCACTTTCTCCACAAATTCACAACTTCATAAATCATTATTGTATTATTCACGGGCTGCTGGTTACAGGCCAAGTCCACTCTCCCGTGTCTCACCTTGAAACAGAAATAATGAGAGCTCTCATTTTCAGAGAACACTCATCACTGCATACTAAAGAAACTGCTATATTAATAATGCAGTGGTTAATAATAATATACACTGTATAATAACTAAGATTATGGCAATGGATTGGTACTAAATATGACTGAGTGAAAGGAGAAGCATCTCAGACCCTACTGCACCTGTACTGGGAGTGACAGACCAGGGTGGGATCTTCTGTATCGGCCACTTATGTTTCTGCTGCTTTGGCAAGGTACCGTCAAGCAGGAAAGGGAAGGGGGCTTCTTACAGCAATTCAATTGCTGTGCTTTGGAGCAGTATGGATCCCTGTATTTGGATTGCTGAGGTACTAACCATTCTAAAAATGGAAGCTTTGTCAAAAAACAAAGCCTGTACATGGGACTGGTGTGGCTGCACCTCAAATCCTGTGTTCAGTTTTGGGCCCCTCTCTACAGGAGGGACATTGAGGTGCGGAAGACTGTCCAGAGGACAACGAAACTGGTCAAGGGTCTGGATATGAGTCTTACAAGGAGCTGCTGAGGGAGCTGGGGTTGTTCACCCTGGAGAAAGGAGGCTCAGGGAGGACTGTATCATTCTCTACAGCTGCCTGAAAGGAGGCTGTAGCCAGGTGGGGGTTACTTCTCCCAAAGAACAAGCAACTGGATGAGAGGAAATGGCCTCATGTTGTGGAAGGTGAGGTTTCAATCAGATATTTGAAAAGATTTATCCACTGAAAGGATTATTAGGAATAGACTGCCCAGAAAAGTAGTGAAATCTGCCGGAAGTATTTGAAAAATGTGTGGATGATGACACTTAGGGACATGGTTTAGTGGTGAACATGGCAGTGCTATGTTAACAGTTAGACTCCATCTTAAGAGATTTTTCCAACCTACACAATTCTATGATTCTGTGACAGTATGTTTGTCCTGCAAACACATCCTGGAGCGTTTATAGACAGAGGGCACTGTGATTGTAAGGGTGAGGTTTATAAAAATGCACTGAGCACCATATTGACAATTTTTGTGTTGAGCAAGTGTAGTTTGGAGGTTATCACTTCTTCCAGACATCGCTGTCTCCTCCTTCTCTTATTAACTGAGGTTTCCCGCCCCTATTCAGTTGAAACCAGATGGTGACTGACTGTATTTCAGTCACTCATAGGCACAACTCTGCCTGCCTGATAGTGAGGGCTGGGTGGCTGATTGATGCCTAGAACTGCAGGAGTCCACTAAGGGAGACATTTCAATGCAGCAACTTGAACATGCAAATATTTAAATCTGGAGAGAGGATGCACTGAGATATGTCTGGGTAAGCTAAGGCTAGGACAAAAAGGATTTAGTTGAGCAGATTTCTGACCCATGCAAAGACCTTAAAGTGCATAATCAAATGAAAATCCTTGCAGTAAAGTTAAATTAATTGCCTTTGTAAGAGTTAATTTCTTGCTTAAGCTCTCCTTCACCTCTGCATAATTATGTAAGTAAATATCAGTAAATTCATAATTTTCAAATGTCTTGAAAACACTGCTTTTAATGTGATGCTACTATTGGTAATTCTATCCTGATATGACACTACTAAGAAATACTTTTTCCTCCTTGGTAAAGAGAAACTATCAGGAGACTTGTTCTCTTTTAACTCCTGCATAGAACTCAAGGAATTTCAATAAACGATGTTAGTTCTTGGAATGACTACATTTTCTTCATTATTTAATCCTGAGGAGGAAAAAAAGGAGGTCACAGTACATTATCTGAGTTTCACTAGCACTCAGGAAGTGAAGACACTAGTTGCACAGAATTATTTTGTGCCCCAGGTCATTATTATCAGGGAATGTATTTTTCATTTCTGAGAAGTCTTAGTCTGTTAGCTGTTCAGTATAGTTGTAGGTTAAATATCAACATGTTTGGTATAAGTGGCAGGTGTCCAGACACTTGGTAAGAACAGTGCTGAAACCAAAAAACTTAGAAAAATCAGGCTGTTGCTTCTGCACACAAGTTTTGGAAAAGCAATGTAGGAAATGGAAGGTGGTTACTTTCTCCACGTTTCACAAGGTCACTGAATCTTTTCAGCCCATTTCTGCATTTCAGTCCACCCCTGAAGTATGTATTTGTTCATTTTAAGTTTTTAGGAGAGCAGAAGAAAGACAGAATTCTGTTTGATGGTTTCAGAGTATGAGAGGTCTGAAGGGACCAGCCCTCTGTTAAAGCCAATCCCATGTCACAGTGGTGGGTGGCAGTTCATGTTGATCTGTGTGTTTGAAACCTTCCTGTAATATCCACACATTTATTCATGGGTTGTTTACACCCGGTCGCTTTTGTGCCAGCCTCTTGCACAGCCAGCTGTGTTCTATTTTGATTATTATTTTTTGACATACACACATTAGGTACTCAATCTGGGTAATCTAAGAGTACAAGGACCACTGAATTGCACTCCCATGTCAATAATTTGCAAATTCCTGTTCAGATTTCTTCACATTCTTACAGTGTAAATAAGTGTCAAATACAGAGAAAAATATCCTAAAATTATACTTGAATGAGTTGCACTTCAGGCTACTCTGTAGAGAGTGAAGGGAAAGGAGAAAAAAGAGTCCATTATTTAAACAGCAGGCAAGTACATAATGTGATAGAAATTATGATAGTTTTAGGGAGCTATTAAAACAATAACTTTGTGCTGCTACATGATAGGGCTCTAATTGCTAAATTAAATGACACAAATTAAAAATACTTAGTCGTTATCATAACTCCTGAAAAGTCTTTGAGACTTCAGAAATATAAATACTTAAGGGATTAAAAAAACAGAAAAAAATGGGGAAAAAAGTTTGATATACAACGCAAATTGAGTTGTTTAAATACTCAAAATAAAAAGTAAGTTTCAACATTTTATTGCAAAAATGATTTTGCCATTAGCTACTGGTAACTCGGTACTATGGTGCAGAATGAACCAGATTCAGAAGCACTGCGACTCTTGCTACATTATTTCAGTTTGCTGAAGGTGTTCCAAACTCTGCCATGGTTGCATTTTTTACGAGGCACGTTATACCAGATATGAGCAGTATAATATTTGGTAATGTGTTTTTATATGCTTAATTTATTATGCACCAAGGACTTTGGGTCATGAGGAATACCATTCTGGTTGAGCAGGCTGCTGTAATAGCAATTTGACATCCTTTTGCTGTCACTCATAACAGCAACTCAGATAGTGTTCCTATCTCAGAGCTGCTGTCTTTGATAAAATGAATGAAAAACATTTCTTCTTTTTCTGAAGCACCTCTGGGTATTTGGCCAGGTATACATCAATTCAACTTCATATGGCTGATGTACTGAACCTTAAATTTATTGAAGTTTGTTAAAAGTTGATTCCTGATAAATTCTTAAACTTCCAATATTTGTGACCTTTTCAGTGCTGTAAGAAAGTTCCCCTTAAATACAGTACTTAACAAGCATCTCTGAATTTCTAGAAGCATTAAAGAAGCTTAATTTTCAGAGCATGAATATCAGTGGTAACTTCTGAACACTGAAGAAAAAAATTCTAATGATAATTGAAGCCAACACCCTGTAACAATACAAAATACATGTTGTAAGCCTTTTTTTAATATTCTTGGCTTGCTGTTGCAATCAAAATTCTGTTGCCCTGCTTGTACAAACTGGTGATTTCAGCTTCCTTGATTTACCATAGTAGATATAGTTTCTAACCTGCTTGTTTGAGCTCTGAATAGTGTAACTGTAACAACATTACAAAGAAGTGGCATTTTCTATGATCAGACAGCCATTATCTTGGGTAATCAAAGAATAACACAGTAAGAAAATCAGTGGTGAAATAACAGCTACCTTCATACTCCCTGCCTTGACCTAATTTGCTACAAAACTGGAAATAGAAATTGCATCATCACTAAGTCTTGGTGATTTTTGATACTGTAAAGCAGCACAGTTTACTCTAAAAGCAAACAGTGATGACCACATTTGCAACATTAAAGAGAGATGCATCAGCTGTCCTAGCCAGGTATGCTTTGTAACACTTCACAAGTATCAATATTCACTTAGTAGCCATAGTCCCCTTACTCCAGCCTCACAATCACTTCTAACAGTTGTTTTGTGACTTTATCTTTAGAAAACTAATGCCTTTGAAATGGGCTTTTGAATCTGTAGTAAGAAAAATTACACCAGCCAGACAGGTTATAGAATGTGATAGAGACAGCATAATAACCAAGTTGAAATAATGCTAAAATACCACATTCTCAAATTAAAAGTTTGGATATCTTAGAATGACTTTTAAATTTCACAGCAAATGTCTGCCCATTGTTACTTCTGCCTGTATGCTATGTGCACTTGTTACAAGGGAACACTAGAAAAATCTACATTCAGTGTACAAAAAATCTAAGGCAATATATCTGGATCTCGCAGCAAGGTTTGTCTTACTCCAAGAGCCTGGTTGGTTAGCTATTCTTTCTTGTGCTCCACTGAGTTGATGAGGGGCTTAGAATGCACCTGTGACACTGTACAGCTCTCCAGGACATCCATATGGCAGATGTGGCAAAAGATTTGGGCATACTCATGTCCTGCAGGGTAGGTGACTGTGGGCCAAATGTGATATCTGACATTTCTTTTAGAGGTCTTAACAGAGGCATCTAATGTCCTTTGATGTGAACAAGCTCCAGAGTGTCTGAGACATCCAGATGGGATTGGCAGGTATGGTACTTACGAGGGACCTTGTGCTTCTACACTGGTGTCTGGAGACAGGATCCCCAACAGCACCTAAAATGTCACTAACCATTTAGGTTGGTCACAGACCATACTGTAATACTTTTTTGCGGCAATCTAAAAGCAGATGTGTAATTTATAATAAATAATTAACATGGATAGTTTAGGCATATTTTTCTCACAGAGAACCTATGATCAGATTTGGATTTATTTGAAGCTATCCATTATTTAAAATTATTAGCAATTTTTATTGTTACAGTTTTTATACTCTATAGATTGATTGCACTTATTTCTCTAAACATTATTAATATTTGATGTTCCAGTTCTGCTGTTTGTTGGGGAAAGATGGCACAAGGCAGGAATGTATATATCTTAGGTTAAAGTGGAGTCTTGTGCTCGCATGTCCTTGGCACTTCTCACTGCTTTTCCTGAGAATAGTGTCATATTTAGGTGAAAGTGGTTTATAAATTCTGTAATTGGGATAGTGAAAAATTACCCTCAATGTTGTTTATTGGGTTTAAGGGTAAAGTATTTGCTTTACTCTTGCAACTCCCACAGTCAGTTGCAGTTTATTCGCTGCTGAGGGCAGGTGAAGGTTTAGCTCAGCAATGAAGACGTCAGCCACCTCTCCAAATCACTGTCTCTCTCCATCTGGAAGGTTGCCTTGAGATGACCACCCTATGGCACCCTCTGCAATCTGGTGGTGCCTTATGCCACGATAAGAGCCGCAGGAAATTGTCTACATTTGAGTCACACATAGAAAACACTTGAGTCACACATAGAAAGGGAGCTGAAAATGAGCAGCAATATTTAATGTTCCAAGATGCAGAAGGATTGATAGCCCTTAAGTCCTTAATTTCAGTAGGAGGAAATTAATCCACTTGCTAAACACAGCCAACAAACTGAAATGGATCTGCCCCCAAGCCTCTTTGCTTTACTTAATGGCTTATTATAAAAAGTCAAAAAAAAAGCAAAAATCTCCAATATGAACACTGTCATCTTACATCTGTGAGGTTAACTGGGCATTTTAGGGAATTTTTGAAGCTTTTGTTCTTTGATTACATCTCTACAGGTCACGTGAAGCAAGTTAAGAATATGTCTGATTAAATTACGTCTTCCATCCAAATAAGCACTGAGACCTGTGGGCTGTTTAGTGGTGAAGTACTGGCACCATTATGGATAAAGATACATTTGAGCTGCAGAAGGAATGATACTTTCTTCTGGAATTGATTCTTAATGATGTTTATATTACCAAGTCTCACTTGGTAGGAAAGAATTTGGTTGGGCCTTGGCTAGGAACACTGTAATTTAGACCATGACTACCACTGCAGAGACTCAGTAAAATGCTTATGAAGTTCAATATAAAAAAGGAGAGATTACAAGACTCACTATGGGTTTGATCAGGAGAATAACCCAGCATGATGTATGGCACATTGGATTTTCTTCCCTAATTAGTGTGGTAAGGTGGCAAATATATTGGATTGCAGTGTTCACCAGCTTAATCAGACTTCAAGATTAATTGCTATGCAATCGATGTGCCAGTGAGCAGAGGTGCCAGATATCAAGGGCTGATTCTCAAGGGGGAGTCAATGCTTGGGTCTTCTTCCCATTTATACTAACAGCTGCTAACTCACAAGGTCGTAGGACACATAACTGAGCAGTTTAAAGGACAGAACAATAACTGTGATGAAAGAAGAGCTACCTGAGTAATGAAAACTGTCATCTACTGTCTTAAAAGGATAACATATCTGCCTTTGAAGAGTGCTGCTTGAAATGTCAGTAACTAGATGTCTGCTTCCTTCCTGGTGTACTGCCACAGAATGCGTCTTCCTCAAACAGCAAAATGCAACTTATTACAAAAACAGGATTGTAACGCACCTTAAAGACAAAAAAATCATTAAGCACTTACTGAACAGGTATATATATTTAAAACTATTGTAGAAAAGAGCTGCTCATGAAGAACAGCTTAACTGTTTTCAGTGTGAGGCTACCAAATAAGAAAATTTAGCAGGCAGAGCGCTGAAATGCATGACAGTTTATAATGAGAGAAACCAAAAATTATCATCATGGGAATAGCTATAAAACAGACAAATCTCAAAATGTTGACATGAAACCACAAATAACAATCTATGACAGAGAACAGAGCTGCCCAAGGACAGAACTTTTCAGATGTAGATGAGAACAGGAGTAACTAAAACATTATTTTGAGCTCAAATAAGTATTCTAAACTAAAAAATTTAGGGTTGTTTTGGGTTTTTTGTTTTATCCAGTTTCTAATGATGGGAAATTTTATGGACTGGAATTATTGAAATAAAAAAATTACTTAGAGGAATCATTATAAAATTTAACAATGACCAATGAAATTACTTATTTAGACAACTTCAAACAATCCTAGAAAACAATAGGCTGGGCAGACAATTGGGATTTGGAAGACTGAGCAGAGTTTTGTCTTGCTTTGCCAGAGCTTGGGATTAAGCAATTTCTTTCATAAAACAAAGAGATGGAAGACAGTTTTCAAGTTACCGGGTCTTGTTTACATAAGCTAGACAGACGAAATTGCAAGCCCTTTCCTTTGAGGTAATAAGCCTTGAGAAAAATAGTGTGTGGCAGATTCTGTTGTTTTAATTCCTTCTTTATATTACCAGCTAGACACTTGCAAAAAAAAAAGTCTTCTTAGTAGGACAAATAATGGAGGCTTGCTATTGACTGCATTGAAGATGACTTTGATTTCAAAAGCTTGTCATATTACAACTTCTTCATTTATTTTGAAGGTTTCAGTTACTACCCCCACACCATAAGGAAATAGAGATACACTTTTTAGTGCACTTCATTTTCTCCTGTTGCCCTGTAACAAACCAGGTCTTTTCATTGCCTTGTGAACCTGAAAAATTTTATATATCATGGGGATTCATTGTCAGACAGTGTAGCAGGAAAACAGAGGGGAAAAAGAGTTACAATAGACCTTCTATTCCTTTCTTTCACTAACCCACTCAATCAGTTTACAAATGCTAGAAGGAGTTCATTTCAACTTCAGTTCAGCATGCCCATTTTCACTACAGCCTTGGACCAGAGACCATTATAACAATCCTTTTCTCTCTATTTATAACACCAGCCTTTCAGACTTCATCCCTGGACTCTGAAGTGCCAGGTCTAGTGACATAATGCAATGGAGTGGATTCAAATCTAGCTGGGAGTTTTGGTCTGAAAATACTTTCCACACTAAATCAGCATTATCCTGACAGGTCAAGCCTAGTAATAAAATATAGCTTCATCTTCTCAGTAGTAGTGGTAAGCTGAGAGCACAAATGTGAAAAATTGTACTCTTAGAGTCACAAACATTTCCCAATTACAATTTTTATCACCTGTTAGATGAATTATGCTAACATTAATGAGGTAGGAAAGATTCAAGCTCTTATTAGATACAATGAACTTTATCTCTACAGTTCAAAAAAGAATGTGCAAGTCTTGTCTTAAAAACACAAACTTGTGCTAAATTGCCTTTTTTTTTTTTTTTTTAGCCAAAATCTTAATAAAGAAAAAATCAACAGTCTACAGCTGGGCCAGAAAATTCTCTGTTGAGCATCACATGCCTTTCATCTACCAAAGGAAAAAAAATTCTTGGACTTGGGGATTTTGGAATATTTCATGATGTTTCATGCTAATTAAATAAAATTGATGTGTTTAATTTTGAAAATACCAAAATTAAATTTAATATTCTTTGGTAATAAATTATTTTCTCATTTTAAAATGAGTTCTTGGTCTAAAAAGTTTATGGCAATTTTCCTTTTAAAAAGACAAAAAATTATTTCACATCTCTGAAACTAGAATGAACTAAAATACTGCACACAGAACCAAAATAAATTCAACATTTTGTTTCAAAAAACAAAACCATAAAGCTTTGATTTAAAAAAAAATTCATTTTCCTGGTGACAGTAGGCAAATAGGTACTGAATACATTTTATTTCCTGTCAACATGCTTGCATTTGAGAATGACAAAAATACACAATTTCTTGGCTTATATTTAAAATTGTTAGGGATTTTTCTCCTTTGTTTTTCTATTATTCTACTAGGAGAGAGAGCACATCTTGAGATACAGTCCCTTGCATTAGATTTTGAAATACAGGGACCATCCTACTGGGATTCTGTCTTGTTTGATTACACCAGAGATTACAAGAGCACTTTCTGTTTGAGTATATAAATAGTTAATGAAAAGCCAGTAGATGGCACTCCAGAATGTGTAGCATTGATCATACCTAAAAATTAGAAACCTTACTGTGCTCTGCAAATGGCTTCCTCAGCCTTCTCTGCACAGGAGACCTTTAACACCTGGGATCCAAAGAAGCCAAAGGAAACACTGCGCTTTGTATCTAACTGTTTGGCCTGTTCTTCTCCATGAACTTTGCAAGTCTGGATTTTTTATGTCTAATAAAAATAATTGCAATTAGCTTCTAAATGTAGTAAAAATAAATGAGAAACATGTAGGGAATCTTTTTAGTTCCTTTTTGGCTATATATAAGACTGGGTTTCAGTTGGCTATGCAAATTACTGCATTCTCTTCAAACAGAGTTTCATCAGTTTGTTCTGATGTTGTTTGACATTTTTGCCAAGTCAGGATTTATTCTTTTAAAATAGGCCTTGCAACATCCCCCTTTAACCCAATATAAATTACTTGTGCAAACAAAAAAACAATCTAGTGAAGGGGACTTTTTGCTTTTCTTGGAAATATCCTCATCACCACATTGGAGTCTGAGAAGATCTGGCCTCAGCTGGAAATGTGGGAATGTAGAGACCGCCCTTCCACGTGACCACTGTCAATGTAATGGAGTTAAAGAATAGAATGGAGTTAAAGAATAAAGTAGGTATTTATTAGGAGGCCTCAATGGATCCACCTTGGGCAGTACAAGAGCCCAGCCAGGGCTATACCAAAGATGAACCAAAATGGTCACAAAATGGACAACTGGTCACAGGGTCTCACACTTTTATAAGTTCTGGTCCATTTGCATATTGGAGTTAATTGTCCAGTTATAGCTTCAGTTTATGAAGTCCCATCCTTCTTGTTTTTCTCTCTTCAGTCCACAATTGTTTATGCTCTTGGGCCTGAAACTTGGATCATTTGTCCTTGGCCCCCAGCTAGAGAAGGAATTGTTTTGTCTGCCTGCTCTGTGAAGAGAGCTTACTATCCCCTAATAAGAAGCTCAGAACTACACACCAAAGCAGTACAGAATCTGAAAAATATAAAAGCTAAAACCTAAGGCATCAGTAGCAGGGGAGAAATTGTATAGGGTCAGTGATCTGTCATCTGAATGGCTTCTAGATATGGCTCTGCTGCTCATAACTGGCACAAAGGCTTGTCTGATATGGGGATATTTATAAAGATGGGCATATTTGAGTCCAGATGGGGGCCACAGATATGAGCAGAGGTGCTGGAGCACCTCTCCTCTGAAGACAGGCTGAGAGAGTTGGCATTTTTCAGCCTGAAGAAGAGAAGGCTCTGAGGAGACCTTATAGCACCTTCCAGTACCTAAAGGTGCATACAAGAAAGATGAAGGCCTTTTTACAAGGGTTTGTAGTGATATGAAAAGGGGAAATGGCCTTAAGCTTAAGGAGTGTAGGTTTAAATTAGACATTAGGAAGAAATTCTTTACTGTGCATCTGGCAAGACATTGGAACAGGATACTCAGGGAAGCTATGGATGCTCCATCCCTGAAGCAATTTCTGGACAGGTTGAACAGGGCCCTTAGAAAACTGGCTCCTGTCTATGTCAGGAAGATTGGAATTAGAAGATCTTTAAGATCCTTTCTAACCCAAACCATTCTATGATTATATGAAGTTTGTTGAATGTTTATTTCAAATATTTTTCAGCTCCTAGTATTGCTCTACAGGAAAGATCTTTTGTTAGTGGGCTCTTGTGAAACTAGTGAGCAAATTTAGCTCAGACTTGTCTGAAAAATGAATGATTTTGGTCAATCTAGCTGCTTGTCTGAAACTTTTCTCTTATCCTTGTGTGAGGCTTAGTGAAGTTGCATTCTGCCAGTTAACATGAATGAAATTAAGAGAAGACAGTCAACAAATGTGGCTAAGTTAAGACTATCAGGAGGAACAAGATCCAGCTGGGAGAAGCAAAGAGAGAATCAGTTCTAAATTTCTATTTGTGCAACTAACATAAACTGTCCACCCAGATATGAGGGGTATTGACCACTCTGCTGTGGTAAAGGGAAGAAGAGTGGAGGAAGCAGGATGGGGAAGAGAAAAGAAGCAATACAGAGAGACAAGAAAGCAAAGCCCTGGAAAGTTCTATTCCCCACAGGGAAATGGGAGAGTGTAATCACTGCTGGTGGCTAAGACAGACTTCTTTTCCATCCCCACCAGCCACTGCTCCCTGACACAACTCAGCCACCCATGGTGCTCCCCTGCTTGTGCTGGCGCTGGAAAAGCAGCAGGCTTTTCACTGGCTGACAGAAAGCAAAACTGAGGCATGGCCTTGGGTTGTGGCATCCTTGTCACTCAGGTCTGCAAGTCTGACAGGCTGCATGACCTCTGTAGCCACACAGTCATGGCTGGGCTTATGGGGAGATTTTGTAAGAGAGGAAGAAAAGTTAATTTCTGCTGTAGGATGCAAAGACACTGGGCAATATTTGTGCCATTCTGATGGACCTGAGATGAGAAACCTCATCTTACACTAGTGTAACAAGAGACCTAAGTTAAAGAAAGTAGTGTTGAAACATGGTGATTTTTGGTTTATGCCTTAGAAAGAATATGCCTTCTTTAATTTCCAACTTTGCTAAATTCTTTTCCTAACCATCACATGCTAGGTCCTTCCATCTTCGGCAAGCTAACAGGCTTCAAGGATCCATCCAATTCTTATGACAGATGTTACCTTGATCTTCAGCTCTTGCTGTTTTGATAGGTTAGTGTATTTCCTACCTTGGTCTTGCCCATGCTCCTCTGCATCTTTTTCCTAAGGTGCTTCATGCTTCCTTCCCCTGTCTCACTGACATCAGCCTTTCCCCATTTCCATCATAGTTCCTCACTCTCTAACCTGCCCCAACACCTCCTCTGTTGGCAACCAACCTCCTAATTGTATTTTTGAGAATAAAAGCCTACAGGCAAGGAGTAAGAAAAGGCAGGTTATCAAGGATCAAAACTGAATAGGCCCATAAGGTGCTAAATAAACCCTCTCAGTAGCATGGAGTTTGAAAGTGTGATAAATGGAGCCTTGCAGGTGTTTCTAACCCAGCAGTTTTGCCTGGTAGGGAACATGTACTGAGGTATTGCAGCCGGCCCCCAGCCAGGTAATAATTAGCATTGACTCCATGATTGCAGAAGGCTGATCAATTGCTTTATGATTATTCTATACTATATTATGCTATATTACACTAATAAGAACTATCACTAACTAACTAGAAAACCCGTGAGTCTCCCCTGAGAGTCTCAACACAGCTGTGGATCCAATTGGTCAATGAATCCAAACAACCATCACCAGAATCCAATCAAGCAATCACCTTGGGTAAACAATCTCCAGAACACATTCCACATGGGTGCAAACACAGAGCAGCAGCTAGTGAGTTAAGAATTGTTTTGATAATTCTTTTCTCTGCTTCTCTCACAGCCTTCCCCGGGAAAATGCCTGTGCTTGCTCTTTGTGGCCAGAGAGCTGCTGCCATACTGAGGGGTGATTTGGCAATTCTTATATCAAAGAAAGAAGAACAAATGAAAACCAAGTATTAATAGTTTAGTAAATGGAAGCTTAAGCAGCAGATATACTGCTTTGTACCACAAAGCAGTGTACCAAGGAGCGTCTTAGCAATGAAATAGAAACAGAAGGGACTTATTCTATTTACATAAGAAAAAGACCCCATATATCCTAGAACAGTTTCAGCTGAAAGGGACCCCAAGAGTTCCTCTGTTTGGCCCTCCAAAACCACCACCATCATTAAGAATATTTTCTTCTCTCTAGTCAGAGCTGCCCATGCTACAGGAGCCTCTTGGCAAGTTTCTGCAGTAAGAGCAAGTTTTGGTAAATATCAGGTTTTTTGCAGCATGCCTTGCTGAATGGAGCAGAGGTGGTATCTTAAAGGCCTCGCAGCATATTGAAAAAAGCAGTTTTATGCGCTAATATGAATGAACAGAAAGATGTAAGATCATGTCAGAGATTTTTATGGAACAGTGCAAATTCATGCTGCCTTCTGTACATCTTTTTTCTACCTTTCTTAGGGTGCATTAAAAATACTGAATGAGGAAGATTTCTTCAAACCTATCTGATATCAGAGTGATGTACTAACATTAGGAGCCTCCATGCCTGCAGGAGCTTATCACCCTGGCCCTATCCTGTCCCAGCTTTGCTAGTTCCTCACAGAGCTAAGAAGGCTGACATAAAACACAGGCTGAAGACATTAACTTTTTGCCAACTGGACTAATATTTAGAAAGAGTACAGTTATGTAAAAGGTCAAACACTGTAACTATAGCCATATCACATACATCATCTTAATAAAAAAAAGGTGAGAACTGCAAAATAAAACACTGCAATATAATATAAAACAGTATTGGGGCATTATTTAACAGTAAAAACTGTGGGAAAGTGTCAAATCTAAGATGAACTGCCTGCAGAATAAAAGTGTGAAAGAAGCACAAAATTCAATTTTGTTCTTTACTTAAACAGCTTTAAACCTCTTGCATGAAATAGCCGGATTTTGTTTCTATAATGATGTACAATTTTTGCAATTTTTTTTCTAATTTGTTAGAGAAAATAGTTTTTACTGTACCATTAATTACCTGGGGTTTCATTTTTTCCAGTGATACACAAAGTAAATCACACATGGGCTACTATTAAGAATACACCATTAAGCAAATATAAAGGGACTCCAAAGAAATGCAACTGGTTTGAAACAAGTAGAAAATCTGATAGAATGAGTGCACTCAAAAGGGTTGAAAAATATAATGAACATTTTTCTTACATCTACAAAATTATTTTCAAATGAAGTTTTCTCTTTTCAAAAACAGGATGCAGATGATAACAGAGAGGCTGTAGATCTTACTGCCTTAGGCCAATTTAGCACACAGCACCCAGCACCCTACTTCTAATGGGACACTTTGTACAAAAGTGCAAATCATTCAGAAACCTAAATTTAATTAGAAATCAAATATTTCCCCATAACTTATATTTTTCTTATCCTGAAAATTAACCACATTATAAGGAAAAGTTTTCCAAAAGCAAAAATATGTACAATTAAGGCAAATCAAAAGGCAAATCCAGAAAAAGTGAGCACAGAGAAAGATGTACATATATTAACTTACAAACATTTCATCACCTCCTGCCCCCTGTCACTTGAAAATCCATTGACACACTTCAGTAAACTAGCAGGTTTCTTAGTATAAACATTTCTCCTCAGCTGAGAGGCAGTGATTCCATTTTTCTGTGTTTTATAATCCTTTCAGAAAAAAAACAAAAACAAAAAAAAATACCAAAACAACTAAAATTGGAGGGAATGAGAAACCCAAACAATTTGATCTGCTTGATATTGAGGTCAGATATAGTTCCATACAAAGACTCACCAGGGAACAGAACACAAAGCTGCTGTACATAAACCTTCCCAAAGAGCAAGAACTACATATTAAAGATTTTTATTAGATGGTGTTTTAAAGTGTCCCTAGGCATAATACAAGTTTTTATTTTTTTTATGTGTTCAAAGAGCACAGTTGTAGGAGAATGAAACTGTAATATGCAATGTGTCAGTAATTCAAAAAGGAAAGCTTGTAAAAATTAACAGTCAGGAAATAATAAGAAGCTGTATATCAAGAGAAATATTATTAAAACAACAAAGATCTGAACTGCCAGCATGTGGGGAATACCACAAAACAAGAAGTCAAGAGGCAGGATATCATTTGAGTAGCTTACACTTAGATGCACCCCTTTGGCCTCGAAGCATCAGTGGAGGCAATGCTTAGTCTCCAAGATCAATGGGAGTACCACAGTTACTCCACCCAAACTCTTTTTTAGGTTTTTATTTGCTTTTGGCATAATTTGAAGTGTATTCTTAAGTGTTGTAAGGCAACAATAAAGTCGTTGACTACAACTCAGTGTTTCGCAGACACAAGAGATCCTACAGCACAAGATTAGACACAATGCATGTTCCCTACATTTGTTAATCCCTCCTCCCAAAGCCATGATTTAAGATAGTATAATAAAACACAACAGATGTTGCAGTGTGCTGCAACAAGGTTCCTCGAGTCCAGGGAGGGTGCAGCTGCTGGCGCCGGGCATGGGAATAAACGACACGGATCTTCTTTCAGAAAGCTCAAGAATCCATTTATTTCCCCCTGGGGAGGAGGGGCAGGATGGAGAGGAAAGACAGGGCAAAGGCAGGGTCGTGGGGTTTTTATAGGGTATCGCAGGGGTGAAGTTAGGGTTCGGGTCAAGGGAGGTATTAGCAACACAAAATGGGTAAGATCAAATTCCTGTCTCCTAGGAACGGGGGCATTCTACAAACAGACTCACAGAAAGACAATGTGATCTTCTGATTGGTTTTTTTCTGCAACTCGTTCTATACAGGCAGAATCTGATCCCAAGATGCTTAGATTTCCAATTTGTTTCCCTAGTTGTGACCTCAAAGAAACATCAAACACAATTTAATGCATTAATTCTTTTTTTATACTAAGGGCACCCCAGGTGCTGCAAGGCGGTTCAGAACTTGGTGTTCAGGTTTGATCAGGAATATGAAGGCTCATGCAGCAAATACTCTTGTTTGCCTACTTCTTAAGGGAAGGATTCCATGGTAGCAAGGTCAAATGTGATCCCTGAAGGTTGCCATGGCAACTGTATATTGATTCATTACCTATCAGAGTTTGTTCTGAAGCCTTTCCAAGGCAGGATATTGTCCTGCCATAATTGCGTTTCTCTGCTCTTCAATTTTAGTGTTTTGTGCCATGGACAACTGATTCTGAATGCAAAGAAAACTCATGCACACTCATGTGTCTGTTATGCAAGGATAAAAGGAAGTAGAGAGAAAGGAAGACCAGAGAAAGAACAAAAAAAAAAAAAAAAAAAAAAAAAAAAAAAAAAAAAAAAACAACCACTAAATAAGGCTGAAGGGTACACAGTGGACACATCAGGGAGAAGAGAAAAAAAGAGGTAAAACATGTTAACATGTTCTGATGTTGCCTGTATTGCACTGAGTCAATAAATTCACTTTAGAGAGTCTTGAGATTAAATGTGCTTCCTCCTGATATGAACTAAAATAAATGCTGTTATAACATGGTGAATCCATAATCCCCAAAGCTGGCTGTGGAAAACATGAGTGAAATATATGTTCCTTTAAGTTCTCCTGGCAGCAGAAAAGTAGAAAATCTGCAGGCTAAAGGGATAAGTGTACAGAATCATAGAATAATGGAATATAGCATCACAGGATTGTTGGGGTTGGAAGGAACCTTAAAAATCTTTTCATTTAACCTCCCCTACTATTGACAGGGACACCTTCCACTAGACCAGGTTGCTCAAAGCCTCCTCCAACCTGGCCATGAACACTTCCAGCAAGGGGGTGTCCATAACCTCTCTGGGTAGCCTGTTCCCATGTCTCAGCACCCTCAAAGTAAAAAATGTCTTTCTAATGACTAATCTAAACCCAAATCTTTCAGCTTAATACCACTTCACCTTGTTCTGTGGGGTCTGTATGCCCTTGTAAAAAGTCCCTCTCTGTCTTTCTTGTAGGGTCCTTTTGGTACTGGAAGGCTGCTGTAAGGTCTCTCTGAAGCCGTCTCTTCTTCAGGCTGAACAATGCCAACTCTCTCAGTATCCTTATCCTGACCTCTCTCTGTTGATGCAGTATTTAAGGAACTATGGAGTAAGCATTGATCACAGCCACAGATCCATTTCAAATTCACATTCAGCTTGCCAGTGAAAGGAGCTTGCCCCCTCCATGAGATCTTGTGCTGTTCATTGAGTGTTACAGTTTTTTTCTGCTTGTTTTCTGATAAGCTTTCAGTTCTGCCTTTCATGGTGGAAATTACTAAATGCTCATCACAGACTAGATAATCAAGAAAAGCCAGCCACCACCTCTGAACTTTGGTGATTTCCAAAAGCACTATTTTTTTTGCATGGAGAAATGAAATTACCTTCAGGAGGCTGCACCCAAACCAGACTTCGCATTGTCTTTCCAGCAGACACATCATCCAAACAAACCTGGTCCTTCAATCAGCCATGATAATCAATCAGCAGACTACTGCCCATCAGCAGAGCAGTAGAATTCAGTTTTAACAAACATTATGACAGATTTACCCTTGTGTTGACAATAACAGGTACATACATATACATATATAAACTCTGTTCTTACTTCAGTGTAGAGATTACAAAACTGACATATAAACAGAGCCATGAGAGTTGTTGGCAAACACTGAACACTATACTTTACTGAACCTCATGTAAAAATTGATGTGTTAAAAAATAGTTAAACAAGAAATATTAAAATTCTGTTACTTAATCATTGATACGTTAAAGATTAACCTCGTTTTCTGCTAGGGACAGTCAACAACTTCGTGTTTTCTTTCTTCTTCATAGATACACAATAGCAGATATATATGCAAATTTTTCATAAGTGTTATGATTTATTATCAAAAAATCCTATCTTGACCTCTACATGATCAGTGAAGCGTAGTGCCATGTGACAGAGAAAAAAATTATGACCAACTACTACATCTCTGCTTTAATGTTATCTACTTCCTCATAAGCCTTTTCACTAAATTTATGGTGGAGTTTTCATCTCTTCTACTGTCATTAGGTTTGCTGGATATGTTCTGGTTTTTACCATTAGTAAAGGGCAATAGAATCACCAGCATCTCTGTGTCATTTCCCTATGAAATATTTATACTCATATGCAGTATTATATTAATATAGAGTTAAAATAATCACGTTTCCAACACTTTTGATTTTATTTTGGCAGAGGAGTTATGTGGTTTCTCTGAGAAAAACAGACATCACTTTTATGTTTCTCTCTCATGTCTGTCAAATAAACTCAACTCCACACCCGAAGATGTTGCTTTACAATGTTTTATCAGCTCTCAGAAGCAAAGTAGGATCAGCCTTGGTCTTGGAAGTGAAAAATATTAGGAATATTTCAAAATATTGTATGGGAAAGGGATCCCCTGACAAACACACGACATTGGATATTTATCTAATTTTTAACAGACTTTGCATGTACTTTTAATTCCTAGACACCCAACACTGCTGGGTTTAAGCCTCTCTTTTGTGACTTTGCTGAGCACAGGCAAGTTCATGTTTGTCCACTATGTTCTGCCAGTAGTGCAGTGCAAGAGTTCATCCCTGAGGAAGTGTGGTGGAGTGTCCTGCCTCTCCACACAGGAGGAAGAGCACCAGGCCCATGCTGGACTGGCCAAGGGCGGGGTCTGTGCCTGCCAAGGCACAGCTCCCATTTCTCAAGCTGGTGAATAATGTGAACAGTATTGACTGTTGAAGGAAACTGTGCAAGCTGTTAGTCTTTCTGAGAGAGCAAGCACCATGAGGTCTTGTGTTTGTTCTGCTTGCCCTCTGTCCTTCTCACATCACAGTGATGTGACCTTTTCAAACACAAAGAGGAATGTGAATCCAGAACTCCCCTGGTTTATTGATGCTGCCACTCAAATGCCTTCCCCTCATATTTCCTGTGATGCTTGATCTTCCCAGCTGAAAATCCCAAGGGGCTGGGTAGGGTACCCAGAGTGCACCTCAACCAAAGGCCATTTTCTAAACTCCCCTGGTTAAAGTACATCAGACTGAGTTTCCAAGAGGCACTGGGTGGGACGACAGCTTGTAAATGGTGTCAGGGGATGGCATCACATCACATTTTCACATCCCTCACAGATCCTGGGAAAAATGGAACATACGTTCTTGCCTAGAGTCCTCCCTGCTGATGACTTGTGTGGGTTATGGAGGCTCTAGGGGTGCATGTGGAGCCACGGTGATTTGACATCAGTAATGTCACACTGACGGACCACATGCTTTGTCAATGCGGCAAAGATTTTCACAAGCACAACCACTTCTTCACAGCCCTCAGCAAGACAGGTGCTATAGGATCAGACAGCAGCCTGAAGACTGATTTTTGGATCACAGCCCCATCTATATGATCCTCTCAATGACCACATTGCTTTGTATACCAAAGTCTTTGCATTGCTTAGGTACCTTACCTTTTCCGGAAACTTTCCTATCCCATTTAAAACAAGACCTTTAAAATTTCTAAAGTTAGTCCTATGAGAAGTATCAGATATCTGTGGAACTTTATTTTTGCAGTGAGGAATGAATACAAAATCTTCTGAGAAAGCCCAATCCAGACCCTTCTTAATGGTGAAGAGGGCAGAGGAGAAAGATCAGTGATGAAAGTGTGAATACCAGCCTACATTAGAATACACCAACAGCTTATAGCTATTTTAAAACTTGTGAGAAAATGCTGAAGAGGCAAAACAGTACAAATCCTTACGTGTTTCTGTGTTTGCAAATATAGAGTGAATTAATTTTTTCCTGTGTTGGTAAGGCCTGATCCTGCCATCCTCCTGCCGCTCCTACATTTCATGTGCACTCACTGAAAGAAGTTTTTCAATAACACAGGAAAAACAAGGAATTTACATTCATAGGTTAAGGAATCTTTGAAGATGTGATATCATGATATCATATCTTTGAAGATGTGATCTGTGTGCTTCAGCCCATAGGCTGAGGGTCAAGGGCTGAAGCTTAGGGATCATTTTATGCAGAAGCTGGGTGGCATGGCAAGATATAGAAGGTATGACTCTCTCTTCTGGAAAAAAAAACATGCTCTGAGACATCAGGGATGAAGCAGAAATGCAATTAAGCCTTGCTTAATAATGAATTGTATTTCTTAAACCTTTTTTTTTTTTTTTTTTTTTTTACTAATTTGATCCATAGTATTGACCACAATTTAAGCCAGGTCTCCCTATAGACATTCATCACTCTGGTCTGATATTTTAGGCACTCTGCTGCACGAAATAGCCTGTAATTTTATTGCCACTCACACACTGTTACTGAAAGGACCAAAGAACATGTGTATGTGAAAGAGGGTGGAAATGAGATTTAGGGGTTATAGTCACTGATCTCAGAGTGCTAACATTCAGGGTTATGTATGAAACCACTTCAGCATCTTTTTAAATATGGGTTTTACTGTTACTTTTTTTTGACCCAGCAATTGGCACAGATTAGATAGGGGTCAATGGAATTGAAGAAAGACTACTGTCTCAATTGCCCTAATTCCAGGATGCAATCCAAGCAACACCTCTTCTATTCTGGGTGGTAATAGGGCTGCAAAACTTTTAGGAATGATAGACAATTAGTAATGAATGACAGCTGCAAGTATCAAAAGGTTGTTTAATCACTCTTTTTCCTGTCCATTTGTTTTAAATGTATTTCTGGAATTATCTTTAAACAAATTATGAGAAAGCAGGCTAGTGTTCAATATAAAAAATAATTAAAAGGTAAGACTGTCCCTATAATGTCCAAAATATACATTCTGGCTTTGCGGGCCAGATGTTTTCCTCAGCATTGTGATTACCACTTATTACCTTTGAATAATCTAGGACCAGTCCACTCAATACAAACATTTCAGAACACAAAATGCCATCTCTTTTCTTATAAAGCATCTTCAGAAAGAATTATTTTCCACTGTGATTATTTTGACAGAATAAAATGATGAGATTGAATTAATATCTACTGCTGACCGTTTGAGCAAGAGAAGCTACAAAATAATTCCTGCAGGATGAAATAGTCAAGAAAGTTTAGCCTTTCTGCTATCACCACCAGGAGTAATATGTGCTTTGGATATATTCTATCACATCATGGCACACAGTGTTATAGCAGTAAAACTAATTTATCAGTGAAGTTATTTATCAAATTTGATGAAAAATCCTTCTCCTACTACAAAATAATCCAAGCTTAGAAACCAATTTCCTCAATATTCTCTTTCAACACAATCTCTTTGACTCAGTGAATCACAAATGTACATAGGAAAGAGAGATTACCAGATTCTTCTGTTAGAGGAATAAAGATAATGAATGAAAGTTGTTGCTCTGCTTAATGAAATTTGTTGACATTTTAACCTGTACATGAATAAAGGCTAGGCAGCTATAACCAAAAATACTTTGATTTTTCAAATGTGAAGGTCAAAAGCATAATTCATCTTTTCACTTAGGTTGTACTTTGAATAAAAAGACTACTTGGCATATTTCAAAATTAGGTCTTTGTATAAATGATAGGAAAAGTGCATAAAATTGTGAAAAATAATGTTTTCTAATTGCAACTCTAACGTGCAAGGTGAAGGTGAGGTAATAGAAAGAGGAGAAAAAAGAGAGCTGAGATTATATTAAATGAAACAAGGGGTTATTCAAGTGAATAGAGAAATAAGGAGTTTTAAATTTGAAATGCTGCATTTGATTAATTAAACTGCATCCTGAATTTGCTAATTGGATGCTTACATGTTGTTGTGGGACAATGACAGATGGCATTGCACTGATGGCAATTAATCCTAGTAGCACTTTTAAAATAAGGCATTAAACTAGCTGGTTATCCCTATTTCTACAGTCATTCCTCTCAAAAACTGGGATGGAAATAGCTATGAGCCTCATTATGAGGAAGAAAAACGTGATGAGTATCCAAATAGTTCTAAATAGATTTATTTGCAATTTAGAATATAATACCTTTCAAATAAAGGTATTTTGTGAAATTAACAGTGACAGTGTCTCCCTTTTAATTAACACCTAAAGTAGGGGTGGAAATACACTCCTAAGATTACATCTAATTATTGTATCCTGTACAAGGGAACGACATGAAATATAAATAGTTGAAATTGCAAAATCAATAGGGAAACCACATTTCTACTGGGTTTTGTTGGGTTTTTCTCTCTATTTTTAGTATCATTTAATGTGGTGTTATATTTTAGTTGAATGCTATGCTCTGTCTCACCATTTGAAAATGTATGGTTTATTCCAAGCCTGTGATCCTCCCCTGCAGTATCCTGTGTCTGTAATCCCATTGGCCCAATCTGTTCTGCGCCCAATTTGAATCTCCCTGTTCAGTGTGCCTGGGGGATGGTTCGCTCTCTCTCTTCGCTGGCTCTCCTGGCCGGTGCTCTCTCAGCCCCTCTCTCCCCCTCCCCTTTCCCCCCTCACTCCCCTTTCCCCCCTCTCCCTCAGAAACCATGCTGCCTCCCGGGGGTAGGACCCCCAATAAACCTCATCTAATGAGCACCCTCAGAAGCCGCGTGGAGTCTCCTTGCCTGCCTGCTGCCACCAGCGAACTCACAGCCTTGGGAGGCCCCCGGGGACACCCCCGTGGGGAGCCCCCCCACCCCAAAACGCACCGCTACAATTTAATATCTATTTTTAATATCATCTGTGCAGGAGCAGATGTCCTTTCGGACTGACAGTGGTGTAAAATACTAAACTTTGCTACTCTGAGTTCCCAGGGAATTTTCATGAATACCAAAGCACAAAATGTGTGTTCATTTATCCTACCGAAAAAATCTTTGAGAGAACTTTGCTAAAGCCTCACTGAACTATTCCATGAGAAAGAAATCAATACTCACTGTGATTTAGGTCATTTAAAAATAGACACAAGGAAGGTCAAAGTTCAGTGTTATACAGCTGACTCACCCTTTTTTTCTCACTTTGTAGTTTAAACTGTTGTAAAAGTCCATGTGGTTGACTTCCATCACTGCAAGTTACATATGAAAACAAATCTACACGTTGTCATCACCAGTAAAAAATTTTTGCTAAGATTACTTTACACATTTGTGTATCTGCCCTCTCCTATTTTTTGGAGGCAACTCAATTTTCAGTCAAAAACCATAAAGGAAATTATGAAAATTAATCTATTTAATCCATAGGTTTGGCTCTGCCACAGACTTCCTTGAGGTTTGGGCAAACCCAGGAAGCACTTTGCAAAATAGAGACAATAATAATTAAGATAATAACCCTCTCCTTTGCATGTTTTAGCCTGTGATGTAACCCTGCAGCAAAGAGTACTGAGGCAAAGAGTAACTAAGCTTTATAAAATCTTGTATAAGAGGTCTTTAAGAATGCTGGGATACATCTCTTAGAAGAAAAATGTTCAATACCTAAAATTACCGCACCTCACCTAAATACCTAAAATTACTACACCTCTAGAAGTCACTGGAATTAACGTAACAAATTTATTTAAATTTTGTGATGTGAAATCTCTAAGTCAGTCCATGTAACTCTATGAGAAATGCACGTTAGCAATGCAAAATAGATGGGAGAATTTTTTTTTTTTTTAATAACAGATCAAGATTTCTTAAAATAAGAAGTTTCAGGATTCTTTGCTCTTTGACAGTGCTTCCAGCCCCACTGAAGTCTCATATTGCAGGAATCCACATATTTGAATTGGACTTAAGCCATAAATTCAAGAGTACAGATGAATATAGGATGACAGTCATCAGAAAAAAAAAAAACAGTAATATTAACTGCACTCAGAGCATAAAAAAAAGAGAATGAAAGGACATTTTTTTCCTGTATTTTTAAGGACCACAGTCATAAAATTCCAACATTATTCCAACCACATAATTTATTGATTAGTGACTAATGCCAAGAGGTCTGATTTATCACTTCCAGAGCAAAGGTGTGAAATAATTTTTATAAATAGTGAAGGGGGAAGATTGTTTATAACATGACCATGAAAAGTACTGGCCTCAGTCTGTGTTTTCATTTACACTTCTTTCTTTGAAATGCCAAATACTTAAAAGGTAATACTGGGTCACATATAAAATTAGCAATGTTCTTTAACTCTTTTTCTGTCTTATCAGCACTGCATCCTCTAGATGATGGTAGAATTATAGCAAATCAGCAGGATATTAATCGTGTTTTCGTGTCCTGCATTGTAAATTCAGGTCATCTGTCATTTGCACTAGAAGCCTCTTATTACCATATAGATTAGTTAAATTTTATAGTCTTCAACATTGTTCTACGCAGTACCTCTGAAAACAATTGCTGTTCTACAACTCTGTATATATAACACATATGATGATGATAATAATAAATAAATATATGCAAGAAGTGGAATGAATCTGACTGAGAAGCCTGGAATGGCAGTATTGACACATAGAGAGAAAGACACTGATGACTCAGATGGAGCTGAGATCTTACAGTGCCTACTTAATCTTTGCCACTCTTGCTGGTCCCTTTCTGACCATTGCAATGTGTTGTAGAAAGTATACACTTAGGTCAAAAGAAACTTAGAAAGTAAAGTAGTTGTTGTTGTTGTTGTTGTTATTATTATTATTGTTATTATTATTATTACTAAAAAGCACCTTTCTGAAGCAAACCATTGCCAGCAGTTTGCTATTCTGTGCATAGTGAAAAATGTTAGATTCGTAAAACAAAAGTCCCAACTGCTTCTAAAGACACTAGGATCATGGAATATTCTGAATTGGAAAGGACCCATCAGCATCATGAAATCCAATCAAGGTGTCACCTTGGATAAACCTGTGATGCATTTTTTCCCAACAGTCTCTTTCATAGCCCAAAAATTTTAATTTTTTTTTTGCCCATATTTATTCAATACTGTGCTCCAGACACCTTATTCGCCTGAGCTGCAATACATTTGGAAGTACCTCAGTTCCACATTTACAACGTGGTTTTGGACAAAGTGACTTAACAGTATCTTATAACCTCTTTGGTGACAAATCAGCAAAAGCCAACAAATACTTTGATGAAACACAGCTCATATCCCAGAGTTAATTTATTCTCATCATCTATTTAAACACATTTGACCCCAATGTAACACACTAACATATCACATGGCTCTGCTACTTAACAAACAATCCCAAATATTCTTTGAATCACAGCAAATATTTTACATTTCCATTATTCTACCCATCATTGCTAAACAATTAACTAGGTTTTTAAGGAGCGTGGATTTTTATTAATACCACAAATACAAAAAAAAAAAAAAAAAAAAAAAAAAAACCAACAAAAAACCAACTTTTCAATTGAAAGAATAGCCTGTATTTCTCTCAACCAGCCACCACAGTGGGGGAAAAAATGTAACATTAGGAATACCAGATCATTAGAATCTTTGAGACCTAGTAAATTACATCCAGAACTGCTGCTACTACTCATGAATGTGCCCAAGGTTTTGCTATTGACTGTTTGCTATCCTTAAACAAATCTGTAGTTTGACTGCATATAGCACCCAGGAAGAGTCTCACACCCCATAAACACAACCTAGTGCCAGGGGGTGGCCTTTTGTGAGGACCAACATTGCATTTTGCTAGACTGTCTAGTTTCCTACTGAGAAAAGACAATTGATTAAGGTCCTGGGGCTATCCCAAGTGTTACAGAGAATTCTGATTAATGAGCAGCTCACTAAAAAATAGACTCTTCCCAAGGAGCTGTCAAGCCCTGAAGAATTGTGCCAGCACTTCTTAGCTGTGCCCTCCACACCTCAGTGAGCCTAAATTGTTCAATTACTATTGTATATTTTTGGAAGCATGGGAGGTTTTTCCATCTTTCACAGTGGATCAGTCATGACGTTTGCTTGACAAAAAGAGACTTTCCCTATCCCAGGGTTTTTCATTTTTTCAGATAAAGTTATATAAAAATGGCCTTCCTTTCCATTTTGGGTCATAGCTGCTGTTTGTGTGTTGAGCAGAGTCTTTGGTAAGGAGCCCTCACCCAGAGTTGTGTACAGGTGTCCAGCTAAGACTGGCTGGGGCAGGACTGCAGTGGAGGAAAGGGTTGTTTTTCTTTCCCTTGTTTCACCAGTCTGATAGAAGGTGAAAGGACAGACATTTCCCCCTCACCACTGGCTGTAACTATGCCAAGCCTGCTTTTGTCTATGTTAGGTGGCAGAACTTCTTTGGGGTGATTATATAGGTGAAAAACTGGTGAGCTCTAATAAAATCCATTGCTCTGGCAGGCCCCTTTGCTAAAGTATAGAGTTGACCAAAGCCAAAATTTTCCTCAGGCCAAGGAAAAATCTAGAAACTTTTAGGATATTGTTAGGACTCATTGTGGAGTAATTTTCTGCACAGGAGGGAGACAGGCCAGAGCTTTTCTTTATATCAGCAGCAGTCAGGTGGTGTGACCATATTTGTCCTCTGTCAAAAATCTTCCTGTAGGCAAAATCCAAAATGTAAAACCCAGCTCCTCAGATAACAGAGAGGAATTGCTGTGGAATGATGTTCATCCAGGGATTCACAATAATGTAACCCTGATATGTCCTGAAGTGCTTCATGGAAACAGGAAGGTTATTAAAAAATACTGCTTTGGCCTTCATCTCTCTCAGAATAGGAGGGCTGGCTTGCTAACACAGTCAAGTGATAAATGTGAAGTGCATGCACCCAAAACTACTCCGATGGAGCTTGGATATTGACTACTAATTAAAAAAAAAATCAAGAGGAAGTAGTAAAACTAGTCCAGCCTTTGATAGTACTAATATTTTTTACATTAAATATAGGATGCATTGAATTTTCATCTTTATTTCAATTTCTGTTTGCCCTCATTTACTCTCTTGACAGGGTTGGTGGCCTGAAACTTCCTTTTGAAATTAATGGCCTATGGCCCTATCCTTCAGAAAATGGAAGATTTTTCTTACTTAGGAACTGAGCACTCAGTTTGACTCTGAGTCACATTTGTACAAGTCAATTAGCCTAGAAATAATAGAGAAAAAAGCATCAACAATGCTTCTAAAACCTTCAGTCTATTTGCTTTTAAAATACTGCACTGAAATTATTTTAATATAGGAGAAACTGGAGACACATGTAATTATTAGTTATCTGTTCTGAGGTAGGCAATAGTCAATTCTTGCTGTATCTAGAGCAGATGGTGCATTTTCTTCCAGATTCTTAAAACCTTTAAGTTATATGAATGGGTTTAATTACAACTACACTGTGAAGGCAACTAAAACTAATTGGCTTAAGATGATCTTTAACCACTCAGAGGAAACAGTTAATGATTCCAGTGCCTTCTTGCATTTTCAGAGTATTTTGTAACAAAGAAAAATCTAAGACAAGGACAAGAATGACTCTCAGCTTACAAAGAGCCCATGGTATTTCAAAATACAGGTTTAGTGGCAATAAGCCTTGCTGCTGAAATTGGCTCTTTTTGCAATCCAGTACCTGTCTCTGGTGGGTCCAGTTGTGTCATGCAGGGTTCAGGCAGACCACCCACATGTCTTACACAACACTGGGAGACTTGGAGGTTTCTTTAAAGAGAAGTAAGAAAATGAGAGAGAGAAATTATACAGGATATGTGCTCATAATACTATATTTAAAGAAAAATTATATTAAAATTTGTCAATAAATCACATTAAATTTGTCAGCAGCATCAAGGTTGATACATAACACATGCTCCTGTAACAGTAGTAAAATGTGCTTCTTATCCTGATACAAAATGTTTTCTATTTTGTTCTGCAACTGCCAGTTTAAAAAATTGTCTCAGTAAACCTTTAGATTTAATCTTAATTGACCTTTATCTGTTTTCTTCTCCTGTCCTGTTGTATTTTTTGGTTAGACAACCAAATTTGAAAGCAAAACAGATTTGTTTGGAGCCATATTGGCTCTGAGTGGCACAGGGAGAAAAAAAGCACATGCATACTGAATCAATGCTTTCTCATGTAGAATGGAAGAATCTTAAAAATGCTTTTCTATAATGGCAAACTGAATTATTTTCACACTACCACCCACAATTAACTTACAAAGTTCAACAGTGTTAAAAGAATGGCAAAACAAAGAAGCTATGTATGCTTTTCACTGCCTGCTTTTCCCATAGCAATTATGCAGCCCTGTGAACAGTTAATATCACCTCTGCTCAGAAGCTACACTCCATGGCTACAGACTGAGATTGCTCTATAATAAAACATCAGGTCCATTACTTGACATTAGAAAGCAATAGTTCTATCAGTATATTTCAGGCTCCTTTCCCCTCATAAAGCTACCTTTCTTTAAAGGATTATCCTGACAGACAACACAGCTGCCTTTTTAAAGGGGCAATATAATTAACTTCCTCCCACCCCACTGCTACTTGTTTCTCTTATCTCTGGGTTGATCTGAGAAATAAGAGCAGTGCAAATGTTTGTTCCAAGAATGCACAATGGCAGCAGAGGCAAAACTGCTGCCTTGATTTAGTGGGTCAGGAGGGTCCCTGCGGATGCAGGAACCCCAGACACGTAGCCCTGTTGCTAGGGAACTACATCGATCCTTTCCAGCATCTTCACTGACACCCTCTCTGCTCCACTGTGATTGAACACCATCCTTTACAGGAGTGGAGGAGTTAGAAGCTTTGGCTTGGCTTTAATATTTATGAAGTAAACGTTTTAACCATTGAAGCTTTAAATGTCTAATGCTGTTTTCTTTTTCCAGAGCAGCAGCTTCCTGTGGGAATATTTCCATCACTCTAGTATGGCAAATTACTTGACGTTGGAGGCAGAGAGCTTATTTTCTCCGAACTAAATGCAATCGCAGGAGATTTAAGATGTCCACAAAAATAATTGAAGTATACTTTTCCTCATTCATTTTAATTCTCTCATTATTTCAAGATAATTTATGCTTAAAATGCATCATGCTGCAGGCTTAACTGAAAATCATCAAAGTCAGATTGAAAGGTAGACCAGGATATTCTGAATATTTTTATACAGGTTAAAAAATATAAAGCATATGTATAAAAATGTTGTGTGTACATACAGAGAATGCTGTTACAAAGAAAGTGTTAACTTAGCCCAGCGGGGGGCTATGGGAATGCCCAGTCCCATACCAAGAGGAATGAGGAGAGCAGGTTATAGTTCCTGAGCTGGCTGATTTATGTTCATCTCTGTGCATACACAGTGGGAGGTTTTTAACATCCAGCTCTTCAAGAACGTTCCACAGTGGGTGTGCTCAGGTGGTGCTGCAGCCCCACCACACTGGTAAGCGCCTGCACTAGAGGACATGGAGCTGTGCTCCTTCACATCAGGCCCAAGTGCAGCCTGGAGGCAGCGTCCTCAGCATGGCAGCTGTCTCAGGGGAAGGTGGGCCTGCAGACACCTCAGCTGCTGCAGGCAGAGAGCAAACACGCTGTATCAAATGATATAATTGAAGGAGATGGAGCACCTGAGTCCTGTCCCAACAGATTCCTGGGGAATGTGTATTTAGAGAAAGGTGATGCCATGAACCCTCACAGATTGGAAGAGTTATCAGATGGTATGAAAGCTTTCCAACCCACTTCTCTGACAATAGTGGGAAGAAGGTGAAGAGATTATAGTTTTCCAGATTAAATATAGAAAACTCTCTAGCTGAATTTTAAAATTCATCATTAGAAGTGAACAAAACCCACACACCTAAATAAACCCCTGTTGATTTTACATCTATATAAAAATCAATAATTTAAAACGTATGTGAGATGATTAAGCTCTTGGCATCCTTCCTATACATACTCAACACTGGCAGAAACTGTCTAGCAGTAGCCGTAGAAATTGAAATAATTGCTGTAATCAGACACCAGATGCCTGATACCGAGCTGCACAACAGATACCACAGTGACCTGAGGGAAGGAAATGTAGCATAAGGACAACTTACTTATGTGAGCAGGAACAAATTTATCAGAAGAGCTATGGGGACAGTAGCTCCCTCCCTGTCAGCATCACCCTGTGGGTCACATTCTCCAGTCTCATTATAGGAAATGCAGCTTTCTGCTCTTTTGTTGTTCTAACCATTGGGAACACCACACCTGGCCCTGCATCCAGTCCTTTCTATTAGGAAGCCCATACCAACAACATCCCCCACTGAAATCCCCAGACACTAACACAGAAAGGTAGATTTGTAAGAGTTGTAGTGGTTCCCTGCAAGGCAGCCAGAAGCTCTGTTTCTGCACACATAAAAGTTCTTTGATGTTGACATTGTGTGAGTGTGCACAATAGGATCTGGCTCATAAGCAGAAATCTGTATCTTTAGCCTAAATCATGCTGCATATCCTATGGTTAACTAGATTCCTCTGATTGAAATACAAAGTTAATAAACAAAAGAGATAATTTTGTTTAAAAAAATAAAAATATTCAAACTTGTGCTTTTTAAAAGAGGTCAGTAAGTTCTAGAGGACTTGCCTTCAGCCTTGCTACAGCCTCTCTCCTTAATCTAAAATAAATTATCATTCTTTCCCATTTCAAAGCTAACCTCCTCCCACTCACTCTAATATTTAGTGTTGGTATGTAACAGACCGTGAATTAGGAAATGGCTGTTAAGAGAGCACCAAAGTTCTTTTTTCTTATGCCCTTGTCAGTAATAATGTTACATAATTTTCTACAGCATATGACATAATGGTCTTCTAACTAAGGTGCTGCTAGTACTCAAACTAACACTCTTTCCTCATACAGCACTGACATGATAATAGCATAATACTTCAGGCCATTAAGTCTATTGAAAGCAAATTTTTGTCATCAAATGTGATAAAACCTAGGTGGATGCATTAACAATCTTACATTCGGCCTTGATAACACTACTAAAATAGTGATTTCCTCTGCTTCTTCCCTGAGCCTTGCATTGACAGTTTTTTATCTCTTTCTTCTTGAAATGTGTTGGTCAAATGTTCTGCCTGGATCATAGCTAAGAAAACATTTAGGGAAAAGGTCAGCAGTGCAATACTTTGGATCCTAACCTGGAGTCTGGCAAACTCAAGGGGGACCCTGCTATTAGCTACCAGGTCTTCAGCTCTCTGTGGGCTATCTCACATAATTAATAACAGAAACATGAAAAAATTCTACTTCCCCTGAAACCTGCTGACTTATGCATTGCTGTTATATATAGATCCATGTGTATACATGTATGCCTGTTTTATACACATTCATGTATGTACATTACTTATTATCCCATTAATATACTGAATTCCTATTAATCCCTTCTGGAAGCTAAACAATACACAGTTGTTTTTGTTTTAATTTCTCTAGTGATTTATTTATGTTATAAAAAATGTTGTTACAAGTATCTGAGAATCATGTACAAGTGTTAAAAACTACCAATAGGATGTGTCTTTTATTGCTGAGAATTTTTCCATTTTACTTTTCTTTTCTTAACTTGGGGTAAGTATAGGTGAGAAAAGTGGTTCATTTTCCCAAGTGGTTGTAAGTTCTTATGTATTTTTTAATATATATTTTCATAGCAGGATGTGCCTGTTATCTGACACGTTATCTAAGTAGTATGATTTACTTGTAGAAATATAAAAATCCAGCATAACTTTGGAGTATACTAGGTTTTTCTCTAAGACAGTGGAGCAAGAAATGGCAGGCTTGTCTCTGATGTGTAATCTAGGTACCACCGCATATATGATAGACATGTAACACCAAGTAAGATTAATTTTAGTAGCTGTGGACTCTGTTTCTAGACACAATCAATTAAGCCAATAGTAACAGTGTAGCCTGTGGACACTTACACACCAGTAAGTTTGGCAAGACACACAGCTGCTTGTGCAGGTAGACAAGCCCATCATTGCAAAGAAGTCTAGGTCACACGTAGGTCTGGCTCCTACAAAAACTTCAGTCACAGATACCTGCCACCCTGCCAGAGTCAAACACTGTTAGTGTATCTATTCACTAAAGGCAGTTTCCTACCTCCTCTACTGTGTCCGACTTTGTAGCTGTCCCTGCAAGTGAACAGATTGTTTCTTGATCACAGCAATTAGCTAAGCTGCTCTCCACATCCCTGTCTACTACTCTATTCTTACTCCAAACCGCACAGTTTCACAGGGGATGTTGGTGTCAAATGCACTTGGAGTGATGATGCTCACTGCTTAGCATTCAGCTCTGAAGCCTCTCAGAGAGGAAGCATGAACTTATCTGGCTGCCTGTCAAAAATGCTGGCCTGGATGGACAGCAACTGCCTGGAACCGTATGCTAAATAAGACCTACAGCTTCTACCAAGGGTTCACAGGCTCTAGGCAAACATGTTCACTCACAGTTGTTACATTTGACAGCTTGTAGCCCTCAAGTGATCCTTGCGATTTTTTATCAAAGCTTCATCTTATTTCCACTCCAAGAGTTAGCTATGTTAATTTTTTCTCAGGAAGATGGGGTTTCTTATTCAAGAAGACTTCTTCCTCGTGCATGTAATGAGAGAAGGTGGTGACAAGCAATACAACCTGTCATATGAGGTTTCCCTTAAGCACATAACTAACACTTATTTGCTCCCTTTGCCTCTCAAATTCTGCAATGTATTAGCGAGACAAAGAAACAGAAGTAATACAGCCCCTGCAGCTTCTTGCAGCCCTAATGCTGGGCAGAAGTTCAATTCAAGCAGTGTAGGGGTAAAAGGAACAGGACATACAAGCCTTATCCTCTGCTTGGGGCCCTCAGGAGTAAGGTGTTGGTTATGCTTTAAATCTCTACTCTTCTTTTATCCCATTTCACTTATCTTCAGAGACATCTGATTTTAAGTATTTGGAGCTGCCTTCTATTGGATGTCATTAACATAATTACTAATTTTATAATTTGCTCACTGGATGGGTTCAACATATTCTTGTTCTTTTATGTATGGAATGAGTTGTGTGTTGCCTATCACTAATAAACTTCAAGAATGAGGAATTTAGTATACAATAGAAAAGAGGACTATTTGAATGTATTTCTTTATTCAACTCATGACTGAGTGCATAGGGAGATTAATAGTATTGGGATATCCAAGGCTGAAGATTAGCATCTTCTAAGAATGCCCTGTGTGTCCACACAATCACTGGTAAAAGCTTTTGAAAGCCATTTAAGATGACACTGACCTCCATTTTCTGACAAACTGGAAGCATTACATACAACATAATAAGAGAAAAAGGGGGAAAACTAATTGACATAGAAAGGTCAAAGCAATGTAAATGTGATGTTTTCATGATGGGAAATACCTTCATAGCTGAAAAAGAAATGAGGCAGGTTATTGCAGATATTAATATAAAAAAAAAACCTGCTGTTAACATTAACATCTGATTTGCCTAATATAGTTCATTACTGTTCAGCATTTCATCTAAATCATTTTCTTATTAATGCTTAACCAATACCAAAGAACTCCCTGGCAGTAGCCTTAGACATCTCTGTGAATTTTAGTAAATTTATTATACTTGGTCCTGTTGTAATGAAGCTTCAGTAGATTTATAATGATCAGATACTTAGAATAAGCAGTGAGCATTGAGAAGACTCTTCATTCTGCTTGGGTGAGAACAGTAAAATACCAGAGGTTCACTAGAGACATCCTCAAAACTGGACAGATGCTAAGGCTGGGGTGAAAAGATATCCTTTTTCTAATTGTGAAGAGGCACAATTGTGAACATCTGCAAAACCACTAACTTGAATTCCTCTTACTAATCCTGAGGATTGTATCAGGACTGATTAGGTGCACCAACTAGTCAGACAGCATTTAGTTGAGGAGAAGGCAGCCTGTTGTCCATTTAACCTGCCGGACTGCATCCTTCAGCAGGCAACTAGAAAGTTTCAGAAACTGCCTTCCTCAATTTAATTTCAAAATATTAGCCAATGGAAAAAAAAAAGTTTAAGGCTTCTAAAATTTTGGACTCTAAGAAATAAAGAAATCAGTGTCTCACCAAGAGAAGAGGTGTGTTATGGCAGAATCTGTAATATTTAGGTACTGTCAGCAGTCCTTAGAATATATTCTTCACAGAACTTTGTGGAAAAAGATCAGTGGGATTGATTCAACCACTATGATCAGAATGTTTGCATTTTTATTAACACATGAGAGAATATGTATTTTAATTTTGTAAGAAAACTGTACTACAGCAATTTTTTTGAGCACAGATCATAGTAGTCAGCTGTATCTTTAGAAAACAGTATATTATCTATTCTGAGAAGAAAGGCAGGAACGAATGTGGAATTTTCTTCTAACTTCGGTGTTCAGCTGACTGCACTGCTAGTAAAATATTATTTTAATATTCAATATTTTGTGCCAGAAAATATAAATGTCACAATCAGTAGCTGAAACCACTTCTATAATGTGACACACGATATTTCACAGGTGTGAATCTGTGTACTCGGGACTCACCCTGGACCATTTAAAATGCTGGTCACAGTGGATACTGATGTACAGTAGATAGTAGCCATGGAAACCAGTCAGAGCTCACCTTAATAATATATTTTTTTAAGAAAACTAGATTTCAAAGGGTGATTTTTCTCCTTCTTTGGGGGCACTGTGCATTATAGCATCTAGGAAATTATCCATTAGAGGTTTTTCAAAGCAATTCCATCTTAAAATCCCTTACAGGTGTTGCACAGTGCTCATTTTTGCACACTGAAGACCAGGTGTGTTATTAAGGCATGATAAACGTGCCAAAATTTCCCTGAGGAAAGCAGTAAGTGAGGAGCAGAATCAGACCACACCCAGGCTGCGCTGAGAGGAGGCAGGTTCACTGCTGAAAATTTATTTCCAGCCACTCCTGGAGGGACCAAACAATTGGGGAGGATGTGCCAGGGAAGGCAGGGAAGGCAGGCAGCCAGGCACCTAGAGAATACATGCAGGGCAGGAGAGGAGGGCTGGAGTCCTGGCTCTTGTGAAGACTGGATGCATGGTGGGATTTAATGCTTGAAGCCTGAGAATAGGGCAGATGGAATCTCTTGGTAAATACAGGTTTTGCTGTGAAATTTGCAGTGTGGAAAGTGAAGTTATCTGTGAGGAAATAGTAATTTAGAATATGTTTTTCATAGGAAGCAAAATTACCTCAAAAAAGCTTTTTGACAGAACATTGAAATCAGGTACTGAAAAGTGCATTCACAACATATTCTGAGTTGCAAGGGACCCGTAAGGACCATCAAGTCCAATGTTAAGTAAATGGGCATTGAACCCACAAACCTTGAGTGCTATTAGCACCAAGCTCTAACCCACTGAGCTAATCTCATCTCCCTACAGGGAGGAAAGCTGTCTGGTCAGTAGTGATCCCTGGGGAGGGATGCTGCTCAGCAGCTCTCTGACAACAAAAACTTGGCAGTTCTCTCAGCTGCAAAAATGAGCATGCAGACCTGACTGAAGACATGTTTGCAGGTAAACATAAGCTCTGTGGCTGTGAAAAGCATAGGGAGGGAAAGAAAATGGGAGAGAAACCTCCCCTTCCTGCAGCAGAGAGCCTGTTCCTGCCTCTACCCCAGCCTGTGAGGCAGCAGACCTCCACTCTGGCTACTCCAGTGAGAAGCTCTGAAACAGGTCCATGGGTAGAAGAAAAAGGAATGGAAAGGGTATCACATAAAGAAAGTGGAAAAATAAATGATGAACAGAAGCAGAGCTCAAGACATTTTCCATTGCTTTGAAAGGATAAGACGCCGACAAAAGCAGGAGGACATTATATAGATGTAGGATTGATTTTTTTCACGCTAAAATTTCTGTATATTCAAGTTTGTCATGCATGTTCACTTTGAAACAGTTTTCCTGTCCCATTAAATGTGCTTTGGTAAGAGCATATGGCCTCTGCAACAGACCCTACTGGGCTTCCTTGGGCAAATTAACAAAAAATCATATCCAAGTGAGACCTGAAGTCACCCTTGTCACATTTTTCATTACTTCCTATACTAGGAAAAAAAACCAAAATCCAACCAATCTTATGGGTGCTAGATACCTGCCACATTAGTTAGAATGTAAATCCACAAGGAAAAAATACTATTGCTTTGTGGTGCACAGGGCATTCACAGTATTAATTTCAATTCACCACAAATTTAGCAGCATGCCAAGCAACATCCTTAAAAATTTGTGCAGCTCCGTAGCAGAAACTGAGTCAAGGTCCAAATTTCATAGTATGGTAAAAAATAGTTAACTGCAAAGATTTGACAGATTACTATGCAGTCTTCCCCAAAACCCAAATATAAAGCTGATTTACTACAAGATTATTTCCTGTCAAATTAAGGAACATTTTTTTCCATCTTGGTTGGCAATTTTACAACACTTAGATGACAAGCTAACTGTCTGATTTCAAATTAAATCAGCAGACTTGTGACATTATAACTGTTCTCTTAAAAAGGATAGTGCTTGGCAAGGAAAAAAAAAAAAACAGCAATGATTTTATTGAGATTTCCATCTAGACTCTGAAAGTATTCCCTGGTAGGATACTAGTTTACCTTTTCCTGAATAAAATGAAACTCTAATAGATGTCCAGGATACCTGAGACAGTGCTGTGGAAAAACAAAAGCTTGATAGCATTCATATTCTTCAAAGAAATAACTTGCCATTGAAAATATGACTCACAATAACCAAAAGCTCAGATGACTAACTTACTGTTCCAAAAACATGTCCTCTGCTGTTAAATATCAATCACAAAGTGCAGTGTAGCCATTAATATTTAAGACCTTCATCACTGGGAAATAGAGCACCACTCAGATACTCTTCCTCAAAATTTATTGTCACATTCCAAAGTGACAGATGAGTTGTTTTCCAAAACTTTGTTCCATGCAATTGTTTTTATTGTCTTCTGAAGTACATGAAATTATGTTCTCTGAGATAAAAACTTTCTGATGATAACAAAAAAAAAAAAAAAAAGGATCTACAATTATGAAACAGCTTTTTTTTTCCCCTCAATGCCAATGTGATGGAATCAAATTCATGAGGCTTTTGAATACAGCACAGGAAGAAATATCTCAAAGTGTCACTGCTGTCACCCTTCCCATGTGCCCAATTTCACTTGTCCCCATGAATAAGTATTATCTCTATTGCTCACTGAAATTGTCTTAAGGGATGATCCCAGCTTCTGGCTTTTCCTGTGTTCTTCCTTACTCAACATGAGCTTCCTCCTCTTGCATGTGTACTGCAATTGAAAGCAAAATGTAGGTTAATGGCAAAATTTGTATAGTTTTGATTTTTGTGCTGATAATTTGGTGATACTTTCATAAAGATGCCATCTTCCCTTCTGCATCTCTTATCCAATAAACTTATTTAATGCAGGAAGCTTTCCATTTCTTTCTGTGCCAAATAGTAATCATATTTATTGAGAAATTATAGAACTCCTTCTATAATTTTTCACAAACTGTGAAATTTAAATATCTGTGTAATTTAAATAACATCATCCTAATGACTTACAAGGACTGTCAGAATGAAGGTTTATAATGAAGATACCATCCCTTCTCTCTGCTCCTCTTCTTCCCATTCAAGGAACTAATAACAAGAAACCTGGTAGGAAATTCAAAACGTTCTAAGGCATAAACAGATCCAAAGAGCCTATGGCTTGGTAAAAGTAGACTAGCAAACACCTAAAAGGTCACAGTTCAGCAATTATATGCTGTACTTAAAAAGGAATGATCTGTATTCATTTCAAATCCCCAAATAAAATTCAACACAGATCCTTTCTTAATATAGAAGTGTGATATTTTTCTTAAAAATGCAGTTTAAACTGCACTTTAGATCTATATTTGAAAATCTGCATTGAATATTAAAGTACACAGGCCTTTTTTAACATGAAGCAGACTCTCATTTCAGAGAATTGGGAAAAGCTGTTGAAGGTTGATAAGTGAAATGTCTGAGTAAGGAAGAAGGTTTATCCAGAAGAAAACCATATGCTCCAATGACTATAAATCTCATTAAAGAGGTTACGACAACTGTCTTCTTTTGATCTAGTTTAGTACAGAGGTAGGAGTAACCAAATACTGAAGAAAAGGAAAAGCCAATTTTTCTCTTCTTTATGTGAACCCTGGGAACTCCAGTGATGTTACAAGCACATTACAATAAAATTAAAATACCACCAGCACATAACATAAACCCAGACTGAATAATAGATTGAGTAAACAAGCATTTAAAACTAACTTGTTGGCATCTTCTGTTAGATGCAAATAAATAATGTATAAAAATGCCAATTTTTCTTTTCCACAGAACTTACAGAAAAATGTACTTTTTCATTTAGCTTGGACGTACTCATGTGCAACTTTTTGCTTCTTTCAGCTCCTGTAATTTGTTGCAGAACATTTCAAGACATTGCTTTTTATGCCTTCCCTCTACCTCCCCAGTTTAACTTTCTTTTTTTCCTTAGCAGGAACAGCCCAGCTTATTACATATTTAATCAATCAATCAATCTCCTTGGAATTCGCATCCTTTCACCAAGATCTTTTTTGCACCTGCTCCTGCAGTCTAGTCTGTGAAATTACAGCAAATGTCACTGTCAAACACCCTAATAATATGCTCATGGTAGGCAACATGTGCACTGGTATTAATTAGTCAATACCATTCCGTTTCTTTGTCAGATGAGCTGTGTTGCTCCTTTTTTTTTTCCCTTGTGTCTGAATCAGTAGTTGCAATCCCATCATGCTTGTGGCTGGTGCTTTCTGCAGAACATCATCAAGACACCAGGTGTAATGACATGTCTCTATCTTTTTTTGGCAGAGAAGATTTGGTTTTATGCTTGCTATGCTCTAACGTTTTGGCCAATGAAGTCAGCCAATCCATGCTGCAGATCTGACAGTGTTCTGAGTACAGGCAACTAGAAATTTCAAGTCTTCTTAAGCAAGAAGGAAAGCTCCCTATAATTATGTAAACATGTCTGCTGTGCTGTGCTAGTCACAGCTGCACACCACCACAGAATGGCTGCAGAATGGCTTATTAGACTCACTTTACTCCCAGCTAGAGAATGCTGCTCAAATAGCAGACAAAAACTTCATGTATAATTCTCACATTAACACATGTAATTTGAGGAATTCATGTGCACAGATACATTTGGGATCAGAAGAAGGAACGATTTATGTGCTGGATGCCAGTGGCAGAAACAGGCATATTCAGGCTGTGTGAGGAACCTTTTATAGAATAAACAAAAGAATAATTCACACCATTACTGAGCATATTATCTATGAACCTGAGCAACTAAATTTGAACCTTTCTAAACAGTTTCTCGCTTACCCCACAGTCAGCAACCCTTGGGAAACTGAAAAACCTGAGCAACTATATCTGAAGAAAAAGGGAAGAGTAACAGAAATGGAACTATTCACCCAAAAGTCTGCTCCCAGGTCAAGATAAATTCAGAAAATTGCCCTTTTCCTACCCAGTAGAAATCTGTTCTGTTCTACTTATTGCAGATGTGACTTCATTGCCTATCTGCCCTGGATGCAAATGTCATCAGCATCAGGCTACCACTTATCCCATCCATTTGAACCATAAAATTATTGCATTTAGAACTCGGGCTTTTCAGGCATAAAATAAACAAAAAAACCCCCACTATTTTGCACAATTCTATTTCTTAGAGAGTTCTGCATTTGCTACCACTCTTGAACTATGCAATGCAAACTTAAACTGGCCTGTGTTTCACCTAAATTCTAGGATCTGTGATGCTTTGAAGTATCAGTATGACTCACATATTTGAAATTTTGTCTTATAATACGTTTATATTTTTATTAGAGTTGTAGTAATAATTTCTCCCTCATGTAAATGTAAACAAAATATAATTGAAAACAAATAATAATTTAAGTAAGACAAAAAAATGTGTCCTAATTTATGACCATGATAAAAGTATTTTATTTTTTTAGCTTCTAGTGATTTCTCAGACCAAGCTGTGGGCCTGAAGCTTCTGATCCTTGCTCAGAAACTAATCTGGACTTTAGGCAACCATAGAAATTAATATATTTATTATCCATGTGGTTTTGTTCAATTCTTCCACACCATCTTGTTGAATTTCTTCTTACTAAGACCTGACATTAAATAGTGGCTTTTTGCATTTCTTAATTCTCCTGACCAACAGTAGATGAAAAGGTTTGTCATGTAAAGATTCTTTTGCCTTTTGATCATTTTATTAATGATAAGTTTAAAAGTTTTAGAGGGAATACACTACTAAAGCCTAATTCTGCTATAAATATTCATTACCAGATGTACGTGGTCTTTAATTTCCTTTTACTTACCCCTTTGTAAGACTTTGTAATCAACAGTCTCTGGAATCTTCCTTTTCATAAGAGTATAATCTGGACATTTTCCAGGTACATCAAAACTGAGTGTGCAAAGTCCATTGCCAATATCTTGGAACAGCAGAGGCAGGAATGATAACTTTAAGGCAAAAGTACGCCATCCTGATTGCAGGTAAATCAGAAACAATGTTGGCAACTAAATGCCATCACCAAGGGAACATTGCAGTCACAGTCTGTTAATTCTCCAATCTGTCATTAGTTACTGAATAGTAGCTGAGGAAGTGTAATTCAGGTAATGAGGGGGACATATAAAGCAGCAGCACACAGAAGACACCAAAAGTTATGTCTCCATGCTAATCCTTGGAAGTGATACAAAAGAAGTGGCAGGAGGACATCTTCAGCATGGATACATAACATGAGAACGTGACTTTGGGTTGGTTCTAACTACGGTCAGAGCAGGTCATTAATATCAGTCATGCCTCCAGGTGCACATTTTCCCTTTGCTATTGTGATGTCCTGTGTAAGTACAACTCACTCCTGCAGTTTGCTCCAGAACCATCTCCAAAGCTTCTTGTGACTTCTGGCAGCAGCATATGAAGATACACAAACTCCCAGCTTCTCTGAGAGGCAACTCAAAGCCTGAGGAAGAATGAGGACCATCATCTCACCCTCCAGAAAATCTCATCACATTATAACTGGAGTACTGCTCAACAAAAATCATTTCCCTCAGTTTCAAGAAGGAACTGATAAACTGCTACACAGGGAGAGCATAGAATTTTCTGTGTAGTGAATTATGAAACACAGATGGATTTTTATCCATTGTCAGTCTTGCACCAGACAAATGCAGGATGTGACAGGATCAAGTGGCAATGGTTTTAAGCTGAGAGTAGAGTTTGGGTGAGATATTGGGAAGAAATTATTTACTCAGAGGGTGGTGAGGCACTGGAACAGGTAGGCTGGGTAAGTTTTGGACTCTCCATCCCTGGAAATGTTCAAGGGCAGGCTGGATAGGGCTCTAGAGACGACCTGGTCTAGTGGAAGGCGTCCCTGCCCAAGGCTGGGGGGTTGCAACTAGATGACCTTTATGGTCCCTTCCAACACAAACTACTCCATGATCTATAATTCTATGCTTGGTCATTAGGACAGTGCAGTAACACAGGTTGGTAGGCTGTCTTGCACTGGTAAACATATAACTATCTGCTTTAAAGTTATCACACACTAAAAAAACATCCAAAAGCTTAAAGTGTTGAACATATACTAAAAATTGGACTCTTAGAGAACTGAAAGCTTTGAAGATGAGATAGAACAGAGGTAGAGGAAAGAAAGAAGAAAAAAGTTGTATTTTAGAATCACGAATTGAGATACAGAATTATTAAATGGTAAAAGAGGAATGGAAATAGTAAAGACAACAAGGAATATTTGGAGTAGGGGTGGGTTAGCAGATATTTGCCCTGGACTTTGGAGGAATCTTTTCACATTAGTCAAATGCAAATCATTCAAAAATTTCTCACATTTTAGTGCCACAGTTTCATGAACTTCCTTACCCTCTCAATTTTTTTTTTTGTACTTCTGCTCTGTAGAAATATGCTGCAAAGGTACAAAAATGTTTAGGTCTGAAATTTATCCTATTTGTCAAATTATTTTTTATTAATAAATGCCTTCTTTTGAAAACACTTATGATCCTTTTCAGTTCCTTGTTTTGTTTCAGCAATTGGAAATTAATTTCTAAATCTCCCTCAGATATTCCTTATGACAAATGTATAATTTTATAAATAACTCACCCACTTTACCATGACAAGAACTATATGTCTGAGAACAGTTTATCCAGAAGGTTGAGAATTTCCTTACCTTGATGCAACATGTGCTTTATCAGATGTTTTGTGGGGAAGACAACCATGCTGATAAAAACAAATTGCACTATGAGCAAACTTTTAGTGAGCTGATTTGGATTTTACGTTAACCTTAGGATGGACTGATTCTATCACTCTCTGGTTGTATCTGAATTTATTTTTCATGATCGTGGGTGCAATGAGCTGTGCAATAAATTGTCCACCCTCTGCCCCTTCAGTTGTCAAGAACAATAAATGCTTTTGAGTGAAGCATGTTTTAGGCAAAAATGCACTCACTGATGTCTTTATGGAAGGGAAAATATATCCCAATTGCAATTGTATTTTAAGCCATCCTATTACCTTCAGTTCATGTTAATTAAATCCACAATAAAATTTTCACTGTGTTGATGAACTGTAGCAAAGAAAGCTCATAAAACCTGGAGACTTATTTTTGTTTGCTCAGCGCCATTGGACTGTGTGGCAAATGGGAGTAAGTTCTTACTGAAGCTCCTAGTTACACATATTCCCTGAGGAAATAATGTTGATTTGATTTCTATTTTCAAATTTCTTCTTTTCCTATATACAGTGGGCAGTAGCTGTCATCTTTATTAGCTTTCTTGCTTTTCATACTATTTTATTGATCAGTAATTTGCTGTTGTAAGTTCCTTCACTAAATTTGCTTTATCAGTAAACTTTGATATAATATTATAAAAATTATTGATAGGAAATTTGCATTTTATGTCAATATTTCAATAAAAAGGAATTAATAAACAACAGAACCTTTATACTACACTATTACGAAGGGATGGAATAATCATTACGGAGTATGATTGCTATAACAATATTTGACCAGTTCTTCTTTATAAACTGTGGTGGAAATGGAAGCAATAGTGTATGTTTTCTTTTATCTTTTTCTACAGTAACAGAGCTGGGAAAGGGAATTGGACATTGTTGATGGAAGAGAATTTATATGCAAACATACTGGAATTTTCCAAGCCATGGGATGAAAAAATGTTATAGTAGGATAACCTGTGCAAAAAGGGAACCATATGGTTTGAGTGGTATTGATTTTTCTTCTTTAGATTAGGTATTGATTGTTCCTGTCTGTCCATTGATTAGTGAAAAAATCTATTTTTCACTTTCAAGATAATAATTTTCATTGTTTTGCTGCCCTTTATTCCTAGGCAAAATCCCAATGGATGCTACACTTCAGGAATTTCTAGGCCTACGTGACCTTTTAATTATTTATGACTTGCATATCTATCAGATGAAATCTCATGGCAGGAAATGAGATTAAATTGATCTGAAAGAAAAATCAGGTTCTCCAAGTTGTAGGTCTGAAGCCTGGCATCCAAAGACAGCCTATTGTTCCGCATAGGTGTTGCTTTGGCATACTAAAAATAAACTGAAGATTACGTGTACAAAATTTGACAGTATTTTTTCTTCATTACTCAAAAGACAGGAAATGCCATCATCTTATTTAAGAAGAAAAAGTAGGGGCTGCTCCTCAGGGTTTGGTATTCTTTCTCATGAGGGAGCCCTGCTGGCAGCCGGCCTTGGTGTTCCCCAAAGGAATACAACTGCTTCCTCACCCTGCACAAGAAACTGCCCAACCTCCTCCTGCAGAGACACAGCCCCCCCAGCACAGAGATGGGCAACAAGAACATGCTCTGGATTCCTTACAGGAATTTTTCTGCTGTGTGTGCACTGTTACTTGATTTCAATATAAAAGTTAGAAAACGAACAGTGACTGCTGTTTGGGAGTTTATAATTGTGTCTAGCTCTTGGGGCTAGATGTCCTTCATACTTTGTTTATTTGCATTATGTGGCTACAGCAAATACAAAAGCCAGCTAAGCCTACAATGTACTCACACTCTAGAGAGGGACAAAGGTTAGTCTGACAAAAATGAGGACTGTGGAGTGGGAAGAGTGCTCTTGTTTGTTTTGTTGGGGTTTTTCAATTCCTCTGTAAGAGCTGTATTGCTTTATCTTCAGTCCTACACATTCAATATTTATTTTCTATAAAAAAATTAAAGAAAATTTAACATTGCTAATGTGTTTTTGACTTCACAAATGTATTTGAAACATGACCAAAACCCTTGCTTTCAAATATTCTTTCTCCAAAGCCAGTAATAGGTTTTAATAGCTCAGAAAGAATATCATAAATACAGCATCATCAAACCTAATCTACCATGAGAAGAATAGTAATATCAAATGGCCTCTCCTACAGAAATGTATTTTAATTAATTACCTAATTTGTTGGAGCATTTGTAATATATATTTAATGACACTACAGTCTGGCACAGCCTTCCATACAGTGTTCTGAGGAAACACGATCTAAGCATAGCCTCAAGCTGATATTATCAAATAACTCACCATGCTGTGTAAAAAAATCCAGATAAAACAAGCAGCTAATATTTCAGCTTACAGGGCCTCAGGAAAGCATGTTTTCACCCTAGCATTTTTCTCTGGTAGCTCTATCACCTCTGCCTTTATATCCGGAACGTGCAGCAAATAAATATTCAGCACTGGCTTGATTGTAGGTAGCACCAAGCAAACAATAGCTCATTACTATATATCACACTCCAATTACTAAAGATCTTGCCATGTGTCTAATAGTCTGATATAAACAGTCCATTAGGCTTTCTAATGGTGGTGTTAAATAAAGGGTGAACAAATAGTACTAGAACAGTTAGAAGCCCCTGGGCAGCTTTGCATCTTCCCATGCCACTCCTTTTAATGAGATTATGCTATTGCTTTGGTCGATAGAAACTCATTTGAAGGTTTCCAGTTCTCCTGCCCTTTTGTGTTGAACCAACAGGGCAGATGTATCTAGATATTTACCCTTTTGTCTATTTTCTTCAACGGAATAAAGCTCTCGCCCTTTATTCCCACTTACATCACTGCTTCTTTTTGCCAGATGGAACAATGCATCTCTCCTAATCAAGTAGGGAATCTGTGGTACAGACCCTCCCTGGAATCTAATGCAGCCTATGAATCTCTCAGCATCTTTCAGAGAAAGCATCAGTCATTTAAATGACCCCTGCATCAGTGTTCTGGCAAGGCATTGTAAGAGTTTATTCAGTTATGGTACAATATTTTCTCCAATTAGGGGAATGTCCACCATTTTTCTTTATTTTGATTAAAAATAGTAGAGCCTTTCAAACTAAGAATAACTACCAAAAAAAAACCTACCTAAGACTTGGAAATGTAAATTCAAAAGACAATATATTAAAAATAATAAATAAAATAATTTAATAACAATTTAATATTTTAATAACAGGTAAAATAATTGAAGAAGTATTAGATTAGAATAAAAATGTTTACAGAACTGTAAAACTAAGTTTCCTTTAGAGAGGCTATAGCATAGTTGGTGTGTGTTATACAGAGGACTGGCAATAAAACACCAGAATAAAACATTCAGTAATTATCTCTATCACAGACTGAAACTGCCTTAACTGCTGAGCTACAGTATAAACAAATAAACTGAAGAAAATGACAAAACTGACTTTAAATGCCTGAATATCACAGACTGATTCTCGTTTAGTTTAAGCTTCAATGAACAGTAAACTATGGACATGCTGTTTACTTTTAGAGATGTTAGTATGCCAGAAGACAGAAATTAAGCAGCTTTTTAGTTTAGATCTATCTGACAAAACCTGTTAAAATGTTGTAAAAGTTCAACTTTGATATTATACACTAACCAAGTCCAGAATGATGGTGTATTTCATATGTAAAACACAATAAAATGTTACATGTAACATTCTGCCATGATAAAAACCAGCATTGTAGCACTGGACTGATGCAGTAGTGCAACAAGGGGACCTCCTTTCAAGACTAGAAAATAAACTGGCATCTTGCTTGCTGTAATTTTGAGGATCCTGCCTGATATAACACCTTGGGTGTCATCTAGGGATGACTGTGACTATGGTTTGCAATGTATTTTACTGTACAGACAAATTTTCCAAATAATTTCACAGTTGTCACTTAGCAGGCTTTGCAATAATATCAACCAAAAATTACGTGATAATTTCTGCTTTGCATTGTTTTGTTCAGTTTGGTAGGGATTTCCCTAATGGCTCAATGGGAATCAAGGATACAAAGAGGTTCTATCACCTCTTTGTGACACAGCCTCAAATAGAAAAACATTTTTTAATAAGTGGGTGGTGCTCCAGAACCTCCTGGTGAGGAAAGGGGATCCCTTGGAAGCTGTCATGAGCCACAGTTAAGTAAACGGGAGCAGAGACTGCACTTTCCTCCAGCATATCAGCTGTTAGCTCACAGTCTGTAGGAGCTTTCTTTGTTCTTCTAAGAAGGAAGCAGTTAAAAATCTGAAAAGGACAAAATGAAAAGTGTTCACAGAAGTCACAGAATGAGAATAAAATTCTGTGCCTTGAATAAGTCGAGGCCTGAAGTCATTTGGTGGTAAGCAAAAAATCAAAAGCTATTGGAAATAAGATTGCACACAAAGATGGAAACCACATCCAGGGATGACGGAAGTTTCTGGTGGAATTGACAGATATTAAGGCAACCTACATATTAAACTTCACAGATTCATGTTATATGTGGTTTAGACTGACCTCATTTAGATACCTAAACTGTAGATTTCTACCTCTGACCTCATTGCCAGAGGTTCTTCTTGTAATTGACAGTATGAAGGAGGTATATAGGTAGTTTTAGGGCATGTTTCATCTTAGCTGCCCTTGCCTTAAAAGAACCTCATTTTACAAATGCATATTTCATTTCACTCATTAAAAATTAATTTTAGGCCACCAGTTCAGTCACAAAGCCAGATCCACATTATAGTCAGTCACATCAGATCAAATGTGAAGCTGGAAATGCCAATGTCCCAAACCACAAATATCTTAGAACAAAGAATTTGAAAAGCTTCTAGCTCATGGGGAAAAAAAGGAAAGCAGAACTTCTAACAGCTAAAAATTATCAGCCACTTAGTATGCTATGAGGAAGCCAACAGATATTGAATTTGGACTTGTTGTTACCATGACTTCATGCAACATCAAGTAATGATTAAGGCAGGGTATGAGGGAGCTGTTATGTATTACCCTGGCATATGACTTCAATGAAAAAGAGATGGTAAATCACAAGTCACTGGCTGGTCTACTTGAACAACCTTCACCACTTCAGACATTGTAAGAAAGCCAAATGGTGATGTAAGGCTGTACACTGATGTTAAGAAATAGCTCAAAAATAATCTCTCATATTTACAATAGTAAAAAACAGGAAGAAAAACTGTAGCAGTTTAAACTTTTCATACATTACCATTTTCAACATACCTGAGCATGAAATGAAATGCCTCCTGGTTGTCTCAGTTCCGCAAGAGCCTTTTAGATTCATTGAAGTCTTGAAGACATTTCAGACTTAATAAATGGCCCTCATTTAAGACATGAGAATTAAAGACAAGAAGTCAGGTAACTGTCTTTAATTCCACAGGACAAATAAGAAATATTTGGTAAGAGGACAAACAGCAGCTGTATAACCAAACAGAACTGGAAAGAACGGTCTGGCTCACCACATCCAGTCTCATTCTAAAATCTCCTCAACTTACAAATCTCCATCTAAAGAAAATTTCTTTTTTATCCTAACCCCTTACCAAAAATCAATTGCAGAATCATTACCAAACCTTTAAACCAAAGATTTTTTTTTGTCATAATTAACACAGGGATTTCTGCAGTTTATTTGCAGTTGAGGCTAATTGAGGAGAATGATGCCTTTTTCATAATCCCTGACCACCTTGCTTTCTATATCAGCTCATATGTCACAGCAAACCTTTTACTCAGTGCAGCTTCCCCTTCAGAATGCTTCTTTGAAGCATTATTTCTTTGGCTGAAAGAGAATACCTATGTGCTGGTTTTGGCTGAGGTAGAGTTAATTTTCTCCACAGTAGCTGGTATGAGGCTACTTTTTGAATTTGTGTTGAAAACAGAGGGATCTATGCTTGATAATATGGAGACATTTTAGCTATAACTGAGCAGTGCTTACAGAGGGTCAAGGCCTTTTCTTCTCCCCATCTTCACACCAAAGGAATATGTGATAAGCATAATAGGAATAATTTTTACTGTTTTTTTTAATTGTAACTGTGATATATAACTTATCAGAAATGACAACTGATTGGCCGTCAATGTTTTGCAATTTTCCATAACAGTGTTCCATTCTCTTTTGAATAGCTGGAGTCATACCATGCAAAATCTCCCTCACTGCCAGAATTCTGCCAAGAGTTAACTTTATCGTCTCTGAGTGCTCAGTCCCATATAAATATCTATATTCTCATTATATTCCCAGAAATGTATACTGTTCATTATTTGCTGTAGTTCCACTGAAAATCCTTTGGTTAACCACTAGGGAAAAGAAAAGATGCTGTAGGAGTTAGATGTGCAATAAGAATTTACAGAGACAGATTAAAAGTCAGCAGACAGATGAGGAGTTAGGTCTTGAAATGAAAAAGTTGAGAGTTTGAGGTGTGAGGGTGTAAAGGCTCAATGTTGACCAGGAGATGGAAAACCACATTAAAAAAAGATTTGTCTGCAGTACCTCACTGAAGAAATTTGTTAGCATAACAGTGGAGGAAAATTGCAAATTGAGTGAGTAATAAACACTGATGCATGAACACAAAAGGCAAATGCACAATCAATATTCTTTTGCAAACACATATGGGCAGAAGCAATTGTTACCTCTTAGTGTCACATTAAGTGTAAAAGGGATCTTGCAATAATTGCGTTTTGCCATTGTTCTGGTAAAACTGTGTTAATTCTGGAAAACTGCTGAACTTAAACATGTGTGACTGCAGTGAAGTAATTTTCCAAACTGGAGAAAAAGCCTTCAGGAGGCTCTGTTTGTGCTATAACCAAATCACCACAAGGAAATTACACCCATAACCTACACTTAGGCAAAACCTGACTAAACAAAAGAGGCATTCAAAAAACTAAACACATTTAAAAACATGAGCTCTGCTCTGACATTTCAGCTTGCTCTAGTGTAGGCTTGGACTTTATTTTTTGTTTGAAAGTCCTATAGCAAGGCCCATTTGGTCTACGTGAGTTCAAAAAGAGAAGAACTTTGTCTGAGACACCCACACAGGTCTCCTTCACATAAAATGTACATGCCCAAAAAGATTAAGTGGCTGCTGCTACTGGGCATTGCATAAAGTTTAATCTGTTGACCATCTTAATTATTTCCTTCTCTATGACTTACTTCATAAAAGAAATTGCTAAAAGCCTATACGTGGTGAAAGTCCACCTGTTACTTGTGGATATAAAAAGCCTCCAGAGAAAAATGTGAAAGTATAAAATACAGAAGCAATTATTTTAGCCACGACAAAAGCAGATTTTACTTACTACTTTTTCCTCCTCTAAATAATTCAGCAACTGGGAGATTTCATGTCAGCAATTTCATTATAGGAATGAAATTATTTCACAACCCCTTTCCTTTCACAATTGACACAGGTTCAGCTCCTCAGAGAGACTCTTGAATTCTTAAATGTCAACACTAGTGCTAATAACCATCAGCCCTTTCACTTTCTTGCTTAAATTTCCCTAGCACATGGAAGAATGGATCCTTTAGTATCCTTATTACTGCATTTCTAAAGAGAATGGAAAGTGAGCTACACTGTAACTACCTGGGCATAATGAGCTTTTACTGGGATTTAGAAGCTGTTAATAACCACAGTCTGTCTCCATACATTTAAAACAATACCTGGCCTCTTATAGTTTTCCCTCACTTGGTATCTGTCTTGTTCATACTTTATGGTGGCTGTCAGTGCATTTACTGTACTAGATGTTAAGATCTCCCACATGGAAGATGTATTTCTAGGAAAAACTGCCACCACTATACAGGTAGAGAAATACTGTCCTTTAATAAATATGAGCCAGAACTTTGAGTGAATATTTTAATCTTTGCACAAAACATTGAAAATTGTCTTCTTGTGGCATGGAAGAAATATTAAACCAGCAGGGCAGTTAATGCATTTCCTGGGACTAATATAAAAAAATAATGAGATAAAATCAGACAAATTATGTTAAAGACAGGATATGAAAATGCAGGCATAACAGTACACCTGCAATAGCTAACAGCAGGGAAGCAAAAGTAAATGGTTTTCTGTAGCACAGCCCATTGGCAGCAGCAAGCTGAGGGCATGTCTGCACCATGTTAATCTTTTCCAACCTGGCTTTTAAAAGTATATATATTTGTCCCTGAAAAGTCCATTTCTGTATTCTGGGACACCTGTATTTCTTCTAAGTGATGCAGGAGCTTTCCTACTTGTTCTCTCTGTGTTTCTATATAGCAGTGGCCTGTGCTCCCTTCCCTTCTCAATCCAGCCATGCACAGCAGTGGACTCCAGAAACACAGACATTTTCTCTGTTCCTCTCCTGACTGGTGGTAGGACAGGCTGGATAATCTGCATGCAAGCACAAAAAAAGGTAAAGATTGAGAAATATTTTCCCTTTCCAATCATCCTGCATTGAGCACCCCACCCTGATTTATAAAGTATGCTATGCTAACACCTGAGATCTGTTTTTAGCAGTCTCTGAAGACAAGGGACATAGGCACATTCCCTGCTCTAAATCCTGCCCACCTCCTCTCTGAAATAACCTCTTGTAGATGCTGCCCAATTTCAAAATGCTGCAGCCCATTCTCAGCATGCTTCCCAGGCCTCCAGATCTCCCTGAGGTATAACTGGGACCTGAGTCCCCACACTCCCCTCACAGCTCCAACAGAGCTAATTTTTCAAACCCCTTGGTTTTATAGTCTTTCAGAGATGTAACTACATTTTTAAGTGGCTGAATCTTTCTTTGCGTTTTTTTAATCTGCTCTGGTACAAGGACTTCCTATAACTGGGGAAAATCCTGTTCAGATTGCTAATAAGGGAATCTGTCATTAAAACAGGCACATTTCTAAGAGTGAAAACCCAAAAATCTATTTTGTAAATAATATCACTGCCTCTATAGATATCTTGGAAATTCAGTATTTTCTTGAACCTGTAACTTACCTGTGATTATGATGCTTGAATGTGACTCAGTGATTTAAACATGATCAGCCATTGTTCTCTTTCTATTGTCTCATTTTCTCACTGGCAATTGATGTCTTAAATGATGCATTCACTGGATTATAGAAAAAACTCTGCTCGACCATTTCATCTTTTTTAGCTTTTTCAGATTCTTTCCCAGAACTCACTTCTGACAAGTATCTTTCTTCCAACTAATTGTTACTTTTTAGAGTATTTCCTCCCTTTATTGCCTTCTTGCAAGCACATATACACATATTTTTCCCCAAGATGTAAGGAAAGGCAGCACAACAAGTCCAGTTTTCATTAAGAAAATAACCTTCTTTAAGCAGAGTTCTAATTTTCTGTCAAGCTATACTAAAAGGTTTCAGGCATCATGACTAAGAGTGGGATGACTCTCCCTCTTACTGGCATTGCACACACCACAGTACCTTCCAGGAGACCAAGTCCAGCACCAGGAAAAGCTGTCCATTGTTCTGTTTGTCTGCTTGAACTTATGCTTTCTGAAAGTGAGAAACATCTGTCAACAAATTATAGTTAGAAAAACATTACTTCGTGTTAAAACATATATAGAGGAGGAAGTCAGGGATCCCTAGTATTGGTTTCTTGTAAGTGTTTTGTCCTTCATGGATTTCAGAAGCCTGAGAATTCATGGAACAAGATAAAATAGATTTATTTTTTGTCTCTTAATATGCAACATTTATTGTTTCCCCCATAATGTAGATCAGGAGAAAATTATGCAGTTGATATTACACGGAAAGATGAAATTTCTTCTTTAATATCTCTTAGCAATTTCTGCAATCTTTGATATTCTTCTGATATCCCGTTCTCTGAGATATATATGGGTCACTTCAGAAAGACTAAATCCAAGCTCTAAGAGCTACATGTACTAATTAGATTTTTCAATAAATAATTTAGCAAGCCTGTTTCAGTTGAGAGGTTTCATTAAATACTTGAAAATAATATAAAATTTTGTATCTTTTTAAATCTGACACAGGTTTGTCTCCTCAGAGATGTCTCTAGATTTTTAAATGCAATTGCACTGTTATTCCAATAAACCATTTGCAGCTATTCTGCATACATTTGCTTTGTCTTATTGATTATTTTAATCCTTCTTTTTTAAAATTTTTTCTAGAGTTCATTGGTATTCACTCTTTAAAGAGGGAAACTTTAACCTGAGGCTTACAAAGGTCTGTCTTGCCACTGGAAATTTTTCTGCCATGGGATTAATAGAAGTTACATATAAAATAATATAAGAAGAACACAGTATTTTACTATTCCACCCTCTTTCACAAATTTTATTCCCTCTTTTAATTTGAAATCACTTTTGCTTTGTAATTAAGCAGATTTTGTGTTCAATATTTTTCTTTCTTACCACAAAAAAGGCTTCAGTCTGTGAAATCTGCACGGGAGTATAAGAATGTTCCTGTTTTGTGGGTGGTGTTTAACGTCATTACAGTGTCTTATTAATGGCTCCGTTGTACTGCTCTGAATAATTAAATTCTGCTAATGGCCGTAGTATTTTCTTGAGCAACATTATCTTTTTTTTTATTATTATTACTGCCAATGAAGGATAGGAAGATGCCAACCACTAAAATGCAGCTCTTGTGGAACCCAAGGACATATATTTAGCATAAATCAATCCCATCAGAATGAACTACAGAACAAGGCAAAGAGTTTTTCTGGAAGACTTTCAAAACACCATCAATAAAGTGATGCTGCAATTGATTACTTCTCAGCACACATTCCAAGATAAATGACCTGTGATTCCATTTAAAAGTTAATGCTGAAAAGTCTTCAAATGCTACTAGCAAAGAGCAATACACAAATACTATAAAAAGAACCAAGCAGATATTAGAGGCAAAAAAATACAGGCATGCAGATAAACTACAAAAATACACACAAAGACCTTTTTCAATACCCAAATATGTTTGTTTCACATGAATTTACAAAGTAAAAGACAATTACTAGACAAAGAGATAAAACAATGAAACTTTGAAGTTAATCAACAAGTTAAAATTCTTTCAGCAAGATAAAACTTCTTTCTGAATTTTACTGAGTTACTGTTTAAACTCCTAAATTTCTCTCTTAACAAATCCTGAAGGGCTAAATCACACCATTAAAGCAATAGCATGAGGTAGGGTTGTTTGCTCAGAGCTCCTTTGTCTTGAAGGCAGCTTGCGGCAGTCCACTCAGCAGTCCATTCCACAATAAAAATGGGAAAACATAGACTTGTGTTCTCCAGGAATCTTGACAGTTCTGTAGATGTGCACAGATGTCAGACAAACAAATAGTATGAGACAGACAAACAAATAAATAGACTGTCCAAACCTCTTTTGGCCTTCGCAGTGTGGAAAGGCACTTTGTCCATGATGTTATGTCACTACTGCCAGCCCAGCCAGACACACACAACACAGCCAGGATCATTTAGGAGCCAAAACCAGCTTGTCCTGATGGAGTCATTTCTGGGAAATCAATAACGTGTGCAATGCATTTAGACCAGCAGATAGAGAAGGATTTCTATGCCTCATAGAAGGGAGGTACTAAAATGTATTCCACACAGAAACATCAGTGTTTGTTGGCAACAAACAATGATTTTAATATAGAGGTCTATGAAATATTTATGGGGAGGGGCATTGTAGAAAGGCATATAATATTGTCACCTCAAATAACCAGCAACTGAACGTCATAACCCATTTTGCTCCTTCCAATCTGTCACCCAACTTGTGTTTATTTGCAAACTGGCTTCAGTCCACATTTACCAGGACAACCTAGTTACAAGGGAAATGTCTCTATTCAGAATAGATCCACAGAATAATTTTTTTTCCCCCAATGATTATATGTTAATCTGAAGACCTATGAAAAGCTGCTTTGCATTTTTGACATTCTTATTAAAAGATTGTCTCATTAAAAATTCTGGCTCATTCTGCTGTGCTTAGTTTGGATTACTAAGTAACATACACTTGCGAATATGGCTGGTGACTTATGTAAAAACAGAAATTATTTAGCTTGCATACAATTTTCCTCCTTCACTGCAGAAATTCCTCCATTGTCAAAGATAGCCATTACCAAGAGCTACATTCACTTCTTACACTCAAAATGGTTACAATCACCTGCATAACTGTCAGCCAGACTTGGTGGCTAATTGCATTTCTCAAGTGCATTATATGTGTTCTGCTAATAGAAGTAATGAAAGTTTAATGTTCACACTGCATCTAGAGCAGAATGGTGATGAGTGTGCAATTTTTAAAAACAGATTAATTTACTGAAACTACTGCCTTTTTTTTCAAGAAAATGAGCATGTCAATCTTTATAATAGAGAGGAAAGAGAAAAAACACTGCCATGTCATTTTTGACCACAACAAAAGTGCATTGGAAATTTTCTCTTAAAAAAAAAAGCTCCTTTTTCTTACCTCTCTAAGAAGAGAGCTGAATAATATAGACCTGTACTTTCCTTGAAACTGCTGTGTTGAACCAAGAGTGATGACAGGATCTGAGTGTGTCTTGAGCAACAAAAATAAGCTTTTTCAATGGAAAGACTTTAGAACTGACTACCTTACCTTAGTTGGTGTCGCTGTTGAGGTAGGATGGGAACGAAAGAGACTCCAAGTCAGAAGACGAGAAGAGAATTGAACTGATTTATTTAAAATACATCGCTCATTTTATAGGGAACATCGTGCAGACCAATTTCCTTGGTCTTGAAGTACAAACATCTCACACTATTGGTGAGTTCTGAAGGACGCACGGTGGCAGAACATTTCTATAAACAATGTGAACAACAAGAGAGATAGAGAATTATTTACATTCCTTTCCAACTCTTTCCCAGGCCCAGCCCGGTAGAAATCTTTCCTTTTCTCTCTGACTGAACTGAGAATATCCACAAGTTGGAATATTCAGAATCAAAAGATAGCAATTTTAGAACGTGCCCAGCTTGAAAACACAGGAATTAATTCCTTGTGGTCGAGTAAGATTTGATGGTGATTTATCATTTTTGACCAGTAGAAAATCCATCTCCTCCATTACAAAATTAACATTAGACATAATATCAAGAAAAAAAAAAATCCACCTCTACAATATATTGATCAACCTCTTTAATTTCTTGTTCCAATGATAAACATAAGGAAAAATAAAAAATTTGACCCTCATTCAGATTCTTGTTGTACCTTGGGATAATCATCCTCCAGAGATAAGAATCATTGTCTCAATGACTGTACTGTGCTGAGACACTGCCCACAGTGTCAGATACCCTATTTTGCCTTTAAGGACATGGCAACCACTAGCAAATGAAATCACCTAACAATGCTAAACTGTATATTGACATTGTAATCACAGGATGATTCTTGCATATTAAATAAACACTTTTCAATTTGAATAATGCTACTTTTCAATTAATTTCTTATTCACATTAACTCAAATTACTAAAGTACATCAAATATTCACAACTATCATCAATATCTAGCTGTCTGAGAAGAAATCTCTAATGATAACATGAATAAAGCAAAAATGTTGAATGTGATCATAGAATAACTTATTTCATACCTTTCATCATAGCAAGAACCTTTGATGCATATTATAACAAATACCTTCTTCTAGCTGTAAAACTTTAGAGTGTTGTGAAAAAATAAAATGGAGGATTATTTTTTTTTATTAATAATTCAGATTTAAATCTTCTCACCAGCACATGCACTTACTATGCCTCCAAAATGTCCTTTGTATGTCTGCTTAAACAAAGCCTTCATAATAATTCAACCTGATTTCCTTCCTCCCACCACCCCTCAGGGGGTTCACTGAACGATCTGACATGCATAGATTATCTATCATAAAGGATGATGAATACTCATAAACCCCCACTTCTGTGGAAATTAGGACCTTTGTGGAGAAGGCCTGGAGTCAATGTTCATCCAATGTTCATGAGCCATGTGGAGACAACGAGAGTCCACCTCAAAAAGCCCAAGCCCTCCCCAGTGGGTCATTTGAAGGAAATCCAAAGACAATAGAGAAGGACATGCTCAACATTTCCCAAACTAAATTGGGATGTCATTTGAAAGATTAAAATTACTGTGTTTGTTTGCTTTTGGGCAGTAAAATTGGGAGAAGATATAAAAAGAGCTTCAAAAAGAAGAAAAAAAAGAGTTTTGGGGAGTTTTTATGCAGTAAGGAAAGAAAAAGTATATGTATGATAGAAAGTGAAACTTTTTATAAATATTGAGAAAAAGTTACATAAAAAGTTTCTCCACGCTGAGTTTGTGTGTTCATGTGTCCTAGAATGTGTGCACACTTATAAAGACCCAGGGAGAGATGAAACTGCAGAAGCTGTGTATTTTTGCAACAAACATTTCCTTCCTTCTCAATGTGTTCAATATTATTTGCAGATCACACTCAAAAGTTCAAATTCAATTTCTGGTCAGGTAGGAGCCCAGCTTATGCCAAAGGGAGTGTTATTCATTTCAAGGATGGAAAAAAAAAATTAGGCCCTCAGGTAATAAAATATCTTACCGCAGGGACGTTCTATTATAAAGATCCTATAATGGTCTCCTCCAAAACTTTATGAAGCAGCAGACAGAACCTCAGCTGCAAGCAAAGATTTTGCCAGGTGAATGGTCCAATGTACAAACCCTTTTTTGGGCAAAAAAAAAAAAGGCTTCTGACCTGAGAGGAAACACAGGAAACTGCCTCAGCTTGCAATTAAATTCTGGACTTAAAAGGTTGTTTTTGGTTTTTTTTTATGGAATTCTGTGGGCAAAAGGACAGGCATCCTGTTTGGTCTTACTTTTTTGGCATCCAAGCTCTCCATTCTCAAACCACAGATAACTTGAAACTGTAAATACTTGTCACAAGAGGGTTATTTTTCCATCATCAGTTTTCAAAGCTGTCAGTGAAGCATCTTCTAGCAAACCCCATGGGCTCAATTTCTGCTTGACTGAGGTTAGATTTCTCTGCCAACCCCCCTCCAAGGAAGGCAGAATACATCTCTGCACAAAGGAGGCAAAAAGTGCAATGAAGCCCTCGTCGCATGTGAATGAAATGCAAAGGAGCACTTCATGGATAGCTGGAGACCATAGAGGAGCTTTTCCCATTGCTGGAGTTTACCTCAAAAAGGGCATTTAGACACCTGCCATCCTAATAGATGTGAATCTAAACCATTAACTTTAGGCTGTCAGAATCCTTGCAAATCCTATCAGAGTTTTCAAAACTGTCTTGAAATTCATGTTAGTATAAACTTGCTGGTGATTTTTTTAGGATGTGTATGAGCCATTTGATACATAATAGCATTATTAAACATCCTGCAGTTAAGGAATCCTTCTTGTATAGAAGAGCTGTTGCCTACATTTCTCTGATGTCTATTTCTGCTTAGATTTATGGTGCCTGCTCACTGTCCTTTATTAAATGCTTCCATTAACTTTTCTGTTACATTTTTTCACAGCTTACAGCTCTATAAAATTGAGTTACTATCTATGCAAATTCATATCATTTGCATTTGTAGAAGTCCTGGTCCAAATAAATGTGTTATCTCTCTACATATTTGGTATATGTAGAATCAAAACTTTGCTTAGTTTTTCAAGATGCACTGACTTTTCATATTTCACCAAATCTGATTAAAATGAGTGTCTGTACCATCTTGTGATGATGTGGAGGCAAGGTACAGAGTTCGGGTCAGATCTGACCAGTAAATAGTGGTGACAATAATTCTTTGAGTCATGATCTTGCTGAGTCAACAACTTCCAAATTTGTTTCAATTTTCTGTCTATGGACTAGATCTACAAAAAATATTGCATTACAGTTATTTAAGGATGTATTTTGCTTGGTTACCCTTACCACAGATCCAAATTTCCAAGTTTCAGTAGTGCTGTGCCAGATGCCTGGAATACCACTGAATGCAAAGATTTAAGACTTTCCTTTGTCCTTAGTCTTTCCTACTGAACAGTTTAGGCAACTGGCTCCCCAGCCCAGCACTCTTTGTGGATAACATTTACAAGTCCATTTTGCCCTGCAAACACAGCTTGGAAACCTGACTGAAGGCTGTAGAAAGTTCCTCCAGGGCTCAAGGAATCTGTAAATGGGTAGTTCACAATCAAGGGAAATCAGTTAACTTCTTCCTTATGCTCTCTGGTGCACAGCACATTCATGATCCCTTCAACTTTTCACTGAAAAGGAATGGAATTAAAATTCCCATCTTTATTGTCCATTGCCAAATTTCTTTTAATATAATAATGGAGAAAATATTTTAATACCAGCTTTCTTTTTTAACTTTTTTTTTTAATTTTGGTGTTACTACTACTCAAATATATTCATACAGTTCTGCTATATTGCTCAAGTTACTGTTATTCTTCCTTGATCTATTAAAAGCACTTTTTCAGAAATCATGTCCTTTAATTCTTTGTATTGTAACAAAAGAAAACAAGCTCCAAAGAAACAAAAACAAACAAACAAACAAACAAATCACATTTTAAAAATCTAGCAAATCTGTGGTATACCTTAAGAATGATCCTGGTCACTGTGTGAATGAGTGCAAGACTTCACAATTTTATGTTATTATTTTTAATCTCCTCCAATATTCTTCAGAAAGAAGAAAACTTTGCCCTGTATAACAAATAAAATAAGTGAATCCTGAATCTGCCATTTAGTCACAAAAAAAAAATCCATATGGAGAGTTGCTTTTTTGGTGCTACTCTTTTATGAATAAATAGAATCAGAGAATCAAAGAGCTTAGTGCAACCATGTTGCTTCATGTCATTCATTGAAATATCACTGAGGGCTTGTAGTGTAGAGATAAAGGACTATTTTGCTACCATGGAAAAAATGTAGAAAATTTACAAGAAAAAATAAGAATAAAAGTAAAGGATTTTGAGACAGGAACCTTGCAGTTGTGCAGACAAAAATTAATCATAAATTGCAAAGAGCTTATTTTCCAGAGAAAATTTCTGCAGAAATCCTCAACTTGCCAAAAAAATCTTTGCAAAGGGAAGAGAGACATACTTCTATTTTTAAATTCTTTCCATGCTTAGATTCTATTCTGTGAGTGATATATATTTATACTATCTTTTGGTGGCACAAAGAAACTCAAAGCGTAAAGAATAGTGAGTATCATTAATAAAGATGTTAAAATATACCCTTGTGATCAACGTTCTCAGGATTCAGAGGTTTATTCAAGTTGGTAGAGTAGAATAGTCAGATTCACACCTTATTTTATTCCTCATCTAAGTCTAACTATCATACCCAAAATTTTGGTATATTGACTTCTCAATTGATCATACTAAAGTTCTACAGACTCCCTGAGTCTCACAGGCCTTTAGGTCTGTGTTATTTCACCTTCATCTTTTTTGTATCTTTTCAAGCTCTTGCTGCAACTATGAAGAATATTTTCCACACATTTTTTTCTTCTGTTCAATTTCAAGTCTTAGCAACACCTTGTAGAATCAGACTATGAAACTACATTTGCTATGCATCAGAGAGCAATAGTCATGACTCCCCTTGAGGAGTCATGACTCCTCAAGTCAGAGGACCTCGAGTGTTCTCAAGGTTCTCTGAGTAGAGATGGAATAGAAATAAAGATGCAACTACTCTTGAAAACATTTTCCCACAACAGATATTTTCTGAGCCTGGCTTACTCTTACAGTTGCTTCAGTTTTATGTTCACAGTTTCTAAATCCTAAAAACTATAGCACCAGAACATATAAAGGATACTTCTTAATGGATGGACTGATGTGCTGCCACTGTATGCTTTGAGAAAAAACATAAATGAGACAAAAAGAAAGACAGAAATCAAATGAAAGCCTGAAGGTGATATTAGCTCTCCTGACAAAACCTAACTGACTTTTATGGGAGAGGGGTTTGTCCTAAGTTTTAATTGATTAAAGGGAAATCATGAAGGGAGGGATACAGAGAGCACTGGAAAATGGCTTATGGACCTATCAGATATTAGAGTGACCTAAAATTAATGTTCTCTTGTCTGGTACACTACCTATCTGCTCAGGATGTGATCTCATGGTTCAATCTGTGGAGAACTGAATCTGCAGAACTTTAGAGATCTAACTGTGACACTAGGTCATCTTTGTTAACAGGAGATTAGTTATACTGAGATAGTATCCTGGACCTCTGTTACTATGAGTTTGGGGTTTTTCCCTTAAAAGTCTTTCCTTTATTGACAGATGCTGGGACTCATGGATACACTTTCTCTCAAGAGCCTTTCTTGAACAGACTCAAGTGCTAAATCTGTGGAATTAGTGTGGCTCTGACTACAAAAGATCTTTTACCTGCTTCTGACAACTACTCAAGGTAAAACTGAATCTATGGAGGTGAAAATTTTGTGGACAAGCACAGGCTTTACTGGCCCCTGTGCAGGGAACTTCAGGGTCAGAACCCTGCAGCTTCCTGCTCTTGTATATCTGAGTGGAGATCTGGATCTGCTGACATTCCCCATGTGGCTTTCACCCTGCTCCAGCTGCTGCAGGCTGTGTGCAGCCTGGGAGGAGGATGGAGTTAGGCTGCACCAAGAAGGGTTCATGTCTGAAATGTTTGAAACAAGGTAAGAAACATGGTCATTCATCTGTGCTTAGTTTTTTAAATTATTTTGAAATAATAATTTCATTTGGTTTAAGTTGGGATTAAAGGTTTTCTTTTAATAACACAAAAAATCAAAAATGGCTCAGAACATCAGTGGCCAGAGTTTAAAGCAATAAAAGTCAGTCTTCCCTAAGCAGAGGAAAAAATGGAATTAAAAACAGACTCCAGGAACCTTCTCAAAATTTAAATCCAAAAAGGAGGAAAAGAAATATTGATGTAGACTAGACTCTAAACAAACACAGATTTTTACTATAAATCCCTTAATTATCACTTGTCACTTACAGATTTCTGAAACGATCATAGATATTAGTGGTTTTGTTTGAGCTCCTTTCCCTTGAAGTGTACTTTATATATATATTTTTTTATTCTATTCCCTGTTGAGCAGGCCCATCTTGTTTCTCACTTGAATGTAATCACATGTTCTTAAGCACTCCAGGGTAAGCTCCTCTCTTTCCCAGACTTGTTTCTTTCCCTAGGTCTCAGATCAGTTCTGAAGTTCTGATTTCTAGCAGTGTACAGTAATTAAAATTCTACTTAATCAGTGTATTGTAACTTTTTGCAGGCCTCTTTTATCCATACAACTATATCTTTGAATGCACTTTCTCTCCTCAGAAGCCAGAGACTGATACTAGTAAACACTGGTTTTAGTGCAATCATACCCTTTGCTCCAGTTACCCAGTTGCTAAAGATTTTTCTTTTCTTTTCCTTTTCTCTTTTCTTTTCTTTTCTTTTCTTTTCTTTTCTTTTCTTTTCTTTTCTTTTCTTTTCTTCTTTTCTTTTCTTTTCTTTTCTTTTCTTTTCTTTTCTTTTCTTTTCTTTTCTTTTCTTTTCTTTTCTTTTCTTTTCTTTTCTTTTCTTTTCTTTTCTTTTCTTTTCTTTTCTTTTCTTCCTGGAAAGGCTGTATTTTTATATAACTCAAACCTATTGACCACATTTTTCAAATCAGTCTTTCTTTGCACTAAGGATCCCAGAACTTTTTGGATTAAGCTCCCTCCCTGTCTCTGCTTTGTTTATGGGAGAGATCTTCCCAGGCATGTTGATGATTCAGTTATGCCTAGATACAGATCGTCTTCTGTTTTGTATCCAAATCCATCAAACAGCACACAGATCTACCCAATACTGCTGCCACTGCCTGTATTTGAAAACAGATGTTATGATCTGTGGGATATCTCAGTTGAAACTGAGATTTTGTTTGAATTGCCTTTGTTTTTTTCCCTGACCGAAGCACAAACATTTATTCTTCTGGGTTTTACTTGCTAGCAAATGATCTGGATTGCATCTTTCACAGAGACATTCAAAAAGTCCCTCCTCTAAATGACATGTTTTAAGGAGTAAGTTAGTCATAATCTCTAGCTTCTTATAGCAGTGTTCTGAAAATTAGATTTTTTTTTCAGATGCCCCTTACAAGTAGTAGGTACTTTTTAATTGAAAGTAAAAAATGGTATTTACTAAATAGATGTTGTTCACACCAGTCCTCTTAATTTTTGTCACATTTGGTTACAATATTAAGCGTTGATTCAAACAGGACAGAATTAATAGAAGAGAGATATCTAACAGCTACATTAGCATTCTGCAGCTGCTACATAAGTAAAAGCCTTTAATGTTAGAATTATGGTTACTGTATCAGAACAAAATCATGTTCTTGTCTGCTGAAACAGAAAATTCCACCCAAAACAAAAAAGACTTCCAAAATTACCTCAGCATCTAAGATAGGTAATTACAATACATATGTAGCTTTGTAAATTATGACACAACTATGGAAAGCTAACAAACAAAAAAATGTTCCTCTGTTTTTCATAACAAAGATTCTGAAGAAAACCACATAGACAAAGTCTCCTCAAATTCATTTAGTATTCATGGTACACCTTTCAGAGATTCATCACCTTTAGATGACTCATCTTTAGAACATCTAGCACCATTCTTTGCAGATAATTTCATAACTTGATGTGATACTCTGTGAAGCTATTCCTTGAAGTTCTTCATAGAAAGGAATAAACACTCAGGAATTTTCAAGTGCTATAAGCATAATGGATTTGAGGAAAGAACTTGTTCATTGCCATAGTGATGAAAAAAACATTGCTTCCACTTTTCACCTTGAAAGAGTCCAGTATCAAAGTCAAAAGCATCTCATTCATTTGCATCTCTTCTTCAGTCTGTCTTCCTTAAAATTGAAAAATTTCTCTTCCCCTCTTTCTGCCTCATTCCATTTACAGTTGGGCAGACATAATCTCCAGTCTAAAGCACAGAGCACTCTCCAGAAAGGTGGAGGGTGTGATCCGAATCCACTCAGGCTAAGGGACAGGGAAATGTAGGGAAGGAAGAGAACAGCAGAACCATGACAACAGTCTTTAAAAGGAAGTTATGTGGTAGTACCTTTGAAAGAGGGTATTAGACTTAGGACCTGCAGTAGAAAGAGCCTGCTAAAGTCTCAAACCACAGAAAGGACAAAATACTGGTGACAAGCCAAGCAGAGAAATTGCCTGCCTAGAAGTCTACCCTAGATGGCTCCCAGCCAAACAGGCTATTTCCCTGCATCATAGGGAGCATGGATCTATTGGGTTTATATCTAGAATGGACATTGAAAAGAACCTACAAAGACTGGAACACTGCAGGCTATGGTGATCATATAATGATGTTAAATTTCCATTTTGACACTGGTTTACAAGGTTTTGTAGGTTTTGTATACTCCAGCTCCATATCATTTGCTCCCCTGGTGACATAACACCTATCTGCCTGCAGCAATTATTTTGTGAGTTAAGCTTCAGAGGGGTGAAGAAGGGTACCTTGACTGCATTCATGGTAGTGTGATACCTACTAAATTCCTGTAGATCCTCAAAGCAGACATTTTTTCCCACCTAGTTGTCCCTTTTGTCCTAATCCATAGGTATTTTTGAAATATAGTACTAAAGGAAATACTGGCTTATCAAGTGCCTCTTTAGAGTGCACTTGTGGGATGCAGAAATACTGGTTTCCTCTCCTGTTTTGTGCCTATTTCTGCCATTTGGCTTCATACCTGGAGAATGGTTTTCACTCGAAATTGAGCCAAAAATAAAGCCAGAATCAGTAGTGCAGAAGTTGGGCTTTACTGTGATTGTATTGGTTCCCATTATCTTCTCAGTACATTGCACATGTGAAGTCTGGTCATTCTGTGAAGCAGAAGTGAGAGCTAACCATGTGACTGAGAGCTAGCTGTGGCCCTGCCTTCCAAGCTTTCTCCCATTTCTGGTTTAAAACACTTAAATACCCCACAGAGGGACCTTGGATAGATAGAAAGGCATCATCAACTGAAATCTGAGAAATGACCAACTGTTTGTTACCAACACTGCAGTAATCTGGAAACTACCTTATCTATTTATCCTTGGCTGGAAAACTGACCGTGAATCCAGGCATAGCAGTAAAAAATTTCTCCTGTGGAAAGAATTAAGGAATTAAATTGTTCTATTTCCAATTTACTTTCTAGAAAAACTTTTGAGAAAATAACTGTTTGAATGAACATTTTTTGTTCACTCTATGGAAAAAAAATTCTATTGTCCGTGGGGCATCTCTCATATCAAATTTCTCATACAAATCACTATTTAATAGATAGAAAACAGCTTGATGTTGGCACTGATGCAAGAATTACTCTAATCTCAGTAATGTTTGCTCTGATAATTATGTTTGCCACATCATTCTTCCTATTATCTCTCCACTCCACACACTGAGGAGAATAGACCTGATTTTTCCTATCAAATCCACATTACTATGTGTATTTCAGAAATTCATATTGGGACTACTTGCAAAAATCTTGTGGTAAAATCACAGAGCCTATAGAACACTAAAGAACAAATGGAAGCATTATTCCCAAAGCAGAAGGCAATATCCCTGATTCAGAACTGGTTTCCCACATTGCTGAGGGGAAAAGAAAGAGACTGTTTCTCTTAAAAATCACCCCTAAAGGAGAGGACTGTCTTTGCTCATCTCTTTGCAACTCCAGTGCAGTTGTATGTATTTTAAAATAAATTATAGAAGAATCCTGAATACACAAAGAAAATATTTAATAGGAACTAAATAAAACAGCTCCACTTGTAAGGTACACATTGATTATTTTGGGCTGCTGAATCTCCTTTCGGGATCATTTGGAGTCAAAACTTCAGTTCTAGGAACAATCTGTGGGCTATCTTAGGCTCAAAGGATAAAGTTGGCATAAAGTTTGTTCTTGGCCCACTACCAAGGTGTTTTCAGGAAAGGGAGGATTAGCCAAATAATCCTTGTCAAATATTCAGTGATGCTTAGCAACATGCTGCAGACTTTGCAATGCTCCTGCACCTCTTCCAACATGGCATAATTCTCACAGTCTCAACAGAGACCTGTACAATCCTATCCCAGCATGGGCTGGATTATTTTGCTGAATTGACTCTATAGCCCATGGAGGGCAAACAATGATAAGAAAAGAATTTTAAAAATTATTTTCAGGAGAGCTAAATGCAGATGGCACCTGCTGTCATCTAACATCTTTGTCATGTGGGCCTGTGTCTGGATATTGTACTGGAGGTTGTCCCATTCTCCATGTTTGTCCTATAGGAGTACACAGTGCGTGTTAACTTTATAGTCTTCTCGTGGATATCTCCTACTTATTAAGCATATTCTGTAAGTGCAAAGCCTTAGGGTAAATCTTGAACCAATAACTGTGAACTAAAAAACCCCAGAACTCCTAAATGCACAGGAACTGATACAAAGCTTTTTAACTATGTACAAATGTACTGTTTTTAAACATGATTGAAGTGGTCTTATTTGTTGGATATTCTTCCACTCAAACCAAAACCTGCATCTGACTGGATCTTAATGCAGATCACTTGATGCTGCTCCACTGAACAGTTTGCTAAAGACGGCTTTGTTTGGGAGTTAACATGCCTTGAGTTGCAGGATAATTCACACAGAGATACTACATTTTATATGGAGAGTCCTTATTGATCCTATTCCTAAAGTGGCAGTAGTCACCACAGGGTGAAATAAGTCATCTAAAGGTTTAATGATAAAATTTTAAGTTCTATCATCGGGTAGTTTGTTTATCAAAATATAGTAGCCCAGCAAACATGATGAGAATGCATTTCAGTTCCCTGAGCCTTTAATCATTAACCTGGCAATGATACTAATCTTAGTTGTCTTTGCAAGAATAAGACAGCTCTCACATGCTCCCTGGCTTCCTTCACACTCAATTTCTATTACTCTTCTCCCTCACAGAGATAGAAAATAAGATCTGCAAAGGTTGCATAATGGATAAATATATTTGTTAACAAATATTAGAATTTTTTAAGAACAGAATGGCAAAATAAAAAGACTGAAGAAGAAGTGACCACAAAAAAAACAAAACTAAACTTGATCAGACTAAACACATCCATGGAAATACACTCCCATAAAAAAAAGGTTTAAATTGAACAGTTTTAAATCTGTTATATTTCACATTGAGAATTCATTCCTTCAATCCTAACACATTTATAAAATGAAAGGTTATCCAATCCTGTAGTAACGGTTATCGTTCATGCCAATCCTCCAGGATACCATAGTCTCTGAAATGAAAATGGTCATTAGAGCTTCCCTCAGAAATCTCCATTTATCATAAGAGTTATTCAAGCAATATGAATAATTTTAGAATACCAGCTATAAGATCTGCTGCTGAAAAGAGGATTCATGTTTCAGAAAATAAAACATGCATGGAGAAGAGATAGAAGAGGACAACAGTTTCTTTGAGAGTCGGTCACAAGCTCAAAATTGCTCAAGTGCAATAAAAAAATCTTTACAAAGTGAATAATGTTTGTGCAGAGATGTTCTGTAGTTAATTTATTTATGTGTTTTTCTTACAATACCTAAGGAATAATTGCTTTTATAAGGTCTGTAAATTGCTCTGTGTGTCCCCATACCCTCAAGGACTCACATGCACTCAAAGTAGAGCTCTGTGAGTCAGGGTCCACCCCTGGACACGCACAGGCATGTTTCCATAGGGATCCTTAGGGATGTTTCCAAGTTTTAGCATCCAGGTTATATGATGGCACAGACCTCACTCAGAGCTTCTCAGAGGCAAAACCATCAACTGCTGTCTCAAGAACAAAATACTTTTTACCTGTAATACCAAAAAAAAAGAAACTCTGCAGTACTGACATAAGCAGGCCCCTGATATGATCCCTGAGAAGTATTCAGAAAGGTTTAATGAGAAGTTGTAAACAAAGTACTAGCACAAGAGACTCAGAGAGCTGTAGTGGGTCTGGGGAAACTCCAAGCAGAATTGATATAGGTGGGAGGTACAAAGTAAAGGAGATGTTTCCATGACTTTTCATCTGCTTCCTGACTTCAGGAGCCAACCTGATTTCCTAAGAAGCTCAGCAGCCACCTCAAGAGGAACTTGTCCTGGCTGGTGACTGCAGAGCTGGGGAAGGTTTCCCAGATGCATCTGGTGGTGAAGCAGAAGCAGTGATGTTGGGCTGGGATGTGCAGATACTCAAGGAGCAGACTTCACCCAACTGTTGCTGCTTGCAGAGGAGCATAGTAAGGCAGAAAGAGCAGCCACTGCATTCATTGGTGAGTCAGGGAAAGCCAGTGCTACACAGGGAAGGTAAAGGCAGTGTGATGCACCCTCTAACATGGATCTGGTTGCTCAGCCTGACAGCTTTTTCATGGCTGGCATGTGATACAAACTCTTGTCCTCCACAAACCCAGAAACCAGAGTTAAGAAATATAAAGACTCACAATTTGATTTTCCTACTGCTCCTTTTCTTTTCTTTCCTTTGTTTTCTACAGGAAAAGCCAGCTCTTGGAGAGCTTTTGGTTGGAATGAGAAATGCCAGTTGTCCAAAGAGATGCAAAGTGTTGCTAGAACCTTATAGGGGGCACCAAAAACAGCCAAAGACAGAAATGTCACTAGATCTTGTCTCACAGTACCCCAGCCTTAAAAAAGTAGTGCCTCCTGCCTCATGTGTAGCAAGCAGGGAGCTCCACCAAAATTCTCATCACATGCTAAATGAAAGGAAAAATACACCCCCTACTTTAATTTCAGCAATGCAAGTAATAAACAATAAGAAGAGCAAATATTATAACTCATTTATAAAAGGCTGTGGTACTGAATTATCCAACCTTCTTAGTGATTATCTTCAAAATTATATGATTTTGCTAACACTGGTGTAGCTATACTTCTGCCCTTCCAGATGGATGATTAACTAAAACTGAGTTTTAGCGTGTTTTGTTCAGCACAGCATCTTTTAACAGCACTCCACAGATCATCTATAAGAGATGATGTTCTGCACAACAGAAGGAAGAAAACATATTTCAACAGGGAAAGAACTATTTTCTCCAGGCCAAAAATAAGAAGAAAAACAACTGTCACACAAATGTCTATGTACATAAATAGGGTTGCCTTGGAGTTGTAAAAGTTCTGAAAAAAGACAATTCAGAGTTCATATTATTCTGAAAGAGTGTAAGGGAGCCCAGGGTCAACCCCAGTGGCTCCAAAATGGTCAGACTGGTGTTTTAACACACTGAAAGCTGGCAGTTATAAAGGAAGACTATCCTCAATAAATTAATCAGTGTCATTTGATAAAACTTTTGGACACTAGTTGTTAAAGCAATGCAGTCTGTCAAACAGGACTACGAAGAAAAGTGACATCTGATTCAGGGGTGTCAGCTCTGAGTGAACAAGATCCGTGCTGAGGAAAACAGTTCTGCTTGAGAGTCTATAACTGCACATTGTTGTGGTGGCATTGGAACTATAGCTGGAATGGATTAGTGGCTTCAGATGGGAAATCAATGGGGAGAAACTTGAAATCTATTTTGTGCACTGCTGTGCTAATGTACCAAATGTCACTGTCTCCTGGTTGGCTGCCTCAGGGAGGGACACTTGCAGTTTTCCATCAGTTTCTTGTAGATTGCCAGTGTGGAAGATTTTAAGTCAAGCAAACCCATGTTACTTCCCTGAAGAAACAATTCAGAATGAAAATCATCATGAGCTGCGGCATTGTGATAGTGATTTCAGTCATAAATTAAAAGATTATTTGAGAACACAGAAGTGTTAGAACAGAGATTGCTTGGAACTGTGGTCTGAGATTGTGGAGATGAAGCATCAAGAGAAATTATTTTCAAACTCCCTCTTTTCTGCCTGATCTTCTCCATTGTAACTAACACTGGGATGCAGACCAAGCTGTGGGGAACACACGCATATTGGGAAATGTATGTAAATGTAGTGGCCACTCCAGAGTCCTCATAGTCTAGACAAGCTAGAAATTGAAGCAGAATCTCATCTTCCTTTTCCCTGATGAACAGAGCAATCGAATTGCTTGCCTGGGGCTATGTGGGACGTCTTTGGCAGCAGGCAGGACCTCTTCTGCCAGGAGTCCATTCAGTATGCTGTTCAGGATACCTTCCCCATAGCCACTTATTAGCTACTTGCTTTTGTACAATTCTACCACACCTTAGAAAATACCCATTAGACATTTGCAAAAAGGAAGGAGAAAAAAAGGCCTGCAAAAGAAAAAGTAAAGACATTCCTCAAAGACAAAAGTTCTCATCCCACAGGCCAAGGTGAGCTTACCCAGGAGAAGTTCAGAGGATAAAAAATGTGTCAGCAAAGAAAGAAAGAATTAATGCCTGATTAATCACTTACAGTGGATGAAAACTGTAAAGATGATTGATGGTATTTACATTCAGCTAGAGTAATAGCCCTGCACTAACCTGTTCAAACCTAAAAAATCCAAGTCTGTTTTCATATACTGTTAAGGTCAGTAGAAAGTTTCCCTTGGTTTTGTCTATAAGAAATGGAGACAGAGGGGAGTTAAGTATGCTGTGAGTTATGTGAAAGCAGTGTTTGCATGATATAATGGCAAATTATTAAGTCCTGGCATGCAAGAACATGATCATTCACATTTACAGTGTGGCAATAAAGAGGACAGAAGACATATGAGATAAAAGGCCAGAGAGGGGGGAGAAAGAGGAAGGAAAAGGACAGATTGCAAAGGAACCAAAATTCAGTATACAAAACTGTACTTTAGGTAGGGGAACAGTATCAACTTCAAAGCCTCAAACTGAAAGCTCTTCTAACATTTTCCCATGAAATAGCTTGTTATGTGAAAATGACAAATGACTGAAATTGAAAACGCTTAAGGAAATTTTTTCCATTACTTTCATAATTCCAGCAATTTTAGACTATTGTTTTTATTGGAAAGACAGAAAAAGGACAACTTCACTGTGGAACAGCTAATAGCCTAGTGATCTCTGCACTCTATCTGCCTGCAGATAGGTAGTGCTATTTTCTAAGAGAATACTCTCAGTACTAAACTGCTTTACAGTGAGCATGTTATCTCTCTGGTTGTTTTTGTTTTTGTTTTGGTTTTGGTTTTGGTTTTGGTTTTGGTTTTGGCTTGGGGGGTTTGTTTTGGTTTGTTTTGGTTTTTTGGTTTTTTTTGGTTGGTTGTTTTTTTTTTTTTTTTTAATGTACATAAAATACTTTGGAACATTTATTTTTTCCTTTTTGATTTTGGAAAAGAAAGAATATCTATAAAATATTCACAAGTATTTAAAAAAAGCGGTCTCTTCAGTGGGCCATATCTAGCATTTAGGTCATGTGCCTATCATGTTAATTGAGTGTCACTATGCATTAAGAAACGGTGGCACTTTTGGGGGGAGGGAAGGGGAGCAGTTCATTTAAAGTTGTTACACTATGAAAGGCTGCCTACCAAGGCAGGCTGAGTGATTCACAATGAATAATTTATTGTCTCCTTTCTCTTGTGAAGTAGAGACAAGCAGGTTGTGAAAGGTTCCTTTTCCCTACTGTTGTTCTATTTTGCGTCTCTAAGCCTGACCAGAAGCCAGCCCAAGTCAATGGAGGACTTTGAACTCAGACATGCTCCATGGTTCACAATGAATGCCAGTAGGCAGCAGCCCAGGGAAAGTTCTGCTGCCAGTATAGCCAGTTTTGCTAAACAGAGAGGAAAAAAATCAATGATCCTGCTTTAAGAAGCAGATTATAACATACAGTCCAAACTGGAAACATCTCAAGTAGCAGCTCTGAAGTCCCTCTGCAAGGGTTTTTGCAGGGACAATAATTTTGGGGTCTGGAGCATCTCTTGTGAGAAGAGACTGGGGGAGCTGGGCCCGTTTATTCTGGAGACAACAAGAATGAGAGGGGATCTCATCAATACATATAAATACCTCAAAGACAGGTGCCAGGAGGATGATGCCAGAGTGTTTTCAGTGGTGCCCAGCAACAGGATAGGGAGCAGTGGCCATAAACTAAAACACAAGAATTTGCACCTCAGAGTAGGAAGAACTTATTTACATTCTGGGTAGCAGATCACTGAAACAGGCTGTCCAGGGAGGTTGTGGAGTCTCCTTCTCTGGAGACATTCAAAACCCAGAAAGCCACCTGGACACATTCCTGGGTCACCTGCTCTTTGCAACTCTGCCTTGGGGTTGGACTCAATAATCTGCAGAAGTCTCTTCCAACCATAACAATTCTGCAATTCTGTGAAAATATGCAAACAAAAATGCACCACTTTCTCCCATTAACATGTGACAAGATCACAATAAGAAATTCCTTACTAGCTCTTCTGAGCACAGTTTTCCATAACTGCTCTGTGAGAAAGGGGATGGACTATACACAAAGGTCTTTTTTATGGTCTGAATACTGGCGGGGCTTTTTCCTAAGTGATAAAAAATGACAATATTTATTTTCTATTTTCTGATTGGTTTATACATGAGCACTACTAGTAGTATGAATTAAACCACTTTTCCACTATGTTGTTTATATTTTCTGTGACCATTCACATTAGATAATCACTGCCACTTGATCCTCAGTTTTTAATGGAAAGTACACACAAAAAGGTCAGTGAAAGAAATTATATTACTTTCTCAGTAAATATTGGAAAAATATTTAAAATATTCAGACAATTTTCCCAGTTTAGATGTATTTCATATCTCAGCTCAAAAGTGAAAGAAATATATTGAACCACAGTTTGAAAAGATGCATGGAACCTTTTTACCAAAGTGCACCATTTTTCTGAGTGTCTGCTTGATAAATTTGGGAGCTAAGCAACTTTTATTGTACAGAGGCATTTTTAGCCTGTACTTCTTGGGAATTTTGCAGTTATAAGCAACATCCTCAAGCAAGAAAACAAGATCCTCTTAATATTTAAAAAAGCTAAACCAAACCCTAGCAGGGGCCACATAGCACTCTCCCATCCACAACTCAGGAACTGGTATGGGTTTGGGCCCAATTCCAGTTACAGTTGTGGAGGTAGCCACTCAGTTTCGCAGTATTTGAAGGTATGGGTGTGAGCAGTTCAGTGCCATTTTGAAATACTGGCATAAACATGGCCTTAAGAACCTCAGCCTGCTGGTTTTTGACCCATGACTAAAATAATTTGACATTTGCAGGTTTAGTTTGTTGGTTGGTTGGGTTTTTTAAAACTTTTATTTTGGTTTGAATGTGGGTAAGAGAAACCACAAAGGAATTTGGGAACAGTATCACACTCTAGGATGTGGTAGACTCTTTAAAAGGAAACTTGAGTCCTAATGTTTGGCATGAGTGAACCACAGTGACCAGACTCTACATGAAGATGGGTTGACAGGGTTGATCTTACTGAGATATAAAGCTCCATCCTGGACCTGAGAAGCATTTTCAATAGAAGTTTAGCTGAAATAGGGTGCTTTCAATGCACTGCACTTTACAATATAAAAAAGACATGGTAGGTATTTGAAATTCCTTTGAATGTCATTTGCTGGTTTTGGCTGAGATGACAGAGTTAAATTTCTTCACAGTAGCTAATATAAGGCTGTGTTTTGGATTTGTGCTAGAAACAGTGTTGATAGTTCAGGGATACTTTTGTGTTTCTGTTTTCCCATCATCCACCCATTTCCTTCATATTTCCTTCTGACAACCCACTGCAAAGCTCTCCAATCTTACAGCTTTTCCAGGCAGATTAAACAAGGTGAGGTATGTCTGTTTCTTTCCCCACACAGATATTCTTTCTCTGTGCTGGTGGGGCACAGCAAAACGTTAAAACAAAAAACACCAAAAAAAAAATCAGAACCTATATTATTTCTTGTTCTTTCACCCAGTCCTAGAGCAGTCTGCAGCAGACCATGGACTGAGTGCTAACTTGCCCGATCCAAAGCATGAAAATTGAATTTGGATCAGTTGATAGTCACCAATTGGCAGTCTTGGGATGTTTAGAAACAAAGTACAGGCAAATCACTAATACTCTATGCAAACCAAGTTGTTTCAAGGGTCAACATCAAAGCCAATTTGGGTGGACACATAGACTTGAGATCATAAAAATATATATTCATTTGTTAGCATTTGTGTCTTGTTTGTCTCACAATTTGTGTGCACTAAGGCATCCTTTTGGTTATTATTCTCACTAGGTAGAGTTTGAAATTTGCTCTATTTGAACAATTGAGACAGCAAGTAAATAACTAATATTAAAACAAATGTCTGGAGACCATAATAAAATGTTTTAATCATGCTGCTCAATTTCTTGTTTGCTTTTCTAGATGGTACATTATTTATTTATTCACATCTGTTTCTAATGTAGACAAATCTGAGTCTTCACTACTGCCCAGTCATAACTTTTTAACATTTTTTTACTGCATTAACAAGGCAGTATACTGAGTTATGTAGATACTGACTATTTGGATATTAATTTATTGTTCTAAAAACAGCAGAATGCATGGACATTTCTCTAGGAATAAAAGATAATTATATGCTTCTACTAATTAACTGTTTCTTTTGTAAATTCCCAAAGAAAACATTACGCACATTATTCAAACCTTTAAAATGTCTAAAAAGGTAAATTGCTACAGAGTTCTTCTTGAATTACTTTAAGTAACAATGAAACAAAAATATTATCTCACATCCTGACTACTTAGAAATACAGAGCAACTCTCTTAAGTTATTAGACTTTTCAATCTTCACTATTTGAAAAGCAGAACCATATACAAAGACATCACTGGAGATGGGTCACTGGGTTATATTTCACCTGTAGAGCTATGGTGGGGTTCTAATCACTGATCTGAAGTTCTTGCTGCCACAATTTTCATTATTCTCTGTAAATTTCAAAGACAAGCCACTTAAAATAATTTAGAAAAATTTGATTGGTCAGGGTCCATCAGCTTCCACTTCCAAGGTTTAAGACATTCTTCTCAACATTGTTAATTTCTCTTCGTAAAAAAATTTTTATTCCATTTAAGTGCAAAAATTACACATCTTATGTCCATATTTTAGCCTGGTGTTCCAAAGAGGTAGTTCTTACTATAGACATTCCTATCTAATTGGCATTTTTAATGAAAAATTAAACAAGGACAGAAGCCTCCAAGACTATTAAGTCCCTAAAAGTTTGTCAGAATAAATGGCCGAGTAAAAGGAGAGTATTTCAAGTTCCAATGTCTTCTGAAGAGCATCTTCTGTTTTGCCCCATGGAACAACACATCATTGCAACATATCATAGTTTTTCTTACTACAGTTCCAGGTTCTTTAAAGCAGGTATTACTGCCTTGTGACTCAATATTTCAGGTGGTTCTCTTCTCAAAAGGAGGAGGCAAATCCATGCTTCTGTGTATCTGGCTGTATGTACGCATCCAAACACATGAAGTCTTACCTGGTGCTGTACATATATATATATGTATATATATGCACATACAGAGGTAAAAAAAAAAAAAAAACTTCTTTTCAATTTCATGTTCTTTTCCTTTATGTTTTTTTTTTTGTTGCTCAGACATGGACTACATGTTCTCTTCAGTTTTTCTCAGCATTCAGGTATTTGTTTCAAAAAGTGTTTTTGGTGAAGTGAATTCCTTCTTGTAGACCTGTCATTTCACAGCTCTGTCTTCTGCCCATTGTAAAATATTAACTGTTATTTCTATCAGAAATCTTTAGGGTCTTCAAGAAGTTTAGAAATTCAAACAGAAGTTAAGTTAAAGAAGAAGTTAAACTCAAACTGAGTTTAAATTTTCTTATTAACAAAACTAAAGTTTCCTTTCTGTAGAATTTTTTAGAGATGTTCAGCTGACTTTCTCTAACAGTAAATTATGAAACTGCAGCGTGTACTCACAGTCATCATGAAGCTGAGAATAGTTCTGTTCAATTTCCAAAAATGCAATTCAGAACTCCCCAATGAACTTGGGGAATTAAATTAAACTTGGTTTCTGTATTTCATTCTTAAACAACAACGTAGTTATATCATTGCCTAATACCAAAATAATTTTTGTTTACTTGTCATCAGTATATGACCTTGAATTCCTTGAATGGAATTATTTGGAATGAAACACAGTATTATTTTTAAGAATCATGTGAATATTGATGTCTGTTCTATTTGCAAACAATTTTTCCTTTCTGGAACATGTCCTATTAGGGTTGTTCATGCAAAGTTCTCTTGGAGATTTTTTTTTTTTTTTTTTTTTTGGCTGCTGAAAGCCCAATATGGCACAAAACATAAATAATTATCACTATCTTTACATACTTCTCTTTTATGATGTTTGGAGAGGTGGGGGGGTTGACTTTTTTTCCAGGCACTTTCCAGGCACTTTCCCCACTAACTCGAAAAGTATCTCATTGGTGAATTGAATAGTGAGAGATAGATTTGGCTGAAGAGGTAAAAGCAGCATAATGAATTATGTGGGTGTACTCTGAATAAAACATTTCTTAGAACAGCAGTAAATTTAATGACCTGCCTTTACATGCTTCAAAATACAGTGTTTCTGGATATCATTAGCATATCATACAGATGATGGTTTTCAAGGAAGATGAGAATTACTGTTACAAGATGATTCATAGAATTATTGAGAATTATTTATGTTGGAAAAGACCCTTAGAGCATCGAGCCCAATGCACTGACAAGTTGACTACTAAACCAGGTCCCCCAGATGCATATTTATATCTATATGTCATTTAAAAACCTCCAGGAATGGTAACTCCACCTCTTCCTGGGGCAGCCTCTATCAATTCAGTCACCCTTTCAGTGTAGAAATGTTCCCTAGTATCCAATCTAAACCTCCCCTGGCACAATTTGAGGCCATTTCCTCTTGTTCTGCCACTTGTTACCTGGGAGAAGTAACCCCCACCTGGCTGCAATGTCCTTCCAGGCAGCTGAGGAGAGTGAAAAGGTCTCTTTTTCTCCAGACTAAACAATCCCTGCTCTCTCAGCTTCTCCCCATCAGACTTGTACTTCAGACTCTTCACCAGCTCCACTGCTCTTCTCTGGACATGCTCCAGAACCTCAATGCCCTTCTTGGAGTAAAAGTGGAAAGACAGAAGGAGCCACTGCTTGTGCTCCTGATCACTTAGCCCATCATTCCAAGTCCATGAAGTCTCTCTTGATTACCCTTGGAATTCTTGTTGCAACTTTACTGCTGATTACCTGAAAAATCAATAGAGAATGATAATCTGAGGGCTGTACTAGGGTGAGAATTTTTCTTCCGACATCTTTAATCCAGAAGGTGTTACAAAGTTTTTTCACTGATGGGTCCAAATGATGTCAAAGAACAAAATATTGACACAGACAACTTCCAGAGGTTATCTCCTCACTAGACCAATAAAAACATCTTTCTCTACCCATATCCCCAGAACTGCACAGAATCTCATTCAGCCATGCCTAGTCTCATAAGCAGGAATTCTCATTTCAAAGGCTGACTTGAAGTGCCTATTCTTTTATGTAAAAGTTTTTGCAGCCTCTCTTATGAAGTAGGGAATGTAGCTCATTAATGTAGATCTACATAATAAGATTATGGCTGAAAAAGTGAACAGTAGAGCTCATTTATTCTACATGCCTACTCCAGAAAAGATGATCATTATCCATCAATAGCATGCACTGGAATGAAGAATCCCAGAGAGGACAAACACAGCTGCTGCCAGAGACACAAAGGAGACAACATTGTGATCAGTGTGGGGAGACTACCACACAATATTTGAGATAATCATTAAAAACAGCCAACAAAGCTGAGTGGCATTAGCAAACTGTTTGGTTCAGACTCATCAATGGGCCACATGGGCAGTTTCGATACATTATGGCATTTCAGAGTGGCTGCACTGGAAGTCAACTTGAGGGCAAAAGGAAGCATGAATCAATTCCTCTTAAAAGGCAGTTGTTACAAAAATTATAGTTTAGTCTAAATTATATTGGTGTCAGGGACAAAATCTGAGGTGTAAAGATGATCTTAAAGGTCTTTTCTAACCTTAACAATTCTGGGATTCTGTGAATATACATTAATGGCCCAATAGGCCAGTACTGCAGTACAATAAGGAATGCAACTCCTCCAAGCATAACACATTTGAATAGGTCTCCACATGGTAAGAGGAAAAGACAATCACATCCCACTGATTCAGGTCTTTCTGTAACAGGGGTTTTATCAGAATTGCATTTTGAAATTAAACCATGAAAGAAAGAAAAGTTGGACCGTGTCAACATAACCTTCACCTTTTGTGACTAAAAGATAATTCCATTCCATTTGACTTTTCTAAAGTTTCATTATGCTAATATGTACAGTATGTATGGTAAATATATATATATATTTCAGTATTTTTCTGATTACAGAAAATATGTAAAGAATACATTCTATAATTGCCATGAAATCTCTCTGCTTTCTAGAAATATATGCAGAGTTCACCATATCCAGCATTTGAAGTAGTCCTTTGTACTCACTGCTTACTGCACACATTCAAAAGATTTTTTCTTCAATGTACTAGTAACTGAGATTACAAAGGTTAAGCCAAACTGGTAACTTGCTTTGTTTCTATTCATCACAAAAACTCCATCAGCTAGATATCCCTATTTTTTTAAGTTCTTAACTCCTATATCGCCTTTCATATTGCTTTATCTCTTGACAACAAGAGATGAAAGATGGACAGACACCATCCACTTCTCATGAGCAATGATGCTTTGGCTATCTAAGGCTGTTAGCTTTGTCAAAACAAAATTTTGATGGCTCACAAAGGAAACTAACATAAAAATTAATTGTCATGCAAAATTAAATTACTGAATTTATTTATATAAGATACAGTGTGATTCAATGTATTGCACCATGACTTTAGTGAGACATATTAACGATAGCCAATAAGAAACACTCAGTGCTGCAGCTCTCTGCAACGCCTTAATGTGGCTTGGTGGTCAGCAGAGTAGCCAGCTGCTGTGACTCCCAGCAGCTCTGCAGATGCAGTCTGAATGAGCCATTAGCTCATTTTCAGTGGACAAATATCTGTGTTTTCATCAATATGAAATCTTACCAGAAGATGAAATTGAAGTCCAGAGGCCACAATGCAATCATATTTTCCACCTTTATTTGTCTTCATTTGGTTTTGTTTTCCTTTAAGTCTGTGGTGTTCTTGTAGTCTTTCTTGTACCTTCGACTTTCTATTCACAAAATGACTGAATGAAATGTATTGCTGAATACTTCTCTATTCTGTGCATTTTGTTCTGAATATTCTTGCTTATCTTCTTTTTTTCCCTGCTTTTCCTAAATAGATATCCTAAATTTAAAACTAAAATCTAATTTTAGCTATCATAAATGTCATCACGGAATTGTCTGCATAAAATTTTCACTGCAAACATAACCACATTACTGTGTGAAAGTATATGGTTACCTATGTGTGCTTACAAGTAAATTTTGGCTGTTTAGTTTAGCGTATGTGAAAGTGAACTCGCATTGACACACCAAGAAATTTTCTCCATGGAAGCTGCTGGTGTGACTGAAATCTCTCGTGACAGTCTAGTAAAGATCCATTCTGAATCTCAAACAGTGAATATTTTCAAATGATCCTAAAGTTCTGGAAATACTCCAAAGTTCTTTTGACCATGTCAACCATGACTATTTACTTTAATATCTTAACCCATCAAGAGACAATAAGGTATGAAAACCAAGGGGTTTTAGCTCCTGTATATACTGAAGGTGGTCAAGACTCTGGAAATGCTGTAATAATTTCAGATTTCAAAGAGCATTTTCTTGGAATCAGCCATTCCATCTTGCCTTGTGCTATAGCCAAAGTCTCCTTAGGAACACTTTTTGTGCTGCAGAGATTGTAGCTACTGCTTCTGCATTGCTCAGTACATGAGAGGCATGGACATACTGGAGAGAGTCCAGCAAAGGTACACAAACCTCATTAAGTAACTGGAGCATCTCTTCTGTGAGGAGAAGTTGAGAGACCTGGGACTCTTTGGAAAGTAGAAGTGAATTCATTATTGCCTATAAATACCTGAATAGAGAAGGCAAAGAGGACAGACCTAGGCTCTTCTCAGTGGTACCCAGTGCCAGGACCAGAGGCAATGAGCACACACTGAAACATGGGACATTCCCTCTCAACATTGGGAAACACTTTTTTACAGTAAGGGTAACCAAGCACTGGTACAGATTGCCCAGAAAGGTTGTGGAGTTTCCATCCTTGGAGATATTCAAAAGCCATTTGGACATGGTTCCGGGCAGCCTGCTTGAGAAGATGGGTTGTATCAGTTGACCTCCAGAGGTTCCTTTAAACCTCAATGATATTGTGGTTCTGTGTGATTCTAGTTGCAGACACAAACTCCAGTTTGAAAGAACTGACAGCTCTGCCATTACTATACTGGTATTCAAAACATGGGACTGAAACATTCAACCTGAGGTCTTATATGGTGTGTTTCCTTCACACAGGGAGCAGCCTGCATAAAGGAAATCTTTAGTTAAGCCACCATCTCTCCTGAGGTCCTGTAAACACTGGCAAGAGGAAAAATATTTCAGAAAGCGTTAAAGAGAAGAAATCTATTTTAGCCATCTGTCTTCTTCTCTCCCTCTCCCTTGACTACTTAGCTTAGGAAGAAAAGGCAGCTCTATCCTGTGCTGGGGACAATGCCCCTAAAATTTAGAAACAGCCTTCCCATTGCAATGTTATCCAGCATACCTCATATTGCAGGAAGAAACTTTGGCTTTTCAACAGCTCAGTAAAATACAGATTTTAGGGTCAGAGCATGAAATTTATGTTTATCCTCCAGGAGCACACAAGCATGCATACCAGGGTATGACTTGCACAGAAAGAAGGTTTCCCAAGCGGAAACAGGACTCCTGGGCATACGGGCAAGGCTGACGAGAAGCCGGACAGAGCCAGTTGAGCCTGGTAGTCCCCTCAGAGTCTGGACATCTTCTGACCCTACAGACTAACTAATGATGGATCTTCCTTGGCCATATGTTGGTCTGTGAGGATTGGCTTTATATGTACACAGCTACAAACTCACAATTTCATTTGCTTCTACTAATGCCACTCTTCCACATGTGGAATGACCTCCAAAGGCAATCTTTCCCAGCCATTCTGACACAGAAAATTCTGCTAAGAATCACTGCAGGTGAATTGCAAAAATGCAAACATGCTGGTTTCCTGGGTGAGGATTTGAACCCACCAGCTCTTCTATTGGACAAAAATTCACTCAGGCAGCTTAAAACCTTTGATTTCCCAAATATACTAGAAAATTTGTCACAGTCAGTAACTAAGACATCACTTTTAATCTGTCCTTTTATTTTTCACTCTTGTACATTTTTATCACTATATATCACTTTAAAATTGAGGTACCTTTTATCTAGGAAGATAACTCTGAAATAACCGGGGAATCACAAATAGTCTCGTTTCTCCTTTATCTAAAGGTAACCCCTGTTCATTTCTCACTTTAAGTGAGAAATGCAGTATTTCTCCAATGTGGTCTTAAAAAATGTTTCATGTATTATGGTACAAACAAACCTATGCTCCTCAAAACTCCTTCTAAACTGTATTTTAAAAAGCTTAGATAAACAAATAGTGTTCTAAAGCAGTTATTCTAGAAACACATAGAAATTAAAGTTCTTGTTTCATGAACTATTTTATAAAAGAAAGATTTTTTTTTTTAATATCCTTAAGGGCTTTCTGACAAGGCTGGAAAGGCTGTGCGTTTGTTAAAAACTGTGGGTTAAAAACAATACCTGAAAGAGATGGGAGCTCTGCAGCATTGTCACAGCACTCTGTCTCATGGCAGTGAGCACAATGGAGGTGACCAGCTGCTCCTCTGGAGCTGAATATTGCCTGGAGAGGGGCAGAGCAGTCAGCAAGGCAGGAGGGAACAGCAGGGGCCTGTTCTCCAGGTGGAATTATGTGTCACATGGCCTAAAGGGCAAAACTGATAGATGTGCAAAGAGTCCCTAGCAGCTTCAGACTAATTAATCATACAAGCTCAGATCATACCCTGACTTTCTACAACGGTGCCAGGAGGTACAGACGATTTCATTCCAGCCTACATTTAAGCATTTCTGAAGAATGCATTCATCCCATACTGTTCATTTTGATTTCTTTAGATTTTGGTTTGCTGCTTTATTAAAGCACATACTTTATAGGATCCAAAATAGGAACCTCACATGAGCAGAGTGCATAGTTAGCATCCTGAACAGCAACAAAATCCAAAATAAAATCAGCCTTCCATAAATAAGACAGAAATTTATAGAGTACAATTATTGTCTATTTACATCTCTGCAGAACACATTCAGCTGCTGTATTTTATATATATCACAAAGTTTATTATCCCACACATTCAAAGCAATTAATAACGCTCTCCTTTGCCTTGCCCTGCTATACAGAACACGTTTTCTCCTATTCTGCATTGGGTACCTGAAGTAAATCACAAAGGACACACCAGTCTGTCAGAAGACAAGTTTATGTTCTTGTTCTGTAACGTGACAGGTTGCCTAAGCATATTAAGAGGTGCTAGATAATTTTCATTTTCCAGGCCTCCAGCCTCCCTTTGATCTCCATATATCACTTTCCAATTCCTTTCAATTCTACTCCCACATGCATGGATGCAGCTACGCAACAACAGAGGTTATTTGTAATTAACCCTGAACTGAAGACGTAATCTTCTTGCCAAGCACCAGCCCTAGAACAGAGCCTTCTCCACCTTTCCTGTTGTGCGGTTAATTGCCACTGGGGCCATGGCATTCCCCACGAAGTGTCTGCAAGCAGCTCACAGCCAGAGTGACAATGAGGACCTGCATAAGTAGGGCCTGATGACACCAAAATTACAGCTTATTTAACAGCATGATTCATCCAGATACTTTAACACAGATTTAAAAATAAATATACACTCTCTCCATTTGAAGTAACTGAGACAGAAATACATCTTATTGAACAAAGCACATGTCTAACAGATTCTGTAATGAATCAAGACTTTCTATCACCAAGTCTTAACTAAATTCAGTCACATTTCTATTCTTACAAGCTACTATAACAAGAGTGCCCAGGACTCTTCAACAAGGGCTTTAATTTGTTTAGTTCTGTGCAGGGTCAGGGGGATAAAAAGGACAAAAGCCTGGCAACACAAGAGACAACCAGCAGGGAGGAGATGGGAGTGATGGGGCTGAGGGTGGGCAGCACAGCTAAGAAGGACTCTCCTGTTTGGAGACTGTCACAAGCACTCTGTCCTTGGAGAGCTTTCCATGGTGTGTGATGGAGGGTATAATGAGGCAGCTCACTGAGGTGTGCACAGAGCTCCTCAGAGGCAGTGAGAGAAGACACAAAACTGCTTCTTTGAAATGCTAACAAGTGCAAGCTGAAGCTGGCTGGCATCAGTGACCTATCAGGGCTAAGAGATGACACTTTCTGTGAATTATAGGTTATCTGTAGGGAAAGTGCAGCTTTGAAGCACCTTGAAGGTGAAGTCAAGTGTTTCACCTTTAATGTGATATAAAAAGAAAAGCCAGCACTGGGGTGATGAGAGGGAGCAAAGTGACAACCCAGTGGAATTATTTTGCAGCAGCATGATGAAGGTCAGGAAAAGGCTCCATCCCTGCCCAGATCATTCCCTCCTATGACTACAATCTCCCAGCTGATCCTCCTCACTACATGAGTACATGAGGCACTTCCAATAACACTTGGCAAGTTTGATTTTTTTGTTCTCAAATTCAGGGCATGTATGTGATGGAGACTGAACCCAGGATAAGTAGTATGATTAAAAATGCCTGAAAATATAATTTAAAGATGAAAATATAATTTAAAAATTCAAATTTATTTAAAATTATATATTGATAAATTAATCACCAGATAATCAAAAGAAAGTAATCAATCATTGCCTTATCTTCAGATTTTTATTCATGTCCTTAATTTCCTAAGAATTCACACTATAAAGGGGCATATTACTCCATTAATATGTGTGTTTCATAAAAGAATCAAAATTACAAGTTGTAAAAACTACTTAACTTTTAACATAGCAATCAGGTATCAATAAGTGGAAAAAATAACTTATATTAACAAATATAAGTATTTTGTTTAATTGTGAGGGAGATTTTTCATCTCATAAAAGCATTTGCTTTCATCTTCTTTCACCTTTTCATCTCTCTATGTCATATTCTGGTAATGTCATACTCTCTAGACACTGACCTTCTGAATAGATCACTGGAAATTTAATCTGCCACATCCCTTGACACGTCTGAATCCCCACATGGGGCACATACTCATCATTACCCTATTGTAACATTCCATATCCATACACAGTTTTGCTGTAATTTGCTCCTTTCACTATATTCTCCAGCTCTTGTTAACAACCTCATGCACTGACTGTTTTAAAGGGAATCCCAAACTTTGCTTCTTAGCCTCCAGCAATGACCAAACGTGACCAGTAAGCAAAGAGATCTGGTGAGCAACATTCTCCTACCTCATTCATTAATAACCCAGTATGCATCACACATCTTCTCAGCATTATTTCCTACCGGGTTCTTTACACAACATTACTTCCTGCCATTTCCTTCCACTCAGCTTTGCTTGGAATGCACACACTTCAAGATATCCAACAACCAATGAAACAAAGAACAACCAAAAAAGGCGTGGCGCAGCTGCACAGGAGAATACCCCAGTATCTCTGCATATTTGTACATGAACAGTAGGATTTGACTGGGATTCACCTCCCTTAATTTTAGCCATCTGAAAGGCATTGCATCTTAGCCATTGATATTAACTACTCCTTTAGTCAGTGAAGTGACTATTTCTGGCTATTGATCCATCCAGCTCTCTTTTTGCATCTGCTTAGATGAGGCTTCTGACCTTCGAGTAGCTAAAGGTGCACACAGCACAGAGCTCTGTAAGGAGGCTTCTTCCTCCTGTGAACAGAGCTCCTTGTAGTGCAGAGCTGCTACTCTACTGCCAGAGTCCTGCATTCAACAGGGATAAATGCATTTGCCTTGGTTAAAATAGAAATGGTGAAAAAAGGCTCACTGACTCCCCACCAGATGGAAAAAGAAGGCATTCTTCTTTTTCAGATGCCTCCTGTGTAACGAAAAGGTGATGATTTAGCCTTCTACAGCTGTCCTTAAGTGTACTATATTCCAGACCTTCCTGAAAGAACACTCACTCTGCTCTGTTGTCCCAGCACCTCTGGGACACCGTATTTCTGGAAACACTCCCCAGCACTCAGCAGTTACTCAGCACACTGAAGCATTTCCAGCTGTAGGAAGGCTTTCCCTGATATGCCAATAAATTTTTAAATAATTGCATATATGTGTGCAAAACCTCTGCATTATTTACATGTGCTAAGTTCAATGATATTTTTAAAGTAGTAAAATAACTGTTGAAACAAAACATTTCCTTTCCCAACCCCATAGTTTTGCTTTCTTGCCAAGTTCATGCCTCTTTGACCTCATTTCACCCGTGCATGCTCCTAACTCGTCAAAACCAAGTGGGAAGAAACACATGCACAGCTCTTAAAAAGTAAACAGTGTCCTGGTAAGAACTCAGAGTTAGAAGAAAACATTTTCATATTAATCAAGTGCTGAAAATATTATTAAAAAAAACCCCACAAAAATAAGTATTTTGAGAAGTTCTGAATAGGGAATGGAGCAGACAACACAACTCCATCTTGACTGCTAAAATAGTTGTGGATGTAGCTGAAATGTATCACAGCACAGAAACTATCTCCTCTGCAATTTCCAGGTGCATGTTTAAGGATCCTTTCAGTTTTCCTGTTTCTTATTGTCTCACTCCCTTTTCTGTGGACTTCAATGTCTCCTCTGTTTTTAATTCTCACTTTTATCCCAGTGATAGACCTTTGAGATAAATTTCTGGTTACATTCTAGAAAAATTCACATTCCTACAAGGGAGGCTTCACAACCAGTTTTAATTCTTGATTCTGTGATTTAGAAGTCCCAGTGAAACTCAAGAAAATGAAGAGAAAATAACAAGGCTTTCAAAAAAAAAAGAAGAATTTATCTTTTGGAAATGCACTGCTGAAAGTGGAGGAAAGACAGATATTTAGATCAAGAATGAATGAGAATTAATTGTCCAAATTAAATTTTATTGGGCAATTTGGCAACCTATACTTCTATCCCAAGACACAACATTTTTTGTTACCACTATTTTTCTAAATCTGAGCTCTAAGAAATAGTTAAAACATTTTACTTGAAACTGACTTGAACTATGTCACAGAACTATTCAACATTTATTGAATTATTTAGCCCAGAATGAAAACAGGAGCTGTTCTAAACCTAAAAGTTGGAGTCCTTTCCAGTTCTTGAAGATGTTTTTTCAGTCTTTGGATCTAGTTTGATTAAGCAACACACAACATAGCTACCATGCAATCTTCCACCACATTTGTGCTGTCCTTATCTAAGAAGAGAAAATGTCATACTAGCTGTTCTGGGATCTGGTTTATGAGATTTCAGTGTGGTTGTTTCCATTGCAAGATTAAAACATCAAAGAGCAACATTAGCCCCAAAAAAGGTGATCAAGAAATAACAAATTATTAACAAGTCTATAATCAGGTGTGGAAAGTTTAACTCAGGTCATTGGAAACATTCTTTTCTGTTTCCAGGTGAGAGAAATTCAAGAGTGGTCAGGTAGGAATGTGACTGAGACCAAACAGCTCCATTCTTGCCACATCAAAAGAATGTGATTTAATGTCCACTGAGCTATGTGCCTAAGAAAAGATCAAAAAGAATGTACCATAAAAGAAAGATTATCTTTTCCACAAAAATGCTCTAGCCCCGCCTGCAGACAGATTTCTCTAGGAGTAAAAATGAAATCAGCCACTAAAAGGGAAGGAAGCCGAACAAAGAGCAGCTGCAGAAAAGCCCCAGCTGTGTGCCCCAGCAGCCTGCAGGAGGAGCGAGGCAGTGGGAGTGCTGCACCTGGAGACAGAGCCACGGTCCAGCCTGGGTCCTCCTCTGCTCCAGCCCAGGAGCACAAACAGCATAAGATGCAAAGGTTAGAAAAGGTTAGAAACATCCTTCAGCCTTCAGTGATCAAAATAAAGTTCACTTACATTTCTTGACAAATATGTTTTGCAAAAAAGAAAATATTTTTTATTCCACTAATGGAATGTTTTAAATAATATTTTAATAAATTATCATAAACATTAGCTGTACATTCATCTACATTAATTAGTAACTACACATTCATCTACATTAATAAATTCCATTTCTATCATTCTAGCTCTATAGTTAATATTTTAAAACTACTCTGATTCTGTCTCACTGACAGTCCAAGCAAAAAAAGTATTTGAGTTTCTAGGAAAGAAAACCTTCCCTTTACTGAAGAATATTTTTTTTAAGTTTAAGGTTAGGCAGACTGGAATATTTACTGGAATAGAAATTAAACATTTAATTGCACTTGTATTTAAATCTGTCTGGTCTTTAAAAAGTATATCTTTATTTTAAACCGAAGTATTTTACAATCTAAAGTTTTGGGTTTTTTTTTTCCCCTATCTTCTTTCTTATGTGGACACTAGTATCTGAATTCATTATTAATTTGTGAATGACTGAGGCATTTGATGGGGCCTTTTCTGTGAATAACAATTTTTAAAATCTTTAAGCTCTCATCCTCCTGTCTCTAGGAACATGGATGACCTAGAGGTAGCATATTTTACAAATGTGTTGGTGTATTTACATAAGTATGTATTTCTGCACTATATGTATTGGTGAAAAACAATTTTAGGTATGAAATAAGACATACACACTTCTTTCAGACTGAAAACAGATACTAAAACCAGAAATTGAAACAACTTTGATTTCCTGTTCTTCCACTAAGATCTGGGAATTATGTTGACTCCAAGCAGTAATTCCAGAGCAGTAGAACATGTTCAATGTTCCACAGAACTCAACAACTTTCCAAATATCAAACCAAAATAATTCAATCCTTAAAAAAAACATTTAAATCCCTCACTGAAAACTGAAAAGATCATGCAGGGAGGTTGCCACAGAATCTCGTGACTATTAAAAGTATTAAACTAAATCTTCCAATTTTTATTTCTAAGACTGATTCCACTACTGAAAAACATCTCTTCAATGCAGTTATTTTTCCTCTTATTGAAATTCTATAATTTGTTACTGAGAAAAAAGATACCACTGAAATGGAGTAAGGGACAAGTCAACTTGGGAATGACATTGTAGCTGTCAAACAATTGATTTCACATTGCCTACGAGAAAGAATAACAGCACTTCTAGTACTGGAAATATAAACGGAGTTTGTTGTTGTTTTCAAATTGTGATCTAAAATTATTTTGGAAACCTCAGAATATTTCCCCTCAGAAATGTTTTCTTTGTTGAAAGCAGACTAATCCATTAAACACACCTTTGATACACCATTTTTTAACATGCTTGTCCATCAGTCATAAAACTGAAAGTCATTTACAAGGCAAAATAATTATGAAAAAATTCAGTTATCAATTGCCACTGGAATGAAATTCCAAAACCAGTACATGGTCTTACTCCTGAGCCAGGTACAAAGACATATTCAATTTCAAAGAATTGATAAATACATAACAATGACAGTACTGCCCTTTTTCCAGGGCTATTTACATAATTGCTTTTAATAGTTAAAAAATGGGTGGAAGGAAGAAGAAGTTTACTTAAGAGAAACATAACTATTAGAGTTTATGAAAATCTAGGTTTCTTGATGCCAGAAGAGGGGCTTTTTGACTGCTCTTTGTGTAAGAAAAGTATACAGAAAATCCCTTTGTGCCCGGCTCTTGGTGGCCACGGGATGGAGGTTGGCCGGTCGCTGTCTCGCTTGTGGCCGCAGGGCCGACACGCGTGTGGCCGCTCCTGAGTCTCTGCCGAGACTGCTGTGGGTGGTGGTGATTGCTGCGGCGTGGGTAGCACAGCAGAGGCACAGGGCACGAGGAAACCGAGGCAGAGGAATAAGGGAGGGAAACTTGTCTCAATCTCCACAAACTTAATCCCAAAGTGGGGCAGAGCAAGTGACAAATCTGAACCTGAAAGGGTTACTTTTATAGGGATGGGGGGAACACGGGGAGGACACAGTCTTTGACCAATAGCAGGGCATTAGGGGAGGGGTGCAGGGTAAGGGCTCCCCTATAAAAGCCAACATGGGGAGGGAGCAAACCTTACAATCCAATTCTGCTTCAAGGAAGGGATGAGAGACAGGGAACACTCCAGAACCAAAGAAGTGTGCTATCTTTGACAGACAGGGGTGAGACAAGGGAACAAGGGAGGTTTACAGGTGGATTGACATGTGGATTGACATACATTTTGGCGGGGAAAACTATGGTAAACAACTCAGGACTGAACCATTAGGGAAGCCAAATGGGGTACATAGAATGAACCATTACAAACTTATAACAAGAATATTAAAACATACTACAGAAGAATAAACTGGAAAATAACAGACTACCACATCCCTTCACATATTCATAGAAGGACTTAGCTACAGTATACTCACAGGAAAGAGTAGTAACAAACAGCAAAGGGTGTCTATCAATTAGTGGAAAAAATATATCGAAAAGTAGACAGAGATGTGACAGTCAAGATAGATTTTTTCCTAGCAATTTCCAGAAATTTTGGTCATGTGGATAGAAATTCTGTTGTGGTACTTGCAGGTATAATATTCTAAAGAATATACTCTGTTCGGTTTATTGATAAAACAAAACTTTTTCTTACATTTTTTCCTGCTTATAGAGGTCAACTCCATACATGTCAATCTCCTGTAATTCCACCTTACATAATATTCTAGCTAGAGCATCTATTCTATTCAATACTTAAATTATATGCACCTTTTACTAGGTCACTGTGTTTCAGTATGCAAAGCAAATGATATAATCCCCATTTTAGAAAGAATGGGCAACCAGAACAGCCTGTCATGAATAAATGCATTTGGATCCAGGGCTCCAAGAGTTTGCATCTGCTGGTCGCCTCCCAAGGGACAAGGAAAGAGTCAGCTCTCCAAGCCTCAGTTCTTCAAATGTTATCAGACTGTATGTTGCAATATGGTTTTGTCAATTTTAACAAGCACATACTTAAAATACTGGAGATGCTAATACTGTCCATTTTGATTATCTTGATTTCACTGTTCAATATATTTGTACTGGAACTTGACCAGTGTACCATCAGTAAGGGGGATAGCAGTGTAATATGAAGAAAATAAGGACGACAGACAAGGCTAATGCCACTTCTGCAATGTTTATTAGATGCGGCAGCACACACAAATTATGAAGAATTACAGTGCTCACAGTAGAGAAGTTACTTTTTTGATAACCAAGGAAGACTTCAAAGCAGACTTTTATATGTCATTTTCTCATTTCAGCTGTTTTGAGCATTCATAGAAGCTGAAGAGTGGTAACTTCTCTCCCAGTGGAGACCACCATGCACCCTTGCAGTAACTGGAGAGGTCTCAGTGGAGACCAAGCAGAAGGATTAAATGAGATTTCTAGGATGAAATTTCTCACCTCCTGATTAAATTCCCGTAAATCCCTAAAGCAGGACCATCATAAGTCCCAAATGAAGTCCAGGTGCACTCTTGGCAAGGCCTTACCCACTTTCTGTCTGGCAGCACATACAATTTTATGCAGCTACTTACATGGACTAGGAGTTATCCCATCAGTCACTGGTAATCATTGCTTTGTAACATTGTGTGGAAACATTATCTAAAGATGCAGCTGAGGCCAGCGCAAATAGCCTTAATTGAAGACAAGAGACTTTCCATGGGCCAAAGCACTTACAACCCAAATAAATAAGACAATAAAAGAGGTGAGAAAGTTAATAAGTTTCATCAATATTGTCAAGTTCATATTAACTGATGAAGACAGGAAATCAGTAATCTGTGTCTGAATGCACACACAGCCCTCCAGTGGGTGTGTGTTAATGTCCCCTGGCTGAGTTAATCCACAGAGGATGAGTTGATACATCTGAATTCCTACTCTGTGATAGTACAAGCTCTTGTAACACACATCATTAATTAGGGAAGTTTCTTGCCTTAACCTGTCATGTATCAGCAACAGATGAGCAGGCAGAGAATGTACTGATATTGAGCACTAAGAAGAAAAATGAACTAAATTGTTGTCTAAGTTCATGGGATGCACCTTGGTAATTGAACCCTGAGCATGGTACTTGTTAAGTAAAATACATTAGTTTTAAACCACCATTACATTTGCCTTTGACAGTTGCACATAAATAGACCTGTCTTGCTAAACTGCAGTAACTCTTTCTGTTCCAAATCGTTCTTCACATTTTTTTAAATAAGTTAGTAAAAAGTACTAAATTAAACACAAAGAAATCACCGATTTTTTTAATAGGAACCTGACTCTCTCTTTTCCTTCCTAACCTGTCTATATTTCCCATCCCTTCCAATCAAGGACACACTGGTCATTCCCATCAGAGATGACACCTAGCAGTGGTGTGACCAGGACATGGATGCGCTGCCCTCCTGCTCAGTGCCTGAGGCTGCAGTGCAGAAAGTCTGAGTGCTGCTGTTCTGCTGGAAGTCTGAGGTGAAGTGGGGCAATAGGTAAAACCAGCAGGAAGGAGACACAAGTCAGATTTGGGACTGAAGCCACAGTCCTGAGCTATGGCAGGACAGAGACAAATGGACCAGCAAGCCATGGCAGTGGGGTTTGTCCCTGATGGGGCAGTGGCACACCATGGCTGATATTGATATCCCAATATCAGGATACTGGTATTGGGTTGGGGTCTGTGTTGCCTGAAGTAAGTTAACCTCTCACAGGGCTTCACTGGCCTACAAGATCTCCTCTCTGCTTTTGCCTCGTGTAAAGTAACATTGGAGATGGAAACACAAGAGAAAACCCCAAAAGAAAGGCAATGTCAAATCCTAAGACCTCTACCTCGGATAGGCAGAGAAAGGGGCTGACTGTGAGGTGTCCTGCATTTCTTAAACTTAGCCAACACTTAATCCAAATTCTTATCATCACAACACTTAAATTACATTTAAAGGTCTCTTTCTTTTAAAAAGATAGCAAAGGTAGTGTTGCTGGGGTTTCTTTCAGCTTTCCACAAGCTATTTTTTTTAAACTTGGTTCTAATCTCCAAAAAAGTCAGACCTGAGCTTAGACTACAAACACACTCAAATTTCAAAAATTAGGAGCACAGAATTAGATTTTCTCTCCAAATCAGAATTGCAAAATGAATGACCTGATTTTCTGAAGTTTTTACACGTAACAGCTCCCACAGATGTCAGCAAAAACTTTAATTCAGAGTTTAATTTCAGTGCTTTAGAAATCAGGTCACTTGTTCAAGTACCTAAATATAGAAGGGTAGCTATTTTTTTTTTTTTTTTATACTTAGGTTTAGAGTTCAAAGCAGGTTATTCCTTCAGATCCTGCAAGAGAACTTTGCAAAACTTGGTTCAGGATCCAAACTTGGTAAGCAGACACAAAGTCCAGGGGTGTACAGAGCCATGGCTTCAGTCCCCAGCCATTTGTAGGAGGAATCTCAGCCTTTTGTTCTAGTTATCCTGTAAAAGCAGCCCCTTCCACAGGTGCTCTTGGTTCACCTTCAGACAGCTTACTAAAACCCTGAATTAATAGTAAGTGTATTACTGGGTACAAGAAACTCAAGCAGGTATTGGGAGTGCCACCTTACATATTTAAAAAAAGCATGAGTATGCAGAAATTATTAATTACATGGGTTTAATTGTTTATAATGGTATAATGTATACAACTATAAAAATAAACATTAAGTGGCAGATTTTTCTCTGAGTGCTTTCCTTAGATTTGCCTAAAAGAGATTATTGTTTGGTTTTGTGTATATTTGTGCCTATTTGTGTACTAATTTGCTGCCAGGAAGTAGAGAGATTAATAGGGGAACAACTTTTGCAAATGACAGATCTGGAATCACTAAACAGAAACCTCCTAGAAACATAATCAGATGGGAACCTTGATATTTTCATGATGTATCCATTGCACATGAGATGATCCTTATGATTTTTTTTTTAGGGTTCAATACTTAGTTCAGTACTATAGTTCCAGCTGTTGAGGGGTGAGTATTTGCTCTTTTTCTACAACTGTCTGATGAAAGACTTCTTGTCTCTCTGCTTTCAGCCTTGCAAAACCATGCAGCATTGTCCCTTCAGAACAAAATCTTTGTTTCTGCCCCTAAACTTCCTTCTATCTTAATCAAAGAAATTATTTTTGGAAGGTCAAAGACCTTAACATAAAATTACTCCTTAAATACTCCTTTACAGCTTCTTCAAAACAAATTTTCCTACACCTCAAAATATATAATACATGCCAGAAAATAAAAGTCAATATTGGGCTCTACATATAGATTTCTATTTACCTAAATCTTTCTTTGCATCAGTCTGCAAACTTTCTTTCGATTTTCCTGCTTGAAAGCAGGAAAGCTTGAAAGCTTGAAAGATGAAGCCCAGATGGCCTTCATCTCTAGCTGGAAGACAGGGAGAATCCCTATTGTAGAGAGTAATAAGCACGACTGGCAATGGGTCAATAGTCTGTTTACTCCCCACTTCTTCCTAAGGTCATCTTCTGTAAGATTTAGTGTGCTCTTTAATGGTCAGCTGAACACCCATAAATCTGTTGGTTTACTTTCTAGCATACTCTGCAGACAAATTACATCCTGTGCCAAGTCCATTACGAATACAGACACGCGTCATACCTAGCTGGCAAAGAGATGGGAGAAACACTCCGGGTGACAGTGCAAGGTGACACTTGAGAACAGCTTCTACTTTAGGGGATTTTTAATAGGATCAGCAACAGATGAGTCTCACTCTTACCACATCTGTTCCTAAGGGGTCCATAAAACCACAGTGCAAATTCTGCAGTGTAACTGCAATTATGCACACAAGAAGCTGGGTTTGAGGCATGTCATTAACCCACTGAGAACTGAGAAGCCCAGTGTGTGTTGTGGCCAGCTGAGGCAGTCAGAATGGCACAACAGCAAAGGGCCAGCACTGTGTGAGGCAGAAAAGAGAGCTACCTGCAGCAGCAGGGAGCTGGCAGGCCCAGTGCTCCAGGCAGGTCTCAGCTAGCAGCTGCTAGACATGCACTCCACTGTGCTCCTCTTTACTGCCTCCCTCCCTTCCACTGTCTGGTTTTTTCATTCCTACCCCACGCAGCATTTGACTAGAAACCTGATGGACTTAACAAGTCATAGAGAAAAGGTTTTTTTCTTCCTTCCTGACAACCAAGCCAAGTGTTCAGTTTTTCATACACCAACAGTCCCCACAGACACTCCTGGATTCCCCACAGTCACCTGCCTCCCAGCAGCTGCCAGAGGATGGGAGAAAATGAATTCCCTTCCTGCATTCATCCTTCTACGTGTTTGTATTATTTTCATATTATTTAAACTACTTGGATGGGTTTCAAAGTGACTGCAACATAGACGGAAAGTTCAGGATGCTGACAGCAGGGATGTTGTCATGGTGACCGAGAGGGAGACAGGGTGGTTAGAAACTTCCAGGCAGGTAATTAAAGATGCCCAGAAACCAGGGACAAGGGTTTGATATTGCCCTGTTACCCTGAGGTAAAATTCAAATGAAGATGAAACCTTCTGCCCCATGCTTGTAATTAATGCTTCCAATTGTGCTCTCAGGCACGGGGATTCAGAGTCCCTGCGTTCAACTCAGGAAAAGCACTGTTTGTAACAGAACACTGATTTATCATTTTCCTGTGGAGTTTGGTTTCTCTGTTTCTGTAGTGACCGCAAACAACTCACACAAAGTTCCTTGCCAGCTGTGGATGACCCTGTAATTTGTGACATCAGGTTCCTTTGGTATCCATTATTCACAATGTAAATTGTCAGTGAGTGTGGTAGGCTGGACACCAGCTGCCCACCAAGATGCACTGCTACCCTGCTCCTCAGCAGGATGGCAGGAGAGAGGGGAAGAAAATATACTGGAAAAAGGTCATGGACCAAGATAAAGACTGTACAATAAAGCAAAAGCAAAGACCACACACCAAAGCAAAAGAAAACAAAAGATTTTATCTCCTCTTCCCATCAGTAGGTGATGTCCAGCCACCTCACAGGAACAGGGCTTGTAGTGGTTGCTCCAGAGAACAAACTTTGTAAACAATGAATGCTCACCCTCTCTTCCTTTCTCTTAAGTTTTATTGCTGAGCATGTCATATATGGAATATCCCTTAGGTCAGTTTGAGTCAGCTGTCCTGCCTGGCTATGTCCCCTCACACACTGGGTGTGTCTTTCCCACCCTCAGCCTACTGGTGAAAGAGGGAATGTTGCAGAGATAGCACCGGTGCAGTGGGAGCAGGGCTCAGCCAGCATGCTGGAGTGTTATCAGCAACTCTCCAGCTCCAGATATAAAGCACTAAAGCACAGCACTGTGAGGGCTGCTGTGGGGAAAACTGATTCCATCCCAGCCAGACCCAATACAATGAGTCAAAATATTCTGAAAATAAGATCTGTCTGACTCGTGATAGTGTGAATGATGATATGATTTTTAATTTTTTTTTGATTATCTACTTTCTAGGAGAAACAAGAGAGTCCAAGCCTTGTGCCTTTGGATTGCAAATATATACGATTCAGCATGAAAAATAAAATTTCAACTTGCTTTCCTCTATGTTAGTAAGCATACAATTATGCACAGTTAATTTATTTGCATTCATTACATCCACATGGATACTGAAGTACCCCTGACTGAGACACTTGTGCTGCTACAGGCAGGGTCCTTTATATGCTACGTGATTTGGTGACTCTGCAGTTTATCCCTGGTTGCAAAATATGTTCCAGGTACTCAGCTTTGCACAAAGGTGGCTCAAGCAAAGCCTTTGTGGTGCAAGGAAGAGCCTGAGAATGTGAGTGGAATGCCAACTGCAACAGTCATGATTCCTGCACTAGCAAGCACTCTGAAACAATAGAACACAGACCTCGGCAACACAATTTAACTCAAAGAGCTGCTAAACTCCGAAGCTCTGAAAGTAGGAAATGATCAGCAAAAAGTGTGGAACCATCACAAAATAATATAGCATTTGCAACAGAAGATTCTGTGCCCAGTTTTGAATCTGAATCTCCATTTAAATGCATTTGAAGCTCCTGCAGAATTGCTCACATTCCCAGCAGTGAGGTAGAATCTAGGGACCTTGGCACAAATTTTTGATGTGTTTGGCTTTGTTGTAGGATGTCTTTCACCTACAAATAGATGCAATTATACATACAGAAATCTAAGTGTATGACTTTTTTATTATATGTTTGCAGGAAATGTTATTGTAGCTAATGCAATATATCTCATTAACCAGAACTTGGAAAACGTGACATGACTGATATGTATGTAACCTTTCTGCACTGAAAGTCTTTTTATCCACTGCATGTTGTCTATATCTTGTGCTATCTGCACACTAACTAAAAAATCTGAAACTAAAGAATTATTGTGAATTTTGTAAAAACAAAAAGAAAAAAACAAAAAACCAAACAAATGAAAAAATATACCCAGAAGAGAAAGCACAGCCTCATTTTCGTTTTGTTTAAAAATGCTGAGAAATCAGAGCATATCAGTAGCATTTTAAAACACTGAAAACTTGGACCTTTTAAAGAAGATGTGCAAATAACCTCAGCTCTGCCCTTGATTACTGACATGTGGAAAGTCTTTTTTCTGTCAGCTGATTACAGCCTACTTCCCTTGCAGCAAGTAAGAGGCCATTGATTCAGCTCAACACCTGGCAACCTGCCTTGCTTCTGGAGCTAAATTTCTGTGTAAGAGATTTTCAGGGGACGACAACAGTGGCAGATCCTTCAATAACAGCTGCTTCATTTAATGAAGGGAAAGAGTCTTACTGCTAGAGTCATTTGTTGCCATAGCTTCCCATGTTAAAGCCAGAGAAACCATTAGGGCATCTTTCTACCAGAGACCAAAGATTTTCATTCAATTACACCCATTCTGAGTGCAATAATTTGAGTTTAGCAAAAGCATATCTCCCCAAAAGCTATCCACATTCAATTTGAATGTGCAGGCTATTTTTCATTTCAGTTTCTGAGGTTTTGACTTTTAGCTACTGGTTCTTCCTCTTCATCTTCTTATTGTTGGATATTTTTGAAACCAGGAGAAGATTTAGACATTCTGATCAAGTCCCTTCTTGATATTCCATTGGATAATCTGTCTGTTGTGACCACTTGTCAAGCAAAGAGCATCCCACCTTGCATTCCTACTCTACAATTTTTGGTTCACAAGCTGGCTCTCATCTTGACATAAATAGTCAAAAAATACTTTCTGCCCTCCCTTTAAAGATCTATAATACCCTTTTATTCATCAGAGTGAGGAGTATAAGTATGGACCCCTGAGGAATAAAAATCCCTCCCTCTCTCTCAATCATTTTTTCTCTCTCCCGACCAAGGAAGTCAGCAGCTTTGTTTGTTTTAAAGATGGGCAAACAGAAGCACAGAAAGGATAAAGCCTTACTCTGTATTACATATCAAACAAGGGCACACCCCTGCAGCCTAAATCTCCTGGCTAAATCCAGCAATGTATTAATAACACCAGTGCTGTTATCCCTTGCTGCTGGTTGTCTCCCCTGCACAAACATACTCTCAATATTTCACAGTTTCATTGTGTTAAAATGTATCAAAGATGTCTATAACTGCCATTTTTTAGGAGATTCCTATTTGTTTTCCTATAAGGCACTTCCAGATTCACTGCAAATCTACAAAGTTCAATTTTTATCCTTTGGTTTCTTAGCAGACAGAGAAGAAAACAATGCAGGCAGGAACCCAAACCATTATTACTTCTAGTTTTGGGTGTTCTGTTTAATGCCAAAACAAATGCAAAACAGATACAACTGACTATACCAGAAAAATATGGTAATTTGGACATGAAACACAAAGAGTGAGCCCTGCACCCTGTATTCTGAATACACCGATCTCCCAGACTAACAGAAAGGTAATTTCCTACCAACAAGGTATTGATCTCCACACACAGGCATTTCCTGGAAGTGTCAGATGGTGGATTTATAAAGTCTGCAAGAATTAGGAGCACAGATGTGCATTTACTGAACTGTTTCAATACTACACATGCCTTTCAGTCTCATGGTTTATTTCAAATGAGTAACCTATATTTAATAAGTTTAGTGATTTAATTAATGTGAAGTCTCAACCTATATATGCAATAGGAAGTCAAGCAGCTTGTGTTCAAGCCAGGCAAAACTGATACATACCACAGTTGTAACTCAACACACATCAGAGCACACATCATACTGCGCTCTTGCTGTTCCAGAAGAAAAAAAAATATGTTATCAAATCATCATGTTCTACAGTAGGAGTAGACAATCACAAGAAAGACTCAGTAACTATTTAGTTGTTTACTACTAACACTGTGATTTACAGAGGATAAAGTGTCCAATTCCTTACAAGACATGATGTGAATCTGTTGGAATGATTTGACCTCATAGTGTTAGAGCATATATGGCTTAGATAAGTCATTCATAATTTACCATATACAGGTGGTATCTTCCTACCTACCAGTGTTCTCAGATGGATCCCATTAAATCCTGTTTCAGTGGTCATGGATTTCTTCTGACACACTTGATTATAAAGGCAGGATTTGTTTTCAAACATTAGATCATAATTTGACTACTGATGCCCACATGAGTGTCAAACAGTGGCAGTAAAGACAGGATGTCTTCAGTTTCAAGTTAAAATTCAGCATCCAGGACAACCAAAAGAAGAGGGAAGACCTTGTTTGTTCTGCAGTAGACCTATTGCCTCCCCAGCTGATGAAGGGACTCAGATGAGATTCCCTGAGGAATCTAGAAGTGTGCCAAACCATTCTACTCTGGACACAACATTTGCTTAAGTGCTTCTAACCTAGGAACTCAATTTAATGTTCAAAGTGATAACAAGGGCCATGAAAACCAATTCCTCGTCACAGCAGAGTAATGTGCTCTTCATATATGTTCACTACTCAAAACTTATCTGGGAAATCAATTAGATCTTTAATGTTCTGTTTTCTTCACTGTTTTATTTGCAGGTTAAGAAGACTGTAATCATTCACAGGGAAAACTTGGACCCCGCCATAATCAAATTTTGTTACAGAGACAGGCTAATATTGTTAGGATTATGAAATTATTGGGATGCACTGTGCTGTTTTTCAGTGTCATTCTCCCCCTCTCTCCTGCCACTATTTTCAGCAACAACATGGAAAGGCTCTTACCACAGTGCAAGATGGTCATCCCATTTCAAATTCCAGGCTGGACTTAGAACAGGATCAAAGTTGTGTGTGCATGCACATAGCTGCACAGCTATGAGGGGACTGGGGAGACACATTCCTATATGTTCCTGCCTGTTTACCTGCCCACCTGCCTTTGGGCTATGAGAAAGATTAAGAAAGGTCTAAAGAACTGTTTTACCTTCTGTATTCTTGGGCCTTTCTACTGATTTCTGCAAGATTCTTTGAACTGCGATCTAATTCCCCTACTTCTTCCCACTGGGTTGTACCTTATGCTAGCAAAGTACAACTTTCAGAGCTTGCTGGTCCTTGAAGAGCAAGAGTTTGTGCTTTTGCAGGTTTCCACCAGTAGGGGAGAATGAACAGGGAACTCTTCCTGTCTTAGTCACAGAGGGTAGATACAAACCATCCTGTGTATTTTTCTCCCACAGAAATTAATTGTTTGATCATTTTGTGCTTGTCAGGTTTTAGTTTAACTGGTATGCACAGGGAAGAAATCTGAATTACAGGATTCCTATTGGCATAGTAATTATCGTCAGACTTCTGTTGTCTCCAAGAGTCTCAGTTGTCTACTGGGTCTCTACTGAGTCTCTGTCTATTCAGTTTCTCAGGCATCTTTTGATATTTGCAATATACTTAATTCAGAACTAGCAATTCCATGGGTGTTTCAATATAAAACTGATTAACAAAATGTCATGTGGATACACACCTTCCAGAGTACTGCTACCATGTTTAACTATAAAAAGAAGTTTGAAAAACCTTTAGCTTTGTTTCAGTAGTTGCTTTACATCAATTTAAAGCCCACTAAATGCTAAAACCACTTCCAAGAATGTACACCATGAATTGATCTATATTTACTTCTTTGATTTTCCTTGCCATCTGTCAAATTATAGACTTTCATTCCATGTATATTGCCAGATAACAGCCACTAAATATAAAAAAAAGTATTTCAGAGCTGACATTGCTACCTCTAAAAGTCAAATAAATCTAAATACAAGTACATTTTAAAAAAAGGGATGTGAAGGAGCTTTGATTAAACTCAGAAAGAATCTAAGCATTTTCAGGAATGATTGGTAAATGGTATTATTTGCACGAATAAGACACATTCAGAATGCAGCAGCAGGAGGATAACAGAAGTCTGAAATAACCAGTGTAGATAAAGTAATTGTACCTGGTAGCACTCATGATCTGGAGTACCCACTCCCAGTAGCAGCTGAATATTATCAGTTGTTAGTAGGCATTTTCATTTGTTTTAAATTCCCTGAGAGTAACTGGACTCAAATTTAGGAGCTCAACTTACTTTTGAAAGAAAGATTGTGGGTAAGTGTATAACAAGTATAATCTCCTTAATATTAATTCTGATGCAAGAAAAATATGGGAATTTATAAATGCACCAAAAGTACTGCATTTTTATGTGACTTACTGCCTTCAGAGTTAGAGATTATGAAAAAATAGATTGAATGCTCTCTTGTATATTTTAGAACAATTTTGTTAAGTAAGTTTATGCCAGTAAAATTTTATTGTGTGCTTTTTATTGCATTTCCCTGTCCTTTTTAAATTTGGAATACAATTTCAATTGATCTTGGTATAATACATTTTTAAATCAAAAGTAGCATAAAGGATCAGAACAATTATCTCCTTTAACAGGTAGCATATTTGGAAACACATCAATACTCTAGGAAAAATGCATATTATTCTTTCCATCAAACATGAAAAATCTATCAGTTCCTCTAGCTCACTTCTGTGCCACAAAAAGCAACAATAGACTCTTGGAGTCTGTCAAATCTTAGATTAATAATAAGTGAGCACCAAATTATAAACAGAACCTTTCATTGTTCTATTGCTGAAGATTACTGCAGGGTAAATACTAACAGGAAACTGAGCAATGTTAAACATACATCTTAATGGATACATTATTTACAACGTGAACATAAATCCAAAATTTATACTAAACTAAAAGGAGTATGTTATGAACTAAAAGGCAAAAGTTAAAAAAGAATAATGTGCTTTGAAACACAAATTATATGGAAAATATTTTAAAAGTAACTCATTTTCAATATTTATTTGCAGAAATGTCCAGAGAATTCAGAGTTGTCTTAGGCTGTACAACTAAAGTTTTTTATTTGTTGATGCTGCTGAGGTAAAGTTGTATGATAAGTGGGAAGAGAAATGCTATTTGGGAAGGGTAGAGGACCTAAAATTTCAGCAGAATTTTGGTGGAGAGAATGAAATTACCCAAATCAGAATACATTCAGAAGAGAGTCCTTGCTATAGTCATGCTTACAGAGTGACAGACCCTATGAGAATTTATCTTTTAGAAAATGAAGACAAGAAAATATCTTCTGACACTACATTTAAATATAGCCAGCTGGAGGGTCATGCATTTAGGAATCTTACCTAAAGAACTCCTGAAAGCAGTAAAAATAAGGAGCATCTCAGACTCCCAATACAAAGTTAGACCAGCCATATCTTCATCCTGTCATAAATAGGAAAGTAAGCAGAAACAGGTATTTGAGAGAATTTTTTCCTTTGTTTAGCACATAAGTGAAACTACTAGTAATCTAATAGTAGTAACCCCTTGTATTGTTAAAGTCTGTTGAAAACATGCCTCATCCTGAAAGTAGCTCAGTATCACTGAGTTGCCTGTTTCTTACATGTAAATCAAAATTACTTTTATAGAAAAGCAGATAGAAAACACTGATAAAGGAGATACCATGCTTAAAAAATAACTGAGTGCCTAAATTTCTTTGCCCAGTGCATCAATAATTTTTCTGAGAAATGAATATGTGATTCTAACTAGGAACTGCTCTGCTCACAGGGATTTTGAGTCCTCACCCACCATGCTGATTGCACCCTATAGCACTTAGGGTAGGTTGCTATACAATTTGTCCCCCATCCAAAGAGATGAGACTGCAGTAGAGGCATTTCATTAAACATAATGTCACTTTAGTCGCTCTCTCTCTCTCTCTCTCTCTCTCTCTCTCTCTCTGACACCATCTTAATGCTCTGATTTCCCACGGGGAGGTTACCTATGATTTTGGATGCCAGAGAGGGATCCCACTGCGAATAGTAAATGTTAATGCAAAATGCATATTCAGGAGCAGATCAGAGCTTGGGAAGAATTGGAAATGTACTCCTGGATTTTTCAGCAATGGTAGGCAGTAGATTGTATAAAATGCCAAGAGGATTGCATTCAAATTCCTGGACAGGTTTTGCTACTGGAACTTGCATTTAGGGCTCTTTAGAGGAAGAAAGAGAGGCCACAGGGTAAGGTCTGTTACTGATAGATGCAAGATAAGCAAATAATCATCATTTCACCAAAGACTAGACTTGGAAATGAGAGAGCATGAATTAATGAATTAATCTACTCCTAACTCAGCTGTTCCTTCTCGTGACCTCTCCTGAATATACAAATAAAGTCCTTTCCCCATCCAGGACCAATGCTTTTGGTTGGATAGGACATTAAAGATCATTTAGTTCCAACCCCCCTACTATGGGTAGGGACATCTTCCTCTAGGCCAGGTTGCTTAGAGGCTCAAGGAAAGGAAAGATCCTGAGATCTCTGAGCTTCATGGACAAAATCCTAGTTCTATAGACCAGGATTTTCTTGGGTTTTCACATAAGAAAAGTCTTGTTACTCTATTTCAGAGTCCTCACAATGTCACATTGTCATTTCCTACTATAAAGACGATAAAAAAACATCTAAATGACCTCTGGAAATTAAATATATTAATAGCAACAACTCATCTTCCCTGCAAGAACCAGGCTTAATTCCAATGTAAGGGACTATGATAAAGTTTGATTTTCTAATAGCCCAGAGACCCAAGTAGGAAGAGTATCAAATAGGGATATGTGTCTTCAGGACTATGTGTTCACCACATTAAAAAAATTTCTATAAATAACGTTCCAAAATAAAGAACAGATAGCCCTTTTCTGATTGTTTTGCTGCCAAAACCTCAGACCATTTTATGACCAGAATTAATGATGCATGTATCTTTCAATCCAATATCATTCCTTTCTCAAATACAAACATTAACAGACAATCATATCAAGTTCACACAAAATTATTTTTTCAGTATAGAGAAAAGGCAGAGAGAATGTATATCAGTAATCCATCATCATTTGTATTCCTTCCACAGTTAACACTGTGCTTTCAGCCTTTACATTCAGCCATTCTTTCAAGGTTTCTACCATTTTCCCACTCTTTTTCTGCCTGGTCCTTGTGTTGCCACTTACTCCTGGACTATTGTTGGATTACCTGGCTGTGCAGAATAAGTTATCAAATTCAACATGCCTGAAACAATATAAAAAAAGGAGCACCAGGGGGTTCTTACCACTCACCTCTGACATGAATTTCAAGCTTTGCTTTTTTCAAGCCCTCATCTTCTTAGCCCAGTGGCCACAGAAGGAAACAAACCACCACAATATATATATATATATATGAATATTCAAATCAGCTTGCTAAAAGGTAAAAACTAAAAATCTCAAGTGCTTCTCTGCTTGATCATTTTGTACCTTTTTACTGCTGCACAGGTCCAGGGCTTAGGAGAGCACATAGAACAAAGGGTGAATCACAGCTTAAATCATCGTATTTTGGGTTTTAATTTTTCTTCTTAATGTAAAGATGGTGATATATTAGGAGGCAGTGACATAATTAGTGAAAATCATAATAATTATATCAAGTTTCCATCAGTCCTCTACTGCACATTCCCTTCTGCCATCCCTATTATATGCTTATTTCTATAATTCCAGGAAAATTAATATGCTAGATTCTCCAGCATGAAAAGCTTTGAAACCAATGGGTTTACACACAATGGTATGTGTTTCTCAGCACCCAAACAATAAAAAAAAAAAAGGAAATAGGCCTAAACTTTGTCACCAAGGGTGCTGCCTCCACATTGTTTCACCCTTAATAGCCCCAGGCCCCCTCCTCCAGTTTCTCTCATAGTTTTCAAGAGCAGTCTCATCTCAGGGTGATTATTGTGGATTTCACCAGCAAGAATTCACAGTCTTCTCAAGAATTACTGCAAAACCTTTTACGTGAAATGCCCAAATGCCTTGCAAATATGTATTCACTAAATTCCACTGCAGTCAGTGACATTATATTACTGAGAAACAGACAGGTTGAAATAAGGAGAAGGTAAGTGACCTTCCTAAAGTTATAGTAGAAGCCAGAGGTATATTTTAAACATCCTTGCTGTTCTATGATAAGAGCAGTACATTTTTTTACCCCACCTGCAAATTTGGTGCCCAGATTGTTCATGGTTCAATGAACATCCAAATTACCAGAGTACTAAAGAAAAAATGGCCTGAGATACTGTTTAAGTCTATCATGGGAAGCCTGTTCAGACTAACACCAGTCCAGTCACAAAAAATTGCTCATGACAGCCTGGTACTAGTAGAAAGACTGATATTCAGTGCCAGTTACTATTTGGCAGAGGCCTTTAGTTCCATGGTATAATTTTAGGCATTTGCAGAAAGAAAGAGTAAAAACCATCTCTACTTCTATACATTCTTCAGATCAGCACACTTACAAATGGGGGGAAAAAAAGAAACCACAGCAAATGTCATGTGTTTTATAAACCTCAAAAGCTTCTTTTCTACATGCTTTCTGCACACCAAGGCACTCATTAAATCTGGCCCACCAGGAAGAATTCACTTGAGGGACTGTCTTGTTGATTTCTATCAGGAACCAAGGAAAACAATTTTCCAGAGAAGATGCATGAAAAACCCACATTGGCATTTCTTACTAATATTTCAATGAGGACAGAGCTGCAGAAAGAGAAACAATGGGAATCATCCCCTTATAGTTACCACCCAACCAAGAAAGTGGCAGTCTCTCAGCATAATCAGATCATCAGACTGCTCTGCAGTGTGGCCAGCCCTTGTTTCCTTTATGTGCTTGTTCATTACTTATCTGTGCTGAAAATCAAAGCTTAATGGCTGACACCCATTTTTAATGAATGAGTGTGACAGACAGAAGGGACATGATCATTACTGCCATCGCAATATATGCAAACATTGCTTTTGTTCAACTGCCCTTTCCACATCACTTGATCAAATTGGACATGTTTCTTGTGGATCATACGCCCAACCAATTTATAAACATCACCTGTTTCAGACCAAGAGGTTTTCTTAGTCTTGTACATAGCCCTTTACTCCCTTCTAGTAATAATAATGATCTGCTTTCTTCAAATAAATAATAAATAAATAGAGTGAACTGTGTCTAGTGAGACACAGTTTTAGAGATGGTAGAGCTTGTTTCTGCCTTTGTTCTACTTCTGTAAATTATTATGCTGCAGCTACAAGGAGAACATAAGCCATTATGACCTGCAGCATTTCTCCAGGGATACAGTACAAAAGTGGTCTATCAGAAATGCAATCAATTCCAGAGATGACTGCTTCCTGCACGCTTCCAAGCTGCTGCTTTATAAAACAGCTCCCCATAAAAGGAGCAGGAAATGCATGACATCGTTCAGCAACCAGTCATTAGAACTTAATGGAAGAGGATTAAAATAAAAAAAATGCCACGCTTACAGACCTTTCCATACATTACCACAGCCTTTGAGAGGAGGAATTGCTGACATGTTGGTAGAGCCTTAACCCTTTCCTCTACCTTCAGAGATGGAAATATCCCACAATCAAATAAAAATCTTATTAGAAGGATAAGACAAACAAAAATCAAACCTCTGAATGAAAGTGGAGTCAAAGGTTAGATTTCTCCATTTTCACCTAAAAACCCCTGGGGGAAATGGAAACGTGTTTCCTAATCTTGATTTCTCTGACCTGTCTTTCCTCAGGTGCTGTACCATGACATTTTTCGTGTTTTAGCAGTTGTCTCATTTCTAGCTGCCTACATGAAAGTGCATGTGCACTCCCTCTTGTATATGCTTAAGGTAGAGTGAGAACAAACCAAACAACCTCTGAAATTTTATTCCTACTGACTTATTGCGAGGACATTTTTTTATACTGAAAGCACCTGGTGCACAGTACCATGTGCACTGATAATAATTCTGGCATACTTTTTTTCTAGTGCAAAGCAAGTATTTACAGCTACAGCAAAATGCTGCTGCTGAAGTCATTCTTATCACAATCAAAAGATAACTTGAATAGTAGAAATATCTCCATCTCTTGAGGTTCAGCTGTCTCTAAATCTCCCCCAGGAGGTTCTATGAATCTTTCTCCCCTCTGCAAGTTTTAAAACTGACGACTGCATGGTGCTGATAACCAATATCTGTATAAATGCTTTTCCCACTATATGTAAAATTATGTCACTAAAAATAAGCTACAGATCATCTATCTTTAAAAAGCATATTACGTATCTCATAATGATTACATTTCTCGTAAATGACAAGTCTTTTCGCTGTACTAAGCCAGAAGCCAGAGTGGACGTATGTTCTTTTTTGGCAACTTTTCTGTCTGTCACACCACACAAGCACTTGGGAGTCAGAGCACTGCCGGGCATGCAGATGACCTGCTGCATGACAGAGCTAGTGGTCACACCTTGCCATCCCATAGCCTGAGGTCGTTGCCAGCAAAGTGCAGTTACAGGAATTCAAGGTACTCAGCTGGTAGGAAACAACATCTTATAGTACTGTGAGAAGTGTTGACTCACAAGGTTTGTCTGACTCACATTAAATATTTACTGTTATTCACTACTTTAATCGTTCAGCTGTAATAAAAAGTATTCCCTGCAGCCATGCCACCCCAGGCTGTGATCCAGCCATGCTCCATGCCCAAGGTTATGTCAGTAAGCCAGCAAATGCTGTCTCCTGCCTTCTCCAAAGCAGTGTGGCAAGGACAGCTGTCTAATACTGGGAACAGCTGCCACTCCATGACCAGTACCTCATCCAGAAGGAGCAGTTGGGAAAAGGTGTAGCTGAAAGCATCACACGCTGAGGGAAACTAAAAAAGCATTCTGGCCATTTCTGTCTATTATTGGATCAAGGAAGATGACTTCTCCCAAAGCACCAAACTTTAATTTATTGCTCTTAAACCAAGTGATCTTCATTTGACTCAGAGTTTGACAATCCTCTTGTGGTTTTGGCACAGCATCACCTGAGTATACCACTTCTCTAAGGACAATGTTTCAAACCTCCTACTATTGCGATCAGACATTTCATTCCTCATGTCATAAATGTCAAATATAGTGTTGCTGTTTATTGCTAAAAATCATCATGTTCAACCCAAAGCAAGATCTATTTCACTACTTTACAAAAGCCTTCATATATATAAGAAAAAAAACCCTGTTTTTCATGCCAAAAAATCACATAAACACCAAGACTAAGAAACTTCAGATGTCCCTCAGCTATCTCTCTTCCTTTTTTCCAACTGCACATTTAACACACCCAGCTTTTTTTTACAGCTGTGAAATTATGCAATGTTGCAACAATAAAGCTTAAATAAAAATGAACATAAAATATCAATAGGAAATTGTGGCTGCTTCAAATTAATACCCTTTATTACTGCAGTCATTTGGAGTTCAGGTAGTCTGTAATGCTGAAAATCATCTAAATTACTAATTCAAAACTTCCTTAGAAAAGCACATTTTAATTTAACATGCACAGGTTTTTGAGAAGCATTTCTAGTGTGGAAATCACCAGCACCAGCCACAAAGGTAAAATTCAGAGCTAACTATCTATTCAAAGATCATTTTCACAGCACTTCTTATATCTATTTTTTTTTTAAGTATATAGAAACAAAATATAATACAAGAAAGAACATAACACTGCCTCAGAGCAAGGGCTTACTTTGAACTGTTATGCTTTCAGCCATGGTCATGAGGGGACATGTAAGGAAGAGAAAAAAAAGAGAATATACGGGATCTACCCACTTTCAGCCACAGAAATTTTTCAATTCTGGTAACCCAGAATCCTGGTAACTGGTAACCCAGTAAGTAAATGTCAACATATCTCCCAAGCATTTGTCCAGTCTGCTTTCACACCCACCTGAACTTCACCTATATGAAACATCCTTTAACAAGGAGCTCCACAGGTTCACTGCATGCCACAACAAAGAACCATATCTTTTCCTTTGTTTTAAAACTGATTCAAATTAATGCAATTGACCTAATTCTATGGGATCTGTATCTGAAAAATACAATGACCATTTAGTTGATCTCTAGCATTCCTCACGATGCCACTCAGAATTGTGTGGACCTCTCCTATACTTCCAAATCATTTATGTGTCAGGTTGAAGCATTCACCTCAGCTATTCACATTGTACAGTAGATAACAGGAGTGCATTTGCAAAACAAAATTATTGATGTAGAGTCTCCAGGACCTTCAGCAGGCTTTTTTCTTCCAATTAGTATAAAAATGGTCCTGCAGATTGTATAGTCATTAGCAGTTGGATTGCACTGGGCTTGTTCCAGAATTGCACTAGGCACGTTCCAGGCTGGTTTTGTTTCCAAATGGAATTCAGTTCAAGTGCTCAGAGACTGTCCTCTGTTTGAGCCAAAGTGCAGTAAGTGAGGATGATTTGAAGATATATTTCAATACACATGCCTGATCTGAACTAAAACTGGCAGATTTACATTGGTTTTCCTCACACAGAAGTTGCTCCATAACTATGAATTGTCCTTGTCACTATGCATTGAACCTTTTCCCCTTAAAGACATACTTTTTGAAGATTGGAGGACCAGAAGTTCCCACAGCCATCAAGGTGTGGGAAAATCATGAATATATTTGCTTTCATAATGATGTCGTCTGTTTTCTCCTTTATTCCTTTCCTAATATTTCTATTTTTTTTTCTTTTCATGCTACTGCTGAGCACTAAGCTGACAATATTATGGTCCTCAAGGTCTCATTTCTGATTGGTAATAGTCTCCCAAAACACAACATTTTACATGTTAAGTCAAAATTGCTTTTCCCTGTATGTATTGCTATACATTTACCCATGTATCTCATTTTTGACACACATGTGAAATCTAGGAATTGAAAGAAACATCTTGCATAGCACAAAAGTCAATTAATCAGCCCATTATGTCCCACAATGTTATTTTGAGGTATGTAAGCATTATTATGTCCACTTAAATACTGTTATATCAATTTCTCAAGAGATAAACCCACTTGGAAAAGCAAACTCAAACAAGGGGGGAGCTTTTCATCAGTAAAGCAATGAGTTCCCCCTAAATTTCTCCTACCTCCAGTAGATTAAAAACTTGCCACAACTAGAAAGGAATCCTGGTAAATCCTTCTAGTAGAGCTACTTCCAGCACAGATCCTCCAGTTATTATGCAATTTGGGACCATAGTATCATCTAAATAACACATTATAACCCTGGGTTATCATGTCAGAAAAGAGCATCTAAAAGTTAATTATGCTTTTGAATTGCCTGGTTGTTCCTCACCACTTACCAGGAGCAACCTTAGGAAGGACATTCAGGTGCTCCAGACAGCATCATTCTCTGGTAATAGCAACTCAAGTTCAAATAAGCACAGCTAAGCTCCCTCTTTTTCACGCTGAGATATTAAAGGTTTCTAAATTTAATACAAAGCTGCTGAATTTTAAGAATTTTAATGCATAACACCAGATGATAGGTTCTGGTAAGAATTCTTGAAAACAGAAAAGAAAACATAAAAAGAGACATTGCAGCTCAGATCTAAATTCTGGCAGGACATAACAGACATCTTAGTCAGCCAATACATCAGACTTTTTATGGTAATAGCTTAACTAAAAAAAAAAAATCTCACATTTAAATTTCAGATTTTCAATTATTTGGTCGAAAAACCTGAATTGTAGCTTTTTTTTTCCTCTCTTAAGGAAAGACTGAGAGACATGAATGTTCCAGAATCAGAACAGAGACCTTTGAGAAGATGGGTATTAATCTGAAAATCACGAGATTAAATATACTTAATACATTCTATTACATAAAACATATATATTGTATAATTTAAATATATTTCATATATATGCATTTATTGATGCCTTCTGGCTTTATAGTGTTGGCATTCCCTCAGGTTGCATATTCTTCATAAAAATGAAACCTGGAGAGCTTTTTGAAAATTAAAGTTTAAGTTCCAAAACTCTGATTTAGGTCTTGCAAAGCAGCCTTTTGAGGCAAATATCCTCATGCTTGGCTTTTCTCAGGATAAGGACTTTTTAGCCTGTGTGATAAAAGCTGATCCAGTGCAGTGTGGATGACAAACATTAAGGTGTGCAGGTCTAAAGCACTGTGGTTTTTTTAGTGTGTGTGTGTATTTGAGATTCCTTCCCTCTGTCCCAGTCAAGTGTCTTTGCTTTTCAGTTGAAAGGCTTGTACCTTCCTCTGTAATAAAAAGACCCCACACAAAACAAGACTGAACAATCCCTTGGCTTGCACAAGGCAGAAACCCTTTGGGCATCAGTGAAATTCTTGAAGGAAGTGAATTACAGGGGAAATCAAAGCAATATCTCATTGCCTGCTGAGCTCTTCCTGCCCAGTCCTCTCCTTCCTGTGCTCCAGTAGGAGGGGGGCTGAGCAGGACCGGCCGAGATCTGTTCAAGCGCTTTGCCCTGTGAACCCCGCAGGTACATCTCTGCAAGCTGCCAGTGCAGATGAAGTCACAGCAGGATACAGAGAGCTAAGCCAGCACAGATTATATCTGCAACCGTACCAAAATGGGCTAGACACTGTAAGGGCACCTTTGTGTGAGATTCAGAAGTCACCCTCATCAGTAAGGCAATATCAATTCAACTATTTTATCCTAAGCCTGCTAGGGTTATGTCCTTCAAAAATGTGTAAGAAAGTTCTGAAGGTTCAAGTCTGCATCCATATCTGAAGGCTGTTCTTTGAAGGAGTAGTTGTGGGGATTTCCTTAGAGAAAGATCTTCTCCAGAAACTTTGTTTTATACAATGATTTCTTCATCTGGAGAAGTGTGTTTCATTATGAATCTCTCTTTTTCACTAAGGAAATGTGATTAATGTAATGCTAAGACACCACTAATTCAGAAAGGCTTCTCATCTCATATATTTCTTTTTCCAGTCTATTGATTGAAGATATTTTGTAGCCTTAACTTTTAGACTAAAGTAGTGGTTAAACAATTGAAATGAAAATATATTGGCTATTTTTATAGTCTGTAGGGATAATACAATCCATGTAGCCTTTCAGAAAACCACATACAGAGGATAACAATTTTAGGAAGTCTATTAATTAACAAGTATGTCTGTGACTGTACCTAATACCCATGACTACAATATAAACCACTGTATATCCAAGCATATAATACCTGGATGAACTCCAGAGGATACATGGGAAAAACCTATACACTAGAGCCAGTATATGATGAAGAATCCTTTTAAAAGGTCACTGGCATGGAACTAAATCTATTAAAGGAGGTTTTGCTATACTCCATAAGTGTGCTTTGAAGAAGTTTCCATTACATTCAATTACTATTGATTCATTAGGTACATGAATTGTACAGTTCTAATTAAAAACCTTTTTCTTTCCCTCTTTAAAACCAGTGGGGAATCTTAAATAGATTTACTCTGAACATAAAAAAAAAAAAAAGTGATAGAAACATTAATTAGAAAAATGGTAACCCAAATTTCCTGGTCTTCTTTGCTTTGATGTCTAAGTAACCATGGTCTCCCTGGCTTTCTGAGATGAGGCAGCAGCTGATGCATTTTCCAAAGCTCTTAAGATTGCTTGTCTTCAGCATGAGCACGCCTTGGCATGTCCCACAGGCAGGCCTGCTTGCTCACACACTCTGTCCCTTCTGTCTCCGGTAGGACAAGGTCCCAGTACTGGGAATCCCAGACAGAAAAGAGGAAAACAGAAAAGAAAGAATGGCTTTATATGACTAACCAGGCTTCTGACACACTGACTCAAACAGCCTTTCTCAGGGCAGGGGAAAGGCTGGCAAAACACAGCGCTGGGAATGGGTCTGGCAAGGGGGATTCTGCTCCTAGGGTACATTCCAAAAGCTAGGGGATAACTGCTGGATTTTGTTGAGCTTTCATCATTCTGTGGATGAAGTCCAGCCTTTATTGGTGACCAGACTGTGCAAACCCCAAGAGCCTTTCCTTGTAAAAGGTTCTTTATCCTCTGGCCCTGTCCCAGAGCATTTAAGACTTTAGACAGTCCTCCAGATGTTAGAGTATCAGTAAAAGGCTTTGCCAGCTGGACTGAAACAAAAATACTCCAAACCTTCCCTGGGAGAGTGAAATGTGCCTTTCTCTAGGTAGCTTGCTACTTCATGCTTAAAAACCTGTCACCTCTGCTTCTTAGGCTTTGATAGCCACTCATAGAAATAATAAATAGTCAGAGGTAATAGTCAGATTATACCTTCTGATTGCCTTGCAATTAATAGCTAATCTGAGACAGTACGAGTCACCTCATGCTTCCAATGCCTCCCCATGTATTAGTGAGTGGCTAGACTTCCTTAGGACAAAAGAACATCCTAAACATTGCCAGCGCTCACCAAAACAATTAAAAACACCCAGGGCTTTATTTCTAATATTAGGCAGCTATCAGGTGTGTTTGGGCCCTATTATGTAGTAATTCACCAGGCCAGATTGAAACCATAGGGCTGCACTGTTTCAACACAGGCTTCTACAACCTCCCTGCTGTTGCACTTCCTGCTGAGATGGAGGCAGATTCAGGCTGGATCAGGGCTGTGGTGGTTAGGGCAGGCACAGCCCATATGCCCCATTCAACCCAGTGTGACTGGCAGCTGGCAAAACATCAGTCCCTGCCCCAGTGGTGCTGCAACAGGGCCAAGCTCCAGGTTCCACAGCTTTGCCCAGCCACAGAAACAGATTTTTGAAAGAACTGTTGGTATTCAACAGCAACAGGAATTTTGATTACTTACTCAAGATATTTTTATGGAATCGAAAATTTCACCTCTGATGTCCTTTAATCAACCTACAAACTTTTACAGTGGGCATATCTGTATACAAATTACTTTGGTCGGATGATATTTCCATAAGGATTTCCTAGACTCAGTTGATTTTAGATAACCTTTTCCAACATAGATCTTCTTCTCAGCTCAATCTTCCCCCTCCTGTGTGATGGAAACAAGTCCACGAGTAAGGACAAGTATTTTCTATGCCTGCTACATCCAGTGCTGTAACTGTGACAGGTTGCAGCTTCATCAAATTCCTCCCAGAGCAGCTACTTCTGCTCAGCCTCCAGCAGGGATCCAGACCAACCTGCATGTACCTTCACACATGAGTAAACTTCCACCAGAGGCTGCTGCTTTAATGAACTCTATGTGCAATTCAGACCAATTCTGGTCTACCATCATTTTTATCCACTTACATATGTTTTAGCCTGTCAAGTGAAAAGAAAGAGGAAGCCATTACTTTTGTAAATGTAACAAGAAAAGTGTCAGTTCCATTATTTACACCTGAGTTGGGCAAGGCAGAGAATAATGCATGGTAGAGACCAATTCAGCATGGAATGGACTAAACAACCCACTGAACTCCATTTCATCAGCAATTTACTGACTTTCATTTCATTTTCCTGCATCAATAAGTTTGGTTATTAAGGCACAGACCCCTGCCATGACTCTGAAGGGCCTCAGCACTGCTTTATACAGCAATTTCACTTCCCCAACACTGAAGGAATCCTATTTCCTTCATGTTGAGGATATGTTCCATCTAATTTAAAACATATGTGCCCAATAGTTTAAACATTGCCAAAAACCCCTGCTGCCCAGCTCCATCTTCAACAAATCCCTATGGTCACATGCCAAGAGGACACACATCTCAAAGGAGTTCTGAAGGCCAAGAATATAATTTTTGCATAAGTAATTTTCAAAGTCCAAACTTCAATAGGAGTTGGCTAAATCACTGCACAATTACTTGAAAATTCAGTGCTTGTCTTTTTTTGTTACTTTATAGGGTTATAGAAAAAGCCTTAAAGCTTTACATGGTCCAAAGGAGAAATTTAATCTTGCAGAGTTTCATTTCTGTTAATTGGTAAAGCCAAAAGGAAGTCTGTCAAAGGCTAATAATTCCCCAGCATCTTCTGAGATGTGAACATACATTATCAAATAAGATTACACATTACATTTGTCCTTTGGAGGGCATTCTATGAATAAGGAGTATGCTCTGGGTAACACTGAGGGTCAGACCTACTCTGGTGTATATTTCCATATTTGCACTTAGGCTAATGAAAATGTATGAGGTACACCACTTCCAGCCATTAGTCTTGGTCTTTAAATGTTTATTGTAAAGGCCTGAACTGACCTAAATCTTTTCAAATGGATCTACATGGCTTCTCAATAGGTTTCACACATAGCTTGCAACTGCTATTTTCTGTGTTCTTCTTGCCTATATATCTTACTTGTTTGATAAAGAAGTAGAGTCACCCAAAAGGAATGGTTGTTGCCCACTGTCCCACAGACTTCACTGGGAGGAATTGTTTCCTTTCTGACTTCTCTTTTCCTAGGTCTAGTGATGTAGGTATATTTAAATAAGGAGATCTGGAAACCAAACTCATCAGCTGTATGCAAACTAATTTATTTTAGGGGTATTATCAGACTGTCACCCAATAAGAATAAAAAAAAATAATTTGAAATAACTATGAATAACTAATAACCAGTCACGTCTGGTTCATTCAAAGGAACTAATATTATTGGTTAATAATCAAAAAAATATTAGCAGGTCTATAGCATCTTACTAAACCTTGTGCTTAGTCCTTCACTAAAGGTGACTTTTGGTGTGGATTCCCTGAAAGCATTCTAGGTCAGTGATTTTATTGACATGGTTTTAGAAACCAGAATTGTAAAGACAGTTGGACTGGAAGAAATATCCATGGATGTAAACATGAAATATGAGATAATTTTTTTAAGAATCAACCAGCTTGGATCAGAGAGATGTAAGTACACTTAAAGAAGAAAGTCCAAAAGATATTGGGAGAATATAATGTAAAAAGAAGGGAAATGTCCTTGTTAAAGTTTAGGCTGGTAAAAGAAAATATGGGGTTGCCTGCCAAGAAAGACAGAAAGACCATAGAATAAAGAACCCCAAAAGCTCTCCAGCAAACCTTCAGCCTTAAAGCAGGACCAGTCATTACAAGCAGTCAATTGAAACATGGACAAGTGGTGGGAATACACTTCCAAGAGGAAAACAGAGAATATACTTTGTCTAATCTCTCGTTAATCTGTTTAAACCTGTGAAAAGAAATGTGTGTTTTGAGGTTATTTGAATGTCTAAAGTTGATCTTAAGCATGCACCAGTGGGTTGACAGATGGCATTAAATATGGGATTAGAAGAATTCCTGTCCCCAGTCTGAAAGGTTGCATAAGCCTGAGCTGTTGGGCTGATGTAACAAAACGTGTAAAATTACCCAAAAGATTAACTCTCCCCTGTGCAGCGGTGACTTCAGTAGGACAAAGGGGTATAAGGAAGTTGAACATCTGCAAATCTTCTGGGATTCAGAACAGGCTGCACTGTCACTTGTGCCTTGAAATGAAACTCCAAACCAGTTATTCACAGAATCAGCAGCTCTGTTCTCCCTATCATTGTAATTGTTCACTGTGCTCAGAAGCACAGAAGACTTCTCATCAGTATATTGTTTTCCAGAATATTTGCCACAAAAAAGGTCAGATTGCTATAAGTGCCACTTATTCTAACAATAAAAGCCTCTAATTCTTACATCTCTCAGAATTTCCAGTGTTTGATAGTTTTGACTCTCTGACTTCCCAGCACATTCTAAGCAGGTCTTTCATCAATCCCACTTTCTGCAGTCTTTAAAAATCAAATATTGCTAGTGGGGACAATCTTAAAATGCAGAATGTTTCTTTAAAAAGCAGTCATATCTATAGGACAGAGGTATCCAGATTCTTTCAAGCATACCTATTTTCCTAAAACCTCAAAGAGTGTCAGAAGAAATTATGCAATAAAAAAATTCCAGTAATGCAGGAAACAATTTTCCACCTCTTCTAAGAATCCAGTTACTAAACTAGGAAGGATAAAATAAAGATTTATAGGATTAAAAGATGAGCATCATGTAAAGAAGGAGTAATCAAAAATATGTGAATTCAGCAGAACCAAAATAAATTTCATGCCCTTCATAATCTAGGGAAAATTAATTCAAAATTTAAATTGGATTATGTGTAAGTATGGGTATTCATCTGTGTGAGGCCAGCCATGCCTCTCTCATCTACTCCACATCTGATTTTTTCTCTCTAGGATTCTATTTATTCATTACATGCATTGGCTGAACCATACTTTGAGAACCTTGATAAATGCCAGCTATTGCTATCCAGTTAGTTTCCTCTGTGTGGGTTAAGTGTAAAAATGTGCAAGCCCCAAACCTTTTGGCTGAGCAGTTGTGTGGCTTTTCAGACAAGCTGGGTATCTTTCAGTAGCATAAAAGGGAAACTTTTTCAGTTTGATGTGCAATTCACTGTGAGCACATGCAAACCTGTCCTAGAAACCAACCACAAAATAAATGGGTGAGGTAGAGTCTTTCAGTTGGAATTTTTTCATTTCTCCTTGGTATAATCTTAGCTGAAGTATGTCCAGGTCCTGAGAGCAGGTAAAGACTTACTAAAGTCAGAAAGAAGGCAGATCTGAATGAGTAGAAGTGGTGAGTCTGTTTTCAATAGCAGAACTAGGGCATGGACAGCCCTAGAGCAACCTGAACAGACACATCCATCACCTCAGGGAGCTGCCTAAACCTCACCGGCCGCAGCTGAAGCAGTAGTCCACCTGCCTGATCAAACAATACAAGAGGAAAAACATTTAAACAGTTTGTCTGACATGACACAAGATAACTGATAAACTCAGCAAGCTAAAAACATCAGATTTTTTCTAAATGACAGATCTTGGTTGCAGCACATCCTTGTGCAAGAACTTCCTTAACAGGGAGAAGAAACTCAAACCAAAGATGAAGAACTCTTATCTCTGTCTCAAATACTCAGGAATGCAACTGAAGATTTTAAAGGAACAGCTTTGAAGAATTCTGTATTCTTATAAATAACATTTGCAGCTGCCTTTAGCCTTTGACAAAATGTCAGCAATAGCAAATACACCTCCTTCTTCACTAGCCTATCTGTACAGACAGCATACCTGTGTTGCTCATGTTCAGCCTTCCAGTCACCAGCAATTTTTGCTTCCTCAGTTTGTAGGAGAATGATTGCAATAGCGGGAAGTAAATGAGTTAGAGTAGTCAAAGAAAAAATCAAAATGTGTGAAAACAATGTTAAGCATAACAGTTAAACACATACTTTGCTCAACGTATATGAAGAAACCGCTTTGTGATTTCCTAAAGATCTAAAAATCTTTAACTCCACTTCATACTAGACAGTAGAGTATGAGAATAACAGTTTTTATCTGTGATCCTGCCTTCTCTTTGTCAACTGAAACAAGCTGAGATTTAATCCCTCTCTTACTCCTTTTTCTCAGATGTTGTTTATTGGGTTGAAATTATATGAAAACCAACACAAATGTGAATTTTATCTTCCTTTCATTGGAGTGCCAGCAAATTAATCCATCTTAGTGTCCACAGTCCTGAGCCAGTAAGTAGTAAATCTCCCTTTCTACTGAAATCACCTTATAGTAAAAATCTTGTAACTCCTGAGGAATGTAAGTTATGAGAAAACTCAAATCTGTGACAAGAGAAGGTATTTAAGAGCTCCTGTATGGCTGTCACAGGTAATCAGTAATGGTGTATTGATCTAAATCAAGCGCTGCAGGAGAACTGTGGAAGTGCTCCCAGTAGCTGATGCTCTCATTGTAGCAAGTTTTGCTTTCTGGGAAACTAGAAGATATTAGGTTTGTATTTGTATTTGCTAGTTTGGAAGTGTCTGGAAAGTCAGCTTTACTCCTTATCATGCTTTCAAGTGCAGTCCAGGTTCATCCCAGGCTCACTTGAAATTTAATTAGGATTTTGGTAACATTAAGTTTCTGCCACAGGCAATGATTAGAGACCGGTGTAGAATCAGGCTTTGCAAGTGCATTTCTCTTGTTGTGATTAAAAAGGGATGACTGTATTCCTAAAATTAATATCCCAGAAACCAAAGTTAGACAATGCAAGTGTGTCCTCTGGTTTCACAGCAGCCACAAGTATTTGACTGAATCACTAGCAGCATTCCTGATGACAATACTCCTAGCACTGCACAGCCTGACTGGCTCAAAGCTCTGTTTCCAGTTAAAATTCAGGGTTTCACACAAATCCTGTGAAACCCTTCTCTAAACTTTCCTGTCACCATCTACAAAGGGACACTGCCCTGTGTATTTTTAATAGAGGCCACCCAGGCCGCCCCCCCCCCCCCCATCTGACAGAGTAGGTGTGCTATGCCTAGAGAAACTAGAGAAAAATGGGGTTTAGTCCCCAAAGAAAGACTAATTTATAGAAAGAAAGATGTCAGGGAAGCCTGAGTTGGATTTCAGTCCGGGTACAGAAAATAAAGCTCTGTGTAGTACCATCCATCCCTTTAATCAGGGCCATACAGAATAGCACTCATGTCTTCACTGCCTAACTCCAAGTTCAGGACCTATACAGGAAATTCCCCTTTATCCTTCTCTCTTCTAGCAGAAGAGCTGATACCAGTATGTAAGCTTTATTCTTCCCAGGAACCCTTATCAGAGATGCTTTCCCTGCTAAACCCCAGGGAAATCCAAGAGCAATTCAATTTGTGAAAGCAAATGGGGTCACCTATCAGCTGCAACCTGATGGGATTGTTTGACATTCGAACACTTGTGTACCCCAAAGCATCACACAGTTCAGATTTTCTAGAGGACAGTGAAATTTGCCCTGATTCCAGCCAGGATGTGTTAATGTTTGTAAACACAGAGGTTATTCTGTACCACCTCACCTCATTTTCTGGAGGCAGGAGAAGAGGTCCCTTCCATGTCAGGGTAGTGTGGTGGTAGTTTGTATATTGCCAGTTTCCCTATGGTGAGCCCTTCACGTGTGAATTGTTTGCCTTTCTTGTACACCCTTTTATTAATATTGTTTCTGTTATGTTAATTTCATATTTCATTGTTGTTTCCAGTAAATTTTTCTTCTCTCAACTCATGATTTTACCTTTTGTACCTCCAATTCAGCTCTCCAGCTCTCCATATGGGGAGAGGAAGGGGGCAGGGGGAGTGAGCAAGCACCACATGGTTTGGAGTGTTTCAGTGGGAACACCTTTCCTAAACCACAATAAATACCTGCCTTCAAGTATTTCACAGATGGTTGCTAGGTTCTTCCTCATTAATGAATTCAGACTTCACAACATATTGTCTTGACATAAGGATAACATTTAAAGATTCAAAGACAGTAAGTAGCAAAAGAGGTTGTCTGAAATAATTTATGTGAGTAATGTTCTTTAATTGAGTTCAAGGTCCTTTGAGTATAAGTCTGATAAATACAAAACTCATGCATAAGACTACAAGCACTTTTAAAGTATCAACTTAAGCAATACTGAGAGTCTGATACAAATATAAATGTGAAAAATAAATAATATCAGATTTAGGATCTTGGTTCTGTTCCTTTCTGACATCCACATTCAGTTATGCTATGGTTTATCACCAGGAATTTAAAACAAAAAATTCTAAGAACCTCTCTGAGAACAGAGTAGAATTTAAGATTCTAGCTATACTTATGGCTTTCATCATTTTCAGTAGCATAAACCAATACTCATGCTTTCTTTCACTGCAGTTTTCAGGTTCTAACACAGTCGTTTTTCAAAGCTTCCCTCTCGTTACAGAGATTATGGCCATCTGTCAGCCTCTGCTAGGAGGATGAATTACTCTCCATGAGAATGATGAGGAGCAGTGGCCAGCACATGGTTGTTAATAACAAGGCTGTAGCACTTTAAGAGGGGGAAAAACCTTCTTTTAACAACTCTTTGTAAAGAAATATCCAGAAACAGGCATCTCTGAAATGTCCAATATAACAAATTGAAGTCTTAAAATGCACTGGGTAAATGCTGCTGATACACGCATTTTAAGGGAGGAAAGTTGTTAACAATAGGTAGAGCATTTTAGAGAACATGGATGGACTTTGCTTACTGGACAGCACAAAGTCTAATGAAAAGAGATTCAAAGTTCTTCTTGTTGTGGCATGAAAAGACAGAACACAATGACCTTGATTGTTCAGTTCATTTCTTTTTATACCAGTCAGAACAGGTAGTTCTACCTGTAGAAATGAGGGCCAGACCCCTCCAGCACCTTCAGCCATTACTGTGAGCAAAGAAAGGGTTTATTATTCCTAATGAATTGTTGGAAAATTTTTCAAAGTCAAAACCAGATCAAAAGTATCTGTAAATCATCTCTCTTATCCTCATGTTAACATGGTAGCATTGAAGACAAAAGAACTATGATCTCCACCTGTTCCCCAAGCTTCCCAGGGAGATACTATGCTGTCAGAGCAGCATGCTAACTAAAAATTAATAAGTGAAAATAAGAACTTGCTCAAGAATTTTCCTAGACTGCTAAAACCAGTGAGAAATGCTTCTTCAGAGAAATACTCTAACAAGGATAACCACTTATGCAAAAGCATCAGAATTTTCTAGGGGAAATGTCATTTTATGCTAGGAAAAAGACATGCAATTTTCTGTCAGGAGAATAAAAATGTTAGTTTTGTGATTGCCCACCTGGAGAGACTCTAGCCATTAAACTCACTGCTCACTAGAAGAAAGAAAATAGGTAATAGCAAACCCTCATGAAGCTGCTACCTTCTGCAAACATTGTTGTCTCCCACCCAGATACTGATTAAGGCCCTAGGTTTTCTTCCACATTTCCCTACTTTTCTAAAAGTTTTGGGTTTTTTTAAATTCTTATTATTTTTGTTTCAAATGAAAGTTTTCTAGAAAAACAGGGTTTTGTAAAATCTTAAAATCCATGCTGAGTCAGTACAGCAATATCTTGCAGGAGAACAGCTTTAGGAACTGATCTGCTATTACAGAAAGCATGGTAAATTAGTTTTTACTGAATGCCTTCCAGGGTCTGTTCAAAAGCCTCTGGTTACTGGGTAATTCACAGATGATATTATTTCCACCCACATGGATTTGCACCAATGTGAAAGGTTAATTTTCATATAAATTACACAGGAAATGGAATGTCACCCCCAGAGCTAAGGAAGAGGTAAGTAAAAGAAAATGCAGATGAATGGAATCACCGAGAGAAAATAAAGGGCAGAATTGAAGTAGGATGTTCATAAAAATGCTGTAGAGATCACAAGACTTATCTCTCCCTTGCAGAATTTCTCTTCTACACCAACATCAAGGTCCAGATTTCAGTCCCCATAATTTACCTGTTACCAAGAGGAAAGTACAATTTCCTGAGCATATTTGATTCCTTTGTACATATTTGTGAATGGGTTGATACACAATTTAAGAAAGTGTAGTGGAACATACTACACTTTCTATTCCTTCTACAGCAAAATGGTGACATGATTGTTGCAATGAAAATCATCATGTTCGTGACCTTAAATATTTAGCTCTTGAAGTGAAATTCAAAGAGGAGGAAAGTAGGTTGTGATATTAATCTTTTTCAACTTGGTACATCCAGGACAGAAATGTAACCCAGCACAGTCTGCAGAAAATGTCATTCCTTCCTTTAAGAGGGAAAATCTTTACTTTCAAAATCCTGAAACTTAGTGGTTTGAATGTAGAAAGACATAATTATAATGCGAGTCCCAGACACCAGTATATTTGCAATCAAAGCTACCTCTGAAGAAAGAATTGAGATAAATGGCAAAGTGAGAGCAGTGCAAGGCAGGAGGAAGAACTGGGAGTAAGGGAATTAAGAAGCAGTGAATAGCAAACATCTGCAAGAAAACTGCTGATTTGTGGCTGAGCAACTTCTTGTACTGAGCCAGATGGTTCATTAGCAAAAAATCATGGGTAGATGCCAAAGCAGCTTTAACTCTGCAGTGACCAACACCTGTACCTATTGCTCCCAGGAGCATTACAGAGACAGGGCACTCCAGAGATGTGCCATATAGTTTTGTTAACATTAAGGCTGGTAATATTGAACCATGGGCATCCACTGCAAACTCTAACCTATAAATAGGCCCCAAACATGCACAGAGTCTAGGAGATAAGGCAGCAGATTATTTTTAAAGGTATATTAGATGTGTTGCTTTGTAGCAGCATGTTATTGCCCTTTGATGTTACTCATAATTTTATGACCTCTTCTCACCATCCACCAAGTTTCAGGGAAAATGTGACGTTTGCTTAATGTCCAATTTGTTCCATTTTCATTTCTCAAGGCACTAGACATTCTCTTTCCATTTACACTTTTACCTTTCTCACAGACACTAATATCGGCTATGACAAATGCTTGGTTGTTCTTGTGCTCAAGGCAGAGATTATTTTTCTCTTTGTAAATATAATATACACTGAGGCCAAATTTTCAGTTGCTCTTTCCTGTTATTTTAATCACAACTGTGGGTGAATGAGTTTGTTTGAAAATCAGGCCCACACAGGCTCATGCAAATTCTCTGTGACAATATTTGGGCATCTGCTTTAGAGTAAACAGAGTGGACAGAGAGATTGTTGCCCTCTTTCACCTCCAAAACATCAGCACTGTAGATTGCCCATTAAAGGAGGCTCTGAGAACACCTGGGCTTGTATCTCTGGGGCCACCTCTGTGGAAATCAGGTGATACTTCATGCCACCCTCACCAAATCTGTAAAAAAAATCTGTATTCCTTCCCAAGGCCATCTTGCAATGAAAAGGAAAAAAAGCTGTGAAGTGAAGGACAACAGCACTAATTTATAATTACAACCCTTTACCCAGGATGATGGGGTACATAAGAATCCATCAAAGACAAGTAACTGCTTAGTAGATACTGAGTCAGGCTTGTAATTTCCCAACCAGCTGGCAAGGACACCCTTTCAATGGCTGAATAATGCTTTCTCCCATGCTGATAGCTTTGTGCTTAAAGCTAATATTATACTTAAAAGTATACTTAGCATTATATCAATACAATGCAGTCCCTTCACCTTGCTGGAGACATCTGTCCAGAGTATATATAGCTTTGAAAATCTGGCACCATCAGCAGTGATGATGTTTTCTTTCTTTATTCTGGAAGTGGTGATACCCCTTCCAAGAACCTATATACAAACCACCCAATATAGCTAGACAAGCAAAAAAAAAAAAGAAAAAAGAAAAAAGAAAGAAAAAAAGAAAAAAAGAAAAAAAAAAGAAAAAAAGAAAAAAAGAAAAAAAGAAAAAAAGAAAAAAAGAAAAAAAGAAAAAAAGAAAAAAAGAAAAAAAGAAAAAAAGAAAAAAAGAAAAAAAGAAAAAAAGAAAAAAAGAAAAAAAGAAAAAAAGAAAAAAAGAAAAAAAGAAAAAAAGAAAAAAAGAAAAAAAGAAAAAAAGAAAAAAAGAAAAAAAAAAAGAATGCCTCTCATCTTTCTCCACTTGAAATAAAGTCTCCATTGCCTCTGGACATTATTCCATCATGTACTTTCTATGCCATTTTCCTAGAAACCCAAATGACAAAACTCCCTTATAATCTGCACACACTACTTAGGGATTGATATTAATCTTTCATCCTAACCAAATTTTAAAATCAGAAAAAATAACCTGACCACATGTAGTTGGTCTTCCCATTGTCCACTAAAAATCACAGTGTCATTTGAATGTGTCCTCATACACCCCTGATGGGGCCAAAGAAACTGAGTGCTGAAAAACAACTATAGCCACAGACCAGCTGGCATTTTTCTGAACTCCAGGTATTGAAAGGCTAAATTTCCTGCTGCCTTACCTTCACCCTTCTGGTCAGAGGGATACACTAAGGTTCCTTTACTAAAAAGTGCAGATGTAGACATGGAAAATTAGCAGATTTAACACTTCATCAAATATGTCTTAGAAGTGGATTCATATTTACCTGCCAGAAAGATATCTGGGTTAAAACATCACTACCTGTCTTACCCTCAGGATATGGGATTCCTTTGCCATTTACTATTTTTACATCTCACTCTGCTCTTGTTTTTCACTAGCTGCTTCTCTGGGATTTTACCTTAATTCAAGGAAATTTTGGGGCTTTTTATGGGGGTGTCTAGATGTGAGGATAGATACTTTTGCTTCATCCTTGAGAGAATAGATCCTTAACTTCTGCACCATATAACCTAAAGGTCTACAGTGTTGTGTTGTCCTTTGATTTCCCATTTGCACTTCCTCTGATAGCTTGTGTGATTAGGCTCAACTTGGGTTTAGAGAAAAGCCTTGCTTTTCTTCCCTCTCAATGCAAAAGTATTTCTTGTACCTGTGGCCTCTGTTTCAAAGTATTTCAGATGGATCCTTGCCATTTTTCAAACAGCTTGTACTCTAAACTTCCCTGAGATAATTGAACTTTACTGTAATTCTGTTCCCTGCCTCTGTCTATACTCCCAAGAAGTTTCCCTTCTTCCTTCTCACCCCAGTCCTACACTGGAAAAGACTGTGGTGGTTTGACCCTGGCTGGATGCCAGAGATACTCTACGCTGTCACTCTCCTCCAAAATGGGACAGGGGAGAGAAAATATAACAAAAGGTTCATGAATTGAGATAAAGGTAGGGAGAGATCCCTCACCAATTACTGTCATGGGCATTACAGACTTGACTGTGGAAATCAATTGAAATTATAACCAATCAAAATCAGAGCAAGATAATGAAAAGTAAAATAAAATCTTTAAAATACCACCCCTCCCACTCCTTCCTCCTTCCTGTACCTTGTAGGAGGCAGAGGGAGATGGGGATGGGAGTTATGGTCAGTTCATCACACACTGTTCCTCAGGGAGAGGAGTCCTTCCCTTGCTCCAGTATGAGGTCCTTCCCAAAGGAGATAGCACTCCATGAACTCCTCCAGAATCCTTGCTATGGGTTACAGTTCTTCACAAACTGTTCCAGAGGGGCTCCCCTTCCATGGGGTGCAGTTCTTCAAAAACAGGCTACTCCAGAGGGGGTCCCCCATGGGGTTACAAGTGCTGCAAGGAAACCTGGTCCAGTCTGGGCTCCTGTCTCCACAGGCCTGCAGGTCTGTGCCAGGAGCCTGCTTCAGCACATGCTTCCCATAGGGCCACAGCCTTCTTTCCACTGGCCCAGCATGGATCTCCTCCACTGCAGGTGGATCTCTTTATCCCCACTGACCAGGGGCACAGCTGCTTCACTGTGGTCTGCACCACAGGCTGCAGGGGAATCTCAGCTTAGGTGCCTGGAGCACCTCCTCCTGCTCCCTCTCCACCGACCTTGGTTTCTGCAGAGCTGTTCCTCTCACATGTTGTAAATCCTCTCTTCTCTGAGCACAATTACCGCTGTACAATATTTTTTTTTCCTTCTTAAATATGTTATCACAGAGGCATTACTATGATTCCCAATTGGCTTGGCCATGGTCAGTGGTGGGTCTTGGAGCTGGCTGGCAGTGGCTTTGCCAGACATGGGGAAGTTTCTGGCAGCTTCTCTCAGAAGCCATTCCTGTATCCCCCTTGTTACCAAAACCTGGCCACACAAGCCTACTACAAACCCAAATATTCTTATTGGCTGCAGATGTTAAACCTTGCTGCTGCCTCTTATACAAGGAGTAGGGTGTCAATAAATGAGACAGTGGTTGTGGTTTAGTTAAGAAGTAGTCTATTACATCCTCTGATATATGTCTGAAACACTCTACCTTCCCACTAGTTATGCATGATAGGTTGGAATCCTTGGCACATAAAGAGTTGGATGTTCTTTAAAAACAGTAGAGGCCTCTTTTCTTAGGCATGATGCAATTAGTGTATCAATCAGTAAACATTTCTTTGTGCAATCAAACTGAAAAAAGAGCTTAGTTTCACTATTCATATTTTGGGATAGCACACAGCATAATTTATTAGGATTTGCATTCACAGTCATGTATATGACAACTGATTTGCAGCTCTGAACCCTCAATACACACCGAGAGATAATCACCAGTAACTGTCTTGTTATTGTTCCCTTGCACGTCAAGGATGTTTATTCATGGGCCTCTGGCTGTCTTCCCATCACTTTGGCCCTGCTCTCAAGTCACTAGATCTGAGTCTGTGTCTTCACCTCTATTTCCCACTGTCATTACAGAATAACCATTTGTATTGCCACCCATCATCACTGAGCTTTGATCAAAACTGTCTAGAGCTGTCACTGACTTTATGTGCTGGAGACAAAAAGCCATCACATTGATACAGAAGAGCAGCTCTCTAGGACCCTATTTTTGTGCCATGCTTCATGACTTTGATATTTCAAACACATCTGTAGAACTTTGGCAGTCCAGTCCTCATCTATGCTTTCACCCTTTCAACATACTTTCCATTAGCTTCATGCCACAATCTGTTTCACAGTTTCTCACTTTTACTTCACTGCAGTCAAAAGCTGAAGTTGCTAATCCCCTCCTGCTCCTTGGTCATACATCAAGGAGCAGAGCAAAGACAGTCATTTCATGTTAAAATGCCTTTAGTACTGGTGTGATGTTTTTAATTCCATCATTTTTAGAAATACAGGACACCTGTAGCAGGTGTCCTGTATATGTAGATGCAGCACTGGAACTGGTCACAGTAGAAGCACCTTAACTGCTGAAATGCCAGGGAGACTGATGCAATCCTCCAATCCTACATTTAGGTTCCAATTGCATCTTTAACCTTTGTCTCTGTCATAAGTAGAAGTAAAGAAAGAAGAAGGACAAAATTCATTTATTCATTTCAATATGTATTTTTTTGGAAGATTTAGCAATGAAAAAATGCAGAGATGATTTCAGAAACAAGTCTTAAATCTGCTTAATCAATATTAGCATAGTGATTCCATATCTGAAGTACAATTATTTCCTCTCTTAACCAGTAAATCAGATGGAAAGTAATCTATTTACAACCACTGTGCAAAATATTTCATCATTCTACAAAATTAATTACAAGTCCACATATCACAGCAAAGATAAATTAATTGATTGAGAAACCAACCATGACACAAGAAGACTGAGTAGTGAGTACATGAGTATGCAGAATTAGGCATACTTTGATCGATAGTACCTTTATCAATAGTACCATCAGAATATAGAGTTGAGATCCTGCCGGTGTGTTACACACATGCCTGGGTACCCAATTTGGCTGTGTAGAGTAGTCAACAAATATTTTCAGCAAAGTGTCCTTCATACAGACCTAAAGTGCCCTTCAACTGCACAGCACAGCAACAAAGCTACTGGTGAAAGGAAATTTAATCCTATATAACATTCACGATATATTGTATAGAAAGACTCTAACTACAACTCTTCACTGTCCCTGATACATTCACTGGACACAACACAAAGAATATAGAGAAGAATGTCAGTCACATCCAGACAGGTGTAAATTGTGGCCTTGCAAATATTAGCTGAATATAAGATTTAAATATGAAGACTTCATTGTATTTCCCTTTGCTAAGAAACCTTTTTTGAGTATCTAACAAAGATACAAACTTTTCAAAAACTTTGCCAGGAGCTTTTTTGATGTATTTGATGACAAAACTCAGTAGCCTAACATTTGGTGGTTATGCTCTACAAAAGAGCGATCCACCTCTGGAAGTGTCCAAGGCCAAGCTGGATGGAGCTTCTAAGCAACCCAGTCTAGTGGAAGGTTGGAATCTGCTGGAGCAGACAATCTTCAAGGTCCCTTCCAACCAAAACCTTTCTAAGGTTCCATGAATGTCTGTGGACAATTCAAGCACAAATTCAGTGGATCTTTTTGTAATAGTAGTCTCCATCTGAAAGAACTTTTTCTGGTAACAGCAGAAGTTACACAGGTATTGAGACACCATTGTCAAGGATCAGCTTCAGAGACAAAAATAGTTCTCTTTAAATAGTCTCAGAGTAAAAAGCCAAAGCCTCTAAAACAGAAGTCCAGAAGAGATTCCACAGAAGGAATTAGGGAGTAACTTTCTTTTTAAATCTGATGAAAAATTGTAAGTAAATCACATTTCAGTTTCACAGACAGGCAGATTCAGCCAATCCACCTGAAAATATCACAAGATTCTAAGAGCAGCTGGACAACTCTCACTGGTACTGAAAATCTGAGTTTCTAAAAGACTTTTCCAGTGAACAAAAGGAGATTTGCCCTTTAGTCTGACAAAACCAACAAGACTGACAACACCCCTACCAGCATAGATGTCACAACTTGTGTCTGGCTCTCAGCAGCCATGGGATGGAGGTTGGCCGGTCGCTGTCCCGCTTGTGGCCGCAGGGCCGACACGCGTGTGGCCGCCCCTGAGTCTCTGCCGAGACTGCTGTGGGTGGTGGTGATTGCTGCGGCGTGGGTAGCACAGCAGAGGCACAGGGCACGAGGAAACCGAGGCAGAGGAATAAGGGAGGGACACTTGTCTGAGTGTCCAAGGACTTAATTCCCGAAGTGGGGCAGAGCAAATGACACATGTGAATCTGAAGGGATGGGGGGAACACGGGGAGGACACAGCCTTTGACCAATAGCAGGGCATTAGGGGAGGGGTGCAGGGTAAGGGCTCCCCAATAGAAGCCAACATGGGGAGGAAGCAAACCTTACAATCCAATTCTTCTTTGAGGAAGGGATGAGAGACAGGGAACACTCCAGAACCAAAGGAGTGTGCTGTCTTTGACAGACAGTGCTGCATTTCCCTGTGGAATGGTATCACCCTCCTAAAAGACCCCTATAGCTGTGACTGTTAGAATGATCCTTACTTCCTCTTTGTACCCCATTGGCCCAGAGCCAGATAACCCAGACCTCTCAGACCCTAGATAAAAAACCCCACCGCCATTGTCCGTTCTCTTTTTCCTCCTTCTCCACAGAGAATAAATACTTGGAAACTGAACCTCTGCAACTATCTTGCCTAGTTTCTGAAGCTTTGTATCCCTGCAGGTCCCCCAAGGCTGGGCTAGCTTAGCAGTTTAGGGGGGCTGACAAAGGAGAAAGCTTCAAGACAGGGGTGAGACAAGGGAACAAGGGAGGTTTACAGGTGGATTGATATGAAGATTGACATGAGGATTGACATACATTTTGGCAGGGAAAACTGTGGTAAACAACTCAGGACTGAACCATTAGGGAAGCCAAATGGATACATAGAATGAAGCATTACAAACTTATAACAAGGAATATCAAAACATACTACAGAAGAATAAACTGGAAAATAACAGACTACCACAACAACTCACTTTAGAGTCGAGACTACAGGCAGATGTAATACTCTCATGAAATGCCATATGTTTTGGCCTATCTTGTTTTGCTAAAGTTTCATGATGAAGAAGTAGAGTCTTTAGCATTACCAAACATTGGAGCAATACAAGTGGTCAGGAAGTCACAGTCCACTTCTATTCAAATTCATTCTCTTTCTTCAAGACTCTTGATGGAAATGCCAGTAATATTACCAGTTTCAAAGAACACCTTCCTAAGTTGTTCAACAAGTTGACTTTTTCAGGGGACATATTTCCATTTTTCTAATGGCCTGCAGCATTGTGTGAAGCCAAATGGCAGATGGTCTCACAGTTATATTGTTGCTACATTCCCAAACTCACAGACCAGTTTTGTTTTAACCAAGATGTTTCTATTCTTTGCTCATTACAGCTATCTTGGGCTAGCTTTGCCTTAATATTCACATTTCATTCCCCTTATTCTTATACTGCCAGTGTAAAAGTCTGAGTGTGACTGTCAGTGAACTGCCTTCATGATTCATAATTTTGCACCTGCACACAGGACAGCATGAAGTCGGTGCCACATAGTGCATGGCAAAACCAAAATTTTGTCTTGCTCAATTTTCACGTGCATTTGGAAAGACTGTTCTCATCAAAATGTATTTCCTAGTTAAAATGTATTTTCCTAGTTTAGGAAATAAAAATGCTTAATTGTCACATCTTAATCATTCTAAAACTTTCTGTGATATAAATGTTTCTCTCGCAATAATTTGTCATGACATTTGGAATGATTTCGTGTATCAGAAAACAGCTGGAGGTAAGAGGTAAAATATCCCTTAATTTATACCTAAAGCAAAGCAAAAACATTAAGAATGTATTATTTTAAAAAGAAGTAAAAGTGCTTGTGTGTTTGAGACAAAGAAAAGGCACATCAGTGATCCCACCTTCTTGTCCAGATCTTCGTGATTCTTCCAAATGCTGCTTTTGTCAGGTTGTTTGTGCAGTGTGACAGGGACTCACTCCCTGCAGGGGCATTGGCAACCCTCAGCAGTCACCTGTTCTGTGTGAAGGGTGATGACAGCTAAATGTTGGTATCTGTGAAGGCTGGCAAGAGCTACAAAAGCCTAACCAGCAGGCAGTGTTGACTGACTTCCAAATTCTACCACTCCCCAGGGACTGCAAAATATGGGAAGTGCTATGAGGAGGTGAATCCTTTCATTCAAGGTTCTCAAACCTACACCATCTTCCAGCAGTTTTGCTCCAAGATCAAGGCAAAAATCACAGTTTATGGATTTAAAGATAAATAGCCATTATATAAAATGCAAAAGTCATCAAAGAAGCTAGCACTGAAATTCCATTCTGTTTTTAACCAGCCATGTCCTAATCATGGCCAAAGAACCTGATTTATTCTGGAAACTCAGAAAAAGTCCAGTGGTTTTATGAGGATCACCAAGAAGTTTGGATGTAGGTGCTGAATTTATGAACCATATTCTGATTATTTGAGAAAAATAAGAAAAAAAAATAAAGCCAAGATCTACATAGTTAGTTTAAAATTTATTATTAAAATGGGTCTAGTGACCTACTTTATGTGTTTGTGTTGCTGTGTCAGTGCTAAATGTTCTATATTCTTACTCATGCCACTTACCGATGCACAGTGTTATGCAGTGCATTGTCTGTTTTAATATGTTAGCTAATCATATGTGCAGACAACCAGAAACATTCTTGAAAGAATTTTGGCTCTTTGATTTTTTCCTCCAAATGAAAATTAAAATTTTTCCACTCCACTCACCTAGTCTTTTAAATGTTAAATTACATATAATGTTTCTCACAGGGACTGAGATGTTAGCTGGTATTCACAGGCTCCTAAAGCAGTTTCTGAGAGCTGCTGACGGTAAAGTGGAGTGTCCTTGTCTTGGTTTCATTCTAAATATTCACATTTAAATGCAAAAAATCCATCCTGCTGAACCCAGGCTCAGACATGGAAAGGAAGGAAGTGTCCCCAGCAGCAAAGCAGGAATTCTCCTGCAGCCCAGGGAGAAGACCATGGAGGAGCAGGTTGCTCCCCTGCAGCCCATAGAGGACCACGATGGAGCAGATATTCCCACTGCAGCCTATGGAGGATGCCATGGGTTCTTCAGCTTCTCTCACTTCTCCCTGGTTTACAGCCACACATGGATAGCCGCAAAACACCAAACTTCCCTTTCCACACAGCGCAATATTTTTTGATTATATTTTTGTCCTGATTATATTATTCAATTCTTCCACATTCTGTTTTCTTTTTCACTGTGGAAAGGATAAGAAATACAGGTATGTTGTATTCTCACAGGCATTTTTACAGGAACAAATGCCTTTATAATTTCTGTATTCATAAATTAATAATAAGTACTCAGGCACACTTCAGACTGCTGAGCTTTCTAGCACTAGTAACTGTATGTTGCTCTTTAGCACCAAAAATTATCATGTAGTTTACAAAAAAAATTCGATTTTAACAAAACCGTCTTTTTAGAATAAATTTTAACTTTTACAACAAGTTTCTGGATCTCAGATGAAGAAGTCTGTAGGAATCTGTGCAAAATTGAGACATTTGTCATGAAATTGCTATCAACTTTATCAATATAACCTTTCAGTAATCTTTCAATCATCAAAAGGATGCATTTAATCTGAGCAGTATTTGCAGAATGTTCAGATTTGTGAAGAGTCTTAAAATGGGTTTCATCCTAATTCAAGGTGGGTGGGAGCAAATTTCTGAAATTTCAGCATCTCCTATAGGGCAGGATTTCAGTACTTTGACCATGCTATTGACTTGACATTTCCCAGAAACTACAGTTCCAGCACTGTATTATAGTATGCATTGAGACTAAAGGCCATAAGCATTTGAAAAGTATTCAGGAAATGCCATTGCTCCTCTAGAATATATTTAGAATGTTTTTGTCAAAATTAAGTATTCCTACAAGCCAGTAAGTGACACTGTGTATTAGAGGCTAGAGAGAATGACAGTATGTGGGGTCTTCTATCTAAGAATGGTAATAACAGATTAGTAACAAAACCATAGAACAAGCTCTAGGATAAATTCTTTTGGGGAAGTTATTTGTGGTGATGTGATTCACATCAATGCAGTGACCCTCTCCATTGTCCTGGGTCTATAATGCATTTCAGCACAGAGTCATGAATGTGAATTCCATTCAAAATCAAGCATAAGTCTTAACCATATAGGAATCCAAAATTCAGGACAAAACCATGTTGCTAGGACCTCAGCAGAAATGGCTATGAATCCTGCTTCTGGGTAATGCCCCTGGAGCTGATCAGTTAAACTCCCTGCTTCATGAAATACGGCACAGGTCTGTCCTTCTAACAGAGACATTCAGAAAATTCGTGCAGATGGAAACTGATAGCACTTCCCAGCTACCTTCCCACTACAGCTCTCCAAGGATAAGGAGCTATGTGACTAGAGAACTGGGAGACAATATACCAAAGAAATAAATTACAAGCTGATTACACATGGCATCAGTTTCATGTCTGCTCATTTTACCACCAGGAGACTTGGACAACAACAGCAGATCTCAGTTCCTGCATCCATGGTTTCTGGTAACAGCTCCCATCATGCCATATTACAGTAGGAGTGCTTCAGTCTCTTTCTCTCTCTTTGTTTTTTAGTTTAAATATGACTATAGAAGCACTTGAAGCTGACCTAAAAAGTGGGGTTAATGAAAATCATGCAGATATTGAATGTCAGAAGAATGGGTTGAGGATTTGCATGGATCCTACTGGAGCCACTGCATACATTTCCATAACAGTAAGTGATGCATAATAAAACCTTCAAGTTTTATGTTTTTATCATGTCATCATCTCTAATTTAATATTCTTTTTGGTGCATTTTTTTCTTTCTTGCTCACAGTGCTCCTTCCTTCATTATTTAGTTCAAACGATAAGCCTTTTCTCCACCTTTTATTTGTATGTTTTTCCCTTCCTGATGCAAAATAGAAATATGCATTAAGAAGCCATCCCAGAGGTGATTAGAGTCATTCAAATGTAAAGTAAAAGGAGGACTCTCTGGGGAGGACTACTAAGCTGGTATCACTATTTAAATATTGCTTGTTTTTGTCTTTTTTTTCCACTATTTTGCATACCTCCTTCCTCCCCCACAAAAACAGAAAACCTCACACATGCCAAAAATTTATGGTGCTATTTGGTCAAGGTCTTAGAAAGTTGTTTTCTTTAGGGAACAGTGGTAGTTTTTGTTTTAGGTCTTACCAGGCAGATGGTCAGTCCTTGAGACAACCTGATCCTGTAGTTGCTGAGTGCTTGCAGAAGTGCTATTAAGTCTTAAGTCTGATCCTTTCACTCTGAACCCAAAGACAATGTTCACCTTTAATTTCAAAGCAAATAAAAACAACATTTATACTGGAGATTATTATCTCTGTTTTACAATTAAGATTGGTGTAATAAAGCCTCAGAATAGAACACTGCTGCCTACCTTGCTTTTGGACAAAATCTTACGTTCTCCTGTTAACCCCTGCAAAATGGAAACTGAAGGGGACCTGAACTGCCCTTAGCTATCACCTAGCTAGAGAGACATCAAAATTTCCTTCAGCAAGATGTTTCATTTTTTCTTTTTGTGGAACCTGAGACATTTTGCAGCAAATGTCATAAAAATGACTGTGGGACTTGGCCACTGTCAGCTTGCTTTAAGATTCTGAGTATAATGCAGGGATTCCCCAGGGTGCTTTGGGTGCTTATTTTTCTAACAGAAAAATCCTCCTGTTGTCTGGCTGTCTCTGACTAGGAACGCCTATGTGTCAGCGATATTGAATTATTTAATACCCAACCTTTATACCTGCTTATCTCTTAGCATAATTCAGACACTTTGTGCTCAGTTCCACTGTTGTAGCTATTTCCAATATATTTCCTTTGGTACTTACCTACTGGAACAGATCTGAGCAGAAAAAGAGAAACATTCAAATATTTTGAGTTAGACCAAAACTGTTTAAATGCAGCCTTACTGGAAGATTTTCAGTGCCCTTTAGAACACACCTTAGCCTTTGCAAACTTATTCTCTTATTTAATTCTCAGCACATTTAGATACCAATGTTGTGAAATCCTGAACAAGCTGTATTAGCCAAATGTGACTAATATATTTTCATGAGTTTTAAGCCTGTAGTTATGACAGCCTCCATCAAAGGCTAAGACAATTATGACAGATGCCAAATATAAAAACAACTGGAGACTAAAGAAAGAGAAAACTAATACATATTTTTATAAGTGACATTTGAATTATTTACACATTAGGAATTTATTTAATACATAATTTTACCTTCCTGAAGGTATCTTGATCAATCTACAAAATAAATAATTTAGACTTTTTCCTCTTTAAAACAGCTAAAAACGAAATTCCTTGCTGAAGTGTTCTGTTTGATATACTTGATCTGCTTAATGTTTATTTAAAAGCAAACAAAATACCCTAAAATGCTGTCAATTAGGAGTGACCTGAAATCTGGTAAGAAAATCACTGTAGAAGATCTATAGTCGTTTGCACTCCTTTTTTTTAATTGTAGCTTAAATGAAAATATAAGCAGAAAAATGAGAATAATATGCCAGAAATTAACTTTTTGCCCTGACCAGAGCGCAAAATTCTCATTGAGATTGGAATTTCAGCCCAGATGGCTCGGCCAAGAAACATATGACAATAGTGTGAACTGCACTGTATATGATTTCACATCTTGACATTTAGCAGACTTAGAAAAAAATTATTACAAGAGACATAGACACTTTAAGGATAAGCCTTACTAACACCACTATACCTATTTTCTGCTACTGTTCTCCTGGATTATGTGGCAGTGTGGAGGGCAGCTCAGGCTGTATGCAAAACAGCAAATTCACCAGCACTGCACCCTCTCTGGCACACTTTGCACAGTCTTGGGCATTTCTCAACCAGATAAGAATTAATCCAAGGTAAAAGCTCATGGAATGCATTCAGTGTGGACATCAGGTGGCATTTCACCATGCAGACCTTGCTCGCTCTGGACCACAGTCCTGGCTGGTGTAGACATGCTAGCAAGCACATCAGGAGAAACAAAAAGCCTTGGAGACCCTCAGGTGCTTCACCTAAGCATCTGAGCCATCTTGCAATTGGATTTCAAAGTACTAAATATTCATCACAATGAATTCAATCAATCAATGGTATACAGAAATGCAACTGAAAAGCAGTCTGCAGGCAATTTCTGAAAGCAATTTTTATTGAAGCTTCCATTACAACTGCAAATAGAAACTTGTTCTTAATCTTTTCATAGCAGTCTCCCACTTGAGCTATTATCATGAAGTGTGTCTTCTGTATTAAAGGACTGAGGACAGCATAGCACAGATGGGATGAGCCATATAAAATTATTTAGGAATTGGATCCTATTTCCAAACAGTTGCCATATTAAAAATTAGCAGAAAGGGTGTAAAAAGATTATTTTACATAGGATGCAGAGGAAGATTAATTATTTCTAATGAGATTTACCCACTTGTTTTTCCTTAGAGTTGAGACTTAAAACACCATAAAAATAATACATATTTTTTAATTACAGAGAAGACTTCTTTTATCATAGGGTTCTGTCAAACTTCAGGAGACACCAAATGGAGCTATCCAAAGATTTCTCTATAACACTCCATCAAACTTCAATTGAAAACATACTGTTATCTATCTAATGACCAAATTAATGATTGTTCTCCTCTCTGAAACATAATTTTTGAAGGAATTCCTAACATAATGTCCTTTTGCTTTCTAATGTTATTCATGAAGGGTGCTAGTTTAGGCTACAGCTGGCAAAATAATTAGTTGATTAGGCAGAGTAATTCTGGAACATTCACTGATCTGCTGCCTGTGATCTAAATAATGAAACATTTTGTCCCTCCAAATGAGAATGCCTTTCAAGCACATGCCAAAATTAAAAAACATGTGGTTCTGCTGTGGTAGTGTTCCAGAGATGCACCAATGCTTACAAGATGCACCTTGTACCTTGCACTGGCATGAAATTGGAGTTCAAATGATGATTCAGTACAAATTCTTCTGAATCAGAAAACAGTCTGCAGAAAAGGTATAAATATGCCTTACAGAACAAAAAGATCATCATACTATATTTTAGCAAAGGGTCACCATCCTCAGTGGAAACATATAAACCATAAAAATGTCATTGTAACTGGCAGAAAAAGAAATATCTCTTTGTTTTAATTCATATAATAATTTTATATTTTTGGTAGTAAAATTAAAGCAGCTGTGTATTTCCCCTCTCTCCTCTTGAATAGGGAATTGGTTCCCTGGAAATGCTAAGACAGAATTTTCTGCAAATACAAATTCTATCTGACAGATTCATTGGGAAAATTCATATTGGATATGATAAAGAAGACTATTTTTGTATCTGTTTTCTCTTTCTCCATCAGTGATAGTGAATAAATAAACTGAATAACATCTCTCAGCCCATCAGCAGTAACAAGAGTTACTGATTCTAACATTAAAAATTAAACTTTCTAAAATTAAAAATTTTCACTCCAGATAAAGTCTTTGCTTCATTATTAACAGTTCTAGAGAAATGCATTCAAGATTTTCTGGTTATCCATTGTTCTTATTTACTGATACATGAAAATTACTACAGATTTCTCCTCTGGGTTGTTCATTTACTTCTACTGTTAATGTGAAAAAAGTGCCTGCCTACATATCAGTCCACATGGTAAATAGTCAGTGTTCAATCAACAGTCCCTAATTAATATTCACAACATTTCTCTGAGGTTTTGTTTATTTCATCTTATCATCAAAAATTAATGCAAGATAGAAAAAAGAGAATGAATGGATCAAGATTTCATCACATTCATTACTAAAGCTTCAATTGTAAGCTGCACCTTCCTGCCACTCACCATATACAATTCTTCCAATGTCCAAGAGAGGTCCAAGAGCTATCACCTCCCTTCTTGTCAAATATCCCATGAAAAATCAAGGATGACCCCTAGAATCAGAAATTTTCTGTGTTGTTTTGGAAGAAGTAAGCATTTTCCCTTGTTTTCCTGCCTAGCTATGAAAGATTACCTGCACTCATTGCTCTACACAAGTAAACTTGAAGACTACTCCCAAAGTCCTTATACAGAGACATTTTTGACTAAAATGCATGGATATGAATCACGGAGGGAAATCAATTTTATGTCAGCAAGAAACTTCCTGACCTCCTACTATCTGGCAGCACCACATGTTCCCATTATGCAAAATGATTCAACAACCCCCTGGAAGCATAAGAACAGCCTTCCCCTGCAAAGGGAAATTAAGAAGGCAGAAGAACCTGGGTTGTTCTATAGAACTATGAAAATCAAGATCCAGTAGCAACAGTAAGAGAAAGTCTGAACACAGATGGAAGCTGAACCCGTAAAGAGTTAAGCCATATGAAATTATAATGTTATTGACATCAAATGGGGAGAAAAAAGAAAACAGAAAATCAGAAGTATTGATAAGCCTCTTGGAAATGTTTCATAAGAAGCTTGAAAGCAATCCTGAAAGCAATTTGCATAGATTACACATGGGAAATGTTCCAAAAATACATGTAAAATAATGAAAAATACTAAGAATACAAGCAGAATAAAGAAAAGATTTAATAAATGGGAAAGCGTAGCAGAAACCAAGCTAAAAACATCCAGCACACATGATGAGAACTCAGCTTTTACTCAATTCCTGCCTTACCAATTGCATTTTATCTGGTATTTGTGGACTTATTGCTATAAAATCCCATGTAACAACATATATCTACATTGCAGTTTGTGACTTACAGCTAAAGATCCCTCACCACAATGGTCTCAGAGGTGAGCCAAGACATCCTCTAAATGTATGAGGGCCTGGGAAGCATTTACACTGAAAATATTAATATGTTGACAGTGGGGAGGAATGCTTGGTATGCCTGAAGGGGTTTGAGCAGGGGGTCTGAGGAGGAAAGGAGAGACAGAAGTCATTCCTGAAAGACCTTGGATGGAAGGCAATATCCTGAAAATGCCACAATGTCTTTAGGAAGAACAGGGCTAATTTACTGATGGTTTAGTAATTCTCAGGTAATTGTTAGGCTCCAGTGAAAGCCACAGAAAACCTTTAAAATCCCTGTAAAAGGGGCCTGTTTTAAAGAGGTTGTCATTGCTGAAAAGAAAAATAATAGACTAATGGGGCTAATTCTAAACCCAGCAGGTCAGGAGCTGAGGCCTTGCAGAATAGAAAAGGAAAATAATCATGTCAGATGAAAGAGAACTTGTAAGGAGAGAATATTCTGCTGTGTACTGTCAAGCCAATTGAGGTCTAATGCACATCTCTCATTGCTGTCACTAATTTAAACAGGCTGAACATTCAATCACTATTATTGTGTTATCTTTTTAGCTGAAGGTCGAACAAATGGGCATTGAAACCTTATGACTTCTCCTGTACATGGAAAAAATCTCTGTGCCTACATTTGGTATGTGACATTGCATTTTGTAGCTGGAATTTTTACTTGTAAGTAGAAATGAAGGACGTATCTGAGAAAAAGCAAGAAGGAAATGCTTTGGTGGCAATCCCTACCCAATGAGTAGGGACAGGGATCAGCCAGGTAAGGAAAGGCATGCTCCCTTCTCACAGACTTTCCCAGTATGAGCACACAGATTTGGGATGCTGGGCCAGGGCTGTGGTCACCAGGGAGCAGTTCTTGTTATTGTGGGTCCTATGATTATTTCTCATAAAACTGTATGTGAAAAACAACATACCTTTACAGGGCTTCTCCTTTATTTATGCACTCCATGATGTAAATATTGGAGAAAAAAAATTACAAAGCAAATTACAAGAGTTATTAGCAGGAAATATTAGTCATAATTCTACAAAACAGGAGCTACCTCTGTCCTCTAAGTTTCTTAAAGAGTCATACAATAATTTAAGTTGGAAGGAATTTAGACCATCTAGGTGGACCTCCAAGAGCAGGGCCAGTTTCCAATTTAATGAAGTTGTTCAAGAGTATGTCCAAGAAAGTTTCAAGTGTGAACAAGGATGGCAACTCACGAAACTTGCTAGGCAAATATTCCAGTGTTTCACATCCTCATTGTGCAGAAATATCTTTTTTCTATCTATCAGGAAAGTTTAACATTTTTGTATTGAAAGCAAAAATTGCTAATTCTGGTCTTTTCAGTATGCCAAATAAAGATATATAAACAAACAAATGCCCAGCTCATTACTAGAACCTTCAGTGTAACCTGAAACACAATAATAAATTTTTAATACCATATGCCTTGCAAAAAAAATTTTAAAAGGGCAAAAAATTCAAGGACTCAGGATTTCTGAGTTATTACTCTCTCAAACTGAAAAGAGGGAACAGAGGTGAGATATCATAGCTTTCTATTCTCCTTTTTAAACTTAATAAATAAAAAAAAAAAAATAACCAGCCCACAAAACATTTTCTTTCAATTCTTCCAAGAGGAGGACTTTGATGCAGCTCTATCTCCACATAGTATACACTAGTACACATAGGACATACACCATACTTCATCAGGACTCACCAAACTGAAATAGATTCAGGTAATGTATAAGAAATTATTAAAGTTATAGTTACTTTTATATGTATCCTAGTGTTTTAAAAGACAGTTCTGCTATGGGCTATGCAGCACAAAATAACAGAAGAGTTTTTGTTAAATTTAAACAATAATACCTCCAATAGAACCCTCATAAGCACGGACTGGTCAAGACAGAAAACAGTAGGAAAGAGGAGCTCAGATCTTCACCTCCTGACTTCTGTCCCAGCATTGGTCTTTCCAAATCCCAGTCCCAGCTGCACTGGGTAGAGACCTGCAGCAGATGGAATGAAGACAGCAGCGTGGTGTGTCTCCTTATCCCACATTACAGCAGCACAGAGTGAAAGGACTCCCTCAACATGCACACACTGCGATCACCTTTCCCTCCTCCTCCCCTGCCACCCAAGCAGGGACTGTGGGGATCTCAGAGCCAGATGCCACTGGTGGACAACAAAATAGATGATAGGGCAGAGACAGCCCTGGCATTAGAAAGTGCTACACAGCAACCAATAACTATTGTGGTTACACAGAAATGTCCTTCTCTCTGTGACTGGTTTTAACTAAGCAAACTACCCATGCTCAAGTCACAATAGGGCAACACTACACAAGTCAATGCACAAAATGCCATTGTGCCTCTTGTCCAAAAACTGTGAGTGGTTTGACAACTGCCAAGCAAGCCAGTAGTGCTGGGATTAAGTAACACAAACTTCTTCTATGACTATAACTATTTTTGGAACTCTGTAAGTATAGATGCTCCCTAAATTAATTTACACTGACTTGTAAAAATGCCACTGACAGTAAAACCATTACAGCCTTTAAGAAAAAAAATGAGATGATTAGTAACCTCCATGGTTAAAAAAGTAAACCCTTTCATAGGCTGAAATACAGGAATCTTTCAGCTTCCAGTATGTTTTTACACCTGGATCTGCTAATATTATGGTCCCTTTATCAAACTTCTGTTCTTCACTTAAAAACACACTGAAGTCACTTTTTTCCTCCTCAGGGAGCTCAATGGATTAGTTGGCCTTATTTTTTAATGAATGGGTCCTGTCCTTACAGCGGTTGATGTTTTCACCACTCCATGTTTCCTCAAGGACATTTACATAACAGCTCTCTTGAACTGTGCTTGTTAGTCCAGCAGCTGAAGCAGGGCACGCCATGGTAACCAGCCCACAATCACCTCTATGGTCTCCAACAGTGCTGCAACAGCCCCTGCCATGTGAATGGGATGAACACACTTACTGACAATCTCAGGGAGAAACCTGCAAATGATGGTACAAACACACATCATGGTCTTCCATCCTAAATTCAAAACCATTCAAGACACTAATTGAATAAAGTATTTGTCATTTTCTTCACTGCTATGGTTATATGCATACATAAAGAAGTAATATGGTTCTATCTTGTAAAAAGAGTGATGCACAACAAGTCTAGGGCTACAATAGTGTAAGAAACAGACATATTCACCCTTAAACAGTACTCATTTTTCTTTTTCTCTCTCAGTCACACACAAATGCTGTTCGAAGACATGTTACAGAGTGAATCAATGCACCATTGTGGTACTGGTAGTGGGACTGGCACCTGAAAGCCTCATTTTGAAAAATATGGATTGCTCCCAACACTTCTGAAAGGTGTAATAACTCCCCATCCAAGGCTATGAAGATACTCGATGGTTCCAACTGCTATTACTTCAATGTGAGTCATTCCCAATGCTTCCACATTATAGAATTTATGAAGAATCTGCAGAAGGTTTCAAATTAACTCCAAATTTCAAAGTGATATCCAGGGGGTATTGCACTGAATTCATTAGGGTTTGCTTTGAAGCAAAGACCTTCAGGCATGAACTCCAGAACTTCCTAAGCCTGAGTGAAGCTTTCAGAAACCACTGCAAGCAGTTTAAAACAGAGATATGACAATGCTCTAACATAAAAGTAAAACAGCACTGTAAAGTGTAATCATTCATACAAATCCAGACGAAACCATGGAAATACGTCTGCTAATTGCAGCTGGTCAGAGGTGTCATAAATGGTTTTATGATATTTAGTGAGGGAACAAACTGCTTTTAAAAAACTACTGAGAAAGCAGTGGAGCTGCTAAGCATGACAATTGTTTCCACTTCAATGAGATGAGGGAAACAAACACAGGAGACCCATGGAAGACAAGCTTCGCATCCATCTTGGGAAGTTCAGCAGATAGCTTTTTGGAATGCTGCTGCCATAATCCTTCTGACACAAAATTCTTCAGAGATCAACTCTGCAAGCCTTGGCCAAGGAGGCTGTTTCCTCTACCTTCTGCTGGGAATCAGATAAAGTCCTGAGGGTTGGCAATTCTGCTCATCAACTGCAGTGAAAGAACTGTGGTGTAGCCAGTCCTCCCCTCCTCCCTGACCCCTGTTACTCTGCCTGAACTCCTGTTGGGACCAGGTCTGTTTCCAATTCCTCAGGAGAGCCCAGAAAGCCACTTTCCTCCAGCTAAGCAAATCATCCACATTCCCTGCCCAGGCCTTGGCTTTTCCCACCAATGTCTACAGCCAGCAGGACTGAGCCAAAGCTTGTTCACGGTGTGCAAGACTTTGGCTTGAAGGTTGGCACCCTAATGTGCAGAGGATTTCTGGCACATGCCAATGTGCATAGCAGAATCAGACTGCTATTCCGAGAAATTGGACCCATCTCATCTCATCTCGGCAAAGCTAGTGGTAATTTTCATAATTAATGAATTAGGAACAGTCCTCACGAACTATGCTGAAATGTAATTTTCCATTAGCCTCCACAGGGCGGCAGTTTTACAATGTGACAATTATTCAAATATCACTTCATTGTAAAAATTACAGATTTAAGCTGTGTCATGGGTTTTAACATTTGATAAATTCATGTTACTTTTTATTACATGTTCCTACTCAGGTGCTAATGTGCAAAATCTCATAAATGCAAAAAAAATACAATAAAATATCTGACTTAAGATATTAATTAGGTGATTAAACTGTCACACAAGATTTGTTTGGCCTTTATAAATTAGTAACTCAACCCTCACAATTTATAAGTAGAACAAATAATAAAACAAAAGGCTTGGTTGAGTAGAAAAACCACTAAGGTTTTGCACAAGGCCAAAGCAGCCATGGAAAATTGATTTTCCACGGCTTACTCGGTTTTGAATAGACACTGCTTTGTAAAAAAATTTTTATTGAGTGGAGCCAAAACTCATTATAGCTTAGACCATTAGAAACAGTGTGTGTTTGCACCATTATTTCTAATGTCATCAACATCACATTTTAATCTCATGTATTAAAGTGGAGAGAGCTCAAAAATGTAGTTGCAGGGTAAAAGAAGGGAATTGTGTGAGATCTTTAGTAAAATGTGGGCTGTTGTAAAAGGAAAATAATTATGCATTCTCAGAGGATGAACTGTGGGTAAAGGGCAGGTTCAAGGAAAAGTGAAGCAGCACATTGCTGAATAATCTACAATGTACCCCTGTGGAACTCATTGCCATTGAACCTAAGGACAGCCAACATAAAAACAGCACTGGACAAATTTGGAGAACACAACATTTCACACAGCATTCCAGGTGCTGCCTAAGAAATCTCTTGACCAGTGATCACTGGAAGCTGGGAAGCTCTGACCAGCATGGACTATCCTTTCTTCAGAATATGGCCTCACTGTGGGAAGCAGGTTGGACCACAGACCTCCTGGGGAAGTCCTCCAACTTGAATTACAATACATCCCTCTCTCCATGCCCTTGGCTTACACTGTTAACATCCCGGATGGTATCAGAAAATATGAGGGCTACATGGACATTTGATTTGAACTGGTATGGAAGACTTTATGCTGTGTAAATTAAAAAAAAAAAAAAAATGGTGTTACCTGATCCAAGATACATTTAAATCAGCAGTCTTCAGTAACTTCTCTAGTCATTGAACTGGTCTAGTTGATTTTGCCAGGATTATCATAAAGAAACTAATCTTTAGCATATTGTAACAGCTGAATAATAATTGCATAGGGCTGGGCAACCTGCATTTTACAATGGATACAATTTCTGATCCCTGCAAGAACCACCAGCTACTCACCCAGCTCTTGGTAGAAACCTGATCTCATGGAGTCAAAGAGTTTAAATCCAGAGTTGCCATTTGTGATCACCTAATCTGGACTACTTTTCACAGGCCATTACCTTTGTACTGAGCTCAGTAACTTTGTGTTTGACTTAAATACATCTTTCACCATGACATCTTGTCTTAATTTGAAAATGAGAGATGGGGAACTCATCTCTTCCCTTCATCATGTATTTCAATGATTAATCACTCTTTCTGTTAAAAACAGGCACAGAATTTCTAATTTTAATTTGGCTGGTGACAGCTTCCAGCCACTGCTTCTATAGTATTTGGAATTTTCTTACAGTGAATATGCTCACACATTTTAATGAGGTCACCTCTGAGTCTTGTTTTTAATTCACTGACATGCCAATTCCTTTATTTCTCATGGGATGAGGTATTTCTTACAGCTCATTAATCATTTCAGTAGTTTTTTCCCTTACTCTTTTAAACCTTTGAACCATTTTAAAAATAAGAATATGAACTCGATATAATATTCCATTTCTCTGCAGAGAAGTAAGACATCTCCACACTCCTATCAGGAATCTGTTTTTTAATGGGCATCCTGCCATTGACTGCAGCATCCAAAGTGAATTTGTTTGGATGAAATAAAGTCATATTAGAAGACTGACAGTTACTGTATGAGTGAACTTTCTCATATTCAAAGGTTTAGTTGAGCATCCAAATTCCTGAATAAAGATAGAAAATTTCTTAGTGAAACTTGTTGGCTGTCAAACTGTGACCTTTCAAAAGTCAGATTATCACCTGATCTCAGTTTCCATAACTATAAAATTGGAACAAAATCTTGTTAACCCTGGCACAAGAGGAAAAAAAAAATGGTTGCCGTAATACTGTCATAGCAATCCTGTTCTTCACCACTACAGAAATTTTTTAAGAATTATGCCACATTAATGGGATTGTTCAAACTGGAGAAAAGAAGGCTCCAGGGAAACATTACAGCAACCTTCCAGTACCTACAAAAGAACATGAGAAAGACTTTTTAAACAGGCATGACATGATAAGACAAGGTGAAATGGCTTAAAACTGAAGGACGGTAGGCTTAGATTAAGTATTTGACTGTAAGGGTGCTGAGGGTACTGAGGATGCTAAGAGAAGTAATGGATGTCCCACCCCTGGAAGTATCAAAGGCCAGGCTGGATGGAGCTCTGAGCAACCCGGTCTAGTGGAAGGTGTCCCTGTCCAGAAGAGGGAGGCTGGAGCTAGATCATCTTTCAGGTCTATTGCAGTCCAAACCATTCTCTGATTCTATGAAAAAATAATTTTATGAAACAGTTCTTTCTTCTCCATGGGCTATTCAAAGCAACTTCTTAGCCTGTAAAATCCCTATATCTGTAAGAAAAGCTTTTATCTTAGTGCTACAATGGTGAGATAGATGATTACTGAGGTAAAAAAAAAAAAGGGCATGGGCTGTACTGTTAGTTCAAACCTACTGAATTTTGCAAACTTTAGCTGACAATTCTCATTTTAGAATCACCGCTGCCATAACAGATGTTTAATAATGCCAATTTAAATGCATTACCAACTTGAAAAAAGAGCTCTGTAAATGTGCATTATTTACTTTAGAAATTATTCCTTTTTAGTGAGAGAGATACATGGTTTCTCAGAAGTGATGGCTGCTGCATTCCTTTTGCTGTTCAGGATTCTTATCATCCTTTCAGACAATTGAATTTCTTCCATTTGTAAAATCTATTACCAGCAAAAAGACTTCAAATAAAAACCAATGACTGGAATCAGAAAAGTTTTGGCAATACAGTGAATGAGTACTTCACTATTCCATATCAGTACCCAGGAATCCCATTTAAAAAATTTAAATGGTATTTACTTACACTTAGAATTCAAGCAATACCATGAAAACGCTCACAGGGGATAAGAATTCATTATATTCATACAACATATTTCTGTAAAATACACTTTAACTTGGATCAATTTGATTCTTTGATTTTTGGAATTGCACTAAATAAATACAACTACATTAAATGTCTAAAGGCTGATTAACCAGAGAAGAAAGCAATAGTAGGCTTAGCAACTTTATCCAAAGAGGTACTTTCTAGGTAGAATCTTCTTTAAATCAGATAGAAGAAGCATTTCTTAGCAATCTAAGTGGGACTATTAAACTGATGCTAGTAGATATGAAACTACAAAAAAATTGTGATTTCGTAAATAATCATTTGCAGAATGACTCAGAGAAAGCAACAGTCCTTTCCAGACTTAAAAAAAACTGATGACATTCTTTTGATTGGAGCATTTACTGCACTTTCAATAGGGCTAATTAACAAAACTGCTCACAAAATTAAACATAGTACTTAGCAGGATGACGCTATGGCCCAGCTCTTTGCAAACATCTCCACAGTCAAACACTTTCATCCTCATGGAGGGGCCTAAGGAGGAGCTGACTGCTTGTCCTAGTGAAGCCAGAGTGTTTCTCATTAACTTCAATTATTTATGCTTACCTACATATGAATATAAAGCTATCTAGAAGACACAAAAATTGCATGATCTGACCCTTGATGAAACAACACTGCTAAAACTCAGATGTAAAAGAATACATGGTTTGTTTCCTCTATCATTTAACATTAAATCGCTGCTATAGCACTGAATATGCGGGAAAATATTTTTTTTATTTTTCAAGTACTATCAATTTGAATTTTAGTATCTGCCAAGGCAAAGGTATAGATCCAGCAACAGGCAGTCTAACACAGCAGAGACCAATAACCTAGAAAGCAGAGTCTGAAAGGGATCTGCAGATCCCAGTGGAGAAATGGCATGAACTCTTCAAAGCAGCTATATTATGATAAGCTAATACAGTTTTTGAACATGTTAAAAGAAATGAGCAAAAACAGAGAGGCAGTTTTTGTTTGTTGATGATGTCAATTTAGAATAATATATTTCTACTACATTGTTTTTAAAGATGCTAAAAAAACAAGGACAGAAAGAGAATAAGAAGAGTCACAAAGCTAAGACTTAAGATAATACCTTAAATCAAAAATCTTCAGGGACCAAATCATCTTGGGTTTGCAGAAAAACAACTGAAAAGAGACTGAAAAGCAAAACAGAAGATAAAAACAGAAGACAGGTTTAGAAGGCAGAGAAATTCAGCTGCTGAACTGGGAGTTTTCACCTAATGTTTGGTTATTACAATGGCTATGTACCATGGAGCCATTGACAAAGATGGACAGTTTTTTCCCTTTTTTTTGCTTGTTCTGACTAAAGGTCTTACATGACTTGAATCTAATAACATTTGAGTGAACAGGAAATCAGATGTAAGTTAGGAATTTTTCAGTCCTAGAAAAAATAAAAGTGAGTTACAGCTTTAATTGGCCATTGAACTAGCTCATAAGAATAGTAGCTCACAGTCTTTTCAAGTTCTGTGGCTTAATAAGACTCCCTTTTATTTCTTTATCTGAAGATTTACTGGAAAATATTCATTTCTTCTGAACTTAGTGATTACATTCAAACTTCAGACATGAAAAAATAAATAGCTATGCAAACCAAAAAACACAAGTATCATAAGCTGCTGGGAACACAGGTTTTTTACTACCTTCTACATGTCTGCCACAGGACAAAAACTGACAGGGCACATTGTGACATGGGATTGCACCAGACAGGCTTTCCAGGGCTGCATATGAAAATAAGAAAAGACAAAAGGAGACATCCAGGTATGCACCAGACAGCAGAACCATCACCCATGTCACAGAGGTGGAACTCAGGTGGTACACTGGCTTTTGTAAGTTCAGAGCCAAACTTACAAACATAGGAGAAATTTTATGCCATTCAAAAACTAAATTCCTATTGAGCACCATACCTACAGTGCCCACAAACATGCACTAACAAAAGCCACCTTGTGTGAAACAATAATCAAAACAAAAGGTCAGTAAAGGAAACTGTTCTTTATTGTCTATCATGAGTTACTAAGCCTGTAACTCCCTACCTGCACAAACTCTTCCTAAAACACCATTTTCCTTGCAAACAGTAGCATTAAAGATATTTAGTTAATCTCTGACCAGTCACAAGTTGTTAATGCATTGTCATTATTTTCCATGACACAAATTAAATATCTACCTAAGTACTATTCATTCTTAGTGTATCTCATCACACTACTCAGAGGCAGTGACTCTATGGGACATATTTTAGAGTAAGTTTCCATGAGAGACAGGAACTCCAAAAAAAAAAAAAAAAAAAAACCAAAAAAATTCGAAAACTCCACTACGTTCTACCCTTAGCACAAAGTGCACTTATGAACCCTACATATTTAAAATAGGAGTATTGCCATTAAAGTACCCATCACAAACCTGAAACTCCATACTATCCAAACAAACAGCCCTGCCTACAGACAGAAGAAGCACATGGGTCATCAGTACACCTTTTAATCCCCCTCCTGGAAATCTACACTGTACAAGGGTAATAATAACTTCCTGTATCTATGTCACAGTCTTTAACTGCTATTTCTGCATATGACCACTATGCTATATTCATCAAACAGTTAATCAATACTTTGCTTTCACCTCATAATTCACTGTGTGGCCTGTGCTTTGTTCACTGCTCTTTATTCAACTGCCTTATGATACCAGAAATGTTAATTTCCTCCAGAGCTTCTCAGTGCTGCTCATCATTTCAACATCTGATTTTTTTTTTAATTTGCTGCACAAATTTAAAATAATTCACAAAAATTCACAGCAGCAAAGAAAAGGTACTACTGCTGTTTAAAATGCAGGGCAAAGAGGCACAAAATAATTAAAGGCAGAGGTATTCACTGATTTTAGATCTTATTTCTGAGGCATTACAGATGTAATTTTAAGTACTTAAAAACATTTCAAACACAGACATTGCAACATCATTTGCAGGTGTGATTGCTGAGGAAATTGGATTTAGGGCTCTAAAAGGGGTCATTAAAAATTAGATAATTAGAAACTATTACACCATTAGAGGTTCTACACAGAACTGGTTCAAGCATCTATATTAGCACTACATAGCAAAAGTATCTTTTGTGTAACAGGGCATTATTACAGTTGCATGACCTTTCTTTCCCCTCCCATTGTTCATTATTGTCTTCCCAGCTCAAGTAATAAATGAAGCAGGAGCCACACGGGCATCACTCGTCTCTCCTGCACAGCCCCAGTACATCCCCAGAGCAGGTCCATCCTGCAAAGAAACAGAAATCCTGCATAAAAACAGTATGTGATCACCCATGTATAATAAGGGGACCAAATTAAGGTTGCCAAGCAACCACCTCCCCACATTATGCCACAAATCCCTGTTCTTCATCTCTTCAGCAAACACATGCCAGGCCTGTCTCACAACCTGACTCTCCCTTGTCTGCTTCTGTGACCCTAATTACCCATTCTCCCAAAGGCTTCTTCATTGCAGAGTCTTTGTCCAGCCAGTGCCCATTTTCTCTCATTATTCCAGTTGTTACCCTGTCTTTCTGTTCTTCATAATTCGCATTTTTTTCATCCCATTTTCCTATTTCCCTGACCAGCTCTCAGTCCGCTGACATTGCTAAAAAAATAAGGGGCAAACAACACTAAAAATATCAGATTAAGATAATGAAGTCTGGTGAAGCCATAAGCAAAAACCGTTGTTCAATGAAATTTCCTGTAAACATTTTAATGTACTAAAAGCAAGACTAGAACTAAAAAAGTTCTTACACTTCATTCTCAAAGTGATTTTCTGCTACTGTTTCCTTCTAAGTGTGAATTTCACACTAAGATTTCAGCTAATATCTTCAAAGTCTGTTTTATCTAACCTCAGCATATTTTTACTTTACCATCATCTGTTGTTTTGCATGCTAAATCACTAAGTCAAAACAAATTTTAGTTGCAGAAAGAACAGATGATGTGCCTGGTATCAAGAACCTTATCTTTATTTGACAGCCAACAATATAACACTTATTGCCCAAAACACATATATCTATGAATGTGCCTGACTACATACAGAAAAATGGTCTAGAATCCACTTCAGGCAGCAAAAGGTCTGCTGGTCTTCTCCAAGGCGTGTGAGAAAAAGCCATGATGAAACAGCTGATAACCAGCCAATGGTAACAAGAAATCTTTATTCAAAGAGCAAAAGAAAGTTAAAATAGCTCAGCACTTTCTCACAGCAAGACAGAGAAAAGTGAATTAGGCACTTTAGAGCATAATTTTGTGGTTGACTTCACATAACATGAGGCATTTTGTTGTTCAGAAAATTACAATCCGGAAAGCAAATCACAGCCATGTCAGGATACACCTCATTTGGATAGAGCACTATGAGGACACTTTCCAACTAGGCCTCCTGGTCTTGAAGTGACTTGTGATTTAGGTCTGCTGAACATTGACATCTTCTGTTATTCTAGGGAAATTTCACTGTGAACCTCTGAAGTGCAACAGATGGTGTTGTTCCCCATCAGCCTAATCTAACTCCTTCTGTATCATCTATTTCTCCCATTTTAAAGGTATAGTTGGATCTGATATTCCTCCCTCCGTTAACTTTTACTTTAAAGAGGGAATGACCCTATGATTCTAGGGCTGAAAGAATAGTTGGTATCCTACATCAAGATAAACAAAACAGGTCTTGGTAGGACACATGCTCAATACAAACAAAAGAAGATGCTTCTTCACACAGCAAGGAGCTGCTCTGTGGAACAGAATTCCATGAGACACTGTGGATACCATAGAAGGAAAAAGATTGGGTCAAGGGTTACTGAGTATCAAAACTGCATTAAACTCAGTTATTCCTGAAACAGTCAGTGACTGGAATGATCCCTAGGGAAATTCTTCATGTGCTTTTCCTACTGTCAGCCTTCCCCCAGAGTTCACATGCAGCCAGTGATGATAAAGAGGAGCTGCACTAGAGGTAGGCAACTAAATGTCTAGAGATTACAGGAAGGCCTCAAAGTGCATATACTGGGAGAATAACAGGGGCTTGCCCTTCGCTGCTGCTCTGTGGCCTGTGCTTGTGGCTGCTTTTCCTATACATTTTCCCATTTCAAAGACAAGCTCATCCTGTTACAAAAGACAAAAATAAGACTTTACCTGTGAAGAGTGAACTGAAGAAGAACAATTATGGATTAAAAAAATATTTAAAATAAGAGAATACAGATGTGGAAACAAGAAGGCAGGGCAGAGTCAAAGAATTACAAATGTGAGGATTCTCATGGAGACATCAGGCTGAGTGGTGGCTAACACAAATACGGGTCAGGATGAGAAAACCAAAACTGTTCCACAGGCACAGAGATTTCCCTCCAAGCTGCCCTGTCCAAGAGCTGGTCATGTGGGGTTCATCTAAGTTGAGAATGTCACTGACTAGAAAATTCTGCTATCTGGCAGGGCCTTGGAAAGGGAGGATATGCAATTTACAGGCTACTGGATAGATGGCTCCTTGGTTTAATTCCACACAAGAGTTCTCAGGGTCTCATGCACATGCTATCCTCATTCAGAATGATGTAATTGCTTTCTACCTTAATACGCCCAGTCTTTGCCCACCAAGTCTATGGTTTTGGCACAGCACAGATATACCTGCAACCAAGTCACTCCCATCCTGTGGCCTTGCACAGCTCCAGCTCACATCTCATGGACAAGGCTGTTGAGGGAGATGTCATTATGTACAATACCCGTGCTAGCATTAAGCCATTGCTTACAGATTTCCATGAAAATTAAAAAAAAAAAAAAATCCACAAATGCCACAATACCATTATGCAGCTTCCCCACAGTGATCCTGAATGCTGCTGAAAGGAGCACCACGTGCAGCCGTGCAAGAATAAAATCCTGCATGAAACCAGGCGAGCGCTAAAGCTGCCTTGCTCCAACATGTGTGTGGAACAAGCAGCAACCAAAATCACTAATGGTGACATTGTTTGCAGCTGGCTTATCAAGTCACTATCAAGCTTCTTTACAAGATGATTTTTAAATAGGCTATGCTCAGCAAAAAAAGCGCAATTTCGGAAGCAGAGAAATGCTAATGGGAATGTAACAGTACTCTACTGCCTCAAACGCCATGGCAGGAGTGTTACATAGGGAAATGAAAGGATAAGAAAGCTACAATTCAAGAAGAAAATGGTCACCATGCTTCAGATACAAGACAGTCATACATACATATATATCTCTGCTCTTTCTTTCTCCCTGTGTTTTCAGTACACGGCTAATCTTTTCATCTGCTTGGTATATTTATACAGTTCTACAGAAAATTTCAGAAAAAGTTACCAAAAAACCCAAATGTTACAAAGATTATGAAAATCACACATGCATGTATTTGGAGTCCTCTCTCTCTAAATTTCACATAAAATATGCTTGCTTATCTACTTACTGAAACACAAACTATGCTAACACCTTCTAATCTGTGGTTAACCTGCTGTGAGAGTAAGGTAAAACAAAAGATTTTTTCACCCATGGTAGGAAATTATTCTGGCAAACATTCCTGCAAGAAAATCTTTATTGTATCCATGCTTTCAAGGGCACAGAGGACTGTGTCAAGGTTCTTTTTTATGTGAACAAAATGAAAATAAAATATCAAATAGTGCTCAAAAAGGGAGCACCATCCATCTTGTTATGTATGTAGAGAGAAAAACATAGCATGTGAGTGTATAATCTAAAACTCTATCATTATATAAATGCATTGGAAGAGTAATTAAGGTTGTATAGGCAACATTCTTCTTTAAGTTTTGAAGACTTCATTGTACAGTCTGAACTATATCTTTTATCATAAGTTTTGGTGAGGATGTGAAAGTAACAAGACGTAAATGAACTAATAATGAACTAATTACTACCTAATTTTCTAAAATTTCATAGACACAAAGAGAAACACTCTTGAAGGCCTAAAGAAAGAGTAGATGTGAACAAATAGGAAAAAAATCTGCTCCTCTAAATAGGGTCCATTACATTTCCTAATGACAAATGCTAAGTGTAAACAATTGTCCCAAAATTCAGTAGGAAAAAAGCTGACTTTTCAGGTTATTTAAGAAAACTAAATATGGTGGCAAAGCCACAGTCAGCCACATAGCACAGTCACAGAAAAAGAGATTCATGACCTATTCCCATCTCTGTGATTCACATTTCAGTGCCAATGCAGATCATTTACTTAGCAGCAATTGTCTTCAAAGTGCTGTGCAAACCTTTTTCTTTCCAGTACTACCTCCCTTTCTCCCTTGTCTGCAATAGGGTAAAAAGTAAAATCTTTCCTAACAAATGGAGAAAAGAACAAATGGGGAATATGAACAAAAGGTTTTCAATTATATGGTCATGGCCAGATAAATGTCCAGGAAAAAAAAAAAAAAAAAAAAAAAAGGATGAAAGCCACAGTTACACGCAACTGCTATTTAGAAGCAGTTCAGGGGTGTTTTGCCCAGTAGCACATGGCTACTACACACACACGGCACACAGGCTGTACAGCCACAGACCTGGAGGTAGTCTGGCCTGCAAACACATTTTATTGTTAATCAAGAAAAGGCACAAATGGTGAAAGAAAGTAAGTCTTAGCCTTGCTAGGACATGCTGGTGTTTAATTCATGCTCCCGTAAAATTTATGTGAAACAAAACATCAAAAAGTGGCAGTCAGTGGAACAGAAATGATGTATGAGGTGTCTGACAACTGCTCCTGTACGTGCCACGATTTGACATGACAGTGATTGCCAAGCAATTTCTTGCATCGCTTTCTCGGCACTCCCCGCCCCAGGAACTGTTTCCTGGGGGAGACCCGAACTGTCATCGTCGGCGTCCCACGTCCCCCAGGCCCGACAATCCGCGCCGGATCCCTCGCAAAGGACTGCGAGGAGTCCCGGCCCCGGCCTGGGGCACCCGGGCATCGGGCAGAGGCGGCGAAGGGAGCGGGGAAGCGCTGCTGCCACTGCGGCGGCAGCAGGGAAGCGGGAAGCGAGGTCCCTCCCGCCAGGGCAGGGGAGCCTTCCCACTCTGCCGGCCGCCCGTGCCGCTGCTTTAGCTCGGAGAACAGGAAAATCAACTAAATAGAAGAGACAGACGCCGGGGCGGGTCCGCTGCCTACTGGGCGTGCCGGGCGGGGGATGGGGAGCCGAGCAGAGATGCTCTGTGTCAGCGCAGCCCCGGTGTCACCTCCCTCCCCGGGCAACTGAGCCCCGGGGCCGAGCCAAGCCAAGCCGAGCGCCGGTGCCGGGAAGGCTTCAAGGCCACCGGGAGCGGCGGGGCCGGGCGGGGCCGGCAGCGAGACCGTCACCGCTCCCCGGGGCCGGGCTCAGCCGCACCGATCCCTGCTTGCCCCCTCCTCGTCCGTCCCTGCCCGGCCTGTCTCCCGCCTCCGTCCGACCCCCTCCCGGCTCCACCGTGCCTGCCCGTGCCCCATCCCGCCCACCGCCCCCTCGGGCTGCAGCGGCCCCGGGAGCGCCGCCACCTCCAGCACCACGGAGAGCGCCCGGGCACCCTCGGCCCGGCCCGCCCCGGCAGGGACCACCCCTGCCCAGGCACTGGGGGCTCGGCGGGTCCCGCCGCTGGGGCGAGGCCGTCCTTGTATGAGTAGCACTGCGCCGTTGCTCACCATTTCCTCTCGGGAATAAGCTCCTCTTACTACAGACATCCAGTCGCAATCCTGTCCCCTGCTCACCAACGCCCCTACGCAGCCACAGAACCGAAGGCCCAGAAGTGAAACACCCTAGAAAGCCACCGGGTGCCGGGGCCGCCTTCCTGCCTTCCCCGCGGGCACGGCCTCTCAGGAGGGTGGGTCGGCCTTGCCTCCCGGTACACCTGTTCTCATCCCCTCTGCCTGCACCTCGGCAAGGAGCCATCACGGCGGCTGCCCCACCTCAGCTCACATGCTGATGTCTGTGCATGGGGATGTTTCTCTCCCCAGACTCACTTCTAGACTTCACTATTCTCATTTAAAGGAAAAAAAAAAAAAAAAAAAAAAAAAAAAAAAAAAAAAAAAAAAAAAAAAAAAAAGTTTAGTTTTTAGTGTCCTCATTACTGTCTCAAAAGAGAAAGCTAGCCTTATGCCCATGCTCCAGGTGATGCTTCACTCAAAGACGCTCTTCACTGACTTCAAGGAAGCTTGAGAAGCATAATTGTGAGTTACCTGTTCCAGGGAAGCACACAGAGAGTGAGAGCATCACAGTTAGTGATGGCACACAGTGTGGTCTTTGCAGCTGCAAATAGCCCCACACAAGGAAGAACAACCATGACAATGCCCTGCTTTTCCCACCCACCCATACACATGCCATGAAACACATCTACAAGTAAGTGTCCTCCAAATTGCAAGTTGAAAATTTGCTCAGTGTCCTGTCTGTCTGGAAGCAGTGTGGGAGTCTGGTATCTCTGACAACTCTTAACAGTAAGGCTGGTGATCCCCTGGGAGAGGCAAATGAGCTTCCAGCTGGACAATGAGATGAGAAGGTAAAGGTGGAACATCCCTCTCTTTGTGCCGAGGTCTTGGATACTGGCTCCTCCAGCCCAGCAACTGCTTCCAGGCCTAGGAGGTGTACAAATAGGTCCCATCACTGCCTTGTTTCTAGCAATGTTTCAATTAACCTCTACCACATTTTTTTAGTGGCTGCCAGTTATGTCACTGACTTTCCTCTTGCCAGGGATAGAGAATTCTTAAAATTAGTGTAGGGAATTCTTAGAATGTGTCCATCCCTTTTCATGTAATGACCATATCAGATCCCATCCTGCACACTTTATCAAGGGAATCAAGCTCACATCTTCCCAATGACTCTTACCATAGTGCATCAGGGAAGTAGTTACTGACTTCTGTCCACATTTATCCTGTTCTGGGATTTCCAGAGCCCTTTGAGAGTGTAAACAGGTCCAGCTGCCATTTCCCAAGGTTAAGAAAAGTTTGAGATGACCAAGGTTAGGTCTGGGGACAGTTAACAGTAAAAAAGGTACTAAAATGCAGAAACATTCAGAATAAAACTATTGTATAGGATATCTGTGTACCCTTGCAGGAAGCAAAAATAATCTGAGCAGCTGTTTTACTGAAATGGTCTAGGAAATCCCTTGCAATGGTCTCTCTTCTTGTTGTATCTTTGGAATGAAATATGTTAAAATGAATTTGTGCATGTTTTAGAGGTAGCAACAGCAGAGCCCTCAACACCAATAGGCTTTTTTCATGTAAGACATAAAACATTTGACATGGAATGTACTATTAACACCAGACCGAGGGGGGAGAAGCATCCAAGGACTGATTTCCATTTCAAACTGCATTCTGGCACTTTGTACTCCAGCACCATTGGTGGATCAATATTTAATGCCCGGAGATTCTGGCTCTGCAGGAGTCATGTCAGGGGACCTCTCGAGCCAATCTGCTTGGGTAGAGGAGTGATAATTATTCATGGGCTCCTGCCTCTTGCTCCTTCTCTTGCACAGCCCCACTCTGCTGACTCAGTGCCTTATTCAGTCTTCTCTCCCTCTCTCCACTGCTGTAGCTGGACCCTTTGCCTTCACTGCCTCTGAGAGCTGCACATCCCAGCATGGCTAAAACAGCAATGGGTAAGAAAACGCCTCTCTTTTTCTTCAGCCAGTACTACAGCCACTGTCTCCTAGGTCTGCTACCTACACTGGGTGTTCTTCTCCCTCTCCCAAAAGTTTAGGGAAAAAAAAATCAAGAGAACACTGAACATATTTTTAATTTCATTGATCAGAGAAAAAAAGGAGAGGGTGGGTGGGACATGGGGCTGTTTTAGTATCCTAACCAGAGATCGGATTAATTATATACTGATGGGTGAGGTCGGCACAAAAGCACAGCATAATTTTTAAACGGTTTTCATTATTTTAAAGGTGAATATATATATATATATATATATATATATATATACACATATATATTATACAGATATAGATATTATATATGTGTATGTGCATGTGTATATATGTAAATATATACAAAAGAAAGAAAGAAAATAAAAACAAAAACGAACGGTAAAGTTATCCCTGTAGTCAGTATGCCTCCACCCATCCCCGCCGGCCGGAGTCAGCGCTCCCCTCTGCCTCTGAAACCGCGTGGGGAGAAGAAAAGAGGAACCGGGAAGAGGCACCGCCGCCCGAAAGGGGCTCGGCGCGGGTCGGGGGCTGCGGGCGGGGCCGGGCCGGGCCCGCGGTGCCGGGCGGGGGGGGCTGCGGCGGGGCGGACCCTGCCAGGCGCGCACTGCGGCCGGCCGCGCCCAGCCCAGCCCAGCCCAGCACGGCGCGGGGCTGCGGGAGGGGGCGAGAAGGAGCCGCCGCTCGGCGTTGCCCCGGCGCTGCCCGCACCTGCAGTCTGCCGGGGGGGGGGGGGGGGCGGGGGGCCGGCTGAAGTAGGTCACTGCATCACGGAGAGCTGGTCTGCGCTAGCAGTGCCCGCCCTGCTCTCTCTCCCGGGGGGCAGCTGCCGGGGCTGTTGTTACCTCGCGTTTTCCAGCGGCAGGGAGAGCATCCCCCTCCCCCGCAGGAGCCGCGCCCTGCCGCCGCGGCGCGCCGCCCGCGCCGCCCCAGCCCACCCCGCCGGGCCCCGGGGCGGCCGGGCGGGGCGCGGCTCCTCCGCCAGCCCCGACCCCGGGGGGCTCCCGGGTCTTGGGGAGCGCATTCCCGTCGGGGTCCTGCTGGTTCTGCTCGTCCTGGCAGGAGCGAAGGGCGGTAGCCCCGCATTGGCCCCTTTGTTCGAGGGAGGCTGCTGGGTAGGGTGGGTGAAAAAATCCCAGTGAGGGTGTGGAAGAAGGAGAGGGAGAACAGTCTTGGGGTCGGGCTGCTGAAAGCGTCCAGTCCCTTAACGCTCCTTAGGGATGGTTTTTGTTGGTTTGGGGTTTTTTGGGATTTCTTTTTTTCTTTTCTTTTTGAAGAGGAAAGAGGCTGGACCTGCATTTGACGCATTCAAATTCAAGTTTTCACAATCATTCACCATTAATGTCATGCACACGCAAATCCCACAAAATAAGGATGAAGTGCTCCTAATACAATTAGTGTCCTCCCCAAGAAGCAAATCCTGTTCAAATTTTTATTTGTGGATATTCTTGTTTTCACTCTTCATCGCACTGCACGAAGTTACACCAAACCCTTCTGGCACCGGCTGAAACCGATGCATTACACCAAAGCATTTATCTGAATGCTGATGTTCCGCTCCCAAGGAACAATTGGTGTGGATTGAAAGCATTCTAACCCGGCTGTGGCACCCTTGGGAACAAGCATGAGACAGCTGTAGATGCAAACAGAGGAGGGAAGTGAGGGTTGTGGGAGCCTGGCCAGCCCTGCAGTGCCGAGCACACCGTCCCCTCGCCACTGCAGCAATCCGGTAATCAGTATTGATAATTTGTAGTCGGTCGGGGACTTAGCGCTGCAGAAGGCCTATTAGGAATTCCGTCACAAGGGAAGGAAGGGCTCCTCAGCCTGGTGCTAATGATCTCTCATCACACAAGCACAAAGATTTCTGCGGCAAGAGTGATGCCAGGAATCATTAGGTTTACCCAGAGACAGAGGGACTGTGTGGCGCCTGTTTGTCTGTTAATCCCTCGTTAACGAGCCACCTATACCAGCTATAAAAAGCCGCGCAGCCACCTAGCTCCAGTTTCCAAGAATACTAATTACAGCAACATTCAACTAGAAAATTAAAGTTATTTTATTAAAAGCATCTTCCATCCTCACAATTTCTTTGAACCATATTCTTCCTTGTTATAGTTACAAATAGACAAAATTTGTATCTAGACAGCCTATAAGAATAAACCACTTTGTTTCAAGAGTTTTACAACAAAGCAACAAATTTTATCTTCATGTGGAAAAATAGATGCATTCTCAGTAATGCACATTTCCTGTTAGGGCTAAATGAGCTACATTTGTTCTGTACTCAAACTTTACCCAGTAGAACACTGAAAGAACTCAGAGTGCCTGATTTTTTTCCTGTTGAGCACCAGATTTTGCAAACTGGCAAAAAAGGCTAGGTCCTGCTACCATTGGAGCCAGCAAAACATTTCTAATCAGCTTAACCCAGCCCACTATTATGTTTCTGGCACTGGTCCAGCAAGGCACTTAATCAGATGTCTGAGCATGTGAATAGTCCTACTGGCTTTGGACAGAACTCTTCACATAACTTAGGTTAGGCAGATGCTAAATACCTTGAACAAGCCTATGTTTATATTCTGCCATAGAAAGCAAAATTAAGCCTAATTTTCTATTAAGCTGTGCAAAATAAAAGGTTTTCAGGGAAACCTCCTTTTACTTACATAGGAGTTTCAACAGCTGCAAGAACTTCTGGAGATCATTACACTCTGAATGCCCACAACATTCTTCTTTCTGTTTAGTTTACATAGTACATGAATGATGCATGCCATACCAGCATCTTTCTTTGAGTTTTCTTTAAGTGTGTCTTTTCTTGAAATTCCATGTAACTAACATGACTACAGAAATTCTGGGGGCTTTTAAACTTCATCCTCCCCCTGACACCATCTTCCACATGAATTATGTATTGGATAGAGGGATTCCTTCATGCCTTAAGCTCACAAGCAAACAGGATGTCTGTTACTTTGCCCTGATTTATGACCCTAAATCAGGGTCACTACAGACAATTAGGCCACATATCTGGTTTGATAAACTTACTTAGTGTAAGGTAAATAGATGGCAGTGTGAAGGTGAAGCAGTCTGTGATGCCACTGGAACTAAAAAAGTGTTTGAAACCATTATTTAATTTTTTCCTTGTGGGGTTTTATTTAAAGAATATTTATTGTTTATCTTCAGATGACCATCATACAGAAAATCTCAGTCCTGATTATGGTTCTGGTTTGTTTTATAGGAAGTTGTTTAACAGAAATACATGGGGTATGTGTTAATAGTGTGTTAGAAGTGATTTCATGTCAACTCCTTTGAGATAGCCAGGAACACTGTAAGGCGAGAAATGGGTGGGATTATGAGGATACAAGAATTGAGGCAGCCCCATGCTCCCTCTTTGTCAGATAAAACATATCTGAGTGAGACTGATTAAACCATTATAGAAGTGCTTCAGAGTTGCTCTTCTACTTCGTCATTCACATTTTAGTTATAAGCTCACACCTCCATTCTTAGCTCGATGGATGCAAGGCCACTGCTAAGTTTTTCTGTTATCTGAGTGCTACATTATTGTTTTATCTCGTATATAACATACATATGAAGTAATAAATAAGTGTATGGTTGTTGAGTTTAACTGGTTCCATTATTTTAGTAAGTAGCCTTTTTTTACTGCATAGGGGCAAGAGTCCTGCCTCTGATCTGCCACTACACTTAAAACAATGGCTTGATCGTCAACGATTGCACATGAGTAGTCATCTGAATATCAATGGCAATGGCAAGCTTCAAGTTAAACTACATATGGCTAAGTGCCAGGCTGAATTTGGACTGAACACGCTTCTTTCCAGATTATTCAGTTTTTAGCAGAAGGTTTTAAACTTCCCCTTAAAAAATAAATAAACACACATCAGCTCTGAATTATTTCCAACTGTCACAAAATTACATGTCTGTAAAAAGGAAGTTACTTTAAGAAAGAATGAACATAGGCAAGAGTTAGAAAGTTATTTATTGTATCATAATGTTGGCAGAAATGTGATTTGACTGATACCACTCTTCCAAATTTTTTGAAGAACTAGGAGAAGAAATCGCAGAATATGCTGAGTTGGAAGAGACCCATCAGGGTCACTGAGTCCAACTCCTGGCCCTGCACAGAACCATCCCCAAGAGTCACACCATGTGCCTGAGAGCATTGTCCAAACATTTCTTGAACTCTTGTCAGGCTGGTGCTGTGACCACTTCTCTGTGGAGCCTGTTCCAGTGCCCAACAACCCTCTGGGTGAAAAAACCTTTTCCTAATATAATTTTGATGTGATAAGGAAACTGAAGTGGTAATATTTCAGTTAGTTTATTTGTTCTGTGAACTTTTATTACTGAGCTAATATAAAAATGTTGGTAAGTAAAATTTACTAAAGAACTGAAGTTAACACCTATTCACATTCTTTTCTTGGTTTTTAAAGATTTGATTACTCTTCCTGCTATTGAGAATTAAGACAGGAATAATTTTAAAAACAGTCCATATGGCTAAGGATTTATATTGCCTCATAGCAGTTCTTTACTTACCCTGAGGTGTACAGGCAGGAGATATAGAATATCATCTACTTCATTTTCTTATGGAAGATATCCCATAACACACTGAGGAAATAAAAATAAACTTCAGCAGCTTGAACACTTCCAAAATGTTCTCTCACCTCCACCTCCATTAGCATCACCTCTTTGTCCCAGTATAAGCTCTAGTTAGGCTAAAAACTTCCCTGTTTAATAATGTAATCCTGTGGTTCATTCACATAGATTTTGTGAATTTGAATTTTCTTTAATTTATTATTCAAGACTGGAATTTTTTTTACTATTGGTATTTGTTCAGCAATAGTACATTTCTCTAGATCACATTTTGCACATCTATTTTTGACTATATATAGTGTGTAATCTAATCTTATGGTTAGATTTATCTCAGATGACATTTATATTAATTTCTTTAGAAAAGAACTCTCCATTTTCAAATTAATAACATTAATTTGGAAAAACAAAAAAAACCTCATTACAAAAGAGAGATGAGGCACTCATATCCAGCAATGTATTTAGATAGTGTTTTAGCCTTCAAAGACTATACAGCATTAACTAATTAATTCTCCTAATTGCTTGCAGTGAGAAGTCAGCATTATTCTGTAGTCTAAAATAATGGGAGAGCAGAAGGCTCCCATGACAGATCAGTCTGGGCAATACTTGACCCGTGCAGCATTTTCATGTAGGTCTAATTTAACAACCTTATTACAGGCAAAAGAGACAAAGAGATGCTCAGCACTCCTGAAAAATAACAAACCTTAGGAGTCCTAAAGTAGGCATCCAAAAATGGTGTCACACCACATAATTGATATAGTTGGAAAATTGACTCACTAAAAGCTTTGCTGAAGCTAGTAAAGCAAAAAAAGCTGAACATAAGGGACTGAGGGTGGCATCTGGCCCTGTGACCAGTGGGCAAAGAGAGGGAGTCTAAATTTGCCTTTCAGCTCAGGGTATCAGGCTTCAAAACCCTTAATCCTGGCACTCGCAGTAGTTCTGCCCAAAAGGACAAGCAAATGGTACATCATGAAGTGGCAGTGCTTGCTTACCTCTGCAGTAACTACCTTCAAAAAATCCACTGTCAGTTCTCCATATGAGTCACCTTTATAAGCAAAGAACTATTGCCGTCCTCAGGTGGCCTGTAGAGAACATGCCTTCTTCAGCATTTATCCATATAATGGATGGTAGATGAACCAACTTTGCAAATGAGTCTTGCCTCACTGGAGCTAATGGAGTACAGTACAGCCACTGGCCTCAGCACAACCAGCTGGTCTTTAGCCTATGGGGACGCAGAAACTGGCAGCTGTTTTGAAGGAATGGCTGCTATTCGCAATTCTTTCTAGGCTACACACAATCTTCACACTCTTCTATGGATACAGTCTGAGGTGGTGTTGGTTTTCATTCAGTTTAAAAGTACTGTTGATCCCACTTGGAAGGGTGGGTCCCCATGGGGAGTCTCAGCCAGCAATTCTACCGTGGACAGGTATCTCAGTCCTGCAAGGTGCTGGGTAGCCATGACTGCAGTGCAGACAGTACCTGTTCCTCTAGTTGCTCAGAACTTTTCAAAAATGGACAAAAACTGCTTTGGAGACCTCAATCCACGTGGACCTGCATCCTGAATAAAAAAAAAAAAAAAAAAAAAAAAAAAAAAAAAAAAAAAAAATTGATGGATGTGTAAATGCTGTCTTCCTGGGAGCTAAATACTTATGACATCATGTGTGTGACAAATACCAGCATACAAAGCTGATCTTAAATGATTTCATTTTATCTTCTGCTTATGTTTTTATTTTTCCTGTCTTCTAATACATAATTTAACCAATGAAGTAAATTTAAGCTATTTCTGCCAGGATGTGCAGTTAAATTGGTGCACAGCTTCTGCACAAAATATTAGGCTTTGTGAATATATTCAGAAATGTTATTTTTCTAAGTTATAGCTTCAAATCCAAGCAGTTAATAAATAAATTATGATTTATGCATTCATTCTAATGCACAAAACCTATCACTGTTGTAGCAGTTTATTGTGTGAACTTGTGATCCTTCACAGACACAACCACAAAACGGGATTGTTAGGAGTTTTTCATCAATTTTGCCTCAAGCAGTGTTTTAGTTTGGAGAGGTGACTGAGGATAGGGTTAGTAAATCACTTGTGGGGAGATACAGGCATGGCTGTACCTCCACAGCACACAGGGAGAGGTCAGCACCTCTGCCTATGGTCAAGGTCTGCCCAGAGCAAATGTACTCATAATTCCGTGACCCAGAGGAAAATGCCAGGAGGAATGGTGAGACTTCATCGGTCCCTTGGACTCTTCACACACAGCCTTAGAGAAGCCCTGTCTCAGTCTCTTCCATTGTGTTGGGTGGAGAAAAAGATGTGGCAATGAGTGCACTCCAGCCCCTGAGCCAAACAGCTGGTGGTTGGCCTGCAGGTGTGGTGCTGGGATGTGGTAGCTCTTGTCCCTGTGTGCCCTCCTTCCTCACAGAATGCCAGAGCCACCAAGCTGTGTCTTCTTTCCACTCCCATGGGAAGAACGTCATGCTGGAGAGAGGATAAGAGAGCACACAGGAGGGCAGATGACCTACACCTAGGAGCTGGGGATCCCAGGAGCATTGCTGGATTTTGCATGATATGGCAAAATAGAAACAGTTGTGGAAGCAGCAAATAGGACCTGAGCTCCTTTGGGTGACAGGATGCTTTGTCTTGAATGGAAATTTTGAGAGTTTGACCTCAGCTCTGTCATTTCCCTGTCAAAGATGTCACTGTAGGCAGTTGCTCCAACGGGCAGGAGTAAGACAGCCACAGCTACATTTTAAAACTGTGGCTTGCTCCTGTGTTTATGAAGAACCCTATGCTAGCTATGTGTGCCACACGCTCCCAGAAAACAGGCTACACAGATGTCTGCAGAGGACTGACTGGCTGTGAGCTGGAGGAACACGCAATTCCCAATGTTAATGGCTTAAACATTTCAAGTCTGAGCTATCCTTGCTCATCCAAAGTTTAGCACCCTACAATGCACACCAATTTAAAGAGCACAGATTGTGGCTTTCTGTATTCTCATGACCTCTCCTCATCTGTGTAGGAATTTCTAGGATCCAGATTCTTGATTTAGAAACCTGAGTTTTCTTAAGCATAATTTTAGGCACCTAGTTCCTTTATTGGATTTATAGGCTAATCATTTTATGACCTGACTTTCTTCTCTTTAAGATGGGGATAATTGGGTACTTACCTCTGAGCTGGGATGTGAGGTTATGTTCCATACTGCGTGAAAATGTGTAACCATGCTCTGATGTTATAGAAGTGCCAAAATCCATACTGATCAGATTAAGAAGCAGAGCAACTTACCTGCTAAAGCTGTATTAGCATTCTGTGCTATTGAGGTACTTTTTTATAATCCTTAGGGAATTTCTTAGGTAAATTAAAAATAATGATGTGTGTATTTTATGCTACTGAAGGCACAGAGTTCTACAAATATAGAATTTACCCTAAGCTAAGGTACACTCTACCTGAAGGTAGATGAAGTATCTTCTAATGCTTAAGGTTTTTACATTTAAGTATATTCACTAATTTCTAAGTAGCTATAACTTTTGATCTTGATGCTATTTTCAATGCTTTCAAAATTGCTGAAAACACTAATTGTCCTTTTGGACTAAGATTTCTGATATATACATACATGTTCAAATTCATTCTCTGGTTTCCAGTAGGATGACTCTATATGTCATTTTATTAGTAGAGCTCCCTGAAGTGACTAATATCACAATGGTTATTATTTTTGTTAAAAAAAGGCTGTGGAGACCACAGACATGTCAAAGATGCACAAAAATTTTTAGCAACATTGCTATATGAAAGTGTAGCAAAAATTACCTTTTTTGGTTTACTAGTATTTTTTGTACTGCAAATCCTCCAGTTACCTGAATGGAGCTGTAAGAAAAGTTGCATGTACCTAGAAAATATTAAAACAAATGCATGAATCAATATCCATAATTTTTCAAAGACATTTTTGGAAGTGAAATTCACTTCTGTAACTCATTTTATTAGTCTGTTAACTATTTTGATATATTTGTTGCTTACTTTATTAATGTGAAAAGAAGGGGTAGGCTATGTCACTCAAGTCATATTTATATCACTTGAATAGACCTTCTTTGTCTCCAGGTGCTGGTGTTTATTACATAGATGTAATACAAAAAGCTGTTTCTAAGCTGATATTTTTTTCTATGTGCTCAGATATTTTTTGATGCTGTCAGGACTGCAGTTAGGGGGCTTTCAATATTATATGCTGTAAGAAGGAATGAAGCCCTGATTCCTGATTTAAAAACCTAAATGTTTAATATTTGTCAACAAACCACTTGTTCTTAAGGCAAATAACTTCTTGCTGGGAAATGATGTTTTAAGTCTAAATATCATAATTTTCCAAGTAAAATATCAATAATGACTTCTTAAGAAAAGTAATAGTAAGGTATTTATTTTAAGCTGCACAGACAATTCAAGTTACTCTTTTTTTTTTTTTTTTTTTTTGCAGTGAAACATTAAGAAGGGAAATATCTTATTTAGGGAACCATACTGCATTTGATTAACAGTGTAAAGTATTTCATCTTCTTGTTGTGAGAGGCCTGAAAAACAGGAATAAACATGACAGAAGTACTTTCAAGTCCTCTGCAAAATTGTAATTATCAGTTTGCATCATTTGCCAGTGCTGTTCTAGAGGTCTCATCTCTGCTGGCATCCTGGTTTCTGCACAAAGATGCAACGGGTCTGTCAAGGGTAAAAATTGCAGTAAGAGCAAATACTGAACCCGTGCAGCAAAATGAAGGCATTTAGATAAGCAAACAGGCAATCTACAATACGAAGGTTGTAAAATTATATTTAGTGCACTTCTATGTAGTTATACAAACAGCATTTGCAAGATTTAAAAAAAAAATTAAGAAAAAGTATCGTGGAAACAGAATATTGTATCAGATGGACCCCAGTCTGTCCCTGAAGTGTGACTACTATTTTTATAGCCTTTTAATGTAATTTGTATGTAGGGGAAAGTCTGAGATAGCAGTTAGGAAAATTTCTATTTGATAAAACTCTCAATGTTCTTGTGAACAATCTACCATCCTAATCAGTTTCCCATCTACTCCATCCCCATGACCTACTGATTTCCAGTCTGATCCATTTCCTTGGCACCCTTTCCCTGTTTTTCTTAACCTAGTTTCATTATCCAGTCAGTCAAGTGTTACCCTCATTCTTGATCCAGTTTCAGTCATCCTATTCCCTGACTGACTTTTCCTGCTTGGATTTCCTTCTTTTTTTTTTTTTTTTTAATTTGTCTGCTCTTGGCAGTTACTTCCATGACGCAGATTCAGCTCTCGTCTCTTCACACAGTCGCTCCATTCTTGTAGTCCTTCACACTTCTGTGAGGTTGGAAGGGGAGGAATTGAGACCACAGGATAGTTGTTTCCTCTTTTATGTCCAGTTTCCAGTGCTTCTCTGGTCCATAACATCACTCTCAGCCCATGTGGAATCAGAATCCGGCACAAAGTGGCTTGAGAAACTGGCTGTAAAGCTTGGATTTGTGTCTCTCAGACAAGGCTGAAGGCTGAAATCTGATGTTTCACTGACTTATTCCATGGCCGGGCCTGGACAAAATTTTCATATGAAGAATGATTCACTGGTACAAAGCACTAGAACCTTTTAAACAAGTACAATAACCACTAGCTTACCCACACACATCTATTTTTCCGTAGTGATCATCACAGGAATAGTGAAATGTTTTTAGATAAAACCTTCTCCAAAATTCAGGAAGAAGCAGCCTTCCAGCCAAGAAAACTGTAGAGCAAATTGTAGTTTAGAAATGTGAGTTTCAGTGGAAGGACATGTTTTCTAATGCAGTGGGAGGAACAAAGTGGCACAAGGTGGGAAATAGCAATGGCTGACAGTGTTGCACATTTTAGTGGCTAAGATGTGCAAAGGCCGGGAACATCAGCCTTGACAGAATTAGATACTAAACCAGTAAAAGTCTGTGGGTGAAGTAGACTCATGTTGATTTACATCTGATGAACCTATTTTTCCCCCTTTGAAACTCCCACAGCATTAACTTAGGAGGAAACATCACCTTTATTATTTTTTAAAAATCATGTAAGAGCCAGCTACACTAAAAAAAACAGGAGAATTTTATTATTCAGAAAAAGAAACTTCTTTTTCTGAATAATAACTTTCTGAAACTTTCTTTTTCTGAAAAAGAACTTGATCGTATAATGAAAAAGACAGAATAGGCTGTTACTAATTGACATTTGGGGATGTCTAACTCCTGCTACTTTTAGAACATATTAAAAATTCTATGGACAATCCAGTTCTGGAAATTTGATAAGTCTGTTGTAAAGGACAAGCTGAACAACAAAGAAGTTCTGATTTGCTGTTAATGGCAGATTGTTGATGCTGGTGCACAGTGCCCTGAAAATCTTGCTATTGCAGGATCCTTTTTTTTTATTCTAAATGAGACAAACACCCTTACACCAACAATCAGTGGAGCATCTCTGCAGGGATCAGCTCCACATGTGGTTAATTTAATAGCAGAGCAGTGTCTCTGAATTCATCAAGATTTTCTTTTAAGTGGATGCTGGTATTGCAGAAAAAATAGAGAGGCACAGACAGAGACAGCTGCAGAGAGAGGGATAGACTGACAGAACAAATGTACTCTAGAAATTTTCAGTAATATTTTGGGATGAGAAAAATACCACTAAATTGAAAAACAGTAAAAAAGAGGGAAGGAGAAGAGAAAGATGAAAAAGAGAGGTGGGTCATGAAAGATTTAATTGGGAGCAGTCAAGTTCCCAAAAGTTCATATAAATTGCTTTAGCATAGACATTTATGCAATAATTTTACATCTTCAAAAATCAAAATGCTTTTATTATGCAAATCTGAGAAAAGCTACTTAAAACACAGGCCACTTCACTGCAAGCAGTAGTTTTTGTTCTAGTTTTATTGTAGCATCAATTGTAATAAAAATACCCCACCAGCAAATGTTCCCTCTCAGCCAATTTAATAAATTCTGAATAATATACTAATTTCTTTGCACCTTCAGTATGGTTTCCAAGAAGAGGCATCATTCTTTATCTTTCTTTTTTTTTTTTCTTGTTAATTTTATACATCTTTTGGTTAGCATACTCAATAATATTTATAATCTACACCCAGCCATGATAGAGTTTATATGCTGTTGAGAGCTATCATTATTTTCATTATGGAAGCAATCAGATGTTTGCATGTATGCATAAAGTCATGGCAGGATACAATAGTAGAAGCATAAATCTGGTAATTAGTAGTAATAACTGCACAGATTGTTTAGGCAAAGGTCACAGAGAAAACTCTTAAAGCCACAGAGTGACAGATGTGTGTCATATGGAATGGTTTGTTTCTGTCATTTCATGAATTTGAGCACCTCATATAGTGTGCTCACTACCTTAAGCCACCTATTTGCCCAGTTATCCCCCACCTTCCTGATATCCCGCCACTGGACTTTCACATGTTCCTCCCTGTCACTCTTAAATTGGGGGATCCAAAACTGGATGTAGAACCTCAGGTGCAGCTCCACAGCACCAAACACCTTCAATCAAAGGTGAACCCAACCCCTCCTGCTGATTCACGTACACCTCTGCTTCTTCTCTCTGTCTTCCAAACCTGGACATTTAAAAGAAAGATTGAAGTAATAGAAAAAAAAAAAAAAAAAAAAAAAAAAAAGAAAATAAAAAAAGAAAATTAAAAAAAAAAACCTCTCCTTTGTGAGACTTTTGGAGCCAACATACACATGTTGAATTTATTTCTGCAAACTTACTTATTTTTTATTATCCATTCCTATTTTGGTTCTTGCACTTCATCCTTCAGCATTGACAGTTATGGGTTTAGGAACCCATCATCTGAAGCCTCACTTGGGCATTTCTACTTTTTTTGGACTGTGGAGAAGACTAACAGAAAATTATCTTAGTCCTTTCAATGTTGTAAAAATAGATTTCCACACTAGCCCCAGCTTCTAGATTTGGTGACCTGCCAAAAGATACTTCTCCTAGTCATTCTGCTGCCCACTTGTTAGCAGAAAACACCAAGTGAAAAGATGAATTTTACAGAATCTGCTTTCTATCAACATGGTTGGTGAGGGAATTGCTGTCATTTTTGCTTACTCTGTGCAGTGCTTTCAAAGTCCTTCAAAACCTGAAGACATTATTTTTTGAATCAAAGGATTTCTCCAATGATAAACATGCCTTTGATAGGCTTTCTACATAGGGAGGCTGTTTTAAATTAGGTATGACATTTCTCTAAACCCAGAAATTTCATCCTTTGTAATATCTCATAATTAAATACAGCCTCTTACACCCACATATACTCACTGAGTAGACTTAAAATTGTATAAAAACATTTACATTCTGATAGTCTTTGTTATGAAAAAGGCGAATTAAGCCATACAACATAAAGCATCAGAGTAACACAGTTTCCATTATCACACCTCCTTGGGGTGGATTTAAAGCAAAATCATCCACAGTTATGAGTTATGTCAACAGGCAAAATCTAATATCAAACAGTTTTATATGGAAACTCAGAAGTTATTTACTAGGAGCTTATTTTGTTCTGGCATTCAAATTTAAAATACTACTGTTAATTAACACAATTATAATGTGTGTCCCATTGTATAATTGCAAGGATTGGGGTTCTTCCTTTGTAAGGAATCTACTTTCACATGTCATTTGCAATTGTGTGCAGAAAGCAAATTTTATAAAGAAAATGCCTTTGCTCAGACTGATGAGACATTCTTATTTTAAAATGTCCCACAAAATTAAAATTCCACTCAAAACCCAGAAGTAAATTGGATTTTCCAGACTGCCTCCTTTCACTGTCTTTTGCATTTTGACATTTGGTCGGTAATCATGGCAGCCATTAAGAATGATTGTGCAGCATAAAGATGCAGTTACACATATTTGGTTTTGGGTTAAGAACATTAAATACATGGGAATTGCTCAAAATCAACAAATAAACTTATACAAATCACGTTTTATATATATATATGTATATATACACACATATACACACATATATACTTTTTTATGCATAGATATATATAAACTAACTAATTAATGATTATATATGTTTTGTTTTCAGACCCTATAAAATTTGTTTTCTAGCCTATATGGAATTATTAGTTTTGAAAGATACTATCTACAGCACTCACAGTAGTATATTTTCTCTTAAATAGATTCTTTTGGTATTTGTGGTGTAAAAATAACTGCAATAGGTTTTGCACTCAGTGCAATGACTCAACAAGCAAGGAACACATTTAATTATTGGAATGCAAAGAATGAGAGTTCAACCCTACAAGAAATCGTAATTGCATTTATATCATATCATACAAACAAAAATTTTTACTTAGCTGATTGCCCTGCTTCTTTTTTTTTCTTTTTTTAGAGAATTTTTTTTAAAGGTACATTGCAATTTATTTGGCTTATTGTTCTGAGCCTCAAGACACAACTAAATATTATTTTGGCCTTCATCAGTTCAAAACAAAATTTTGAAAATGCTGGAAGACATTAAAGGTATCTGCACTTTGGAATGGTACAGGTTAATGATGTGTTTAAAAAAAGTATATGAGTTATAAAAAATGTCACATTTTATATCAGAGCTACAGTTCTGTTAAAACCATGTGCATAACTGAGCCAGAAAAATGGCAGGAACCAGCTTGTCTGATAATGGAAGCTGTCACCGTAGTAATCTATCTCTGGTCCCTTGATTGAGGTACTCCACAACAGCTGAATGATGAAAACAGAAAAAGTTGCATTCCTTATCCATTCTTTCCTAATTGCTTGCTTTTCCTGAACCATTTTGTGCCATTCCTTTCCTTGATGGTGTGTCAATGGCTTGCTTTCAAAACACGGGGGTAGTTCTGCTAAAATTTGCTTTCTGGAGAAGCTCGGTATGAACAATTTGTCTGTAATCTCAGCACAGAGGCAAGGAGAGGGATTTCATCATATAATACCAGGTAGAAGTCCAGAAAGGATCTGTGTCCAGATGAGAAGAAACAATAGCAGAACTCCGATTTCCATCGGAGATCGGCAGTATGCAAGGTTATGTCATTAGTCTCCAAACATGATAAAACAATAGACAGCTTGGAGTAAAATGACAATGTCAAGTGTCAGTGGGTGGTGGATGGCCAGGTGATGCATGACCAGGAAGTGTTTGTGGGGCTGACATAAAGGGATAAGGGTGATGCAAATTTAAGTCAGTGGAAGCTTCTGAAAACATCACAAGGAAAAACTAAATAAGTGCCTCTGTTCCAAATACACGTGGATGACAGTGAGATTCGGATAAATAAAATACTGGCAGCCAGCTCTCTCACACCCTGTTCTAGTAACCCAGTCTTATTGTGCTGGAACAGAACCCGTAGTGTGATTCATACCTTGGGAAGATGCTGTCTGATCATAGTAGGCTGCGTGACTAAACCATTGCCAGTCTATTTCATTATATTTGATTTGCATCCTCCCTCAAGAGGCTGTTTCACCAGACAGCACCTGCATTGCCTGCAGCACTTGCAATGAGGACTTGTCACTTATACAGAATTCAGGAGAGCTCTGTTCCCCAAGAAGCTTTCCTACAGAATAGGTCTGTGACTCAAGGCATTTATTTTTTCATATCTGTGACATTTTATCCCCCGGCATCCCTTGCCTCCCCTTCTCACACCATAAGCTCTTTGGCAAAGGGTGTTTGCATCTGACAAATTTTTACAGAAAGTAGCACAGATCTCAGCTGGGCCCCCGCATACTCCCACAAAGGGATGACGAGATGACCTTAAGAGCATGCTGGGAGGTAGCAGCCATCTCTGATAGCCTAGTCCTGGGTGTTCTGCTGGGTTCTCTGCTTGAGACGCCAGAGGAGTTTGGAGTGCTTAACACAAGGACAGTCCACATTCAGGAAAACTGTAACACTTCCCACCAGTGCTCGGTTCTACACCAAGCTGCAGACACGCTGCTGCTGTGGTGGCGAAGCCTGCATGCTGCTGAGGGAAAGTGGGCTTCTTACAGGCTTGGCAGCTTCCAATCTGTACCTCACTTCTCCCCACCCCGTACTTTAGAAAGACACTGAAGAAGTTCCAGCTCCTTTGCACATCCTTCCCTGGTGCTTCAGCCAGCATGGCCCCAGAACCAAGCCAAGCGCCACAGGAAACAGCTGGGCTCAGGGAGGTCCTGAGCACTACCTGTCCACTTCTGAGGGAAGGATCAGCAATCTGAGGTTGCCCCATTGCAGGGAGATCCTGAAGCAAACTCAACTATGCTGATGTTAGGGAAGGCAAGTACAGTTGGTAGCCCCCGTCACAGGAACGCTGAGACAAAATAACTTGCATACAGCAAGGCTGGCACGTTGAGAAGAGTCTTGGAAATCCTTCTACTTCCCTGGCCTTCACATATGTACATGAGGACTCCTGAAAACACTGCTTTTTAGCCTGGATGTAGATGGACATCCTGGTTCAGTGGTGCCTACCAGGAGGGATCTTCAAAGCCATGTTAATGGAAACTTTGGAGTGAAATATCTGGCTTTTTAAGCCATTTTATATGTAACCTGTCTCAGAAGTGTAAAAGAGATTAATGTCTGTGTCATGGTGAAAGGGTATGTCACAACCCTTCAGGCATACAATACAAAAGAAATACATTACACACCATGAGTACTAAATCATGGCAGGCAAATCCACCCATTCAAAAACTCCAGAGATCAAGGTTTTGTTTCTTAAATCATTCATATAAGACTCTAAGTGATAAATCAGAAGAGAGGGATTTTTCTTGAGAACAGGAAAATTAGTGATAGAATCAAGCCCAGAACAATGCATGGAGAATCCTTGCTACTTCTCTAGCAGGAATCCTCAGCTAAAAGTAAAACAGATTTTTCTGTAAGGCATGACAGAGCCAAACTTGCTACAATGCCAATCAAAAGAAGCTGTTTGCCCCAGGTGCAGGTATGTAACAAAACCAACAACAGTTCTTGAGCAGGTGAGGTGTGCCAAATAAGGAAGGTTATTTCCTCCTGGTCTTGCTGCTTTCCTCCTGGTGCTTGCTAAAAGCCTATTCACTTTTTTTTCATCCAGTCCACATTCAGGAAAATTATTTTGGTTCAAATCATCCCATAGCTGAATTTCCACAGACTTTTTTGCTTCCAATGAATACAGGAGACAGTGGATAGCAGAATGGCTCCTGGTTGGGGCTGCCTTAAAAATTTTCAGATTTTGATGTTTGTGTGACTTTCACACTTACATGATAATCAGAAATTATCTGTGTCTCTGGCAGCCTCTTATGAAGGTAGGTGTAAGATCAGCATCTTAAACATCAGTATCCTGCCAAATCATCTGAATAACAGGGTTTGAACTTCTGACTGCACAAAAATTAAACAGTCATGTTCAGTTAACGAGCAGGAAATAAAGCTTAGGACTACTGTAGCCTTTAAGTTCATTCTTCACTCTTCATCCTCCCCATTGTCTTCAGAGTCTGTTTTAGTAACTTATATCCTTTCCTACACAGAAAGCTCTGTCGGAAGAAGAGAGAAAACTGGGGGAAGACTGATGGGATGTAGAGGTACAGAGGGAAATATGGTGAAGAGATGCCTTATAAAGGCAATGCAGACCTTAAAGAAGGCTGTGTTTTCCCCTTGTGGAAAAAAAAAATCTCTGGACTTTTTGTTTTCACCTTGAAGTTTTCTTAAGTTCAAACAAATTTCAAGAGGGCCACAGTCCTCTATATTAGTACTGGCTCCTTGGCCTTCCCCGCAGTCCCAGAGGACTTTTGGAACTGAACTGCCAAGGGCTTCTTCATGCCAGCATGATGCATGGGCTCTGCAAAGGGGTGGCTCAGAAGAGAGTGCAGCATCTGGCTCTGCCACGGCCATGGACCAGTTTCTGCAGAGTTGAAGAAGGAGGAGCTAGGCCATGGCTTTCTTGTCTTGTCTTCCCATGTTTCTGCCAGCACAAAGTGTGGTGAGGCTGTGGGGCCCCGAGTGCACCAACAGGCTCTGAACAGGCACATGTCTGCTGTATTCCTTCCACACTAGAAGGAAATGTGTGTGTTTTCATTTCAGTGACTAGAAAGCACAATGTAACTGCAACAAAGCATCTGCATCAGTGTTTGTTTTGAGTAATCATGATAAAGTTGTTTTTTTCAAATTCAAAAAACCCCCTTACATCAAAATCTCATTTTGGAAATGGGTTTGCATTAGCTCAACAAAGAAGTCCCATTAACTCATGTCACAGATGACTGTAGTAGTTAGGGTTCAGTGAATAGGCTTTCTCACTGTTTCAGCAGTGAAAATTACATGAATTGAAATAATACAAAATAGTAACTTTACATCTTAACATTCTGACATCATAAAGCAAGCAAAGACGTTTGGCTCTACCCACGCACAGTAAGTAACAACCAAAGACATGGTACCTGAAGTAGTCCAAAAAGCTAGTCATGACCAGTGATAGATTAGGTTGTAAAATTAGGAGCAATTTTTAATGAGACTTGTGCCACTCTTCAATCTGCATGTTTGCATGCATTTGTATCCCTGCACTAGAGGTTCAAGAAAACCATTACTGGACAGTCTTTCCATAAGCAAACAGCTTCTTGTGTATTCCACGGGATGGGTTTTCCAGCCAGATCCTGTGCTGTAACCTGAATTATGCTGTGGAAATGGTATGCCAGGCCTTGCACTCGATGACAGGGCTCATTGGTAGAATCTGACACAGTCTTAAGAAGAAGCTGAAGGTCAGATCTGTTGCTTGCATTAGGTTTTTTTGTGTATTTGAAGAACTGATGCTACAGTGATCCCTGATTTCATGGCCACTCTTTTCTTTTATGGATGACACTAATGTTTGAGTCCCTCCCAAAGCATTATAAAGACTTTTGCTAAAAGGGTCTCATGTTGGAGAGAATAAACTGGATTATATTTCTGCCAAAACCCAGGAACATTAATGAGGGTTACAGAAATTAATGCCTAAAACTATTTTTTCAAACTCCCAGTTGCCACAAAGGCAGATTAGAGCTGTCCCAAGTTCTTCCTATCTTGTTTTCTGGGCATATTGTAGGAAATTCTAGAGTCACCGTTGACAGAGAAAACTCACTGGTTAGCTCTTTTTTTTTTTCCTTGTTTTCTGTTTCTTGTTACTTTTTCATAGTACCTGCTTATTCTTTTTTCTAGATATAGAAATATCAAAAAAATCAGGGACAGAGGAGATAACCAAAACTCTATTCTTATCTCTATGTTAAGCTGCATTGCAGTATATTAAGAGTGCAATTTTAAGGACTTGGTCCCCAAAGAATGGCCCCAGGTGAGTGGGAGTCTTGTGCCACCTTTCCCTGCAGTGAAGCAGGTGAGCACTGTAGGGCATTAAAGCTGTAAAGTAACTTTATTTTTGTTGGGGAAACTGGAAATGCACACATATACATAAGGTTGTGAGATGGACCTAATATTCTAGTGGGCAGCGTTTGCATTCAGAGAGTAACAAAATGAGCCCCACCTATGTGAACCACCAAAATGAGATGTCACTCATGGCTGAGCATAAGGGATGGACAAGATATATTTAGTGCAGCGCCTTTTGCTTTCATTCTCTTCATCACTGGTGACTCCATAAGCTTATAAACATCCTTAGGCTTCCTGACAGTAAAGATTTGCTGGTCTTAAGACAACCTAATTTGTTTAACTTAAGACATCTGAATGGGGCCATCGTTCTCTGGTAGTGCTAATCTCTCCCTTGACTAAATAATAAGCTTTCATGATTTCTGCAAGGTAGCTCTCTTAAATAATGGCCAGCATTAATTAAAGTGAATTCCAGGCTAATATATCTCAGACATGCTAAAAACTAAATGATACCTAGAATCTGTACTACTTGTGCTCCATCTTGAATTTTAATTCTCCCAGTCCCATGTGCTTGTCCCAGTACTAGCCACCATTTTAGCAGCACTCATCATGTAACTTTCTTCAAATAGCCCACCAGCTATGGGGAAACAATACAGCTGGGATTGTATAATGTCATCTTGTTTGGCAGAAAAAGATGCAGCACATTATTAAAAAGGATTAGTAACAATAAAATTGTAAATTACTGGCTAACAGAGTGTGGCTGTTGGTGTTCACAAAATTACATGACTTCAAGCATTGCCTTGACAAACCAAAAGCTCTAGCACCCCAGAGGGAGCATTACCAAAATGACATTTGTAAAAAACCACATTGTCAGTAACATCCATCTGAATTCCCTGTGAAGGATGGGTATGATAGGTCTTCTCTATCTGCATGTCATGCTTAATCTTACCTCTTAATGCTTCTGCCAGAGGAGAAAACTAAGCAGAATTTCAGTTCAGTCTCAGAAAGGCAACTGTCACGTAGGTTCCTGCAAAGGGAGCACAGGGCTGAGCTGTGTTATGGGTTGCGCACTCTGACCATGGGCAATGTGCCAGTTTCCTTTTCCTTCCAGGTATGCAGAACTTCAAGAACTAGTTGGCAAGTGGTACTTGAAATGTCAAAATACAGTAACATTACAAATCAATGTATGTGATGGATACATATTAATGTGTGTGATTAATATTTATACATATTAATGTGTGTATAAAATACGTTTCTTACATGCAGACCAGATTCAATAAGGCAAAAATAATCAACACATTTGCCTACATCAGATGTTAATTATAAGTAACATTAACACTTTTCTCTCCCCCTTCATGTGTTAAAAATAGTCTTGCTTATGAATAATGGTCTCTCCTGTGACACAGCAATCTGTCTGAGTTGTGCTTTGCCAAGAAATAAAATGTGACCCAAATTGCCCATGGCCCGTCAGTCAGGACAGATTTTTATTTTACAGTGTAAACTGTAAAAAATTCCTTATAGCTATTGGATAACAGATGAGAACAGACAGGAAGGGTTTAGCAGTGCTTTCCTTAACCTTCCTATTTCTCCCAGCAGTAAATGTAAATAAGTGGTTGCTGATTTCGAATGGCAGCCATAGCACTCCACCTTAGCAGCTTCATTCATTGGGCAAGTGAGCTGTAGGACTGGCAATGGATGTGGCACTTTTCTGTCATTAGCAGAAACATATAGGTTATATCTGAATAAACATATTATTGGAGATCAGTAGAGCATTTTGAAAGAGGATTATCAAAACACACCAGCTGACCACACTTTGGGTCACCCATCAAAGCAATCTTGGAGCATAAACAAGTTTAGTTGATAGGTATAGAAACTGGAAGGGGTGTATTAGCAGTATGTCTACTGTGCCCCAGCCTCTAATAGTTATTCAGACCATGGGACCAGACTAGCCTCAAGAAAAGATCTCCAAAATTATACAACATGGGCATGAAATCCTTAGAGTTGTTTCCCTCTAGAGGTCCGGTCCTGCTGTCCTTCCCTTCTTGCTCGTGCAGTTGTAGAACTGGAGCCCTTAAAAGGCTCCTGAAGACCTTACCCAGATGAGCAAGTAGAGCCCAAAAAGAAAAAGCAGGGATGTTCACCCAGCAGAGGGAGTAGTTTCGCAGTTTCTAAATACAGCTGTTGAAAATAACCCCAGAAGTTTGAGAAAAGAGTGAGGTTAGCTTAAAACAATAATATTAAGGTACCTTTGGGACCTTTTCAGAAAAAAAAAATCATGCATTCTTTATTTTCGAAGCCATCTGAGTTAATTCTTTTCTGAAGCTACCAAACATTTAGGGGCATTTGATAGCATTTCTAAGGTTTTCTCTGCAGCTCTGAATATGAGGAGTTTATTCTTAAAAAGTAGATGAGGTTCTGGAATAATCACAAAGTTTCAGAATTTAAGATCTATGAATACTAGTATATCCACAGCAAAACTGTAAGAAATGCTAATACTGAATTGTCTTCTGGTTTTAGCAAAAATTAATGTTCTTAATGCATATAAACATTTAGATCTTGCTGCATGTAACTAAAAAGATTCTGTTACCATCTTTTATCAACATTGTTCTTGCCTAGCAATTTCCCTATCAAAGCTTTTGTAGTACTATGATTACCATTCTTTACTCTCCTTCATTTAACTTGCATCAATGGAATGATATGTAGCCTACATGACTGCACAAGGAGGAATATAATTAGCAAGCCAGTGGAAACACATTTGGAAAATAAATTTCGTTGCAATCACTGCTGGTCTTCAAGGGTTTTTAAAAGCTCCACTATGAGGCAGGTAATTTTTGTGCCTCTTTCAGGTTACACAAGAGGTCCTGTGCAGATTGCACAAATGCTCGGGCCTTGGTTGTGTGGTCTACGTGTGCTGCTTTCTTAACAGAAAATCTTCTTGAAATAACAGGCTTCCATTGCTAAAACACTAACCCCTGAGATTTGGGAAAGTACAGTTACCTCCCTGTCTAATCTGTGTGACATGGGCCAACAACTTTAATTAGACCACCAACTGGGCTAACATTACTGCTTTCAGCTTTTTAAATATGTTTTAAGGAAATGTTTAAGCAAAGGAGAGCTGAACAAAGCAGGGCTTCTGCTCAGAGCTGAGCCTGATCAAGGGGGATAGATCATCACAATGTTGATGCTGGACACCAGAGGAGGCGTGTGTCTCTTCAGGTCCTTTGACACCCTCAGCCCTTAAGTCTGCAACAGGCAAAGCAGTGTTTGCCACCATGGAAGGCTATTTGGTTCCCAGGGCTGCAGAAGCCTCCAGCAGGACCTCTGTGAGTATTCAGCCAAGATCCAGCTATGGTTGAAGGAATCTCTAGGGCAAGTGCAGACTAAATCAATATCACAAAAAACCAAAAAGTAATTCTTGTGAAGGATGGAAAGTCATCCTAATTCTGCCAGTGGCCAGAATGAACTAAGACAATTATTTTGCCTGAATGCTTTCAGTGCAGCTATTGCACTGGAGGAAAGAGTTCTTATCTTTCTCCTGCTGTGTTTTGCAGATGGCAAGCTGGAAAAAAAAAAAAAAACACCTTTCTCTAATCATTTAAAATGCTGTTAGGAAGCAAAATATATTCAATGCCAAACAAAGAGAAAAAATATTAACAAACGCCCCAAAAGGCAAGATTCCTAGGATGCTGCTTTGCATGCCTTTTTCTACAGAGATATTTCAAGGTATACATTTTAGCAGTGATTCAGCAGATCTTGTACAAGATTCTGCTTGTATCATCAATGGCCACATATTTAACACACTTTAGCCCAGTGTCTGTTTTCTCTATGCTTAGCAACCTGCCAGGGTTTGATGTGCAGCCACTCCACAACCTTACTGCTGGGAAGAATGCAATTCCAGTGGTAGGGGTAGCTGGCTAGGCAAGCCGTTCTCAGGGAATGGTCTGGAAAACCACACCTGTGTGCTTGCTGGATGAAGGTCTAAGTGAACAATTCATTATGTTTATCATTATTCATAATTCAACATACATCAGATGGACAAGATTTTTCTCTTCAGAAGATTTTTGAGTTATTCCTTGCAAGTTGGTACTTAGTTTTCAAACCAAAATCTTGTCAAGACCAAGCTTCCATGACAGCCTATGTTCACTGAAAGCAAAATCTTCAGTACACTCTTAGCCTCAAATCCTGTCCTTTACCAATGGTTTCTGAAAAGCTGTATCTCCTTTAGGTGAGTTATTCAAGGTACATGATTAGAGACCCTTGTGCAAAACTTAATTAAATTAACTAATCCTTTACTAGCAGCTGGAAGTTTTTTCTTGAACTGTGGATTATTCAAATACCACCATACTGAGTAGCGCCCAAAGGCTCTCAAGCCCTCATCAATCTCAGGTTTCTTTCTGAGTAGGAAAAGCAAAATCAAAAGCCAAAAGAGCATCCATGAGAAAGGCTGATTGAGAATTTCATTTGTATCCACAGTTTGAAGATCAAAGGACCATCTGATTTTCCTTTATCAACAACAAGGGCTAATTTGGTCTAAACTGTTAAATCTTTGAGTCATACATATTTTAAGCCATGTTTTCACATGCTGGCAGCAAATGAGTGTCTGCCTCTGTAGATATGATTTTGATAATAGCAGGGATTTGTGTGTGCCAAGATGAATTTTGAAGCACCCTGCCTTAACATCCATGTGTTATGGGCTGTGGACAGTGGGCAGGGTATTGCCCCAGGACCCAGGAGAGCCAGCTCTAGTCTGGGCTCTGTCATTGGCTTGCCAAGTGACCAAGTACAAGACTGTTTTCTTACTTAACAAGCAATTAGGAAGGGTGAGCCGAGCACAAAGCATCATGATTATGTATTAGTTTGACCATTTTTAGACCAGTGCCTCCTCAGTTCATGATTGGGTCCATGCCTGGGATACAGGCATTATAAAGCCAGCAAAGATAGCACCATAAAGGTAAATTACAAGGGCATTAATGGCATCAGATAATATAGACTAGACCTGAGTATGAAAGCCACATATTTTGGCCAGTAAGTGGGGAAGGAGAAGCTTTGTTTCAGGTAGTTAAGCATATTAAGGACCTTATGCAATTGATTTGATGAATGTATCCTCATTTCTGGTTTTATTTTTAATTTTCTGGATGACATTTTCACTTGTAAAATAATGTCTTTAGCCTATGGCGATATATGCCCAGCTTTTCATAGTTGGTCTCAATTGCACTTGGATATGTCAGAGAAACTTTAAGAGCTTCATGTCTCTCCACCTGCCAGGGGAGAGTGGAGTCATGGCACTCTTCCAATGCTAAATGCATTTCCTGGTAGCCAGATTCACTTTCTATAAACCAGAGAGGACTGCCTGCATTATGCCCAAGGCTGAGGTCATGTAGAGGACCAGAAGCCCGTTCTAAGGATCTCATTTGTGATTTGATAAAGGTTCAATGTTGAGAAGAAATAGCTGAAAATAAATATTCTGGAGAAATCTGCCAGGTGGGTGATGGAGTAGACTTTCTGGTCCCCAGCCACTCATCTCAGCCCAAGATTCACAGAAGAGGAGCTGGGGAAGTGAAGCATGCTAACAATATCTCTCCTTTCAGCTTACAAGGAAAAGATGAAGGAGCTGTCCATGCTGTCGCTGATCTGCTCCTGTTTTTACCCAGAACCTCGCAACATGAACATCTATAAATATGATGGTGAGTGATGTTTACTGGAAATCATCCTGCATGTCATAAAATGTGCTAGTGCTGGGAAACAACTCAGTTCTCCCTGTCCATAGTGTTAGTAAGTGAATATTTTGCTGATTTAATAATTTAATTGCTGGTTTGGGCTGTTACTTTCTATGGAGTATACAGTACCCATGATGCTGGATATTGTTCCTGATAGGAGCTCTCTAAACTTTTTCTCATACTGAGCTGTTCTTTCCCTACTCCCCGTTTGAGAATTACAGCTCTTCATAGCTGGCATAATTCCCAAGAAACTAAAGAAAATATGAAAGCATGCCTAAAAAATTAACCAGCTTGAGCATTGCTTGCAGGGGGTGTGAAATGGCATAGAACCCCAGTAAGCTTCCAAAATTGCTGTAAATTTTTATGAGATTAAGGTATAATTAAGCTATTACAGATAAAATGGAATGTACTCCTGAGAACATTTTTCAGCCCATAATTTGCCATTGCATTTAAAATGCCCAAGGCAAAGATGCTAAATCATTTGTCTGTGCTTCTGATCTTACTCTGGTATCAGTGCTGCTTCTCTCCTCAATACTGCTGGTGTATTGAAGGACTTACAATTTCCCCCCTTATTGTGCAGACATGGAAGTGAAACAAATCAACAAACGTGCCTCAGGCCAGGCTTTTGAGCTGATCCTAAAGCCACCATCTCCAGTCTCAGAAGCACCACGAACTTTAGCTTCTCCAAAGAAGAAAGAACTCTCTCTTGAGGAGATCCAGAAAAAGCTGGAGGCTGCAGAGGAGAGGAGAAAGGTATCTTTCCTTAAAAAAAAAAAGCTAGTAATTAGGCATGATTTAGTGTACAGTACAGCAGTCAAGTTTCTTGTCTATGTGCTTTCCATTGCCATCACTGACTCATGGTGCCTGCATAGACAAAAATCATCAATATGTTTATAGAAATGAATGAGTTCATTGTCTTTCAGCAGCTTGCAAACAAGCATCACTGGTTTCAATGCTGGGGAAGCATGCATCACAAAATAGACATAGCTTCAGACAGGGGCCAAATGGGCTCAAATGTGCTTGTTTACAGTGTGAACATAACTAATGGTTCATTCAAGACATCTGCAATAGTTGCTCAAAAGAGTGAAGTTATTGTGTCTGAGTTTAAGAGATAGATCTGCAATTCAAGCACGTGCTTTCTGCACTACCAGATCTTGACTCCTCATAGTGTCCATGGAAATTATTCACAGGGTCTGCATAAGGCAGCTAAAATGTCTTATTTATGCAATATAGAGGAACACCCTGAATAGAGTAAGTTTGGGATCATTCATACACGCTTGAATGAAGACACTAGCATAGCACAGATGCTAAGTGGCATTTCTAGCAGTTTCAGTAGTGATGGAAATTGGCTTTCTAGGGTTTTCCACAGACTAAGTCTTCCCCTCTTTATGATCCCACTCATAATGGTAAAACTCTGTTTCATAATCACTAAGTTTGTCACACAGCATTTGGAAGAGTTGTTAACAACTTTTCACAAAGTTTGGCACAAAGACTGGCACAAAGGCAGCTGGAAATATCCTTTCTTTTTACAAAGAGAAAAAGACAAACTCCAGATCAGATTAAGTCAGAAGATGACAATGAGACACTCACCATAACCAGCCTGAATTGCCAGTCTGAAAATTATCAGTGCTCTGTATATGCCCAGCATTTGTGCTGTGTTGCACCATTTCAGAAGAGTCGTGACTGGCTGCAATGACCACAGAAAAATTAAAATTGGTAATCTATTGTCCTGATTAATTCATGTTTCTTTTTGATGATACACAAAAGGAGAGCCACAGAAGCTTTAGGATCTTAGGGCTTTCTATGTCCTTCACCCAGGAGAGCGATGTTATTTTGTGGCAAATCAGCTTGTACAGTTGCTATTGCACAGGCATTAGAAACCCCTTCTACCTGCCCATGGAGTCCCTTGTAGAGGGTTTCTGAAAATGAAACAAGCTTATATGTCTCTTAATTCTTTATCTTTTAAAAAATGTGATTTCTTGCTAAAACTGCTGTTAACAGAACTTTTCCTGATGTCATCAAAAATGTATACAGAAGTTCAGGTACAGCATCTATGCCACAGAGAGCACATGGATCAGATCCAGGAAAAGTAATTCCATTCTCTTTCATTCCTGTCAGGCTAGATCAGGATCACTGCCAAGAACTTCAAGGGAATGGTTTTTCTGGTGTGTGTTTTGTTATGTGTCTGCTGAAGTCAGTATATCTGGATTACTGACAGGTCTTTAAAACCTGGTAATTAGTTTGAATTTGCAGTGAAAACTGACTATTCTGGACCTCATTAATTTGAACAATTAATCTAGATGATAACTGCAGTGTTGCTACTTTTGTCATTTTTGCTGGCTTGCTAACAATGACGCTGTGGTTCTAGCACACGCTCATTAGCACTATGGCTTCTTTCAAACAAATATTTCTGCCGGAGCATTCATTTCAGTGAGAGGACATGACTGTATATCAAAGGAATTTCCATTTGCACTAGCACCTCCTGAGAGGGGTGAGCTCTCACTCATCCAAGTTATGATAATCCCCAAAAACTCAGTCCGTGAAGTTCCTCTGTGCTGAGTACAAATGCTTGAGTAAAGATACAGACACAGAATGAAATAAAAGCAATAAAAGGCCTGATATTATGCATATACTTGGTGGAAAATACAAATCGAATATTTCAGAGATTTCATTCCATTGATTTCATTACTGTTCATTTCTTCCTAAAGAAAAACTCATCATGCAATAGATTGGTAATCAGTGATAGCAGTACAGACACCTGCCATTCCTTCCCCTTGATACTATATTCATTTTGAATGAACATATAACTGAATTATTTTAATAGACAAGATCCTCCACATTAGCATTGCAGCAGAAATTGCCGGGAAAGGAACAAAGAACAGAGCAAAATGTTTCTTTACATCACTGTTAAAATCCCTGGTGTTCTCACATCTTAACTATTGACTTCATTTTTGCCCCCTAAAAAAGCATAGTGCAGAGAAGAATAAAAAAGCAATTAGAGGAACAGAAAATCTTCCATAAGAAGATAAATTAAACAGTCCACTTTTGAGCTTGGAAACAGACTACAGATGAAAGATAAAATCGAAATCTACAAAGTCGTGAATGGTAATGAGAAGATGAATAGGAACAATTATATTCTGTTTCACACAATCCAAAGGGAACAAAACATTCAAAGAAATTATCAGACAGCAATTTCAAAAAGGAATCATGTTTTCATGTATTGTTTATTCAAGGTATATTTGTTATCACAGACTGTTTAGAGGTTATTAAAATATTATTTAGTTCAAAAATATAATAGCAAAATTGATAGAACACTACCTTGTAGGAAATTATGTGAATGGAACTTGTGACTCAGAAAATATGGAACTTGCTGACTGATGAAAGCTAGAGAGATTTGCCCACCTTCATCTAGAGTTTCCCTCGGCATCTTCTTCCACTTTCTGCTGCTAGACAAACCAGGCAGACTTCTTCTAAAAGCCAGCATGGCTGTTATTTCCATACTTTTCAATCTATGTACAGAGCTGTCAGGCATGGCCATTCTAGGTCCTGTCCTTCCAGCACAATTCTAACTCAAATGAATGAGAATTGCCTTTTTGGAAAACAAGTTGCTAACGAATTTTACGCTGCTTAGGAGTTAGGTTCTGCTCTGTTAATTAGGCAGTGTTCATTAATAAATTTTCAAACTCATGAGACCATCTAGAGCAATACATGCACTTCAGTAGTCTCCCGCTTAGGCTTTTTCCAGTTTGTCATTCTTGTTTATTTCCTTGTAAGCTTTTACAGGACTCCGTTTCTTCCCTTTTTTCTCTTCCTTACCTGACAGTCATGACCATTTGGTCTAGTTACAGATTAGTCCTTTCCACTTATAGAATGATCTACAGCATGACACTATTATCTTTTTCTTTTTGGCAAATGTGTGCTATATTTTCCTACCTTGGTGGATAATCAGGAAACTCTTTTCATCCTTCTGAGTTAAGAAATTAGAGCACTGTGACATTGTATGCAGCAGAAGTTTTACTTACAGAATATTTAACATTTATCAGTTTTTACCCATTGGCCTTGAATGTTCAGCTGTTATTATTAGTGGTGTACAGACTTCAAGGGGCATATGTCAAATTATTTTTTTTATTGCCTATGTTCAATTTACTTAGTAACATAAAAAAAGAAACACTAAAGGGTTGTGCATTTCTTCTAGACTTTGGATTATAGAAGAGAAAATGTATGTAATTAAATCCTTTTATTGGCTTTGTATTGGGATGAAACTGAATCAAGTTTATCCCTAGAGCTTAGTGTGACAAAGAATGCAGGAAAACAGTCTTTATTTTTTTTTTTTTTTTACTTTCATGCTGTTGGATATAGACTTAAAGCTTCCTGGGTTTTTAATGCCATTGCAATGAAATGCCACGAGACAAGCCTGCTGTGCAGCCTGGTCTGGGCCAGGCTCGCTGTGCTCCCCACAGCAGCATCCAGCCCAGGGCACCTCTGCCAGCATCAGGACCACACTCAGTGCTGGACTTCAGCATCCAACTCACTGCTCCTTTGAGCCAGCCCCACAGCCTGCCCAGAGGCAGCTCTTGATACTCTTAATCCATCTCTGCTCTGGCCATCCATGCTTTACTGCTCTGTACAGGAGGTTGATGGGGGAAGGGCTTTGCCAAGGCAGGGAAGGTGGTAGAACTGGGGGACAGATGTTCCTCCCTGGATATTGCATGGCACCTACAGAATTGCTGCTCCAGATGACAGACAGAGAAGGGAACGCTCCTTCCCCGTCAAAAGTCGAGCTTTCTTCTTCCACCTCATTTCTGTTACCCTTTCCCACCAAATTGTAAGGTGAGAAGGATGGGCATGAGGATGGGCAGTGCCTGAGACATATGTCTCCTGCCTTGCCCATCCACTGATCTCCCTTTCTATTGCTGCTGGCCCTCAGCTGAGCTTCTGTGGAGAAGTAACACAGCATGGAGCATTTTTCCATGTAAAGGTTCCAGTAATAGGTATAATCAGCACCAGAAACAGATGTTTCTGTCATATTTTGATTTACACCATAGTGTGTCTATACACAGTGGTTACTGTAAGTAACCACTATCCAAGTAACCACTGTTCTAAGTAACCAAAGATAGCCAAAACTCCAAGAAACTTCACAAGGTTCCTCATCCAAAACCACACGTTAGCCTATGGAATATGGGCCTGTAGGGAGATGTTTGCTACCAACAAGGAGAGGATTTGGTGTTAGGCGCCACGGTCTGTCTCAGAGCAAATGGAGCCATGAGCATACATCCCAATGCTGGCAAACATTCTCTCCCCACTCTGCCACGGGCTCTGCCACTAATGAACAACCATAAGACAATTTGACATTGATCTTCATTAACTTCATAATGCCAGGCCTCCAACTGCAGCAGGAGGACCATGAGGACAGAGGCTCAGGTGTATTCTTACATTCCCCCAACACACCTTGTTCACCCCCGCAGGTCACAACCATGAGAGCAGCAGTTTTGTACCAGTTGAGGAAGGGAAAGTAAGTTTTCTTGAATCACAACATGGATGAGCTCTTTTTTTTTTATACTTCATATCTCAAAGGTTGTACAAAAATAAATTTTTAAAAGAGTTCTTCACCAAACTTTAAGCAAATTTTTTCATCATCTAGCTTCACTAGAAGCAGAGCTTCACCCATACTTACAGATCACATGTCTCTGACTCTCCTGCCAAGTAGGTCTTTCTGAGAGAAGTCTAATTTGAGACCATTCCCATGCTTTTACATGGAAAAATTCCAGCCTCAGTTCCTTCCCCTGAAAACATCAGTACTTCAAGTCACCATACCAGGGCATCACCTTGGCATTTACATTGCAGTAGGAGCCTTTCCTCCTGTCTTCACAATCTGCTCCATTAATAGTATCTCTTAGATACACAGTGTATTGAGGAACACCAAGATTATTGCAGCTTCTTCTGAACAACTGCATTGTAAAAAAAAAAAAAAAAAAACCAGTCAGTGAACAAATGTGTTTTGAAAGAGGAACACTCATGACTGATGGTGTCTCAGACACCCTAGTAACTAAGGATACTGGTATCTGAGGTTGAATGCATTCAAGCTGAAATTTCCAGCTTAAAAGCAGTTGTGTGAACACATTTCTTGTTTAAAAGCAATAAAGGATTAATTTTATGTCCATATCAATTACTTCAATATTTGGATATATCTGTCAAACAAAGATAGTTGTGAGAAAATAAAGCATCTCTTACTCAGATAATGAGAATTTTCTTCATGGGAGTAATAATTAAACAATGTATCTCCAAAGCCAATTTCCATCACTAATTTTGCTAATGAAGTGAGCGTGTAGTAGTCTGCATCTATCTCCAGCCATCTAGGTACCAGATGTAGATTTTCTTTTGAACCACTCATCTCTGAAAACTGAAGATGCACATGATCCCTTAAAAACATGAACATCATAGGAGTTTGCCTGCATTTTTAGTACATCAGTATGTTTCTTGGAGCAAAGGACTATCTATACCAGAACTATTCTCCAATATTTTTATTCCTCCATATTTAATTATTAACAAATAAATATTTTTGCTTCTCCACTTTATTTTGTGGCCTTTTAGTACCTTAAGGGGGCTTGTAAAATTGAGGGAAAGTGATTTTTTCCAAGCACAGATAGTGATCGAACAAGGAAGAATGGTTTTAAACTAAAAGAGGGGTGATTTATATTAGATGGTAGGAGAAAGTTTTTCAATATGTGGGCAGTGAGGCAGTGACAGGTTGCTCAGAGAATCTCTGAGTGCCCCATGCCTCGAAGTGCCCCAGATCAGGTTGGATGGGGCTGTGCACAACCTGGTCTAGTGGAAGATGTACCTGCCTATGACAGGGGGTTAGAACTGGATGATCTTTAAAGTCCATTCCGGTCCAAGACAGTCTATGATGCTTTGATTCTATGATGTAACATTAGATGCTGCTGCTGGAGCTGCAATGGTTATGCCTTGTTATATTTAAGAAGTCTTCCGACTAGTCCCCCTTGAATATTGCTTTTTGTTTTCTCCACCATTCCATATTTTTCTCTCCTTATTAATCTTCTTTATCTTTCATCCTGTTTACAGCATTTTTTTTTCATTTTCTTATCACATCTGTTTAAGAAACACCATAAGCAGTATACAACTGCGTTAGAACTATCAAAAATTTGAAAATATCCTTTCCAGCTCTTCAAACAGTGTTGAAAATAAACTTGAAATAAAAACCTCCTATGTATGTTGGAATCCTGCATCACTGTGGAACTGTGTGAGTCCAAACACAGCCATTTAAAAGCCAACACAAACAACAAAGGGAGTCTATTAATCCCAGCTCCCCTGGGTATCCGTGGTCATTCATTTACCCATTTCTGGGTGTGTAGTAGACTTTGAACAGATAGGGTGGCCAAGTTATTTTGCCAAATGGGTTGGAAACAGAAAATCATTTGACAATCCAGTACAAACACATAGCAGGCGCCTTCCAGAATTGTCGTAAGGGGATTTCAGAATGGTCTGAGCACCAGGGAATCAGGCAGACTGACAGCTGGGGTACAACGCCATTAGAGAAGGGACATCAGTCTAAATGAGATTCTACCCTGTGGATGTTTTGTGGCAGGGAGGGGACTTCCTTTATTTTTAAGCAGTCCTGGGTACCAGTGATTTTCCTGTTTCAAAATTCATCACAATATGCCATTAAAGACATATTGTAAAGGAAAATCACATTAGGGGTTTGCAGTCAGTTCCTGAGGCCTGGCTCAGCTTTCAAGCAGTGTTTTTCTGGTGCCAATGCAATTTGCATCCAGTTTATACTGAATTAGAGTATAAGGATTTTCTTCATCATCCTGAATTACAGGACAAATTAATTTTGAATATACTGTCTGCTAGCACAGCATCCAGAAATGTGTGTACTTTGACATGAAGCTCTAATTTTTCACTGTTCTCCAGGATTTATGGTAAAAAGTCTTTCCAGAAGGCAAAGGATTTGAATGGAAGAAAAGAAATCTTGAAAAATGGGCAAGTGCCTCAAAATCGCAAAGGCATTTTGCTACCTCCATTGAAAGCAAATGCTCTTTTAAAAAATGCTTCTTATTTGCACAGTCCAAATCTTACTTTTTATTAGTGCATGGCTATGTTCTTGAAAATTGTTTTCCAAATCTGAAAAGGTCCGATTGTATAACACATTATATATGCATATTTAAACACCATGAAATGTTAACCTTTCAGATGAACGAGTCAATTCTGAAATGTTTCATGGGAAAGGACATTACAATTAGTCCGATGGTGTCTTTTCTATTCAAACTCACAACAGGAAGAGAAATGCATTCTCAGACTATCCATTACTTTTATATCATTTAAGCAAAGTGTTCACAAAATTCATATCAGCAAACAAAATTTAATGATTGTAACTTTTCCAAAAGTAGATGAGAGATTGCTGTTGAGTAGTAAATTAAACAGAAAATGCAGAATAACTTCACAAGCTATAATCAAACCGGGCCACTTCGGTTTATCCACAAGGGGGAAAGAGAGATGAAAATATTTAATTATTTCAGTTTTACATTGCATCAGATCTCTTAAAATAACTTTTTTACATAGTAAAATAACCTACATTTAAGAACTGTTAAATGCTAAGTATCCGAAATCAAACATTTTGTTTCAAAATAAACTACTTTTATTATATTATTATTAATTTTTTTTATATTTTTACTGAATTTTTGGGGCTTTTATGATTTTTTAATCACTCTACAAAATTCCTTCTTTGCCCAGCTCTACTTGTCTTTGACTCATCCTTCTTCCATATTCCACCAGTGAAATTTCCTTTACTTTTGGCTTCATCTAGCTGAGGGGCTTTGTTCCCACTTGCAACATCTTTCACCTGGCACAACAGAGTCAAAGACATAAAAAATGCTTGTTCTATTACTCTGTTCAGCATATACTGTAAGTGAGAGAAGAGCAAGGAAGAGTCTCAAGGAGGTACCTTTCCAGGATTCCTACCAGCAGGTGCTCCAGAGATCAGTTTGAGAAATGAGCCTGTACCTGCAGCCAGGCCAGAGGTGAAACTCATTAAGTGATAAGAATGGATGGAAGTGGCTTTCTCCTATGATCCCAAGCAGGCCATTACAGCCTTTCAAAGCCAGATGTGTTTTACTCTAACATCTTGCTGCAAGATGTTCTGGCCTTAGCAGCCTTTTCTAGAATCTGCTTTATTTGCCCTGTCAGTGCATTTGGTTTTCTGCATATCTTACTTCCATTAAAATATTTGTTTTCTCCTAGTTGAGTCTTGCTCATATAAAAGAATTGCAGCATTTTTCAGTCCATTTAAAGCCACATGGTAGAATTTAAAAGATTTCATTACCATTAATTGTAATTAATGGTTAAAACCCTTAATTTAGGCCATAAACTAACTCATTTTTATGGATCACAATGGGAACAGTTCCTTGGAATCAGCACTGAAATACGCATTTAGCCTCCCAGCGCCCTATTTCATTCTCTGTTTTTCTGTTTCTTCTCATGCTGCCTCTCATTTATTTTATCCAGAAGTGTATGATGTTCATTTTTACCAGCTAACTGTATTTCAACTAGACTTGCCTGGAGAATGGGCCCATTGCTGCAAGTTTTTTGGCTTCCTTCCTAGGATTAGTGGTTTCCTGTTAGAAATTTGATTTAATATGAATAGCAAAGCTTATGCTTCTGAGAAGTGAGTTTACAAGGAAGAATACAATATTAAGCATAGACTGCATCTGTTTCATTCCTACTCACAGTTTTCATCTTCCTTGAAAAAGAAAAACTTTTAACTAAAAATCTTTGCTGTTGTCTATGCAGTAAAACACTTCATTCCCCTTCTCAATCAGTTAGATTAATCCGAATATGAATGTAATGGGAAAAAACATTGTCTGAATTGATGCTGCCTGTCTTTCATGTCAATAAACAGTTATTAACTATTCAAGCTCATTAAAGAAGAGTCCAACCTGGGTGAAAATTGCACCTGTCCTGGATCAGCAATCTCCCTTTTAACTCTGTACATTTCTTCAACCCCAGGTCCCTATCTCTAAAGATAAAAGGCCTGTGGCTAAGAGACTGCAGCTGTCAGAGGTTGAGCAACCACTGCAGTAATCCAGGCGAGCCAGGGCAGCAGCACATCAGCATTTCTTGTTAACAGAAGTGCTTTGGACATTTCTGTGCTGCTGTCTCAGGCATGTACCCCACATTTAGCCAGTGCTTCTAAACCCATGGTTTCGAGGCTAATCCGGTTCAGTCACAAAGTGACCTTTCTAAAAAAGGCAGCAAGACTTACACAGGTTCCACGCTCAGGGAACTGTTGCCCTGTGGCAAGGTACTGTGCTTCCTGGCAACATGGCAACATGCTTTACTCCTCACAAGTATTTGTTCTCAACCTGTGTCTCTGTTTCCAGTCCCAGGAGGCCCAGGTGCTGAAACATCTGGCAGAGAAGAGAGAACATGAGCGAGAAGTGCTTCAAAAAGCTTTGGAGGAGAACAATAACTTCAGCAAAATGGCAGAGGAAAAGCTGATACTGAAAATGGAACAGATCAAAGAAAACCGTGAAGCTAATTTAGCTGCTCTTATTGAACGCCTCCAAGAGAAGGTAACCACACCATCGCTCCTCACCTTAGACTAGAGAGGAAAAGCTAATCAATATTTTGCAGAGATGTTGCGCATAGTCCTTATCTCAGTTGCTACACTTGAGCTACTGAGAGACTGAGAGATGCTCCTTAGTCCTCATGGCCATTTGCTGGACTGTCTGTAGAGAAAGGTTGGTTTTCTAGCTTTTAAGAAATTCTGTGAACAAATGAAAGGTCACTTGTGTTTAGATTTCAGCTTCTAAGAAAAGTCATTGATCAAATCAAACAACTGTCCTATGTCTGTAATTCTTGGTTTCTCAGAGGAGAAAGATGAAAAATTATGGGGAAAAATTCTTTCATATACAGCAAAAGAGGTCTGTCTTTCCACAAGTCTTCAAGGAAGAGAGTAAATTTTCCTATGGAGATCTTTGGTATAGCCAGAGGAAACAGGGACTCACAAACCCTAGATGCAGGATGAAGTATGCCCTTCTTTAACAAAAACTTCACACAAGGGAGAGAAACATGTAAATAAAGATTTAGAAGCATTAAGAAAAAAATTAATTAGTTCTGCATGAGTGATCACTTGTTTCCCTCAATAATGAACTTCCTAATATATTAGTAATTTGGCTAAAGAAAATAGCTTTCAGAAGTTTTCAAGGAGATCTTCATAAGTACCTCTACATCTTTGATGGAGAAAAAAGTCTTTGAGAGTAGGAAAGAAACAACAGAATCTGAAGGATGATGTTACAAGTAACTACACAAACAGGATAATTCTTGAGTTTAAGAACCATACCCAGATTGCTTGACATTTTTGCATTAGCTTCATTTGCAGGTACATACCCAGACCTTATGAAAATGAAGAGAAAAGCAAATTAGTTATCCTTGAGGTCCAAGAGGAAGTGGGAAGGACAGCTGATGCATCTCTCTGTCCTAGGTTAATGTTAACAGACTGTTAAACCCTGTTTCCACATAAATATGATGGTATATATGCATGAAACCCGAGAAAGACTTCTGAGGAAAGATGACAGTAACTTACTTGGAAACATTTGCGCTGACCAGTAATGAAAAAATACAATTTTGCCAACACTAAAACATCAAAAACAAACATAAATGGATCCTTAATATATAAAAAAAGAAGTGAGATATCTGGTTCCAAGTACTCTAAAGTTACACAGCTCTGTGGGTGCCCCAAGGTATTCGTGTCTAGAAGCTACTGCAGAAATAACTTATGTATACTGCAGTTAAAAGGAACACCAAGCAACAAATCCCTTATAAAATCTAGCATTCAGTTAGTGCAATAGGTGATATTTTTCATCATAGCCAGAGAAAGAATCAAGAGGAGAGGTAGCTTCAGTGTCCAGACCAAGGAGATGTTTGAGATGTTCAGATTGACTTGTTGAGACTAAATTTTTGGATCTTTATTACAGTTCCTAAATACTACAGACAACAGAGTAACTAACATACAATGTGCAGGCAATTAATTCCTCACTCATCCTTCCCTATATTTAGTTTAATATCCAGGAATTCAAAGGGCAAATGTGATCATGTGGCACATTTTATGCTGCAAGCAGCACCTCTCTATGTGGCCCTTTTAAATGAAACTCTGTGAGGTGCTGAGGATTATAAGACCATATCAGATAAAAGACTGAGCCTCCAGAGCAGGAATAGAAAGTAAATACAAAACGTGCCTCAGGCTGGTCTTGTGGATGACACCTCTCCTGTGTTGCTTCTTTTAAAGATGGTTGTGCTGTGAAACAAGTTTTGCACAAGCATCAGATGCATGACCTAAACAGGTTGTCAGCATGAAGCTCCGTGGGCAGGTGGAATGAGAAAAAGACTGAACTTTTCCCTTCTTGATGTTTTCCAGGAGAGGCATGCTGCAGAGGTCCGTAGAAACAAGGAGCTCCAGGTGGAACTGTCTGGCTGAAAACAGCAATGGTGGATGTGACCCATCCCCACCATTAGTAAACTCCCCCTGCCTATATTATTATGGATCATGCGATATAAGTATGGGAAATGTATGACGTGGTTTAAAAAAAAAAGATAAAAATCAAGAACTCAATAAAAAACTTTAAAAAGAAACAAAAAAATAAAAACAAAAACAATGCGGTCTCTTTGCAGAATGATTTGCTTGATGTTTAAAAAACTTGGATCTTATTTTGTAAATACTTACATTTTTGTTAAAAAATACAATTATTGCATTATGCAAGTTATTTCATAATCTTACGTGTCCTGTAACAGGCTTCTGATGTTGTCTATTTCCACTCGGTTGAATTTGCTGGGTCTGTTCATTTGAAGCACCTCATGTCTAATTCCATTCCCTGCGACTTCTCGTTCCAACCCACCATGAGGTCAGTAGTAGTTCTATGGTGCTAGAGGCCAGTCATTGCCTAATAACCTAGACTGCTTTGCCATCTATAAGCTTTCTTGAAACAGTGACTAGATCACAGGTATTGTGACTTCACATTCAGCTGTCCAAGAAAAAAAGGCTCTTAAAATGGTTTTTCAAATGCAACTTATGCTGCAGGACTCTGTACTGTGCTGTACAATTGAGGTTGAATTGCCACGTAGAGTGTTTGTTGCTTCTGCTTTTTGAGATGAGAGGCAACAAAACCAGCTGTGCAACAGAATGAAATCAAGCAAGATCAGTTTGAGACAAATTTAAGAGGCACGTTGTAACCATCAAGCTATGACAAGTTTTGGATGATGCCAAACAGCCATAAAAATGCTAATTGTAAAGTGAGCTTAATTCACCACTTCAAAATTTATTGATGGAGCAACTAATAGATAGCATCAAGTGGCTTTATCTGTAGGTGCCATGATCTATGATACTTATCTGATGCTACCACATTACATGTGTAATAGTACAAGAGGCTACCAAATATTTCACCTGGAACCCATGAGCCAGTTTTTACTGTTTTTTTATGACACTGCTGACTTCCATTCATCATGACCTTTACTCTTCAGTGTTAGCCAACCCTACCTAGTGACAGACATCTAGGACTAAGAGGGCTGAAGCAGGACGAATGACTAGACAGGGTGCTTGTGCCAAGTACAATATCACCAAACCTAACACATCATCCCCAAAATAGCTGCAGTTTTGAAGTTGTCCCTACCCCCTGGAGGTTGCTGCCTGCATATTCTACTCTTCATTAGTGCTATTTTCCTGTATGTCATTGTGAGCAAGCTGTGATTAATAAAGAATTGGGGTTCTGTGAACTGAAAAAGGGCTTGTTTCTTCTCTCGCTCCATTACGCCTCTGGCAGGTGCCCATGTAAGGGGAAAACCTAATGTAGTCATAAAAGCATGGAAATGAGACTTAAACAATTATTAATAAACCAAGCCTATTTCTCTGCTAATATGGGACTAATCCCTGCTATGCATTTTCCAGTGCTTAGGCTGTCTGTTTTTAAAGATTACCATATAAACTGAGCCTGTAAATGTGACCTCTAGCACTGAGTTTATTAAAAAAGGAGTAGCTATATACACATGCACATGCACTCCTTAATCCTGACTCAACACTGGGGGAAAAATGGAATTTGGAAAAGTAAATAATCTATCTCTGGGTACATACATCAATAACTACAACAAGATTCTGGGTGTTAACACACTGGTTTTCAGGGTAGAAAACATTAATTTATAGGACTTAGTGAAGAACAGAATCACTTTGGTTTCTGCTGAGCTCCAGAGCTGAGATGTAAAATTGAATCAGACCCCATTTGGAATTGGACAAGTGATAAAGAATTACCTTTAGGATTAGTAGAAAATTAAACTAATTATTTGAAGTCATCAAAGTCACATCATTTACTTTTCTTTCAGAGAGATGTACTTTATGCTCCAGGTCTGCAACAGTCAGCTTTTTATTTTAGCAGACTATTTTATTTTGAAGACAAAAAATGTCCTGCAGTCAAAAAGCAGCAGAAGTTGAACATGGAGAAAGGCTGTGAGCTCAACTCTGTGCAGTGAACTCAGTACCACAGAATGAAATGAGTATTCCAACTTGTTACAGCAGCTGAGTCTTCTTGCCTAAATTACTTATCTTTCTCATGAAATTATCAAAAGTAAACCTGGCATGGAAGACAGATAGCAGATGTAGAGTCTGGAAGACATGAACTTCAATGTTGCCAAGCTCGTAAAGTTTGTATCTTGCTTTAAGCCCCAGTAAAAAAAGGACATTATTGCAATTAAACTTAAGGTCCAGGATCTTAGCTTGAGGGCTTGTGGATTCTGTTTTCATTTCCCAATGGCAAGCCATTTGCAGTTTTCCCTGTCCATTGATTTAACAAATTCTGGAAGTACTTCAAGCCCTTTTCCTGTTTGTCTTTCTGGCTGTGGTTGCTTAGAGAACAAATCTGTCTGAGCCAAGCACGGCAACCTGCATCACTTCCATGGGGTTCAACTCCCTTCCTCCACAAAAAAGGGTGTCCATACCCAAAATGCTAACTGGGATGGTCTCCAGCACACTCTCAACTGCTGCAGAACTGGGCTTTGCCTGGTAAGTGCTTCTCAACAGGTACCAAGGCTGCACCAGGGAAAAGAGTGAAGAACCAGACAGTGGGAGCACTGCTGCCCCAGGTCACAAACCATGCTCTGCTCCTGCTCACTTGGCTCTTTGAACAGTGAAGGGTCTGCAGTTCATTTTATTAATGTATAACTATGTTTTGAAAGCCTGTTTGTAAATATACTGCCTATTTAATCTCTAATAGCAAAAAGAAATATCTGGAGACCTGCAGCATAGCCATTTCCTTCTTTACTCCTGTTTCCTTACATTTCCTTATATTTTGCTTCAGTTCAGTCTTTCTAGCTCCTCCCTGCTTGTGCTAGCAAAAGTGTATTGTTGCCATGGGTCTCTCTTCATGTGTAGCTACAGATAAAGGATCTTCTTGGAAAGTAATAAAATATAAGTATAAAGAACCTGGTTTTTAAAGTATTGCCATTTTGGTAAGACAGGGCTTTTTTAATTCAACAGCAACCAGGGGGTTCAGGGCTTTTAGATCAAAAATATTAAGCAGTTTCTTTGATTAACTGTAGATGCCCAAGTCCATGCCATGAACTGTGAATAGCTGCTGCTGAACTGCAGAACATTTTCCATAGGCTGCCTGAAACCCCCCACAGGACGGGAGGGAGGCTGGAGTGCTGGCATTGCACCACACAGATGTTTCCTCCTTTCACTAGGCTGTATGATGGCTCAGAAGCAGGGCAGCACATCTAGAGAGGCACTTCTGCCTCTGACCTCTGCAGGTCCAAGGACTGCCACTCCAGGCGTGGGTAGGTTTTGATTTCCTCTTGGTTAACTCATCAGTTGTGTCAAAGCTGGCACAAGGCAACAGCCTGAGTAATCAAACAGCAATGGCTCAAACCTGTCACACTTCTCGTGGTCCTACTGAAGCCACAAAATTTATGCACAAACCAATTCATAGAATCCTAGAATCATTTAGGTTGGAAGAGACATTTAAGATCATTGGGTCCTGGTATCATTAACCTGGCACTGCCAACTCCACCACTAAACCACGTCCCTAAGTGTTGTGTCTACACATCTTTTAAATACCTTCAGGGATGGCAACTCAGCCACTTCTGTTCCAGTGCTTGATAACCCTGTTGGTGAAGAAATTTTTCCTAATATCAGAATCACAGAATCATTTATGTAGGAAAAGACCATTTAATCTAACCTGTGACCAAACATCACCATGTCAACTAGACCATGGCACTAAGTCCATGTCCAGTCTTTCCTTAAACACATCCAAGGATGGTGACTCCATCACATCCCTGGGTAGCCCACTGCAATATCTAATTACCCTTTCTGTGAAGAATTCCTTCCTAATGTCCAATCTGAACCGCCCTTGGCACAACTTTAGGCCATTTCCTCTTGTGCAGTCACTTTTTACCTGGGAGAAGAGACCAACCCTGCTACAGCCTCCCAATATTCCCAGAGTCAGGAGGTATGGATGTATGGTTTAAAACCACCACCAGTTCAGAACTTGAAAACAATGCCTTTTCTTTCCCCTTTGTTAACACGCCTCTTGTCACATGCAGGGGTTTTTGTTGCTTTGTTTTTGAATGACTGGAAGAAAATCCTAACCCTTCTATAACCAAATAGCAATGTCTGCCTATTCCCTCTCTCCAGAATCCCCAAATATGTGACTGATGTACAGCAGCATTGTACACACACTCAGAGCTGCCTGCCTGACTGCTATCCAGCAGCCCTGACAGGGAGATGGGCTCTGTGATCAGCACAGGAAAGAGTTTTACTCCCAGCACCTAAATTATGCAGAGAAGAGAAGTATTTCTCTCCTCTCTCCCAGAAGGAGCGATACAATAGGGCAGCATGAACATCTTTCTCATCCCACTGTTGCCAGATCCCATCATGTCAAATCAAACCCTCCCATCAGGTTTTGATGGAGAGAAGCAAAGACTGCACAGGAACAGGCAGGCCCCACATCCATTTTGCACCACATGCCCTATTCTGAGCATATTCTAATGGCGGGAGAGAAGACATTCACTCAGCAGAAGGGATATTACCAGGGTGATATTGGGATAATTTTAGGCAACTTTACCAGCGCCTCAGGACTGGTAACACAGTGCTGTTGGTGCAATACTGCCACGCAGTGGTCAGAGTTTACAAGGGGGAGCATGTCTAAACACAGCAGGGATTGATTGCAAGGATTTCCTCTGAAGAATATCCATTCCATCTGCTGTGCAGTTTACACTTTACATGAGGGTCTTTATATAAGGTAGATGGTGGGTTTGAAATCTGAAGCCTGAGTCCAGACTTTTTCAGGTTTAACTCCTCTGTAACAGGAGTGACATGACCATCAATAACTGTAAGTCCAAAGAAAGGACTGATATTTTTGTGTGGAATGTGGAGCAGCCAGAATTACAATTATTGCACCACCACCATCAGAAGCACTCCTGACAATGATAATTCCTGCATTACTGAAACTTCAACTATGTCTAGAAAGCAACATAGTGCACAGCAGCCAGATCAGAAGAAAGACTGAGAAAATTATTAAAGCAATGTCTGGAGTACAGGGAAGGGCAAAAGAAGCTACATCAGAAACCATCACCAGATTAGGGGCTAAATGAACTATGAAACAAATGTGATGTTTGAAAAGTAGTTTTCATCTCCCAGTGAAGGAGAGAGCATAGTCATTCTTGAAGCTGTCTTCCTTGGAAAACACTGAATTCTTTCTCCATCCCCACACCAATTCTTGGAAACAGGGCACAAGACAGAGGAACCTAAAAACCCAGACAAATGTGATATAAGGAAACAGCCAAGCTACAACTTAAATTTCTTTTAGCTATTGTAGTTGCAATGGGTTTTAAAACAAACTTTGAAAAATAGGTTCACCCTATCAAAATACATTTTTAAAACATTAGCTCTTAAAAGACACAGGTTTCCAAGAAGTCATTTAGATAATAATTTCTACATATTCACAAAAGTTGGCAAATATCCCCATGTACAACTGCTTCTAGCCAGAAGATGGCAATCTCTTAATATTTAATAGGCAACTACAGATGGTAAATTTTATTTTGAAGAGCCTTTAAACCTCTGCAGAATCCTGAAATCCTGCTATGTGGAGTCTGATGTTCTATATTTACCCTGAAATATGGGCTTGGGTTTATATAAAACATAAAATATAACACTTTTCGCTTGGGCAAAATTCATTGCTTTTGCTACATTTCCTTAAAAATACAGCATTGGGCAGACATTTAAAAGAAACTGAAGGATAAGGTAGTCATATGAATAAACAGGTTAATATTACGTGTTCCTTAGTCTGGAGCTTAGAGGCTGATTCCTGCTCTTAGCAAGTCTGAACCAGCTCTCCCGAGTGCTGGACAGAAGCAGGAAAACATCACTGCTCTTCAGACAGATTTCATGTAGGCTGAAAAAGGGTGATGCTCAAGGCATAAGAAACTGGAACATCCCTTCCTGCACTGTTTTACACTTAGGCGTTTGCAAATGATGAAATAATTGGTGGAGTGCAGTAGCATATGAAGAGCTGTCCATGAACTGGTTGCACAGATTGCATGTTGTCCTGACACAGGTATTAGCCTGGGAGCAGCACTGGATGGCCGCACATCTTCTGCCTCCAGGGACGAGTTTGGAGGCAGCACAGCTGCTTGCAAAACACAGGCTGTGCTCAGATTAACAGTTTCTGTCAGACCTTAGATGTCTCCTTGAAGGGCCAGCTCAGTCTGCCTTGTGCCAAGCTCCTAGGACACCCTATCAATGCTGGAGGGAGCCTGACTCGCCCAGCATCTCCTTGGGTGCTTGTCCATGTAGGCACAGCCTGAGGCAGAGCTGTAGGGAAAGATGTCATCTGGGAAATACAGAGAAGGAGGAGGCTGTTGGCTGCCACTGAGAGACAGCAGCAAACTGGCAGCAGCAGCCAAGCAGGGAGAGAACAAGGGTGAAGCTGTGAGAGGCTGCTTTTGCTCTGAATTTCCCCAATCCCTGGCACCTCAGGAGGGGTCCTGTGGGAAGGTGATCCACGCATAGATGTCATTGTTTAATTCAGCAGGCAGCTAAACACAACAGAGCTGCTGGCTTACTCCCTCCTATCAGTGTGATGGAGGAGAAAACTGGGGGGAAAAAAGTAAAATTCATGAGTTGACAGTTTTATAGGACAGAAATAGAAAGGTGAATAATAATAATAATAATAATAATAATAGTAATAATAATTATGCTGTAGCGAAAAAGGGATGCACAGTGCAATTGCTCACCACCCACTGACCCACAGACAGCTCCCAAGTTTAGATACTGAGCATGATGTCATAAGGCACGGAATATGCCTTTGGGTGGTTGGGGTCAGCTGATCCAGCTGTGTCCCCTCCCATCTCCTTTTGCCCCCCAGCCTTCTCAAAGTGGTGTGGTGTGAGAAGCTGAAAAGTCCTTCACGGCATCTCTCTGTGTTTTGCCGGTCTCCAGGCAGCTCCGGCACCTAGAGCGGTACCGCCTCCCTCTGGGACCCAGGATCGCTGCATGTTTCCTGGCTCGGCTCCACTGGCACCCCCGCCTGGACTGCGGCACGGAGCCGAGCCCAGAAACACACGGCGATCCCGGGTCCCAGAGGGAGGCGGTACTGCTCTAGGTGCCGGAGCTGCCTGCGGACCGGGAAAACACAGAGAGATGCCACGAGTGGCACCCCAACATTGCAACAGTCCTTGACTCAGAGTAAGCACTGCTCAGCAAAACATCAGTGTATTATCAACATTGTTCTCACCCTAAATCCAAAACACAGCATGGTACCAGCTACTAGGAAGAAAATTAACTCTATCCCAGCTAAAATCAGGACAGCAGGGTCCCAGAGCATCCTGGGAACTGCACTCTGAACCCATCCAAGATGCTGTCCAGCACTAACACCACTGCAGGGGTGTGTGCCCTGTGCTCCCCAACTCACAGCAGGTCATCAGCACTGGGCATTACCTGCTTGTCCTCTGGCCAGCTGTTGGCTCCATATTAGAGCTGACTGTAGAAATGATGTTACTTCTGCATTTTGCAGTGCATTTTTACCCTTCTGTTTTACACAATAATCAGGTGCTTGGACTGGTTTTTGGTTTTTTTTTTCCCATGGAAGGATTCATGATGAGTTTTTGAAAGCATGCAGGCATCTCTGTTCTCTAGGGAATGCACCTCCACAGCTTTGATACAGCTCATCATCAAACCAATCTGGAATTTACAAAGTTGAAATTAAAGAGATTCTTCCTTATCGTTTCCCATTAGTTTTATGGTTATCAAAGGTGCATAACTTCTTATTATATTCTTCCAGAGCTCTGGAACATGCAGAGTTTATAGTCTTGGCAGGGTCTCTTTTGGCCTTTGCAAGTTGCTGCTGTGCCTGGCAGATCCCAGGCAGGGCTGAGGAGTCCCACATTCCTACCAGGCAGCCTGCTGTTGGGCACTGGGATCGTTCCTGGGACACAGGGTGTTCACACCAACTGACCTTGGTGCCATCACATATTTAACGCTCCCAGATGCACCAAGAGGTCCTGGCTACACAGAGTCCCTTGCATTGCCCAAGGCACCTTGCAGCACATGTGTGAGGGTGTGTTTAGACAGCTCCACACTCCTAGCCTGGGCTCAGAGCCAGCTGAGCCCAGCCAGCTTGAAAATAGGATCTTCCCCAGCCAGGCTGGGAGTCCCAGGACGCTGGGAGCAAGCACTTGGCTGCTGAAGCACAGCTACACTGGCTCCAGCTCACCCAGAGATGCTACTGCTTACTGCTATAAGCATGGAACCCTGTTGCAGATTTTATGGAAAACTTGGATATTTTCTATGTTTTAATACTGGAAAAAAATCCCCACTTTTTATTTGGACCAATAAAATATAGGAACTGCTTTTTCATCACCCCATTTTTCTCCTTTCTGAGACAGATTAGATATTTCTTAGTTTAGAGGAGAAAAATTCCCTGCTCTGAAAGAGAATTGCTTCTTTCTCATGTAATGTAGCACAGGGGGACCACTCTGCAGTCAGATACTGTTTTACCTGCAGTCTTCCATGGATTCTCCAGGCAAAGAAAGATAGGGAAGACGTTTCTAAACTGAAGATAATTTCTTCCCAACAATGTGGAACACATAGGTGTAACCTGTATATATCCTTTTATATCCTTTTTTTTTCTATCACATTTCAATAGGCTTAAAAGCAGGATAAAAGCAAGAAGTCAGCCAAGTTTATTCCAGTTTCCTGAAAAACTCTGCATTTTGGAGCTCTAAAGTCCTGTGCCCAGCATAGGATGATGTGCAGGTCTGAGATGTAAGCAAAAATGAATGATTAAAACAGAAACACGCCATTTTCTAAGCAGCATCTTGATTTCTGTGGAAAGGGGTATTGCATTTTCTCTCCCAGCAGTGGAAATCACCACAAATTCTTCAATATTGAATCCTGGCATGACTATACCCATAAACTTCATCTTGGTTTGTCTAACATGGGAAAAATTATCTTTCTCCTTATTCTGCTCAGTCATTTATTCATTATTTTAGTGTTAACAATGATTTATTTTCCTCTCGCTAGCCTTGTAGTAGAAGATATACTTGGCTGAAACCTCAGAAAAGCTTTTCACAATGCATATTATCTCACTAAGAAAAAGGTTCAAAACAGGACTTTGCATCTTTGCATCACTATTAAAGCAGTATTGTTCTCCAAATGACCACTATGTTCACAATAGTCTTACAAGAAAGCAAATAGAAATGAAATATAAAATTATCTCCATTACACTTAGGCAGACAAGAACTGAATGAAAATAGAGGTGCAAGTAGATAGAGTTGCAGTTTTATTCATCGACTAGTCTTAAAGAAAGACTATACATTTTAGATACTAAAATGCCTAGAGAAGTGTGAGAACAACTTGAGTTTTTCCCAGAATTAGGTAAGACTCATGAATGTTACCATCCTGATGGGTATTTCTGAGAAAAAGCCTAGAGATGTTCATAAATAAAGCTTTAAGAAGACAAAATCAATTGGATATGTGGGTGAAAATACAAATATTCATGGTAGTCTTGGCATTGCATGGGGTAGCTGCTCACATCAACAGAGGTAACCCTGTCAGTAATTGTAGATATTTTATTAAATTTAGAAATGAGGAGTCCACTATGGCATTACAAATATGGCACTTTCCATAGGAAAGGTCCTGGAGAAATCATTATCTACATCTCTTCATATATGTTCATATAGGGGCATATATGATGATATGCCCCTAAAGTCATACAATCTACAAAGTATCAACAGCTCCATATGGAATCATAAATTATTTTCACATACTTAATTAAAAGCCAGCCAGATGGGTACTGGTGGTTCTGGTGAAAATGTCCTGCATTCAGGCAGCTGCAAATACTTGACCACCAGTAACAGATTTTAAACTGTCTCTGGAAAGTTGCTGGAAGCACAGATAATGTTCCTATAAATGTTATTAAATCCAAAGCCACTCAAAGCAGAAATTAAAGCTTCTCTAATTTTGCCTTCTCCCTCACAGTTCAGATGACTCATGGGCTTCTCTCACAACCCAAGTCTCCAGACAACTACCCTGGGTACCCTTACAAGCTACTTATCCTCTGAGTATGGCACTGGACTTCATTTTGTACAGCAATCACATGAGAATGAGAGAATGGGAATCCAGGAGATTCTCGAGTGCTATTGAATATTTCAGGAAAGACACTTCCCCCTTACTACAAACTGCTTAATATTTTCTGGCAAACGAGCTCTCAGAGGCCATGGTAGAGAAAAATACGTAAAGGAGAAGGCAGAGAGTTTCTAAGGTATGTTTTAGCTTACCCCATGTTATATATTTTGTCCATCATGACATAAGATATCACAAATGCTGGTAGAAGTGTTTCATGGCAAATGCAGGTCATTCTTTGGGATTTGGAAGAGGGAATAAAGTAACAAATAACAAGGTAACACATCATTTTTGGTGTTTGGACCTCATCAATTTATGTGCACTTCTTGAAACAGTGCCCTGTGGAAACTTGTTTAAGTCACACACAAGGAATTGCACAGAATCCAGTACTTGTCAAACTGTTCTACTTTGTGAAGAATTAACTTTGCCTCTCAAAACCAGCTGTGGATCTGCAAAATTACTTATGGATAAGTTTTTTTCCCTCTCTTTCTAATTAATCACAATCTGATTGACTTGGTTTACTGAAGCCAGGACCTCTTTTGTGGATTCTTAAAGGGGAATGGATAATAGGGCAGACTTAGACTGGGCACTGGGAAGCATTTCTTTACCAAGAGGGTGGTCAGCCGTTGAAACAGACTTCACAGGGAGGTGGTCAATGCTCCAGGCTTATCAGTGTATAAGAAGCATTTGGAAAATGCCCTTTAAAACATCACTTAACTTTTGGTGAGCCCTGAGTGATCAGGATGAGATGACCACTGGAGGTCCCTTCCAATTGAAATTGTCTATTCTATTTTATTCCATGCTATGCCATTTAATTGGTTTGCTCATTCATGTTTTCATCCCTGAGAGAATATTGAGTGAATTTTTGGTGGTGAAACAATATCTTGTTTTTTCTTATTCTAAAGAAAAATGGATGGTGATATAACAGCCACAATAAATACATCCTCAAAGTAAAATCTTTTCAGTTATAAATTTAAGCTTTTGTATTTTGATCACACTTCAAAAAACACAAAGTTTAAAATTAACTGTAAACTTCATTAAAAAAAAAAAAAGCACTTAAGAGTTATGGCTGTTTATTTGATCTTTGCACAGCTAATAAAGGATCTGATGTGAATATTCCCTTATACAAACAGAAATTTGTTCCACTGTGTTAGTTAATGTTGAATCAGACACTAAACAGGTCATTCAAAATCCCATAGCTGAGAAGTTGAGTCATTACAAAAAGGAAATATGTAGAGTCACTTGAGTAAATAAGAAAATTCTCACACCATGACCCTTCAGGCAATGTCCTCTTTTTTAAGATACCACAGCATAATTGGGCCTAAAATGGGAGGTACATTGTTGTTGATCTGTAACTGTGGCAATCATTCTTTCATTCATCACAGGTATCCAAGCAGTACCTGTATGTGATTGCAAACAGAAATAGAAGCAGTATCAGCAAATGAAATACTGTCCTTGGCTGCCTAGGGAAAAAAGAAAAAAGAAAAAAAAAGAAAAAAGAAAAAAGAAAAAAAAGAAAAAATAAAAAAGTGATCTGGTTAAATACTTGTGACTTCAGGGGTGGCTCAGCTCAGGCACTGCATCTCTCCATTCTCTGACATGGATGAACTTTCTGAGTGAGCCATTTTCCTCCTACCTTCCTGTTTGCCAGGAAAAGCTCTCATGAGTTTATCAATCCTTGTTGTGCTATTAATGAAGCCATCAGAATAGAAGGGTTGGTTCAAGGCATAAAACCAGTAGCAGACTCTGCATTTCAAACAAGTACCGAAGCAGTGGCATGTGTTAAGAGCATGCCTCGTATAATGGATACAGGCAACACTGGGCTCATGTTGGCAGAAAAAAAAAAAAAAAAAAAAAAAACCAAAAAAAAAAAAAAAAAAAACAAAACCAAAAAAAAAAAACTGCATGGAGAAGTTTGCCTGCTTTACCATCACTCCCAGCCACAAACCAACCTATCCCCAAAGCAGGAAGGCAGGCCACAGCCCCGTGCAGCCTACATAATTCTCCCTTCATGTTTAATGCTAAACATAAAGTCAAGGACAAGCTGTATAAGTTGTAGTCAGGCATCTGCAAAGATAATTGCAAAGATTATCTCTATCTATTTCCACCCACCCCAAAGAGGAGTTTCTTTATCAGCCCTTTTGGAGAAAGATGTAAATAATAGAATGCTTATGCTCACTTGTTTTAATTCTACATGGTCCCAGTATTCCATCACCCAGAACATTTAAGGGAACCACAAGAAACTGCTAGGAGTAGGGGAGCTCAGTAGTGATCCCACATAATTTAAGATTATTTAAAGTTCTGGCAGGATACTCCAAGTGAGCAAAGCACCATGTAGGAGCCAAATGAGAAAAGAATCTGGTTCATCCTAGTGTTGAAAGATGGCTGACCTTTGAGCAAATCCACTCATAGTTGTTATGTACCAGAGCAGGTCTGAAGTAAAGACAACAACAAATGATGCCTGGTGATGACAGCTAAAACCAGAGTCCTAAAACATCTATCTGCTGAGCAGAGCCAAGCAAAGCATCAGCTCGTGCCTCTGATCACAGGCCACCAAGAAAGAGCAGCAGCATTCCTTGGCACATTCAGTAGCCAGGCAACTTTCCATGGCTATTTTTGACAAGTCCCAGGTGGTGGCCAGCCAATACATTCTGCAGATGGGCAGATGATCACGTCTTGTTGCCAAAAAAGCTTTAAGTGATTTATTCTCTTAGAGAAGTCCACAGTATTTCTAAGCTCAGACCCAAGCAGCAGCATCTCAGTACAGGGTGAGCTGATAAAAAGTGTCCAGCAGGTGATTTGTCACTTCAGCTTACTTCTCAGAAGACAAAGCAGAGCTTACAGTGCTCTTCCCAGCTCACAGAGCCCTCAAAGTTACCTGTACACCTGGAGGAGGGTTGTGTCAAGCCCGTGAAGGTGCCTTTGCCACAGGTGAAGTTTGTTTCTGAGCACAGACATGCTGTTGTGCAGTGCATTTCAGGCAAACAGTGCAAACATAAATCTGTCCAAATTTGGGGGATGCTTTATGGACAGCTGAAGCTCCTTTGAGTGGCATGCTTCTGCCAGCAGAAAATAAATTGTGTGAATCTTATACCAACTGAGAGCATCCCTTTTTGGCATTTTTAAACACAATGTCACGTAGGAAGATGCCAGAGAAGTAGTCAGAAAACAAAAGAAACTGCAAGCCAGGGTCTTGCAAGCCTCCAGTGGAAACAGTATTCATGTCAAATGACATAAGTTTCAAACATGAGTCACTACTGCCATTTCTCCCTTCCCAGATGAGGGAAATCTATACTCTGTGGCCAAGGCAGAGCAGGACAAGATGATAGATATTAGGCAGTTTGACTCCAGTGTAAATGAGCTGTTAGGGTTTAATAGAAGTGTCTCTCTATAATGCACACTACATTTCCATAGCACCCAATGAGGGACTGGAAACTGTCTTACAGCCAGTGTGAGTTTACCAACATTTCAGTGGCAGAAAGCAATACTCTTGGAAAGCTCTCCTGAACCACTGCCCGCATTTGGTAGCTGTGGTGACTAATACAAAGCTGTTGTTTTAAAAACAGCATTAGAACAAGAAAGCTACTTCATTTTCCTTCCTGATTGTAGGCCAAGTGCCAGCAGTGACTGACAGCTTGATCTGTCAAACAAGAAAGACAGCTTGATTTGCCAAACAAGAAAAGTTTAGGTTGGGGGGGTTATTATTTAGACATGAGAAAGGTGATGCACCTTTGAAAGTGTGTACACATAAAGCATGTCTTTTCATTTTGAGAGCATGATCTTACATAAAGGGGCTGCTTAAACTAAGAGCAAAGTGGGCCAATCCTCAGCCACTGCAGTATTGTGAGCAAAGCTCCAGCAGCTCACAAATGCCAGGAATCTGGCCTATTGTCTGCCTTTCCACCCTACTTTATTGTCTGTGAAGTTTGCCTTCAGTGTACCCAAGTCTGGTGTACTTCAGTAACTCAGTCAACAGAGGGAAGCAGATGGCAAACATTTCCTCCCAGAAGCCTGGGGTTTCTTTCTGGCATTTTAGCAATATGAGAGGTATCACAGATGCAAACCCTCTGGCCAGCACCGCTGTGCTTTGCCATCAGGTTTCCTCTCTTGTCAAGGCATCGCTGACTCTTAAAAGTCAAAGTGACCTGGTTTGGTTTTGGGACTAGCAGTGTACATGGTTTGAACCTTATCTCACTTCTTCAACAGTTTGTCCAGAAAAAAAAAAAAAATCTGTTGGGAAAAAAACTGATAACACTGATCCTTCCCTGCTCATCTGGACACCATAAAGGCATGCTTGTTGTTAAGGTGACACTGTGTCATCCCTTGCACGTGATGTGCAGGCTGGGTTTTTTCCAAGAATATAGGAAAAAGTTCAGGGGCCAGGAGGGAGGATTTGCTGTGGTGCCTGAAAATGCTGTTATTTTTTTTAGGTGTGCTTGTCTGTGAGCCTGCAGGACTCTTGACAGTTCAGTGTGCCCAATGCTTTCCACTACTTTCTCATTTTTTAATAACACTTAATTCAAACTTATGAATAGCGACTGTTTCACCAGAGCATAACCATAACCTGTCATCTGGAATAGGCATTTGCAGTAGTGAAATGCTTTTGCTCAATAGAGATACTAGTACAGCTCCAGAACAGAAAGAGTTATTCTGACACTAGATTACTTACTCTAAGAGATATCTCAGTGTTCAGTGGCACTGAATTCATTATTTGTCCATTTTGACCATGTCAGACTTTATCTCACAGGTTCCAGAGAGAAACAGCAATCTCCGACTGCAACTGTGATCTCATCCCCCTGAATTCACAGCAGCGTGAAACTTCTAATTATTACCCATGGTACCAAGTCTCTGCACAGGTTTTCTTGGTTGGTTTTGGTTTTTTAAAGAAATCTTCTTTCCTTTATGCCATAAATGTTAGAACTGAGCCCTGACACAGTTGCTGGCCTCAGAGGGACAAGAAGGAAAACCCAGGAGAATCAGCCCATTGCACCCCAACATGCAGAAAGCCACAGAGACATCAGGGCACAATACATACTATAAAGTTCTTTGCTGGAACAAAAGCACCCTCATTGCACTCTCATTCTCTTTTAAATCAACAGAGTTGTAAAACTTATTTCTATAGGCATCTATTTTCTCTCTCATAAAATTGTATGAAAGCGCTTCCCAAACAGCCCCGTCGCTATTGTGCAGCCCACACCCCCGCCCCAAACAGCGCTCCTTCGCTCCCATGGGCCTGCCACTGAATACAGCAATCACTCTGCTGCCTCACAGCCTTCCTCCTCTTGTCAAAGCCAGAGCATAAACCAAAATTTTTCCAGAGACACTAATCTGTGTTTTCTGTACACTCCCTAAGAAGAGACACAACTGACCTATTTTCCTATGTCCTCCAGAAAAATTTTCCTACCCACTCTAAGAAGATTTTGTCTTTCTCTCCTTACAAAGGATTGCAAAACAAGTCCTAACAAGTCCTAATTGCCTTTTTTTTCCTCTGACATCATCATGTGAAGACCACTTGCCCAAGGTTAGAAGGGCTCCTTGTTCATTCCTTGAATACATCCCTGCCATCACTCCAAGTGAGAGGTTGGCCATTTTAAGCAACTGAGCCATGTGTAGGCACAAAAGCCTTGCTGAAGCATCTAGTTGTTTATTAGTGCTGCACATTTGTCATTGCTCCTGGTGTCAGGCAGTAGAATTAGAGAGGCAACAGAAGGAAGAAAGCAACTAGTTAGGGGGAAAATAATCTGTGTCATTGTTTGTGCCCAGGGAAGACTGTAAGAGCACAGCTGTGTCTGCAGAAATTCAGGATCTGGGGCACCTTGTGCAAAAGGAGTGATGTTGTATTGTCAGCTTCTCATCCAGGTAATTACATCCATTTCATGAACAGAGGCAATTTCAGTGAGAATAAAGGTTCAGCCTTATCTGATGGTGATCCTATCTCTTGTGCCCAAGCAACTGATACATCACACAGAGTAGGAAAGCGTCATGATGTTTCTGGCAAGTGAGGAGGATTGAGGGGAATATCCCCTCCTTTCACACATCAGCCCCTTATCTCAACCCTCACCTTTTTCCCCAGTCCCAACAAGTTTCCTTTCATGCCTTTAACTCTGCCCAAAGCTGCACTCTAAATGCCAGTTTTCACATCCTAGACATTTTTATTACCGCACATTTTCCACCAAGATCCCAGCTGGCACCTCACCTTGTCCCTACCATGATCCAGTGCCACAATGGCAATCTGTACCATCTCAACAGTCTTCAGCAGTGTATGCCACATGATCACACAGAGCCCTCAAATGGGTATTTTTCTCCCCTTAAACCCATTCTTATCTAGTTCTGGTCCACATGGAGATCACCTATATGTGTCACCACTTATCCCTCCCTGTTGAAGGGGTCTGAGTATCAAAGACCTTCAGCCCTACTGATAAACCATACACATGATCATTTGAGACATCGTAAGTGAAGCCATGCCTTCAAATAATTTATTTAAGACCTAGTACATTACACACAAAAGACTGTGTTAGAAATACAATGTTGAGGTTTGAAGTCAAACACCAAAAAAACACATCTAAGGGAAGTATTAATGTTGCCTACAAAGCCTGTTTCATTCCAAACACTGGCTGGATTTCCTTTCTTCAGGGTGTAGTGAAGGGATCTGGTTGTTGCTGAAATAGCTGAATGTGTTAGGAGACTTCGGAGTGGAAAATACAGTCTTAGAGTTAAGGGTAAAGTGGGAACTAGATTTTTTTTTTCTTTTTTTTTTTTTTTTTTTTTTTGCTTCCATTTGCTTAAGTGCTGTAGGAAACTAGAAAAAGGCTTCCTAAATGTTCCCTATGCTGAAACTGTGACATGGGAAGTAACTCAGACTGATGTGAAGAACTATTCACCCTCTGGGGCTTCCAGAAAATCAAGACCAGCTGTGCTTTGAATCCAGAGCTCCTGCAGAAGTTCTGAAGAAAAAAATGAACCCAGTTTGAAACACCTCTGCCAAGAAGCTCAACTATTTGATTTTCAACTTTCTGAGTCCCAACTTCTTCCTCAAAATATAGTGCTACACCTCCACAGTACAAATATCACCTAGCTTTGGGGATGGGCAGATGCAGTAGTGTTGAGACTGAAAAAGCCCTGGGTTTAGGGAGTTTATTAATAAAACCCTACTCTTAAGATTTAGACTTCAACATAAAAGGGGTCTCAACTTTTCCCTGGTTGCCCTACCCACTCGCCTGGACTACACTTCATTCTACAACTTCTGTGATCTTGAAGCAAAGTCAGGCTAGGTGCTGCAGAGAAGCTCAGTATACAAAATTATCTTCATCCTCTCTCCCTGTCCCACAGGATTAACAGAAGTGTTGAACAGTACAAATGAGTGAGGAGCAGACACTGTCGTCAAAAATTAAATCTGAGGTGGCACTAGCCCCTGGCAAAAAGTCTTCTCTAGCCTTTTCAGTCAGTCAGACATAGTTGTTAAGGGAACATTTTTGGGGATGTGTCAAATGCAATCTCATAAAAATCTCCTTTCCGATGGGAGTTTTAGGTTATAAAAGTTAATGCAATGCAGATAGCTGAGTTGAACAGGCTGTTTCCCAATAGACTCTGGTATAAAAAGTATTGCATTATATAAAGCTTGAATCACAGCTTTCTCAGCAACTGCTTAGTACAGACTGGGTATCTATCTCATGAAAGGCAATGAAAATAGTATGGAGAGAAGGCTGCAGTTCCTAGGAGAAGACCTGGCAATAAAATGGGGATTTTGAACCTTTTTTTTTTTTTTTTTCCATTAAAAATATACAGCCAAAATGAAAGCTAAAGAATAATTTCATTATTGCTCCCTCTATATTTAAAAGAAGCATAAAGTCAGACTGTCTCACTAGCAAATTATGAGGATATTGATGCAGTTGAAAACAAATAAACAAACAAGCAAACAAAAAACCACAAGGACTTTTCTACCCGGAAATCTGTTGTGTCACTCCTTCAGCTTTGTCCCTGGTGTCAGACCATGGGAATTCCCAGTCTTGGGCCCCTGTGGGTCTCAGCCAGCCCTGCCATTGAGGCTGTGCTTTCAGCCTGGGATGTTGCCGTGCTGCAGGGGTAGAAAATAAGCCTTCAGTCTGTTTCCTGGCAGGATGAGGTCGGGTCTGAGGGGTGCTGCAAACCTCTGTCAGCACCATGAAGAAGCAGGGAGTCTTTTTACCTCCCAGGGAGGAGAGAAAAATTGGACAAACTTTGTCTAAACCAGTAACAACCCAAAGACTTCTAGAGTCTCGTAACATATTTTGCTTTCATTTCTCTCATGGAGTGTTTTACTCATTCAGGGCTCTCACAGCTTGAAGGCTGGCTGAGGAGAGAACGTGGGATTTCAACTGTCTCCTTTGAAGCAGGCACAGATTTAACAGGTGAGGGAATGACAACCATTTAGCTTTACATCTGCAGTCACACCTCTTGGTGTGTTTGGTTAATTTGGTGCCCCAAATCCCAGAACATATTTGTAGCCATGTGGTAGTTCAGCCCCTGGCTTCATGTGGGAACTGCACCTGCTCCCTGCTCAGCCCATACTGGTTTCTGTGGTGGGAAAGGTCTGTGCTGCTGGAACTGAAGTACAGAGGGCCAGATCTTGGAAGTCTATTGGAAGGGTTTGTCTTCAAAAGAGCTTCTCTTTTTTCTTGCATGGCATTTACATCACAACACTGACTAATGCACCTTCCCCTGCCCACACCAACCTAGTGGATATTTGGGTTTGGCCCACAGGTATGTGCACCATTAGCATCTTTACCTATTCCAATTCTTAACAGGGTAAAGTTTAATCATTCTTATTCCTGCTGCTATTTTGGGGACGAAAAAGAGTCATTCTGTCATTGCATGCTCCAGAAAACATAAAAGTCTCTAAGGAGCCCAGGCTTCCTGTTACCAATGCCTTAAACTTTGCCCCACCTTTGGGAAGCACAGGCAGCTAGTGGAAGAATGTCATCCACGCTAACAATTGATTTTCTTATGTACAATAACGTCAGACCTTTTAAATAAAAGGCTGACCTGTCTCCTTCTAAAATAATTCATCTGTTTTATGGAGTGTTGTTCTGATTATATACAATTCCCACAAGAAGGGAAGTACCTTTAAAATAAGGACTATTCAGTACTAGTACAGGATTTCCTCTTGTTGTTGATAATTTCCTCCTAACAGAAGACGCAATGAATCCCAGAGAAATTCAAAGGGGCAATCTACAGACAGTTAGGCATCTACATTACACAGGGAACATTGTTCAATCACATTGATGTTTTCCTGATGAAGTAAAAAACAGATATACCTGCTGTGCAGCATATAAAAGAGTTCCTACAACACAAACTTCAGTTCCCTTTGCTGTTTTTAATCACTATCCAATCCCACAAACTTTCACATAACCATCCCTGAACAGCAACAAATGACATTTTTTCTCTTTTCTTATTTTGCTATTGAAATTCAGCCTCTGAAATTGCCTCTGCTGTTAAAGAAGGCGGGCTTGGTGACAATGAGAAGATTAGCCAGTCAGTATCAGCACTATCTACAGCAGATATATAACATGAAAGAAGTTCTGTGCTCTCTACCAGATGTCCCTTGACTCAGAAAGAGGCTCCATACTCACCTTCACTAGAAGGGCTCATTTCCCACTACTGGTCAGAACATGCACCTGCCCTACTCATGTAATTGTGAAGGAGACCTCATAAATGGCAAATCCATGCTGAGAAATACCCTATCAAAACCCAGGAGCTTAGTGGCAGTGCTAACAGCTAGGTGGTAACTGCTGATGAAGGCTGAGTGGCTTGTAGAAGAGGCTGCCAGTCACTAGATGCTCTTATCAGTTATTCTGATGTCTCAAATTCTCTGTCAACTTGGGTCAAGCCCTATCTCATGCTTTAGTTCCCTGAGCTCCTTACTTACTTGACGGGATTGTACAAGTGCAATCAGTAAACCACGCTATGATGCACTCTTACAGCCACTGATTGGCCTGGTTTCTCCTTAGCCAGTGGGATGACCCATCAAATTCGATGAAGACTTTCACATGCATTGTTTCAGTACCTTACTGGTTTTAAATAACATACCTTACTGTTTGTATGGTGTTCATAGTGAGAAAAATTATGAATACTGAGTACTACCTTCCCCTCTCTAAATTCTCTACATACTGACATGCAGCTTATTTTTTCATCTGATGTCAGGTATTTCCGTATCTTTGCCACAGGCAATGCAAACAATGCATCTCTTGATTCATCTGTTCACAGCTTCAGTTTTCCTCTGATCCTGCAGATCAGCCTTCCTTCCTTCTCCTGCCATTCTCTTGCAGAGCTGCTTCACCACCTTTCCTACTCACAACATCCTTTTGTCTGTGAAAGCCGAGCAAAACAGAGAAATGCACGTACCTGTTTAACCTGTTACTAATGTTTGTGCCTAGACTTTACAGCTGACCTTGGAGAAGCCACTTGGAAAGCTCCAAGAAGTCTCTTCAGTGCAGAGAGAAAAGCGTGGTCTGCAAAGTCCTCCCTGTGCTGAGGCTGCCCCAACAAGCAGGAGGTGTGCAGAACTGGTTCCAACTGTTCCCCCTCTTCCTTACCAGAAGGTTTCACCTGAAGAGCAGCCTTGTAAAAGACTCTGAAAAGGTCCAAACAATGTAATGTGGTTAGGGGGTCGACAAGCAGAGCAGAATGCCCGCCCTGCTCAGCTGTCCTGAGCACTTAGATAAGCACCTCCTGCATTATACAGCTGCGTTACATGATTTGTTGAGATAAAAAATAACAGCTGGAAGGGAACCTATGTCTAAGATCTTTGCAGGGAAGGCTTGGGCAGACTGCACACTGCACAGGTCAGAGCAAGGCAGTTTGGTCCTCCTCAGCCTTCAAGCTGCAAGTCTAATCAGCAGAATTTACTAGACAAAAAATTTCACAGGACTAGGAGGAATAAGAGAGAACAACATATAATGCCCAAGCACTTCCTTAATAAAAGCCTTCACCAAATGAACATTTCAGAATCCCAAAAGACACCTCCGAGGACCTGTATCTTACAAGGCACTAGCATTTCAACTTTTATGACTAGCAGACACACTACTATATTGCAAGCATGAGTCAATGCCCACATCTTCTGGCTCCAGAAGAAAGGGACTGTTCTAATTTTTACTTATAAGCTGGGCAAGAGGAGAGAGAGTAATTCGGTTACAGGCAAAGCACACAGAGACCCTGCAAGGTCAGGTAGGCTGGATAACACATGAACATATTCGTGCCTTAGTGTACTGAGTCACAAATACCACAATCCATCTCTGCATCCTTTCATGTAAGGCCTCAGAAAAGGGCTTTGTACATAATTTTTGTTGCCTTCCAGCACAAAGCCCATGGCCTCTACATTATTCACTAGAGAATTCCAGCGCTGTGTAGAGCATGTTGCAATCCAAACTGGGAGTTTCTGGCAATAAACATTTGTGAGTATGCACACAATATAAAACAGGAAGAAGGATTTCAGTTTGTCTGTATTCACTTGGGCTTATTTGTTGCTTGGGAAAAAAAAAAAAAAAAAAAAAAAAAAAAAAGCCTGGCAGACTTCCCACCACTATGCAATAGTCTAGGAAGGCTCCTGTCACCTGGGGACTCACATGCTGATGTGTGAGTGAAGAGAGCAATAGGCAGGATTCATGGGGTTTTCAGCATGATCCTAATAAACTCTGTCATGCTACTAGTGTGAAGAAAGGAGCGCAGAACAGAAAGTGTCTTAAGAACTACTGACAGCTTCTTTCCAAAAGCTAAAAAAATGTCACTTTAATCAGATATTCCTTTATGCCAAAGCACAGAATGGATTTCCAGAGGTTTGTACCTGGTTTTGTGCAGCATTTACCAGCCTTTTAAATTTATTCTGCACTCCAAGCCAGCTTCCTTAATAAAGGAGGATAGTATTAGCTTATATGAAGTACCACATCATCTTACATCCTACACAAAGCTTTAGCCTGAGGATTTCCAGATGGACACATTTCATCCAAAGCAATTGAAGATCGTTGGGGAGTCATGGGATCAAGATACATATACATTTCCTTTCTTTTCCAGCATCCCTCTGGTTAAGCTTGTGCTCCTGAATTGCTCTTTTCAAATTGGGTAAACAAGTAAACGTTTTAGACTCTGGAGATATCTATTGCCTAGAGAAGCAAGCTTATTTTGCCTTTATCTTTAGAAACCTAGCATCCTGCAGGAAAGAAAAAATAGCAGAATGTCTCAGAATTGTAGTTTTTAAGAAATAACAGCATTTATCATTCATATAGAAAATTTCCAACTACAACTGCCTCTTGAGGAAAGGAGACCAAACACTGCCATACCTGTTTCACTGCTGACAAAACAGATATACATTAAGTGATTGCTAAGACAGATTTACAAAGTTGGCAGTAGCCCTAGACTTACAGTCCTGGTGTTTCAGCTTCTGGGCCATGCGTTTCCTATTTGAATTACTAGTTTTTGTGAGTTGCTAGAATTCATTCATTTTTTTCTATGATAACAATCAGTAGATTTTTGAATCCCTAAAAATTAATATAGAATTACTGCAAAAGTTGAATCAGTACTTTTCATTTATACCTTTGTCATTGGTAATAGAAAGAGAAGACAGTGGATATGGAGACAAACACCAGCAGTGAAACTTTTATTGCAGTCTGCTTCTGAAGTCCATTCAAGGGTAGGACAGTGGGACAAAAATAATTATAGGGGTCTTTCTACACAAAAGAGCCAGCTATTTAGAGGAAGGCAAAGTCATTTGAATGTCAATGAAATAACCATTAAAAGGCTGAGAAGCATTGCCATTTATTAAAAGATCTAAAGAATAGTTGCATGCACTATAGCAATCTTCTAGGTAGGAGTTGTTAATTTGCTATAAAAACCTGTTAGGGACAGGGCAGAGCGTAATTAAACAGGAGACAATACACACTGTGAAAGGAAACTGGATTTGGAATTTTACAGCCTCTTATTTCAGGTTTCTACATGAAATACTATGCTCTATAATCTCTCCTTAATAACACCTATGTATTTCTAGCTCCCACAGTGTTTTGCATTTCATTTTAGCAGTGGTCTCCTACAGCCTCAGAAGGTAAAACAAGGTTACGCACTTGAATGCTCTCCCGCTCTTTCCAGCCTCACAGCAATCCTTCTTCCGAGAAAGTCTCTCATCAATGCCACTCCTTAATTGGCCTGAGAGCCCCTCTTTAAACAAAGCTCTCGTCTCCCACAGGGCCGAGTTCTTTCTGTTATTTTGGCAGAGCTAAATCCAGACAAGGATGTGCCATTTACCAAAACAAGTGCACTATAAATTCAAATGTGCGGGAAAGAAGTAAAGTACTTCCAGAAGTTCTGCACGTACAGATTTGCAGGTAGGACGGACTGCATCAGGAGAAAACCTAACTGCCTGTAATCCCGTCAGGTTTTTACTTCAAGCAAAGGTGTTAGACACTGGTGGTACCGTACACTCAGAAACAAATACAGGATCAGTCAGAGGCCTGGAGTAGATTCTGCACTAATGGACTGAATGTGATTTGAACTTCATTGTAACGCACAAAACTTCATTCCAGAGCTATAGGACAGATAACTTCATGAGTTAGACAGAAAAGGACTTCATATTTGTAAAGATTATCACTTTTTAATGTTAATACAAGTCACTAACAATATTCAAGTGCAGTGCAGCTTTAACCTCTTCTTTAGCAGAAACCCTGCTATCTTCACTACCTGCCCACGCACTACCAGGCACATAAAAGTGATGTGCAATAGAAATCCTACATTTTCCTTCCTTTGACTGTTACTCCAAGGCACTGTGGTTCTTCACGTACTCAGCTGGCATAGCTACACATGCCATAATATCTGAGAAAAGAGCAAATACAAATGCCCACAGCAGGACTAAGTAGCCATCATTCCACATCTCCTGTGACACTCACAGGCACAGAATTCTCCACTGATATATATCAGACAAGCATGTCATTTAAAAGACTTTGTTCTTTCTCCTTTATTTAGCCACAACACAGATACAAGAGCAGGCAAACCCCTTCCAGTGGAACTCATTTGATAAACCTGTTAAGATTAGGAGTCTCATGAAATCAAGTAAAATATATGTACATGCACACACTCTCAGGCACACAAGAACACAGCAGAACCCATAAAAAATGAGGAGTGGCACTGAACTGCACCTAAAATGCAATAGAAACATCACCTAGTTAGGATTCATCTGCTAAGCAACAAGGCTGTGCACTGAACAGGTTCCCTCTGTACCATTCCACTGGCTATTTAAATACCAGCATCAACCGTTTCAGCTGAAAATTTGAAGCTGATAGAGAAGAGTCTGACCTCAGATACCCAAGAATTCAGGCTAGCAGAACAGTTATTCCACTGTAACTCAAAGCAGGATCTGGCCCTATGGAATGAAGATGCATGTGACCAGCTCTGGCTGGGAGATTACTGCAGGTGACAACTCCAATTCCCATAACTTCCCCAGCAACTAAACCCACCACCAATACAGCGTGCAATTTGACTTTTGCACCCTCCCCACTCATACTGCTCCTTTTGAGGGAAGAAATAGTGTAGTGGTTCTAAGAAGTGAGTAAATATCTACTAGGGACTAGAATAAGATTGCCAAATATATTAAACAGCTTCAGAAGAAAGAGGAATTTGGCTCTTAGATAAAGCTGGTCAAGCAGGTCCATCTGATTTGTCAACGCTTTGCTTAGAAATATAAGACTCAAATATAGTTTACAAAAAGAGTAATTCTTTATAGAACATCTCAGTGTCAAAATACTAACAAATACACAGCTTGTAAATGCTGAGAAGAATGGTCTTGGAAAAATTAGTAACAAAACTAGGCCATGGCTAACAATAACAGGTGGTATCTCTTCATAAAAAGCCAGTCTGATGTACTCAGGAAAAATGAAACATTTGAAACAAACTGTTTACAAAAGTGACTTAAATGCTCAGCAGAGATCTAACACAAGTGTTAACAAACCACTATTGTAATTTTATTTTTGGACAACTTCAGCAACTATCAAAAAAAAAAAACCCAAACAACCTGTTAATACAAAAATGTAGAAAACAACATGAAAAATCCAACGAGACAGTTTTTAGACAAACTCAGTTAAGGTGAAGCTGTACCTTTGTCCCAGTTACTAAGAACTTCAAGGGTGGCATAACCCAGCTCAGCTAGGTTTATATGCTTTCCCACCCTTGCTAAAGAGTCAGTTCTTAGAAGGCGCCAATCTCAGTCCCCCAGGGTCTGTACGGTTTGCTGAGCGTTGCTGACTGCGTTGGTGTAGATGGGCTCAGCACGTTGGGGGACAGCAGATGAAAGGAGCCAAACGAGAAGGGGAACGCAGACAAAGATGCCATGGAGGAGAGAAGAGGAGGAGACAGTTTGGTAGTAGATGTGACCACAGGGAGCACTGGTCCGACGCTGCCATTTGGGGGCACTCTGAGTGAGGAAGTTTCAGCATGTGGGGCAGCAATTCTGGTCTGGTGATGTGGTTCTGTGGAAGATGCTGTAGTGCTGGTATTACCATGCCCATTTTGAGCCAGCAGCAACGGGTGAGGTATGTGAGGGTGATGTCCAAAGGCACTGCCCCAAGGAATGTGTCCAATGCCAGTGTGTGCACTACTCGCTGCTTCCCGTTGAGAGGCGTAGTTGTTGAGATGAGACACGAGTCGAACTCGCAGAGGATCAGAGGCATCCAGCCCCTCAATGATACTCAGGTATCGAGCAACTTCAGCCAGGCACTCTCGAAACCCTAGACTCCGATAGTCCATAGCCAAAGCATGAGCATCAAAATAACCTAAGAGAAAAGAACAGAGAATGAAATCTTAAAGATGTTGTTTTCTAGTTATTGTCTACAAGTAGCCTCCCCACTCCACCCTCCCCTATAAGCATATTTCACTTGGATGTGGTTAGTATTCCCAACCACAGACTAGCTGCCAAGCTCTTTTTTTTTCTTCCTTTTTTGTTTAACAAGCTTTTCTTTTATATCTGTGCTGTGATGCTGCAAGTCCCAAGACCAGTCACAATCTGCCATTTTAAACTGGAATTATTCACTGACACTGGAGGAAAGTATTTTTGTTCCTTCCATTTGCCTCCCTTGTGCAAGTTAAACCACAGCACACTGAAATTCATTAGAAACACAAGTCTTAACTTATCAGGGGAGACTTAAGCGGGCAAAGTACTTTTTTCTTAGAAGTGCCTTTCAGCATTTTTGCTAAATCTTTTCACCACTTATTTAATCCTGTATTTTTTCCTTGTTCTGTTCTGACTTTCAGAAAATTGGAGAAAAAAGCATTAGACATCAATAATAACTGTTTTCCAAGCTGCCAAAAGCTGATTCACTTCACAGTGCTGATACACCGCTTGAGAGACGTAGTCACACTCCGCTAGAACAACTCTCCTCAGAGCTAGCACTGCAAAACCTTTCAGTGCTAGTGATGCCAGAAATCTTGTGAAGTAGAGAAAGTCCCTAATTCCTGATGAAACGTAAGAGAGCTGCCGTTCAGTTTCTGCAGGCATTGCCAATGCTCAGGAATGCGCTGCTCTCACAGCAGCCTCCCTGCAAAGATGCTGACTCTGTCACGCACAAAACTTTACCTTTCCCTCCTGCTGTATGCAGCATTTTCAGGTGATCGACAGTCATCTGCAGAATCTCTGCTTTTTCCAGCTTGGCTGATCCCTAGGAGAGAAGGGAAGGCACGAAACATTTCAGGCAGAACCAGAGACGTTACCGAGGGGTGACGCTCCCTCCCGGGAAGGGATGGGGGAGCACTGCGGAGGGTCGCTGGGCGCTACCTGCTTCTCAAAGGCGCTGGGCACCAGCCTCCTCAGCTCGGACAGGCTGTTGTTGATGCGGTCGCGGCGGCGCTTCTCGATGATCTAGGGCAGAGAGCGGGGGTCAGCGGAGCCGTGCCGGGCTGCGGGGAGCCGCGACCGGCCGGCGGGCACTCACCCCTCGGCGCCTCTTCCTGGCCAAGATCTGCGAGGTGGTGGAAGGAGACATGGAGCCCGCGGCCGAGCTCAGGTTCCTGCGGGGAGCAGCGGGACACCGGTCAGCGCGGAGGGTTCGGCGGTGCCGGGGCCCCGCGGGGCGGAGGGGAGGTAGGGGGAGCGGAGGGGAGGTAGGGGGAGCGGCGCGGGCCGCCTGAGCTCACCCATTCTCGTCTGCGCTCTCCTTCTCCACCTCGACGGCCTCATCCAGCTCCTCGCTGTCCGACGAGCTGTACTCGGGGTGCGCCCGCTTCATGGCACCGACGGCGGGGACGTGGGCGGCGGGGCGCGGGCGGCCGTCGGGGAAGCGGCGGGCGGCGGGGCGCGGCAGGAGCGCGCCCAGAGCGCGTCCTGCGCCTCGCCCGGCGCCCGTCTCTCCCATGGAGTTCCCACGCCTGGCGGGCGGGCAGGAGGCAGCGGGCAGAGGCAGGGAGGGACAGAGGTATGCAGGGAGGGACAGAGGTATGCAGGGATGGATGGACGCGGGGATGGATGGACGCGGGGATGGATGGACGCAGGGATGCGGAGGCGGCGGGCACGGACGCAGCCCGGCAGAGCACGCCCGCCGCCGCCCGCCGCCCAGCACCGCCACGCGCGGCCCCCGCCCGCCCCCATTGGCCGCCGCCGCCGCCGCCCCAGCCAATCGCCGCCAGCCGCTGCCGGGGCCACGCCCCCGCCGCGGGGGAGGTGCGGCCGTGGGAACGCGGCGGGGGGCCCGGCGGGGGGGATGGATGGATGGATGGATGGATGGATGGATGGATGGATGGATGGACGGATGGATGGATTTATGGATGGATGGATGGATGGATGGATGGATTTATGGATGGATTTATGGATGGATGGATGGATGGACGGACGGACGGACGGACGGACGGATGGATGGATGGATGGATGGATGGATGGACGGGCAGACGGACGGACGGACGGGCGGACGGACGGACGGGCGGACGGACGGACGGACGGACGGACGGACGGATGGATGGATGGATGGATGGATGGACGGACGGATGGATGGACGGATGGATGGATGGAGAGAGGGAGGCACGGATGGACGGATGGACGGACGGACGGATGGATGGATGGATGGATGGAGGCACGGACGGACGGACAGATGGATGGATGGATGGATGGATGGATGGATGGATGGATGGAGGGAGGGAGGGAGGGAGGGAGGCACGGATGGATGGATGGACGGACGGACGGACAGATGGATGGATGGATGGACGGATAGATGGATGGATGGATGGACGGATGGATGGATGGATGGATGGATGGATGGATGGATGGATGGATGGATGGACGGATGGAGGGAGGGAGGGAGGGAGGGAGGGAGGCACGGACGGACGGATGGATGAATGGATGCATGGATGGATGGACAGACTGACGGATGGATGGATGGATGAATGGATGGATGGACGGATAGATGGATGGATGGATGGATGGATGGATGGATGGATGGAGGCATGGATGGATGGATGGATGGATGGAGGCATGGATGGATGGATGGATGGACGGATAGATGGATGGATGGTGTTGCACAGGGGTGGGAATGGGCACGTCCCCAGCTGGGGAGCCGGTGTGGGTGGTGCGGGTGCTGTGCAGATGGACAGTGCAGGGCAGCACCCTCGGGGCTCCCACCAGTCCTTCTGCCAGCCCCTCCTGCTGGGGTCTCCGGCAGCCTGAGCCCAGCGGAATTGTTGCACCCTGCACAGGCTGATGAAACTTCTGAGAGCTTCCCTAAGGCAACAAGGCCCTGGGAGAACTGAGTGAGGAGAATCACAGAATAAATGTGGTTAGAAGAAAACTTGTCAACTAGACAGTGGCTAGTGCCACCATAAGTGCCACATTAAGTGCCACATCCACTCTTTTCCTAAACACCTCCAGGTATGGTTACTCCACCACCCCCCTGGTAGCCCATTCCAGGTATCACCTTTGCTGTGAAGAAATACCTCCTCACGTCCAACCTGAACTTCACCTGGCACAGCTTAAAACTGTGTCCTAATGTCCTGTCACTGGTTGCCTGGGAGGAGAGGCTGACCCCCACCTGGCTACAAGGTCCTTTCAGGGAGTTCTAGAGAGTGATAAGGTCACCCCGATCCTCTTGTCCAAGCTAAAAGAAAGCCTGGGCAAAAGTAGCTTACCCTCCTTCCAAAAAAAAAATAAATAAATAAATAAATCAAGGCATCCCTCTTCCCTGTACCCTTCCAAACTGCAAATCTGCCAGACACATCCTTTTTTTGTTTACTCCCCCTACCATGTATTGTGGCAGTGGGTAGAAGCAGGAACAGTTTTTAAGAAGCTGAAAGCACATGGTCTTTGCTGGCAAGGAGGGAGGAATGGCAGGAAAGGTCAGCAGTGGATTCAGGACGTGTGGAGGTCTGGCTGGCACGCTTACTGTGAGTACATGCTGCCTTGCACTCAGCAGGGCCCTAAGCCTGAATGCTGTATTCCCCCAACAAGTCCTCTTCATTCTGCCAGCTTTCTCAGGCTGAGGTACAGGCAAAATAGGACAGGTGAAATGAGGATGTACTCTTTGAGGTGGTTTCATAATAATTAAATTTTCATTTACATGGAGCCTTTCAACTCAGGCTCCCTTCTAAGTTGATTCTTCCATGTTTCACAATTGGATGGACTGGAGGATAACCAAGATGAGCATCGTGTGAGAGCAGAGTTGATTAACCCAGATTTTCCCATTCTAAGGCCCTGGAATAATTACCTTCAGCCTCCCATTGGTTTGGATTACCACCACAGGCTTCCCTCAGATTTCATGGAGTTGCCCATATTTTTGCAAAGCATCTCAGGTAGGAGGGAAATGGAAGCAGGGACCAAGCTAAAAGTAGTAAAAGACCTTCAATTAAGAAGATAGAAACAGTCCTGCAGCCACCTGTAAGCAGCTAAAAGAAGATGACAGCAATCTTCTATTCCCACATTATTTTTTTTTCACAAAGCTATCTTTTCTTCAGTGCTTTAATTAAGTTTGTGTCAGCACTTCTATTACATCCACTTTCCCAGCCTCTATATTTTTGTTGTTAAGCTTGTCTGCCTGCACCACTTGCTTTTACAGGTCAGTGAAAGGTACAGTGACATTTATGTCTTTCTGGCCTGCAGACTACACATCTGAGTTCTCCCATCCAGGCACATATATATCTTCTCCTACTGTGGAGAGCATAAATGTGGTAGAAGAAGTTCCTTGGGATTAAGCATTGATTGCTTGGGAGTAGAGGTGTGGCCACCCAAGCTCCCAGCAGCTGGATCCTGGAGCTGCCGCCATCTTCAGCCCTGTGAACCACTGGGGCCAGGCAGCCTCCAAAGAATCTTTCTGAGCTTGTGTAGACACTGACTTCTGCAAATGATTTACAAGAATGGGCCAGTAGAGTGTAGCTGTGACTCTACACAGTGTGAGCAATTGTAGTTGGCTATCAGCAGCTGTGGGAAGATAGGAAATGTTTGCCTGTGTGTGGTTTCAATCTTCCCATCCAGCACTAGGAGAAGCAGACAGCAAAACCAGCTTTAAATTGCTCTTGTGCTTTTCTGGTGCTGGGCATGGATCCATAGTGTTGGTCTAATTGTTAACCATAGCCCAAAGGGAAATTTTATTAGCCCAAAATTACCAACACACCAAGGCAGCACTGTCATACATCTCTCTCACCAGAAGGGCAGACAGGAGAGCAGCCCATTGCTCACCAAAGCCCAAGGAAATTAAAGCAGTGCATAAGGAGATGCTTTTAAACAGAATTGAATTTCAGCTCCCACTGATAGCTTTGCACCAATGTGGCTATGAACCTTAGGAGATGACAGCCTTCTCTCTTGTCCCCTACACTGTCACTGTGCCTCCCTTTTCCCTGTTTCACATTGCAGTGCCCTCTTGCCTTCCACATGCCCACCTCCTACTGCAGCCATGCCGTGCCTCATTCACCCCACCATCCAAATATTTAATCTCACACCCCTTCCCATCACACACACCACCACACTTGACTTGCCTCCTCTTGCCACTCCCCCCTGCCTCAGTTTCCCCATTGCTTCCATTGCTGGCAAAACTCAGTATTTCCAGAGCCAGGGTCTACAGCCACATCTGGCACCCAGTGCTGGAAGCAGGAATGGCAGGACAGGGTGAAGCCCTCACACCAAAGCAGAGACTCAGGTCTGAGACATGCAGGAGCTCTTGTGGCAACTGTCCTTTGGAAGGGAGTGGTGCTAGTTTTTGTGTGCACCCCACATTTTTCTTTGTTGGATGCCCCCCTACAGTGACTTTGGTGCTACTCAAAGTGCTTGAAATGGTGTTGTTTATCACTGCTGCAGGCTTCCCTCCAGCAGAGACCTGCCACTGCTGACCCTTGCTCCAGTGTGTGTGTGCTAAATTAACTCCCATCCCCTTCCTTTAGGTTTTCTCTCCCAAGAGAGCAAGTGCTTTGAAGAGTAATCTCGTCAACCTGTCACCCCAAGTCCCGGAAACTCGTTGTTGCTATGGTTACTGTGCCCAATTCAACTGGTGGCTCTGGCACTCACATTGCAGCCAGGCAAAAACATCAGTGCTCCCCCCGACCTCCCCTCCCTGCATATATCCAGCTGCAGCATCAGCTCTGCAAGCAAGAGGTTGTTGCTCCAAATCTTGTTATTTTCTTTATGGAGTTTGGGCTGAGTGTTGGTTGTCAGTGCCACTGACACAAGGCAAAACTACTTAGGTCAAATGGAAGTGCTGGAGAAGTGAATGGGAGTGACAGAGGAGGGTTTTAGACTCCTTGCATGATCTGTTAGTAGTACTGTGACTATAAATGTGTTTCCTCAGGAGCTGAACTCTGACACTCCTGTCTGCACATGCCAGAGGTCCAAATAGCCAGCTTAGAAGTTAGGCTGGGGTGCTCTCTAAGCACACTGGCCCCAGCTTCTGCCAGGCAGGTGCTGAGTGTCTTTGTGCTGGAGCCATTGCTGCAGCAGAAGGGCATAAACCTCACACATTCACATGCATCTGTGGTGATAGCCAGATCATCAAGACATTCCTCCCTTCAAGCTGGCCAAGGACAGGGATAAATAATATTTACATCCGTCTTTACTGTAAGCAGAATGCTCCAGCTGCACTGCTTCTGCTGCGGGATGAGTTTCAAGTGTCATCTTTTGGAAGCAGTGTATAGCTATGAATAAGCAAGACTAGCACTGTCAGCACAGTAAGAGCAGCAGTGCAAACAGATATCAGTTCTGGATGGCTCCAACAGGTACTCTTTGCATTTACCTGCTTAGGCTTCAGCTCATCTCCACAACCAGACCTGGGTTATAACTGTGCAAAAGGCTAATCTGTGAATGCACATTCAAGCTGCTGACAGGCAAAGCTACCTCATATTTCATCGGCCCTGTTATTGAGGAGGGAAGAGGCAGATTGGCTATTTTATTACCTGGCTTCCTTTCCAATAAATTTTACCTCTCTTCTCTTTTTATGCAAGGTTCCATCTGACCTAAGGCTCTTACAGATATCAGCTTCTTCCATAAATATCCCTTCTTCCATTTCCACAACACAGGCTGTCCTGTGGACAGACACTACAAGACACAGGAAGACCCTACAGGAAGAATGACACCAGGTCATGTTAATTAATAGCTGTCTCATAATAGAAGCAAAAGGAGGAAAACTTGACGTGGCATAGTGTAGAAAATTCTGGTTTGACTTGCATGCATCTTTGATCTTAATCACGGGAAAGTGATACCCTGCCCATACGTAAAACAGTACACCTCGTGTAAAATCACACAAAAAAGTCAGCAACACGTTATTGGCAGGACAGCCTCTGACAGCATTTCTAAATCTAGAGGGGACAATGGCCCCAAAATTGTGTCAACTACTGACACCATCCCACCATGGTGACAATTTCACTGTAAATGGGTAGTTTGCCTATACCAGTGATCACTCCTCGCTATCACAGTATAGTTGGCACCAAAAATCACAAAGTAAAACCAGGTTTTCCTTTTGCCAACTTTTATTAACCAAGTTCCCCGTAGTTTTCCAAAATAGTTTTGTTCTGTTCCTACAGTGCTTCTCATAAATGGACAGAGGAATATTAATGCAGAAACTTGCTCTGGTTTCATGCTGTTGAAATCTTCACAGCCCATCAAGGAACAGCCTGACTTGCTGTTTTCCTGTGCAATTTTACAGCTTCGGTGTTTTAAAAGCAGTGTTCAAACCATGTTTGTGTTATACAGTGATATATGGAAGTCCCTGCTTCAAAGAGTTTACAGTCTGAGACATACTTTGAGTTTTCTTTGCCAGTAAGATGCAGCTTTGAGAAAAAAATGTGTGTCCTACTCATTCTTGCTAGGAGGTGTGGGATAGAGAACAAATCCCAGACCTTCTGTTTTAACATGAAAACTAAATTTTTTATAGTGTGCTCTTTCAAGGGAAAAACCTGGCTTTTTGGCTAATAAAAATAATATTTTTTTCCTAAAAAAGTTTATTTGAACTGAATTTCATTGTGAAAAAATAAAAATTAAACTGGAGCATGCCCTGTAGCTGTTGGTAAGGGCAGTTTGGAATAAAGCAAATCAAAGTATTAATCCCTGACTTTTGAAGGTACCAGCTATTAAGATCAATGCACAAGTGAGTTAAATGAAAATGGTGAATACTATGTATCTGAAGTGGTGAGCACTGGCTCCCAGAAGAGCATCTGCTCTCTCTCAGATGATAACTGGTACTCACCTCACACCTTTCTGCCCTAGGCTTTACTAGACAGCTGCTGACCCACGGTGATCAGCCACCTGAGCAAAAGTTAGACCTGGGGAAGCAGCCACTACAGGAGACACTCCCCAGCCGCAGAGAGATGAACTGTGAGGGGATGTTTAGCATGTGTGACAAGAGTGAGAAAGTGCCAGGGATTTTCAATTGCCATAAAGTTGATCAGGGCTTTGGCTGAGGTTTCACCATGGAGATCCTGGCAAAGTAGCTTGATTTGCCTGCTTTAGGTAATGACTAAGCTTTACTGGTTTGAATGTGAAACCTTATTCCAGACAGTCAGAGTATTTGGATATTGGAGGACACCAAAATCAAATCCTATCATCAGTTGTCTCTTCCACTACATTATGGAATAGCAGGAAAAAATAAACCACAGAAAAGAAGTGTCACTGTGATTTTGCCAGAACAGAGTTAGATACTGTACCTACTATTTGACTTGAGCATTTTGACTCCAAGTTGAGTGGTCAGAATTTTGAGATTCAAGCCAATTTTGAAGTGCCATGAAAGCTTTGTAACATCCTGCACTGACATTGAGGGTATTTTCCTGTGACTTGCTTTACTTCAGCCTTGTTCACAGTTCTTAAAAACAGCAGCATTCCCGTCAGTTTCAGAAAAGTCAAGACGTGTGGACCCTGCAGAGCTGACCAGTATAGCAGTGCAAAACCTGTACCCTGTATAGATTCACTGTTCTCTGAGTAACCTTCATTTCAGCTGCTTCTAATAATGAAAAACTATTCCGGAGGAAATGGTTTTCTTCCAAAACAGTCCCCATCTGAAAGATTTATTCCAGAAAATCTCAGTTATATGGGAAAAGACACTATCAAAGCAACATGCCAGGTCAGCTACAGCAGTTACTTTCCAGGTGTACCCAGGCCTCTCTTGATTCATACTGCTCTAGCCATGATAAAAATCCCTTGTGTTTACTTGTCAGCAAACCAAACCTCTGGGGCATGGCTCTCAATACATAACTGTGCAAGTGCTGAGATGCCAGGGTGATGATGAGCTCTCTAGGAGCACCTCCACAGTCACTATTAATGACGGTGCTCTAAAGCAAGTGCAAACAGTCACACGCTCTTAATGCTTAAACCACAGCAAATGTGTTTAATCCCACACAATAGCTCCGTTATACTGTGTCTTAAAGCTGTGGTCGGCCAGGGAAGTGGTGACCACTTCTCACATATATAACATATACCAAACATATTCAGCTTGGCAGGAGGACAAGAAGCTGGAAGTGTCACACTGGAGCCTAGCCCCCTGACAGCATGAGACATGTGCTTGTAAGCTGTCTCAAGGAGGATATTTGATTGCCCTCTTTCTTCTTCTGCCTCTCTCCCAACAAAAGTAGAGTGACCTCCCCCATGACCTGGCAAGTGCTGAAATTCCCCAAACAGATTTTTCTGTTGTGCCCCAACGCTGAACAAAAGGAAACGAAGCAGCCTCGATATACTTGAAGTATGGAATGGAAATAATAGCTGGCTCTCGCTCGCCCTGCAAACGCCGATCTTTACCTCCTCCCCAGCACGGTTTGCACTGCCTCCCACGCTTATCTGCTGTACTGTCGGCAGCTATTTCAGATTTATACACTTATTTATTTATTTATGCCTTTATTTATTTATTTGGAAAAGGGCAGAGTGGGGGGCGGGCGGGGGAGGAGGGGGGGTCTATGTAATTGCAGTTTACACTGCGTTCCCACGCTACTATTGTTTGTGGCTTTGTTTCCTATTCCCATCACGTGTGCTAATTAGTTGGAGCCGCTGGCTAGCTGGGAGGCGTGTGTCTGGAGTAAAAGCAGAAAGATCACTTCCTGGAGGGATCTAGGCAATCTGAACAATTCTTTGCTTTACTTTCAGCCCTCTCCCTCCCCCCGGCTTTACCACTCAGGGAAGAGAGAAGAAGTACTGATTGTCAAGCACTAGACACCGGAGAGGCACAGATTCTCTTCTGAAAAGGAGCAACTCAGAGATGCAGACAAAATTGGGCTGGAAAGAACATCTCATCTGTGTTTAACAAACCTGATTTTTTAATTTTATTTTTTTTTTAATCTTCAGAAATCCTCAATGTCTTTCTGTTGTGGCTAAGAAGGTAGAAGCACCATTTTTAAAAAATCCTCAGGTTATTTTAGCCTGCCCTTAGGAAGTGAGTCAGTTTTTTATGGCAAGGCTAAGCTAGTTCATGCCATGGCTTGCAAAATGAAATGAGACCCAGAGAGAGAGAGGGAAGATTACCTGAGTCATGGCATGTGCTTATTAGACCAGGCGTCAGACAGCAAGGCTGAGTCACACAGCAGCACCAAGTACCTGTGCACGGATCCGGTTTTAGACTCAACATTGGATTTGGTTTAGGTGCTTTTTTTTTTTTTTTTTTTTTTTTTTTTAACTTGTAGATCTCTAGTTAAACCCTTCAGCCCATAGCCCTGGTGCTCTGGTGCTTTTCAAATGTTGACCACACTAGACCCCTCTCAGATCATTCAGGCAACATGAAGGTTGAAGGCACAGGGTGCTCAGGAGGAGGCAGGCCCTAACCTCACCCAGAAACACATCACAGACTAAATCTGTGTTTGATTCTCTTTCACCAGGCACAAGCTTGTGAAAGCAGAGGTGTGCTGCTAATGACCACAGTCAGGCTTAGTGCAAGTATGGCCTGTGCTTTCCTGTACAACTCTGGTACAGTTAAAGGAAATACACAAAGAAATCGCTATCAATCTGCCTTAACATTGTGGGATTGCAGCTAGGCAAAAATTTCCATCCTCTGGGAAATTCCAATATTTCTACTCTTTTATTTTGCTTTCACTTGGGTTACAGAGAACTGAAATATCTCAAGTCTGTTTGGTTTGGGGTTTTCCTGTCCTTTCAGTGGGGAAAACAAGTCCTATATTTCGGAAACCATGAAATGCTTCCCTGTGAGTCAGCTCAGCTTTAAAAGGCATCTTTGTGAGAGTCACATTAACACTTGGATGTTGTCGTTTATGTTATCCCCCAACCATGTTTTTTTTTTTTTTTTAGAAACTCTTTCTGGGTTACCTGTCTCATGATAGCTTCTTCAGTTCAGGGTACAGGACGATATTTTGCATTGTTGAAGGTACAGACTGAATGGCTGGCCCAGAGAAATGCAGGTAATTTTTCCTGCCAAGGAAAGAAGCATTTTACAGAGTTCTTGTGCAAGGCTTCAGAGGTGGTGTCCTCATACCATCATGCACATCTGGCTTTCTGCTCATAACTGCTTTTGTCATTTACAAACACTTCACATCTATGCAGTAGCTCTAATTGCTTTGGTAAGTAAATTGCAGTCTAGCCTTCAATGAGATAAAGAGATAGAATTTAAGGAGAGGTGAGCAAGTAGCTGGTGACCCAGCCCTCTGCAGATGAGCAGGCACTTCTGGTGCTCTAGCAGGTTGGAAAGCAGAGTCTGCCTTGAAGTCAGGCTCACCCACTGTGAATGTGGAGAAGCTTAGAGAGGGAAAGACCTGCAGAATCCACCCTGCATCATGGCCTGCTTTACTCAGGAAACTGTGACCAGTGAAGAAGATGCCATGTAGAAATATGGAAGGCATTCACATGTGCATCACTAACTTCATTATTTCCATTAAATAATCCCTGACTTGGCCCCAGGTTTATATCTTTGTAAATAGTCCTGAGCGATGTCCTGTCAGATCTCCCTCTTCCTGGTGGACAGCATCCCTCTCCATTGGAATGGCTACAGTATTATTGCGGGGAACAGTAGCCTTTACCATAGCACTGACAGTTGATAGAATCTGCTGCTTTTTGCACCTGTGGTCTTCCACTGACTGTAAACATTATAATTTCTTATTATTTTTTCTTTTATAATGCAACTCACAAACTGCTCCAGACACTGACCTCCCAGAGAGATTGCTAATCAGACAGAATTGCACTGCAGGGAGTGGTGAGTGCTCTGTTCAGATATCTTTTAAGAATATGTGAGGACCACCAACATCTTTGCACAAGTAACCTGAACCAAAGGAAAAATAATCTAGCAAAGCAACTCTGTGCACTGTAACAATTACAAGGCTTCTTCAGAACTAAATCTAGTTAATTATTTTTTAGTCCTCGCAACTCATTATTTATATTTAGAAATTAAAAAGCTCTAACTAGAACAAAAAAACCCCAGCCCATCAGTGAGTCATTTGAAAGTTCTCTGTTCTTTTTCCTGTTTTCTCACTGAATATGGAAAGTGTCTCATGATTTGTGTCCTGATATGCAAAGCCTATGTGAGCCTGAGGGAGCTTCACTCAGACTTCATGGCCACAGTAGCCTACAACAGTCACTTTAATGGAACAGAGCTCCAGCTAAAAGAGAGGCTTCTGGGTGCATTGGTCACAGTAATTGCAAAATGTTCTGTGAAAATGCCACCCCTTCTGGAACTACAAATTCAATGAACGACCTCATTTCAACTTTCTTTTGGTGTGTGTACTGGTATAATATACTTGGTTACACACAAAAAAAAAAATTAAATGGTTCTTTTCCACAGTCAGCAGAATTAATCAAATCTTGTTTTCTATGGTGTAATGCTCTACATCCTGATTCTGGCCTAGAATCTATACCTGCCAGTTTGCTCCAGGGTGCTGCTGCCTACACCCAGAGGCTGGCATGTGGGCAGGAAGCAGAAGATGCTGCAGTGGGCAGAGGGCTTGGGCATGCTGACTACCCAGATCAAATCCTGCAGCATGGCCAACAGAGGACAACCAATCTAGGGCCCTTTTCTTCATCAGGTTTGCATAAAACCTGTAGGATATCCATTAGTTTGAATCTGACATTCATCAAAGGTGGTAGGATGGTAGCCAACAGGCTTCAACATTACTGAGCTTGGAGTGTCTGATCAATAAATACATAAATACACAGGAGATAAATGAGATGGTTGGTGAAACTTGATTGCCAAAGGAACTCCATTTAAAAAGTACCTATTTTGAGTACTAAAATGTTTCCCTGTGGATTAGGAGGAAGATATTATTTCAATCCTTAGAGGTAGTAGCAGCAATGGTATTGCTGTAGACATAATGGTATAAATAAACAAAATGCAGGGTTTTCTGGAAGAGTCCATATCTTTAGATCTAAGATTTATGTATCCAGTTTACCCACTTTCTCAGTTATATTGCCTGCTCTAGTAAAAGGTACTCCCTTTTTTTAAATTTGCCTCTCTAAAGGATTTGGAAGACTCTTAGACACTGAAGTATTGGGCCTCAGAGTAAGTACACAGATGAGATAGTTAATCAGTCACTCACAGATTGTTTCTGAGATGGGAGAGCTTTCATATTCTCTTTTGGAGAGTTCTCAGGTTTGTGATGACTGAAAATGGGGGGATGGTTTCAGTACTGCATTCACAACTACAGGAATGTAGAGTCCACCTTTAACTTGAAAATATTTGCATAAAGCATTCAGGTATTATAAAGGAAACTGATTACTTTATACCAGCTGGATTACAGCAAGCCAATATTGACTTCAGGTTTTGGTTGTCAGCAAGATTTATTTTACTCAAAGTAAACATTGACTGTGGCACCACCAAGGCCAGTATTTACTTTGGAGGAATATCAATCTTGTGGCTCAAAACTGGAAGTCGATATCATCATTGTTACACTTTCTCATAAGTAGTGGGGAGGAAGGGCTTTGGCTAATGGGAAGCATATATACATATATACATAATTTAAGATGCAGTGAAGAAAAGAAAATATGTAAAGATGGTAAATACCTTGGACCAGTAAAAGACAGAAGCTGCTGGAAGGAACCACACAGTCAGAATATTATAACTCCCAGGGACATCCTTCCTGCAGACACTGGCTGTTGACCTCTTGAAAAGTAAACAGCAAGAAATGTAAGTGGTAGCTGCCATCAGAAATAGTATAATAAATGGAACAAGAATTTCTGTTCCCAGCCTCCTTTGAACTGTCAGTTGATTTTGTCTTAATACCCTGTAAGCCCTAGAAAATACAACACGCCTGCTCTGTCATGGGATAAGTTTAGAAAGCCATTGAAATTGTGCTTATTGGAGTCTTTGTCACTTGTGTCTTTGTAAAGGAAAACAGCATCTAAACTTCAACCAAGAGGAAGACATGGAGTCTGTTTGGATTTGAGGTCACTATCATGGAAAATGCTCTGTTGCTTTTCACTCTTTTGGTGAAACTGTGAAGGAGGGCATTAAATCCATAACAGTTATGTTATCCATGAAATCTCTTGGCACACGCACACACACTGTGTTCCTTGATACAACAGTGCTTTCCTAGTTTAAGTGCTACAAGAATATAAAAATAGCCATTTTCCTGCTAATGTCAGAGATAGTCCTGCTAATTACAGAGACAGACAAACAGTCCTCAGGATTCCATGGGGCTGGAAGAGGTGGAGTGCTCCCCATAACAGAGCCTAGGTGTAGCAGTGTGCAAGAAGTACTAACAGGTAACCTCTGCTGTGAAGAAACAGGACAAGTCTACCAAGGACAGTGGCTGGTTTCCCAGAGGCCTCGTTCATACCACCACATTGCTGCTGGTAGAGGATGAGTTTGATGCAGGCCAGCTAAAGTACACTTTCTCAGCTAAGAAATCCATGGACTGACTCCTAGCCAGGGAGAGTTCGCAGCTGCTGGAGCTGAGACCTTCCTGACCTAGAGCTCAGCACCCTCCAGATGTTGATAGAGACAGAATTGTGTCTGTGGAAATCCAGCCTTGTCCTGGACACCTCTGCCAAGTGGTGCCAAAGACTGCCTGTCATGAGTATGTACCAGTAAAGGAAAGCTGCATGGCACTGAACTGCTTCTCACTTGCCAGCTGCACTGAGAGGCACAAGTGGCAGGAGCGTCACTTCCCAAGCTAAAAAACGTGACAGCAGTCAGGTCTCTGCAGCAGGCCATTCACTCTCTCAGGAAAATCCTCAGCTGGTGGCTTACAGCTGGATTTGCCATCATACAAACACACAGCTATAATGTGCCTTTCAAAAGATCTACGGACTTAACAGCTGCTGTGGCAATTGCTGCAAAGATCTGAGCTGAGCTTGTTAGAAACACCAGCCTCCTTGCTTCATGTGTTAGCTGTATTTGTATGTTGCAGCCCTCCAAAGTGTGGGCATCAGAGCTAAGAACACTCATACTTACTTTCCTGTGCCTGTCCACTCCCTTTGCTTAGCTGTGCTTGTGTCAATGCCAAACATCCAATGCTGGTGAGTTCCCATCTAGAAGCTTTGCTGGGGCCAGTGCTGTGCATGAGCAATGACAGCTCTTCAGAGAGCTTTCAGGACACTCAGCATAGAGGAGTTGCCCAAGTCATCCAATAGCAATGGTAGCTTAGGTCACTTGCAATAAGTGACTCTATATATTTGAGATCAATAAATGTCAGCCTGCTGTGAAATGACTTAATGATGTTAAGTTAGTGGATGTTCACAAGATGATATTGGGGTAATGTGATCATCTATTGCCTTTGACCAGGTAGCAAATTGCTATTTTATTAATTTTTCTTCTTCCTGTATTTTTGTGGTTTGGTTTAGGAGATTGAAGAAACTTTGGCTTTGGAATTTTACATTTTTGAAGTGAATAGATGTGAATTTTGTCCCTCAATTCACATGAAAATAATTCAGTCCTGACTCATGCAAATGCTAAGAGAAACACAATGGGCTTGGAATAAGATACTTCCCCTGCATGACTGCCTCAGAATATTGTAGGAGGGAACTCCAGAAAGTAATGAACAGCAGTCATTTCATATGGCATCCACAAGACATAGGGTTGTGCAGTTGCTACACAGAGGCATGTGGTCCCCAAGATGAAAAACTGTCACATACTAAAGTTCATCTGAAAGCAGCTCCTTTTGTGAAAGCATTTGCTCTCGTAATGGTAAGAGGCTGAGTTTTAGCTCAGATAGTTCCTTGTGTGTGTGTGTGTTTGTCTTGATTTGTTATAACTTTGATGCATTTCACTTTTTTTTATGTGAACTTCTTTCTTTCATAGTAAGTTGCTGTTTCCAAGGGTGGGGCACATCCAACCCCTTCCCAAAAGTCAGGCCTTCAGCTTCAGTCATAAAACAAACGTGGGTTCTTCCAGTGGGCTGATGTGAGCAGCAACCGGGCCATAATTGGGTCCCTCAGGAAGGTTTAACATGAAGAGGAGATTAGGTTTGTGGTTTGACCAAGGCAAGAAGCCAAGGGAGGAAATTAAGGGGGACCCAGGAGGTGCTCTCCTTCACTCTTACCTCCCATGTGAAGAAGGTCATAATGATGCATTTTTGAAGAGATATTTATTTCTGTTCCTGCTATTCAAAATTATTTCATTCCCTGCATTTGTGTAGTTTCTTTGGTTTCTTTGGCTTTAGTGAAATTCCTTCCCTTGCTAAGATTCATAATATTTTTTTATAACTGGCCATGCAAGAGGTCTGGAACACTGTTGGCCTCTTTGGGAAATAATTACTGTTTGTGTGGTCTGGTAAATGGTCCCAGAGGGCTCAACATGAAATAGCCAGGGTGTACAGGAAAGAAAACTATGTGGAACCTCATGCAGCCTGGCTAATCTGTAAGGAACAAAACAAAATTGTACCCTGGGGTAAGAACCAGTAGCGACTCACTTAATTGCTACCATGTCAGCGTGTGAAACTACTACCTCCGCACAAGCTAATGCAAACCTGATGCGGTCAGATTTCTGATTGAGACCAGCTAAATATCACTTCAAACGAGCAGATAATCCCTGTGACAGATCTGCAGGGCAGCCAGGGCTGTTTGTTATCTGAGCCTGGTGAGGCAGCCAGTGAGGAGGACATGGACCAGAGCGGTCACCTTTAATGTGCAATGGGTATAAATAGTGGCTGCTGCCTCTGATTCCACGTCCCTCCCTCACCCACCTCACTTATCCTTCCCATGGAGAGGCAATTCAGCCAGAGAGTGATGAGAGCAGAAGGAGAAGCTCCTTTGATTAGACCACAGATGACAGCCTGCATTTCAGTCCCATTTCCTTCCTTCCCCTATGGTGTGCTTGAATGAGGGCTCTTGGTTTCCCAAGTCCAGTAATCTCCACTGTGACCACATGAGGTGAAAATGCAAATGCCAGGGAGGAGGTGACATGCTGATCTGCTGCCCTGGATTTGGGATCAGAAAGTCATAACTCAAAATCCTGCTTTGTCCTAGCTGCACAGCAGTGATGCCGTGGTTAACTTGATGCCTGTGTCCCCTTCATCATGAGACAACATTCCCATGGTGGCCCTCCTGCAGATCTCTGCCCCAGACCAGGCCATGTGATGGCCTCACACTCCTTAGCTTGGATTATGAGAGCAGCTCATGAGCTGCTCCAAGAGCTAAGTCCTGCTCCCAGTGCTCTGGCTGCAGGCTCGGAGCTTTGCTCCCAGTGTGTCCCCAGACATGCTTACACTGTCCGGCCCTGCAGCTCCTGGCCAGGCACACAGGAATGCTGCAGTAAAGCCAGGAATAAAACCACTGCCAGAAAGACATCCTGTCAGTCATGCACCTGCCCTAACCACTAGATTGCACTTCTATTGCTTCAGCCCTTACACAAGATTTCTTCTTTTTTGATATTTTCAGTGGGACAGTCTCTAGTTTCCAGTGGATTTTGGACACGGTAAACAGACAAGGCTGCTGTTTGCTTCTTTAGGTGTATGTGAACACTTTGATATACAAATTCCTGTAGTCTTTTCTTTGAAAGGAATCAAAATTCACAAGCATTGAAAGTTTTCTTCTAATGCTTTCAATGCTCCTGTAAATCTTTCCTCTGAAAACACTGAGACATTTCACTACTAGCTTTCATACAATGAAACTGTTTTTGAAAGAAGAACCAGGCAGATTGTTAGGAGGAAAGGGGCAATGAAAGAGGAGAGAGCATCTGTCTGAGACTGATCAGAGGACCTTTAAGGTTAGTGCAACAGTACCCAGCTTCTTTTTCAGGTCCCTCAGTTTACTGACTCCGCATCCAAAACATGACCCCTTGTTTGGGTGGCATGTGCAGATGGAAGAAGAGGGACATTTATCTTCTGTGACCAGACAACACCCTGAACAACTTATAGGCAAATAGGTATTGAGGACCACAGGCCATTGTGCTGTTGCCAGCAGCAGAAGAGCTGGCTCACACCTACAGCTACTCTGTAAATAGCCTTTGGAGGTCAAGGGGAGTTAAACAGCTCATGGAGTGTGCAATTGCAGATGTCACAGAATCACAGAATCATGGAATCACAGAATTATTTGGGTTGGAAGAGACCTTAAAGACCATTTAGTTGCATTTTCACTGCCATGGATAGGGACCTTTTCACTAGACCAGGTTTCTCAAATCGCCATCCAATATGGCCCTGAACACTTCTGGGGATGGTCCATCCACAACTTCTCTGGACCACCTGTTCTGGTGCCTCACCATCCTAAATAAGCTGTTTCATTGGTAACCTCCTCCCCACCACACACTTTCCTCCATCACCAGCTCTGACAGACGCACCATCCCATTTCTGCCCATCCAGGAAACAACATCCTGCTCTGAAACCTTATAATGCACACTCACTAAGCTCACTCACCCAGCGAGCTGGTGCCAATAACAGAGTTGACATCAAAGGGCAGAATCCCCTGATTTGCACTGCCTGGCCATAAATTAACTGAACTCTACCCCCAGCACCCCATCCCTATGACCTCTGAGGTGCTATATTTACCAGGGCACTCTGTGTGCTAAGTCAATGTGGAAATCGGGTTAGTCATACTTTCCTGGAAGTGTGATCTTGCCCTGCTTGGCTGCAACCTGTGAGCTTCCCCAGCACCACAAGCACTTTCAAAACTGAATGCTTTTGCAGTGGAAAGCCTTCCTGCTCTATTGTGAAGCAGAACTGAAATGATTTGCATTGGGAGCCAGCAGGAATTCAGGTTGGAAAAAAAAAAAAAAAGAAAAGAAAGGGGTGTGCTGAGGTGGCCGTATCAATGTGTTTCACACGGAGGTTTGCTTTCAGCTCAGAAAGGGATCAGTGGTTATGTGAGATAGCAAAGTCCTGCAGAAAAGTCAAAGTTGTGGATTGTTCCCTAGCTGAACTGCTGCATCTCTCATGAAAACTGGAGCAGCCTCAGCACAAAATGCAATTGTCGATACTTAACATGTCGTGAGAATGAAAAGAGAAATTATATTGGAAGCAGGCAGTAAACAAAAAGAAAATTTACCTCTTCCAGGTAAATGAAGAGCCAGGATCTCATGCAGACACAATAAATTCAGCTTATCTGAAGGACAACATCATGCTATTTTTTGATATTCCAGTTAGGTGAGTCTTCTCTGAAGTTAAAAGGGTTGGAGGACTCCTGACACTAAGCAGACTCCAAATTGAATTCACAGAAAAGTTGGCAACTTCATAATCTAGGAAAAGTTCACAACTATTTATTTAACAGCAATTTTATTTTAATTATGTTTCAGAGTAAATTTATTAAAACATCAAAATAAACTGAAGCACTTCTCTCTCCAAAATCCCATCTGGGAAAGAGTTCTGCTTTGAGGAATAGCTGTTACTCAAAGTCTCCACAGAAAGCTTCTGATGGCCAGAGTTTCTGGATTTACACTGATTCAGTCCTGATAGCACTGGAATTTCAAAGGTGATATATTTGTGCTGTAAGCCTTGATCATCCTCTGCAGAACTGCAAATGGACCCTGTGTTGCCTCCTGCCCTGCCGTGCTGCATCAGCACCTTCTCACCCAAAGGCCAAGACCTGTCAAGATGGCTGAGGCTCAAATGCATCTGTAGCTCTGATTTCCCACCTCATTTAATGGTTACCTCTCATAAAATCCATAAAAAAGGCTCACAAAGCCATGAAGAATTTTCAGACTATAAAACTTGCACAGTGTAAAAGCCTCTGTTTTTTATAGTCTTTATTGTTTTGTACATTTTGTACAACAAAATGTCTTCTGCAATAATCTGCTGTCAAGTAGCAGATCCTTCTAAAGAAATAATCAAAGAGGCTTTTGAGTAACTGAACAAGATTTTCTAGTCCTATAGGGTCTTCTTGAAGGAGTAATGTCTTTAGTCCTGGGAGTCCAAGGCTGAGCTGGGAGACTGCAACAAGAAACTGTCTATGCACAAGAAGAAAGATCTCCACACAGTTAGTGCTAGCTGGACGAGGCCTGGCTGTGGGCCAAAGAGTGGGGCACCCGCTCCCCAGGGCTCTCCCGCATGTTGTGTCAGCTTCACCAGAAAGCTGGGTTGATCTCCTCCAGCAAGGTTAGGCCTGGAAAAATGACAAGATCAAGCAGTGATTTGGTCAGTGAGAGCACAGCTGCGCCCATGGCAGCTACCACAGATTAAAGATAGAGAAGTAGGGGACACTGCCCCACACATCTTTCCAAGTCTCCTAAGTGTAATAGAGTATGAATATCAAAGTGACATGAATCTGGGGTCCACCATCTTCAAACAACTTCTGGAACAATCCTTACACTCTTTACAAAAGTGAACAAACTATAAACAGCCACAACATTGAGTGTGTGTATTGTATATTTACTTCAAAAATACTGTAGCAGCCAGCACTGTAAGGAACTCTGGATAGGTAGTAAGAAACCCTGTGGGGATGAGGCTTGCAAGCAGTCAGGGCTCAAAGATCCCCTTACACTGAGTAATGCAGACATCTCTTACAGAAGGAGACATAAAGATATGTCCATCTTCATGTGTCTTCCCTTGACCTTGGCTGGCCTGTGAGCAAGGGAACTGAGAAAAAGATGCACTGGAGAGGATATTTTCCTTGTGGAGTCAGCCAGGCTCTGTCTTGGGGTTAAATTTCCTGTGAACCAAAGCAGTGTCAGAGCCTGTCAGGTAGCAGGTTGTCTGTGAACTGGGAGTAGCAAACCCCTGCTGTAAAACTCTGAGCTTACTCTACCTGAACTATGTCTATACTCTTAAATAAACAGACCAGGGCTCATGAGGCTAAGTGCCACAACACAGCTTATGTACACACAGCTGAACTTTCTTTCCCCTCAAAAGAGAGCGGTCTTATCTCTTCTGCAATTTGGAGACTAGACTAAAACCATGCTGGAGAACAACCAGACAACCTGCTTAATAATGGAAGACTGGCCAAGCCCGGTCAGCCAGTCTGGAATCCTGGTGCCAAAGGACACCTGCTGTGAACCAGGTTCCCAAGGCTGGTCTGGCTGCAGCAGATACAGCTGAAGCAGCTGCCTTTCAAGGTATTCATCATCCCTCCATCCCACACACCTCAGCAATTCTGCCACCATAGCTGAGGGAATTACTTACCCAGGCCAGGTCAGCCAACCTGGATGAGTTTGAATGGTTTTTGTAGTAGGTTCTTTGAGGACCTGCGTCCATCAGAGAGATGGAAGTTAAGGATTGGTTTTGCTATCAGCTATGATGTCTGTAAATGTGAAATGACCTGAAGCCAGGGACATTTCCCTCCTGTTGATATGCAGGCAAAGGATGTGTAGTGGCCTTTTTGTACCCTTCATGCTGAGCACAAGCCATTCATTGCTTGTTTCAGTCTGCAGCTCACTGTGACAAAATATGACAGTGCCAGGGGTCTGCCTTTACTGGGAAAATTTTACTAGTGGAGAGGGTAGGCCTCTGGTCTGGTCTACAAACACCTGGGAAAAGCAGGAGAAAAATACCTCTGGTTTTTATACAGCAGGGACCTCATTACAACTCATAGCACACCTGTACATCTTTCCCAGTTCTAGACAACTTCATGGGCTTGGCCAAAGCCTCTCCCTGCTTGCTGCCAGTTGCTCTGGTTTTCAGCCAAGCTGCACAGATCAGCCTCACAGTAAGTCTCTGAGACTTCAAGTGCAGTAAAATCTAGGTCAGACCCTGCCCTGTAGCTGGAGGCAAGCTGCCCTCTGGATCTTTGGAGTCTGTGGAGCTCCAGCTCCTGTATCAGGCATTGTCTCACCCTTTGGCTGAGTTTTATTTGTGAGAATTAGCCTGGAGGCTGAGAAATTAGAAATGGACTGGCCAGTGTTTGCAAGTACAGTTGGGCAAAGAAGGGATTATGCAAAGGAGAAGACACTGGAAAATAAAATTAAAATACTGTACTGAAAAGTTGGTTTCATAATAAAAATAACGATTAATTTTTTTTTTTTCTTAAATGTGGTCTGTGGATAGGAGCCGTTATGGTCATTTTTTGACCTCTGCTCATCCAGCCCTCGGGGAGTCGTGCAATCAGAGGCGATTAAAGGGAGAGCAAGGAGGCTCTTCCTCCCCCAGCAGAGCAGTCTCGGCAGAGGGCTCCTCTTGCGGGCGATGGAAGGGTGGCGGGCTGGGGAGGAGGGGCGGGGGGCAGAGGGGCGGCTGTCGATGCCGAGGTGCGATGGCCCCACCGAAGACCACGCATTGTGCGCAGCAGGGCGAGCCGGCGCTTTGGTGCCAGCCCAGAAAACAAATGCCTTCCCGCTGTCTCCTGGAAATGCTTCCACCGCTCCTGCTGAGCGCGTTCATTTCAAAGCCCGCTGACTTTTTGCCCTTTCTAATAGGGCTTAAAATGTTTCAGTTTTCCAGGCTGCCCCCGGCCCGGCCCTCGGCTCGGAGGCTCTAATGCCGCAGGTTCGTGGGATGCCAGGGGAGTGTATGGCCAATCTAAAGGATTAGGGGGCGGTTGGTATTTGAGGGGGACGGTGGTCTTAAGATTCTTCCCCACAGTGGCAGTGAAACGCTATAAACCTGCAAATCTTCAAAAGTATCGCTTAAAGCCAGCAAAATCCCCTCTGGAGCCTGGTCGCTCCAGCTGCGGGGCTGCCATCCCGCCTTTCCCATCGCGGCCTCTCCCCTTTTTCCAGGAGTTTCTTGGCTCCCCTCTGCCGCCGGGAGCGGCGGGGCGGGAGCGGCTCCCCCGCCGGCGCTGCCCCGGGCCCGGCCCGCAGCTGCCCGCCCTCCCCGGCCGCCCTCCCGCCGCCGGCCGTGTGTGTGTTTAGGAGGTGCCGTTTCCCACAGCTCTGATCTAATGCAGCTGTAATTCAATCTCCGTGTGACCGGCACTCTGCCGGCGCTCTCCCACCCGCCGGCAGGCTCCTCTCTCCCAGGCTGTGTGTGTGTGTTACACATTTACACTGTCAATCTGACGGGCTCCCCTCAAACAACCCCTCTGTATAGATTTACAATGTCAATCAGGCGGGCTGCGGGGGCTGTCGGCGGCAACCGCTCCCCCCCGCCGCCTCCGCTGCCCCCGCAGCACGGTCACCCTATACCTGCCACTCAGCCCCGGCAAAAGGACTTTTGTTTAATGGCATTTGTGTGCGGCCACAAAGAGCAAAGGCAGCTGAGGCAGATAAGGCTGAGAACCTGAAACAGATGTAAAAGAGATCAGATCGAGTTTTCTGCGGATCCTCAGCTCCTGTAGAGATTTATGACCCCTTTTAACCCCATTTTAAATAGGTTAAACCGGGCTTGTTTTATATGGACGAAATGAGACCGGGCGCTTGTATAGAAATTTACCCAGAGGAATGGATCAGCCCCCCAGTTTTGCTCCAGTCCTTATCACTAGGCCACTGCATTGCTCATCGTTTGAAAACTTTTCTGTGATCTCATTTTAACTCACATCCTCAGAAAGATCACAAAGCTGCCAGTTGACCTTTAGCCCCTGAAGAGTCCTAATTTTGGGTTGGCAACTTACAGCTCAAGAAGCGAGGCAAGGCAGGCGGACAATAGTGGCGGCTGAGGACGGGGAGCACGGCACAACAATAAGCTGTCCTTGGAAGTGCTGGGCTGCAATTGTCATCCCAGACACAATCATGGGAGACTCGGTTGGGATTGCTTTCTTTTGGCAGACAGCTTTGAACTCTGCTCTTCCCTTCCTGTTTCTCTGTTAATTTTAAGTTTCTGCTTCTTCCCAATGACAGATGAATCCACCAGAGGTGAGAAAAACCAAAGGGATAAATTCTGCTCAGCTGGGGCTGCTGAGCCTCCACTGACTCACACCCGCTTACTCCAGATTTACACTACAGGGCCTGACTTGAGAGGAGAACATAGCTTAGTAGGTCAGCCAGTGGTTTGCACAAAATGCATAAACCAGTCTTCCTTGGAGAAGGGCTGGCAAAGCACCGTGGCACTCGCTACAGATAACAGTGAAGCTTTAAAGCTCATTTGCTGCTGCAGAGCTGCCCTCTTCTTCTTCTTACAGGCACCAACAGCACCAGTTTCTAGAACATCCTGGGAGTCATTTCTTGAGGGCTCCTGCATCACCCAATGGAAGTGGTGGCAGCTCTACAGCCCCTTTACAGCTCCAATGTCATTGCCTTTACCTGTGAGGTGACTTCATTATTTTTTTTAACAAGACTGTCACTGATACCAGGAAGGTTTTTTTGCAGAAGTTTTTTTTGCAACAAAGACTTTCCCACTGTTCTCCTAAAATGGAGACTCACAACAAAGCAGCCCTAGAAACACTACCATAAGAAGAACCATGTCAATTACTTCCATTTCACAGGCATTTCTGACTCATCACCATTTTCTGTCGTGCTGAGCTTTTGAAGCCAGCTGTAAGAGGTGGAACATATTTAATTTTTGTCATGCAGGGGTTCTTCTGAAATCCTGCATTTTCTGTGGTTGGGGATGGAGGTGAAAGGGGGAAGTTCCCTAACAGTGACACAAAGAGTGTTCCAACTTGTGGCTGTGCCTCCACTCTCCCACGCATGCACCTGTGTCCCCAAACCTCTAACAACAGCATCAGAACTAAAAACAGCTTTGCTGTGCAAAAAGGAAAATAAGAAATGCGACCATCCAGCCTGGGAGGGAATGAGAGAAAGCTTCTAACTAGAGGTCTCAAATCAGTATTCATCAGGCACAAGCTTACAGAAAAGGGCTCCTGACAAGAAGAAAAAACACACAGATAAAAAACAGACGTCATAAAACAGAAAGAAGGCATCTAAATTTTCAAGCTTTTAGGGCGGGTATTTTCTGCTGAACTCCTACCCAGCCCCCAACTCACACCCATGCAAATGACCACAGATGTCAGGTTTTTCCCCCACAATTTACACATACATGAGAACATTCAACTTGCACCAAGGGGACAGAAAACCAAGTGTTTGCCACAGCTGCTGGTGCTGAGGGTTCATGTCCATCAGCCAACACCCAGGGCTGTGGAGAGGATGCTCCACACATGGGCAGCTGCCCCTGGAGATGCAGCATACTCACCTCAAAGCCCAGAGTCTGGCAGATGCTGCGGGGCTGGGGCTCAGACCTAATCCCGGCCTCTCCTATCCCCATGTTGCTGGAGGAGTTGAAGTTCCTCTGCCTTTGGGCAGACAACATCTCAGGGCCAAGGGCAAGAGGGTACAAGGCTTCTTGCTTCTTCAGCAGGAGGCCAGGTAGAGTTTAGCCTAACTTCCTACCCTTGCCTCAGCCTGCATATTAACTCCATCACCCTAAATCCACAAACTGAGCAGAGGGACTTGGTTTTATTTAAAGGTAACATAAAAAGCCTATAAAATGGTTAAAAGCCCCATATAATTATCCTATTTTATTTTATTTTATTTTATTTTATTTTATTTTCAGTCCCATGGTATTAATTAAAAAAAACTGCCCAGCCTGAGAATTCGATTCTTTCCACCTGATATGGGGACGCAAAGGAATCTCTCTTGAGAAAGGTCTCCAGAGTCCTTAATCACCATTTAGGGGCCCTGCTCTTTGAAGGGCCATAGAGGAACAAAGTGGTTTGGGGATTAGTGAATGGCTTTTATTTCTTCCCTAATGATGAGCAAAGTGCAACGAATGCCTAGGGCAGATGATAAATTGAGGCAGAAAATGTTGCACGAGTGCCTTTTGCTAAGCTAGAGGATCAGTGTCAACAATATAAAAAAATGCCTCTGTTTGCTCATAAGAAATAATGTTTGAATCGTTAAACAGTCGAGACGGTATTGGCCATATTTAACCGCCTGGTACCTGCAGCCCCTTTGCAAACAACCCCTTTGAAGTGACTTCAAAGGGTCTGTGCACATAAGGAGAGGCTGCAGTATCAGTCACTCCATTGGTACTCATGGGACTGAGGAGCAGAGCACAACAGAGCAGAGCTGACACTGCCCAACAGCCTCATTCAGGACTGGGAGTGAAAAGGAAGGCCATCCAAGAGCCCCTGAGAATATTTTACTCCAAAGAAGAGAAAGAAAAAAATTCAGCATGTTCCCTTTGACACTGTCCCACAAGCCACTTTGAGCTGGAGTTTCCTTCAGTCATGAGAAAAAAAAAAGCCAAACAACAAAAACTTAATTCTAGGGGGACAAAAATTAAATATAGTCATAAACGTGCTCTGCAGCACATTTCTGTGGTGAGGGTGAGGAATCCAGGATGGAACCAATGTCCCCAGAAGTCACTGGAGACACTCCCTGGTTTTGAGAAGAGCCAAGTCAGGCTTGAGTCAAAGTTAGAAGGCAGCACAAGTCAGAAGGCTGTGCTGGCAAAAGGGGCACAGAAGCTGACTTAACAGAAAACAACCAAATCTGCAAAACAGACTGTAATTTTTTTCCTTTTGTAAGGCTGGGATACAGCTCTATCTCAGAGTGCAGACAGGAATTAACTGACCCAATGAGACATTTGGCAGGGTTTGTGGAAGCACCTTTTCTTCTTTTTACAGATAATTTTCCCTTCTTTGCACGAGCATCACATGGGTCGTAGAACTCAGGCTGTCTGTGCTGTCCAGATAGACAAAGATGACATCACAATGTTACAGCTCCTTGTTTTTTAACCTGGGAGAATGATACAAGACCCTTGGGTACATTTGGAGCTCAGATCACCTTCTTTGGAAACTAGTGAGATATTGACAGCAGGGTAATTTTGTGTGTTCATTTTACCTCTCTCTTCATTAAAGAGGAAGCCTATGAGGATCAGATGTTGAGAAGTGCCTTGTTTTTATGTCTGGGGTTGTATGTTTCAGTGATATATGAGACCCTTCTTCTACTCGTTATGGCCATTATAAGGTTCAAAAGCACTTTCTGAGGAAAGACAGAATATAAATACATGCTGCATGATTTCATTTTCAAGATAATCTTAGTAAGTGACCCTCACTAGGGATGTGTAAATGTTCTTCCTTTTTTAAACGTCTAAAATCAGTTTTTACATTTAGAGGATTTCATAAGGAACTTGGGGAGGATAAGGAATCAGGCAAAACCCTCAGAATTTCTGAGATAATTAGTATTTTTTAATGATGAAACAGCATGAAGAAGAGTGTTATGCGTTTATCTCCATGGAGAAAAATAAATTAACTGCTACTACAGAAAAGCAACTTGGTTAGCAACTTAGATACTTGTAAGGAATGAAAATAGTAGTGCCAGGGCAAGTGCTACCCAATTAGCAACTGGCACAGAATGAAAATATGTTGTACTGGAGAATGCAGACTAGCAACATGCTTTACTGCACATTACCTGAATGTATAAAATAAATGCTGAGTTAGCATTAGTGTCTTCATTAAAATACCTATAATGTGTAGGTGCACTAAATGGATAAGGTGGGAAAATTACTGAGGAATTGTAAATATAAGGAGCTGGAGAACCTTGTGCTTGCCTCTCATATATGAAACTAAACAAATGTGGGAGCAGTAGCTCATTGTTAAGATTGGAATCAGAAGCAAATACTTCAAGTAAGCCAAGGAAGCATAGAGATTAGGAAAATATTGTGGTCAAGCAAGTAATGTAAGGATGGATGCTATATAAATTCAGGAGCTGGTTTTTACACATGCCAAGAATGTGATACTGCCAGCCTTTACATCAGTGTGAAGGAAAAGTGGAAACATGTATCAGTGGTTCAAAAGGGCTTCTAGGAAAAAAATACAAATGGGTTCAAAAAACTATTCAGGCAAACTGCCATGGCTGGAGGCAGAGAAGGGAGGAAGTGAAAAGGAAGGGTTCATGGTGAAAAGCAGTGCCACAGCTCATGATGCCCTTAGGTCACAGGCAGGCCAGGCGTGGAGGCTTGATTCCCAGGAACCAATGCCACCATGGTCACCTCACAGGCCAAAATCAGTGGATGTTTGCCTTAATCAGGAGCAAACTGAGGTCATCTGCCCCTGCTGCAGAGATAAAGACTGATGGCGAGCTAGAGACAGCTTCAGCTGTCTTAGGAAAAGAGATCCTTCTGCAAGGTAAGAGTTAATCCTGGAAGCATGTCTGTGATCCTGGTAACTGCAAACATGTTGTGAACAGAAAGACAGATAAACACATAAAGAGATCCATAAAGAAAACACAATCAGTAGTAGGAAGTGGAGACAGGGGTGAGGGCAGGAGGTTCAGTGTGGCCAAGTAAAGATGCAAGAGATTAGGATGAGCAATAAGCAAAGGCCTTCCAACTATAAACAAGCTGGGGAAAGAGGACTCTGGGAAAGCTGTACAAATAAGCAACAGTGATTTTTAAAAAGATTTAGAGGAGGAAAAATAAATCTTGAACAGAGTCCTTCAGAGAGTGCTTGACAGGAGCACTGTCATGTGGCATCAGCATTCAGAGAAGGGCACACTGTCCCCAGCACACCTCCTCTGCCAACACTGTCTGACAAGCAAGGACATACACTGCCATCCCTAGAGAGCCGACTGAGGCTTGGATCTCATCTGTGCAGGTGCTGGAGGTTGTGGGAGTTCTAAGGAATACTTTATATTTTATTAATATTTTGAAATTCTTTTACACTGGATTGATGAACAGGTAAAGAGACCATTATCTAGGACATGAACCATTAATCTGTCAACTACCAGGGTTTCATAGACATTTTTTCAGCCCTCCCAGTCATCATATTTTATATATTTACATTAGAAAACATGAAGAGAAAATCCTGATAATTTTAATCATGTCATAGCCTAAATTGCTGCAGAGAGGAAAAAAAAAAGAAAAACAACAAAAGAAAATAAAAAAGGAAAAAGATGCTTTTCCATTATTTCCTTTCAGAAGAAAATTAGATACCACATGGTCATAAAGCCCTGAATTGAGAGCAACAAGAAGTCCCTTTTCCCAAAGATTTTACAATGTGGAAAGGATAAAAAAATGGGTTTGTGTGTAGAGGGGATAAATGGTCTTTTCATATCCATAAATGCTTTATTTTTGCATGAGTCACAGTGGGTTTGAGTAAGTCCTTTAAAATGCCTCACATTTTGGCTCTGGGAATGGACATCCTCTGTCAAAAATCAAGTTTCTTAAGGCCACTTCAAGGATCTGTATGAGCTAGGGAAACTCAGAGCTGCTTCCACCACTGCAGACACCATGCCAGTCACTGATTGTGGCTGTGCTGGTGACCCTGCAGCCAACACCATCTCGGGAGCTTCAACATGTGCACCTAGGCCTGCTCGGATCACTGCATAGTGGTGTGAGCAGGGATGCATGAGCAATCTATGGAGGGGGAGACTAACTGGTACCAGCAACCAGTTTTGGGGTCTTTTAAGTGGGTTTTTTCTTTGTGTTTTTGTCTAGAAAACATCCCTAAGGAGGGTGAGGGTGGTTCCTTGTCAGGGAGGTCTGTTGTGCCAGCACTTAAACGGGGCCTCTTCAGGATGCTCGCACTTAAGTCCTGTCATTCCACATTTTTGGAGCCTTTTCCAGTCCTTTTACCTAAGCCTGAATGCTTGCAATTGTTTCCTCAGTGTTCCAGGATTGGAATCAGTTCAGGTCCCTGGGTGGAGATCTCCTCTGGGCCATGGCATTGTTGCACGAGCAGCCGTGTTTGCTGGGACACCCGGCAGAGCTGCCCAGAGCTGTGCCAATGCTGCTGTCAGGGCTCTGTGTGGACAAATCCAAACTAAAGGGCTTGGGGACAGGAAGGAAAACACAAGTGATGTGAGGTTTTCTAACCCTCCTGGATGACTTTTCACCAGACAAAAGTATTTCTCCATCTGTCTTCCTGGAAGAGGCAGGGGAAAGGTGTGGGAAGAGCCTCCAGGAGCATGGATATCTGCTACAGCTCGTGTTGCATGGCTTCTGGACCAGATGTTTACCTTTTATCACTACAAGCCATGCCTGAGACATGGAGAAGGCCTCACAGAAAAACCTGCTCTGAGTGGCTTTCCTCCCATGAATGGAGTTGCTCAGAATTGTTCTGGGAAGAGGAAGGGATGTTCAAGCAGAAACTTTGGAAGATGGCACTTTGAATGAAGAAGGAAATTCCCTTACCTAGTGGAAGAGCTTTTCACCTCCCTTTGGCCCTTTTGGCCTCTTCCATTGCTGAATAAGAATCACTAAAGCTTCTGACAGTTAGCAAATGGCAAGCAAGGCCTCAATGCTGAAAAAGGCTATCCCTGGGGATTTTATTGACCTACATATTAAAAGAAATTATACAATCAGTACAGTAGTGCTGCATTGCCCGTTTGATATAAAAATCAGTTTTGTCCCATCTATTTGCCTCCCAGTGCACTTTGAATACTTCTAATGGGAGATTTCCAGCATGGAAATGACTGGGAGAGGCTGTCCTGTCACTCAGCTTTTCTTTCTTTGCAGCCACCAGGCTATGGCTGGATTTGCGCCTGACACCTTAGTGCCATGCCTGCCACATATTCACATCCATTAATGAGCCTCTCTCCTACTCTGAATGTTACTTGTCACACGGGGAAGGTGAATCTGTTAAAAGGTGAGCCACGAAACAGTCAAGACCAAGCAGAAGAAGCCACAGAGACTCCCTTAACAAGCAATGGCCACATGATGCAGCCAATAGAAGGGAGTTTTCAGCAATTATAATGAAAAATCATAGCCAAGGCACCAGTCAGATATGAATTTCTCTTTTTATCTCACTACAGTGCTCTGAAGCCAAGACATCACCTAATTTAGCTAAATCCATTGTTACCCTGCCATTAGGCCCTGGCAAGGAGCTGCAGGTACCCTGCAGGATTCAGTGCAGCCATGAGAAACCTCTGAGGGTGCATTTTTGCTCCATTCAATCAAACTGATTTGCTGCCAGGCCAACATGCATGTGACACACTTAAAACACCTTCAACCTGCATGCCCTTAGAGGACAGTTCCTGAGTTTATGAAGACATGGCGCAGCTCAATCCTGCTGGCATTTAATTGCCATCACTCTCTGTAGCAGGTACCAGAGTCACCATTCCCACCTGCCTGGCTAACCCCAAAACAAGCACTGGGGCTGCTCATCCCACAGGGCATCCCACCAGGAAATGTCTGCCCCAAGGAAGCAAATTGCGGTTCAAAATAGTGGCTCATGGCCATGATTGATAAGGAGCACTGCCCAATCTTCCTCTCCTGGAAAAGAAACTGTTCAGCCTCCAGACCTGTCAGTGGGGTCAGATAAGACAAATTACTTTAGAAAAATAAGTATCAGATAAGTTATTTCAGAAATTGAATATGAGTAATACCATTTCGAGAACAGACTTGGCAAAAATGTGAGAAGAGGAAAAGTAGTAGTGAGGCCAGAACGCCATCAGGTTTAGGAGTAACTCAGCATGCCTTGGGCATCTGGTGGATCCTCAGCAGCACATAGCCAGACACACTTAGTAATTTTGAGGGAACACATTTATAGCAGGACCATCACTGTGCTTCTTTTTTAATCTCAGTCACCAGATGCAGATTTCCTTCCTCAAGGGCTCAAGGATATCTGTCACCCTTCACAAAGAAAACAACAGTAGATGCTATATGACCTTTCTTCTGGGAGCAGCATGTACTTCCTACATACACCCTTACATCTGCCCAAGCTGTATGTCAGAGCAGCTGTTGGGAGAGCACAGGAAGGAAACAGAGAGCCAGGAGAGACCATGGAAGGCAGGTCAGGACCAAGAGGAACCTTCACCTTCTTTGACACTAGCATCACCTCTCTTTTATCTGCCTTAGCAGTAGCCCCTCATTCTTCATCCTTAAAAACCTCCTTCAAATGAGCCAAAGTGGAAGGTAGAGGTAAAAAGCAGCAGGCAAACTTCAGTTTATGTTGGACTATTGTAGTCCATGGTGGTGGTGGTGAGGGTGGCAGGGGCCGTGGTGCAGGGCTGCCTGAGTCTGGGTGCAGTGAGATCCTGCCAGAGCAGAGCTGATGCAAATGCCACAGCTGAAGCCAAGAAGGGTGACAGGAGCTGGTGAAGCAGCTGAAAAATCTCTTGGGGTAGCTGTCTCCCCTGTTGTAGTCTAGAGGCAGCAGTGAGAGTTTTTCTGGTGTCTGTAGAGGGGAAAAGAGAAAGGCAGGAAGATGAGAAGAGGATCAGCTACACTGAGGAGTGGGAAGGAGAAAGGAGCTCTGCATGAGCCATATGACTACTGAATTTTTTTCACTTTCTCCCAGCTCTTGGCATAGATAAGAGAAATCCTGTTCCAGACCCTGCCAAACTGACATGCCAATCAAGCTCTTTTCCATCCACATGCTGATATGTGCAATTAAAAGTTTCAGAAAGATCCAGTTAAACTTGATGTAAACCATGGACTCATATTTTCTACCAGCCTCCCACAAAGCCTTTCAAACCTAACCTAAGCTCAACATTGCCAACTCTCCTGCAATGTTTCTTGATAATGTCTTGTGATAACGGATATTTTTCCTAAAGCCCCAGCTCCCAAATGGAAATCATTACACAAGAATCTCAGCTTTCATTAAAAAGTAGGTTTCTATCCCTCAGGGCCATGAAAGAAAGCTCAAACCTGTGAATCAAGAAAATCATGCTGGCTTAGAAAACAGAAGGCAAAACAAAAGAAGCCAAGGGTAACTACTGGGACCATAGGTCAACACAGCTCCTGGGCCAGGACAGCTGGGCAGTCCCTGCAGGGCCATGACCCCACTCTCAGGTAAACTGCCCTATGGCACCATGCACTGCAAAACAAAGCTGCATAAACTTGTCTTTAGTAGTTGCTGGGTGATAGGACACCTTCATTATGCCTTACTTTGGAGTGCACAGATGCAAAAAGAGATTCAGCTAGAGACTTCCATACACAGGCACAGACCCACGTCATATATCTGGCCTGCTGGTGTAGACACAGTCACACCAACATAAAACCCAGATGAATCCATCATCCTCACCAGCATCCCACTGCAGAGATTGTTCAATTAAAATGAGGCTACAAAAATAGCCCAAAGATTCTTAGTTTTCTGATCACACTATTCAGAATACAACAACAAAAAAAAAGTGCTCACATTTTGCCTCCTGACTTTTCTAACTAAACTCCTCCCCAAGTACAAAAAAGGAGACAGAAAGAAGCAATTTAATCCTCACTCTAATATGAAAATACTTTCAAAAGGAGAAGAAAGAACAGAATCTGAACCTTTTGCTTGGCATTTCTGTCACTCTTATATATGAAGATTTCCCTTAGGTGCATGCCTAAACAGTTGTATTTTAATTTTTATAGCATAAGCATCTGATTTTCCACACAGAAAGAGCTGGTTGTTCCCAGCTTTTTCTGCCAGTGAAGGACAGTGATTCTTAGAGCTAGCAGATCACTGGCTTTTCTGCCAAGATGCAGCAAAACACAGAGGTAGGGGCTACACTCCTGCCCTGCTCTGGTCTTCTTCAGGGCTGAAGTGAACTGCTGTAGAAAAGGAGCAGCAAAAGAAGTTTCAGATTCCTCACAAAGGTAAAATGTTTTGTGACCTTTGTAACAGCACTGCAGAAATCCAGCTGTCTCATGAGCAAGCACCAGACACAGCAGCATTAGTAAGCTGTGCACTCAGGGGCTCAGCCCAATGGTTTTGCTTGGAGAGGAAATTGCTCGTGTAAAGGTTTTTAAAGCTCAACTCACATGTGCGCACACCCTGCTCAGAAAAAAATATTCTGAGCTTTTTCTCTTAACACTTCTCATTTTCTAACTAAGATACTTGAATGACTCAGTGAGCATGCCTGGCATTAAAATCTTGGGGGAGGGAAAAGCAGAGGTAGCAAGCTCTAAATCCTCTGCCAAATCCCCTTTTCATAATTTATAGTCTGTCACCAGTTTATCACTGAAAACTGTCCCTCTTTTTCTCATTCTCCAGGCTCCTTTCCCAGTGGACAGTCCATGCCAGCTGTCTCGGCAGCAGGAACGTCCTTTTTTTCCCAAGCCTCGACCTGTGGGAAAATCTTCATTGGCCAGTAATTGATTCCACCCTGCCAGCTCCATTACTTTAGTCTACAGTCAAACTGCCAGCAAGCTGGAGACAGGCAGCCTCAGCCCTCCCCTGCTCCCGCTATTGAACCCGCTCCTGCCCGGCCCTTGGCTACCGGGGCTCTGAGCTGATGTGTCAGCCCGCCCTGCAATTAGCACTAATCTGAAAATTGGCCTTTGCTAGCAAAGCCAAGCACCTGACAGCTAATTGTTGATGTCAGATTGATGTGCATTTAATATGGAAAGGTTATTTATCAAAGAGTATTTTTTTTTCTGTTGGTCTTATTTTGTCCCTGTATTGCCACAGGCGCTTACAGCCCACAGACCAATAAAGATCTTATACTTCATTTAACTTAAGGAGCCTTCTAAATACCCTTTTCAAACTCTCAGCATAGGGCAGTGCAGTACTCATCTATTTATAATGTTTATAAAGAAATCACTGCTAAGCAAGCAATTATTGTTTTTAGTCTCTTTTTTTGGAATCAAAATATTGGGGGGTGAAGAAAGGTTGATAACAGAATAGCAACTGCTGGCCAGCCCTCGGATTAAAAATGAAGTTTTGACTCATCCCCAGAGTCTTGCCAGGCTTTTCTTACACCAGGCTACTTCAATGTTTACAGTATTATTTCTGATTTCCATGGCTGCATGTGTTATAGGAAACACACAGGGAAAAATACCGGTCCTATTGATTTTAACAGAGGTCTTGCCACTCATGAGAACAGAGCAGGGACTTCCCTGGTGGTTTTGTGGGGACAAAAGGACATGATCCTTCATGTCCTCATCCTGGCATCAGATGGCAGAAGGTAAAGCTGCATATACATGGAAACCCCCTCACACTGCAGTGAAGTTGGCTGACATCTGTCTATCTATCTATCTATCTATCTATCCATCCAAGTATTGCAAAATGGGCTCTCTTGATGATGAAAGCTGTAGTTAAGTGTTTTCCACAAGTGTCAAGCAATGGCTTGACTGAAAACAGACTGCAATACAAGCATTACTATTGGGAGCATCTTCCTGATGCTGCACAGGTTGCCATCCAGCACCTCCATAAATAGCCTAAAAAAGCAAATACACCAGATATTTGAACAAAATCACATTTTTTTCACACTGGGCACACACATTTTAGATCCTGATAAAGTCCTGCTAAAAACCAATAACATCCTGCAGATGCTTAGAGGAAATTAATATATCCTGTGAAGCCTTGGAGGTCAGCAAAGATACAAGCAGTGCATGTAAGGCTCTGTCATAGAACCTACAGTAAAGAAAAAAAGCTGATGGTTTTAAATGGAGCAAGAGAGAAGACAGTCTCCAGCAGGAAAAGCTATGAAAAAGTGGTAAATCAGAGGGGACACAAACACAACAATAGTTTGATATAAATCATATTCTGACAGGGAAATTAAAAGTACCAGTGTGAGGTGTGTGAATCAATTGCTCATATTCATTCCACAGGTGGAGGAAAACATTGCTCATGTATATTGAACATATCTCCTTTTGAATTAAGGTAGTCAAGTATGTTACAGAATCTTCTGACCTCTAAACTATCTATCTCTAAACTGACTATCTTTTAAAATATAAAACTATATAAATGGTATTCTTCCACTAATTTCACACAGAAATATTTAAGTGGAAAGTACCCTACCATGCAGGATCCAGGACCTAGAGAAGGACTTTCACCACAAAACCAAAAAACTTTCAAAAGAAAAAAATTAATTAATTAACACTTCATCATTCATTAGGCATTGTCTGCATAACAACATCAGTGCTAAGGAAATGAACGGACCAATGTGATCAGATGAAGTGGAGGCAACCAACTTAACTGGGGCTGGGTGTTGGGGCAGGCAGAAGCTGCTCCCAGTACCCAGCATCCAGCAGAGCTGGCAAAGTCCTGCACATCCTGGTGGTCCTCAGACAGATGGACATTGCACCAAACTTCCGTCACCATCATGCTGCCACTTCACCAGGCCTGCTGCGCTCTGCTGAGACCAGAAACCACCCCCCTTGCTCTGAGGAGCCCTGGGCACGGTGATCCTGCTGGGCAGAAACCCCAGGCCAGTGCAGAAGGGAAGGAAGAGCAGCCCGTGGGCAGGGTTGCGTGTGCCAGTGGCAGAGCTGTGTGCAGGGCAAGGGGCTGCTGGCAAAGGATGGGTGCATCCTGCACACACCCACCATGGCACATCCTCGTGCTGGAAAAACACTGACTCCAGACACGAAACCCCCCTCCTGGTGCCCTTGCAGCCAGTATGGGAATTAAGCAAATGCTTCATTTCAAATACATGCTTCAACCCCCTGGGTTGGTCCTTGGTCAGGCTTTAAAGACGTGTTAGGAAGTTTTGGCAGCATTGCTTTCAACTTGGCCAGCAAGGAGATGTTGAAAGTTACACGACTGCATCCACACTGGAGTTCTGAAATGTGTTAATTGAGACATTCTGTTACCAACCCCTTCCTTCCTACGCAAGACAAAACCCACTGGGTGCTAAACGTGCCTGAAATTATTCGTATGTTTTAATGCTTTCCTGAATATGGATCAATTTTAACACTTTTTGTAACGCCTGTATCCTAGCCAAGACAAAGCCGATGACTCCAGTCTGAGTCAAGCACACGTTTAACACCCTCTGCTGAATAGGTCCTAGAAGAGGAAAGAGTTCAAGAAGCCAGGGCAGGATAGCAGCTGGGTGGATGCTTGTCTGAGCTGTTTCTTAAAGACTTCCAGTAACAAAAGCTGCACAAGTTCCCTCTGGCAATTTATCCTGCTGCTTCAGTTTCCTTATTGATAGAAATTATTTTATGAAGTCTAATGCAATGCTGTCCTACTGCAATTTAAACCATCACTTTTCATTCCTGTCTCCCATGGACACAGCAAACACTGCTTCTCACAGCTGATGTGTACTTACTTGAAGCCCTCCGTATTTTCATTAGTCCAAACAATGCTGATTTGTCAGTGTTTCCTCAGAAATATATCCCAGATCCCTGAGTACTGCTTCCCTCTGTATTCTCAAGAACTGACCTTTTTGCAGTGCTGAAAATGAAACTGGAACCGTTGCCCCAGTGGAGGCCACACAAGTGGGAGCAGAGGGGAAGGATGAGGTTGTAGGTCCTACCAAGCCATTCTCCTATTACATGTCCCAGTGGAACATTTGCCTTCCCCACCACAACATGACAAGGCTGAACTGTTCCCCTCTGCAATGCCATTTTGCAGAACTATTGCCTCTCACTTCATCACTTCACAAGTCAGGAGAGACACTGGGACCTGGTGCTTCCCCACCACCCCTTTGTGCACCAAGGGTTTGGGCAGGATTCCTTCAAATCTTGCTATTCCCAAGGGGCAGGCTCTCTCCACACATCATCTCCCATCACAGAGTCCTTCATCTCCCCTGAGAAAATGAAATTCCCACCCAGAAGTCCCCCTGGCACCCTCCAGACTGCACAGCGCTTTCCCTCCTGGCAGAGCAGGATGGAGCTGACACAGAAATGACAGGTGTGCAGTGTGACAGACCCACTAAGATGTCCTGTGTGTGGACAAGCATCCCTAATGCTATGGAGGGGTCCTTGGGAAGGGCCAGTTTCAAGAGGACATCAATCCCTCTGTTGAACCAGAGCAGAAGCTCCCACTGTCTTGGAGAACCTCCTCCTCCTGCAGAGCTGAGGGACAGCCAGCAGCCTCAAGATCTGAGGTGCACATGCCAAAAACTGATCATGGAGTCTGATTCCATTCCTCTCACCTTTGAATAGAAGGAAGCCAAAAGCCCTGCTCCCTGCTCTCCCACTGCTTGTTTGGCAAACTTGGGCACCTCCGGGTACCTGCAGGTGAGTTTCCTTCTCAGTCCTCCGTGATGAATCCCAAAGGATGGCTCTGGTGAGAGACTGCCCAAGTATCATTCTTGTATACAATTTACATAACATAAATATTATTTGGACACCCATCAGCACATGTTCTTGTATGGAGTACAAGAGCTGCTAGTTAAGCAAGAGTTTCAGGAAAAAAAAAGGGGGGACATTTTCATTACATTGTTTTCTCTTACTTAAGTATTAATATCACTAGATAATACATATCCCTGTTATCTGGAACAAGGGTTTACTTCTTAGGATATAAAGGCTTTTTTCTATCAGATTGGAACATGTGTGTCTTGATCAGCTTTTATCTTGAGATACTTAAAAAAGAAGGAAAAAAAAGCAATTTTAGCAATAGCTAAAATAAGGAAAAGATCTCAGCCTGTCCAACCAAAACAATGACCTGATGCAGAAGTCAAGTCTATCAGGTAATGCTCAAGGGAACATTTTAAATAAGGAAAAAAGAGTGGAAGTGGGAAAAAAATATCATCATTGTATTCTTATGCAGTAATGTTCCTCCACTAGCATTAACAGCTTATCTCCCCATCTAAGCACTTCTCGATAACAGACTGGGTTTTATGTTGAGTACAGGCTGTACCAAGTCACTAAAACCATTCTATTGTTAAAGATTATATAAAATGGTCAATCAAAGTGTCACTTCTTCCTGCCCGTCCCCCAGGCTGCTGTTGCAATAATGCCATATAAAAGCCAAGCTTGAAGGGTGAGCAAAGCGCCAGGAGAGGGAGAAAATGGCACATTGCAGAGCCAGCAGGCACATGGGACACCCCACCACCACAGAGGGTTGCACCGCAGTGTCACCTAAGCAAAAACGTCCAAATAAAACTTGTTTAGCGAATTTGTCCTTGCAAAAAACTATTTGTGTTTAGCAGTCTGTGCACCTGCAGGGCTGCTGAGCATCCTTCCATGCTTTGTCTGGTCCAATGGGTCCCAACACAACAGAGGCATGGGAGATGAAGCCAGAATAAGCTCAGGAGAAGTCCACTTTTCAAGCATTTTGAATGAGATTTGTAGATCTCTGGAGATTTTATGCTGTATCCATGGCTCAGAAATAAGCTGTGTCAGATTAAACCAATGGAAAACCATGACATTTGGTAACTGAATTAAAAAAGCTATTTGTTTTGGTGGTGGTGGTGATGGTTTGTGGTTTTTTCCCCCTAGTAGGTTTTCATACCTACTATAGTGGGAATTTGAAAGGGCTTTCTGAGAAGGCCTAAACTGGTAAAAGGTGGAAGTTTAGAGCCAATGACCAGTGTTCATGTGGGATGGGAAACTGCTCCTCTAAGCTTGAACAATCCCACCAGGCATGATGAGCAGCAGAGCTTTGGGGATAAAGTCCTTCTATGCATGAGGGTAAAGTTATCCCTTACACTGAAAGAACAATCAATCCCTAGCATAAAGCAGTATGATAGACCTCCATCACACCTGCCCTCAGTCATCTCTGTTTCTCAGCACCAGAATGACACAAAGCAGTTCCATCTCACCCTCAATGCTCATATTCCTGGGAAAACTGAGTAGGCAGGAGAGCTGCATTCATTTGCACAGGCTTGAAATAAGCCTTTGTTAAGTATTTGCTCAACATACAAATGCCTTTCACATTTCAAGATAGACAAATCAAGCTTACGTTCTAATTAAGGAAGGGATCAGATAAAGTCTTCCCTCCAGCAGAGATTTTCCAAAATTTTTGCCTGGATTCAGCTGAATATTCTAAGCACATGGATTGACAGGGAGGGGAGATGGTTAACAGAGGGCTTGTGCTATTTGTGATTTGTGCTAGAGAGTACATAAGGAAAGGGAACCAAAAAAATAATTGCCACTTCTCAAATGCCCAAGAGCTAATTGAGACTAAATAGAGTTTGTATCAACAAGCACAGCAAACCACCAGCATATCTCATTTTCATCTGCTATCCATGGGGGTCCGTCATGAGAGCTTTAAAGGAAATCTGCTTCTCACTGCACCAGGGCACACATTCTCTCATACACAGCTTGCAGGCACACAAAGGCATAGCTGTATCATGTGCTGGCAAGTAATGGAGAAGTTGAGCAAACATACCTGAAATAGCTCACATACTTAGAGATGCCAAATAGGCTCCTTACACCATTCCCAGAAGGGCTTTTTTTGCCCAGCTCTGCATCCCCCAGCCACTCAAACAACAGTTGCTCCTGTGGGTACGCTCTCTCACACAGTCATCAATTACAAGGTGACGACTTGAAGAACAATCATTTGTCACTGCAAGCCAAAACAAGCAGCCCTGCTCCTTTGTGCCCAGTTCTGATGAGGAGTTTCCCCAGGTCCAGGCTTGCTCCAGGGCCATGTGAGCTCTTGCCCTACTGTCCGGTCCTCTTGCCTCTCCTGCTTCTTTCCTTCCAGCCTGCTCTCCCAGACTATGACACAGAATAAAGCTTTCTGTCCTCTTTTCTGCCTCTTCCCTTGATCCAGCTGTGCCACCCATCCTCCCGGGTGCTCAGGACTCTGTAACAGGTGAAACAGAGCTGCGAACACCCCAATCAACATGACTGCTGTGTGTTGGGAGCTTTATCCTGCTACTGCCCCATGGCAAAAGCACCCAAAACTGAAAGCTAGACCATTCACAAGGAGTTGGTTGATCAGTAAAGGAGACTGAGGACCAAACCTGCTTTGCAGAAGAACCAGGATGGTTTAGGAAGCAGAGAAAATACCTGAGCAATGCAGAGAGGGTATCTGAGAAATGGCAGGGGATGGCTCAGCTAAGGGTGGGGAAGGTAGTCTGGAAATGGCAAATGAAAAAGAGAAGCTGGGCTGCCATGAAGAAGCTTATTGGCAAAGAAATCTAAGAGATGAGACAGGGAGCAGATGCTCCTTTGCTTTAGGTGTTTAAAACACGACTGCAGTGGGATTTGTGCCAGGGAACCTCTTCTCCGTACCCAGCGTCCTGCCCGCCACTGGGGCAACCATCACAGCCCCCTCTGGAGACAATTAGACCCCATTCCCCTGGGACGGGGGCCTGGGGGCCACAGCATATGGGAGTCACCGGGTTTGGCTTTGCAGTTCAATTAAATACAAATAAAAGCATGAAAAAATGCCAGGTTCCCTCGCGGGGGAGGCCATGGAGGGGGACGGTGTTCCCGGTAGCTGCCGAGTCGCGGGCGGGGTGAAGGCCCCGCTGCTGTCAGCACAAGCCAGCAATTACGATTAATGGGCTGTGGCAATCGGATCCCCGCACTAACGGAGACAGCAGGTCCCACCATTTGCATGCAGTAAATTATTCAGGCTGTCAGCTGCTCGGATGTGGCTCGTAACGCTGCGGTTAAGCGCTGGCCACATGGCTAATCTGAGGTGTGCCGGCCAGGCCTGCTCTGGGCTGGGGCAGGCAGGACAGCTGTGCCACCGGCACGGCCCTGCAAGCCCCAGCCACAGCCGGCCGTCACAGCCTGCGCAGGGCTAGCAGCGTGTCCTTCCGGCAGCAAAAAGCACCGGGACAAGCTCAGCAGTGTCTCACTTAGCTTAAATCTCAAGCGAGTGTGAACCTGGGAATATGGGGAGAGTTGGATGCCAGGGAGCCAGCTTCAGTGACCAAGCCTACCTGAGCCTCCAGACATGGACATGTTTTGCAGGAATTAAATGAATGGCTGGACTCAAAATTGGAGTATTCCTATACTGAAAACACAGCATCATATCATAAACTCGGGGCTTGCCAGTTAAACCTGATTTTTACAGAGCCAAAGGCAGTGTTCTAGAAGGACCTCGATTCAGATGAATACCCAGTGAGTACCCACAGGCCATGCTGGATGTACACTGCCAACATCCCCTTCTGCCTACCTGGCTGTGAGAAGTGTGTTTTAATGGACACACCCTCATGCAAAAAAAAAAAAAAAAAATTCAGAATAACCTTTCAGGGTGGAAAGACTGAACTCTCCTAAGCTCGAGTACTTCTTTCCTGGAGCACAGCATGAAGAATAGTAAACGTGAGACAGAAGGGAAAGGGCTATTTGTAAAGTAATGTGAAAAGAAAAAAAACATCCCAGGCAGTTGTCTACCCATGCATAGATGCAGGTCTTCATCCCTGTTTTCCCACGAAGAGAAGGGATGCCAAGGGACCTGACAAAAACAGAACACCACACTCAGAAGGATGAAGTTGTTTCTTCGTTAGCACCTCAGTGTGGACAACTGCAGCAAATTCCTGTCATTTACATTCAAATGAGACCTGCTCCGTGCAGGGGCCTGCCCACATTCACTGGTGCACAGCCTGAGAGGGGCCGTGTTCCATCCCAGGAGCTTGAAATGGCGCGGAGCTGTCCCATGTGCCTCAGTACCCCAGAAGCACCTGCACCCTTGCTAAGCAGCCTCCCTCCCAGCAGACAAACTGGGCTGCAGTTCTGGCAGCTCTCTTGGGAGTACTTGGCTTTCTCAAACATGCAGGCCTTTTAGTGGAAAGGAAACATTTGATTAAGAAATATAAATAGTGAGAGTTTTCTAAGGAAAACTAAAAAAAACCCAAAACACCACAGTTCATTCCTCAGGCTTTGAGAGTCTGAAATTTAAAAATGAAGAGAAACAGAAAAGAGATGGCAAATAGTAATACTCTGTTTGAGCACAGTAGCATAAATTGGGAGGAGAGGCATGACAATGACAGCAAAACTGAATCTTAGGGGCACGAGGTCACTTTGCCAAATAACTACCTACTTCAGAATGTTGGGGCACATCAAGGTGCCCATGTCAGCCTGATCTCTTAGGCTCACATGTATTTGAAAATGTCTAGATATATCCCATTCAGTTTGACTGTATTTAGGACAAGTAATTAAGAGTGTGATTGTCAGAAGGTCAAGTTATTTCAGATCTACAAAGACTTAAAATTCATTCAAGTGCTCAAAAGTATGCACTGATTAGTCCTATCACAACCAAAGGACCATGTAGTAGCATAGAAATTTAGGCAGCAGTATGGGTTTTCACACATCAGAGCCATATTTTTATCCTCATTGAGGTCCAAAGTACTTATGCATCTATACACTAGCAGTAAAACAACAGAGTGATCCTTTATGACAGTATGACCATAATCTGACTTGACAAATGCAGTTGTCAGCATCCCTTAAAGTAAATTATAACTACACCCCCTTGACTAAATCCTGAGCCCTTTCAAATAACAAAACAAAGAGCTCTCTCCCAAGAGTTGTGTTCTCTGCATTGTATTTTCTGACGTGCTTTCCCACCATCAACCTTTCATCCTGCTGAACTGATTTCCATTGTAAGCGGCAGAGGGCAGGGAGGATAACTCCCATTAACTTCACGCTGGTGAAGTGTGGGCCTGCCTAGAGGAAAGGCAGTAGAGAGGGCACATCCCTGGCAGGGCTGACCACCAAGTCCCCTGTCCTGCCAAATTGGGCAATATGTTTGTGCTTTTCTAAACAGAGCAGGTAAGCTGGGACTAAGGACTGGGAAAAGGGCCTCCCCAGCGGCCCATCTTCAGGGCTCACAAGGCGCTACGGTGGTTTGCACCAAGATGCCTGCTGCCCTTCCAGCCCGCTGCCCTTCCAGCCTGCTGCCCTCACTGCTACCAGCAAACAAGGCACCCCAAATAATGTTAGAGACATTGAAATTGACCCTTTCACAGGAGGCTCAGCTGAGCTCTGGGTCTTCCCAATGCAGACAAGAGATGCAGTAAGGTCCTGCCAGAGGCACTGTTGCAGAAGGTCAGCAGCAGGCTTTTGTCTTTCTGTGTAAATGGAAGAAAGAAGCCTTGTATGGCCTATTTTCTCCCCTCAGTACACATGTACATTTGTACTCTTTACTGTGCACTATACACCTCTCAGGCTTGCACAAGCTCCTACTCTGCCCAGTTTCACTCATCTGAGACTCAATCCTGCTCCAGGAAGACCTCCTGCCCTTTCAAAACCTCTCAATAAAGGTGGAACAGTAAGAGCACTTCTTTGTCATGAATACAGGGCCTCTTGGTCTGTGTGTCCTATCTTTGCCTGGTTTTGCCCTCCAGCAAGAGGGAAATGGTAATGATGCTCTCAGGGAAGCTTGGGTGCTTTATCATCAGAAGACTTCCCATGCAATGCTATATGCCTGCAGGGAGGGTGGATAGAGCCCAAGATGAGCAGGAGTTTTGTTTGCTTTTTTTTTTCACATTGTTTTCTGTAATTTCTTTATCCTGATGTTTTGGGTTTCACCCATAGGAATTCTTTAGCTGAACCCTGCTTTCTGCATCAACATTAGATCTCAGCCCAGCCTGTGTGGTTAGTTTTAAGGGGAGATGAAACTGGGGTCCTGCTCACATGCACGGGCTGCTGCACCAAGAGAATGGCTGAACCTCACAAACCCTGATCCTGGGGGTGCATCCTGCCCCTAACCTGTGCCTGCTAGTCTCACTCATGGGCATCCTCTTGCCCCAGTGTTCAGTAGTGCTCTTCTCCTGGAGATGGAAAGGCAATGGCCCCAACTTGTGCCAGATGCCCTCCCTCCTTCCATCTCCTCACCCCTGTCCCCTATAAGCACATCTTCCTAAACAAGCAACCATAATGATGAACAATACTTAAAATGAACAAACAGCAGGGTCAAAATTGTTTGGGAACTCACCTGGGAGTGAGTTTCTTGGGTGGGAAGTAGCAGAGTAGCTGTGCAAGAGCAGCAGCCTCTCCAAATGGCTCAGCAGGACCCAGGAAAGATGTGTCCATGGCCTTAGCACACTGCATCTGAGTCAAGGCACCCAATATTGACCTTGGAAATCATCTTAGGTATGGGCCTCTCCTACTCCCATGCTTCCAGTGTGCAGCTTTCAGCAAAAGGACAAAAATCTGGAGAACTATCAGATTTATGAAGTCATGCTTTAGCCCTTGCTGTACACATCAGCCACTCCTATTGCTGCCAGGAGACACAGTGAGAGGTTTTGTCAGACCATCCCTCTTCCAACACGGCCAACTGCTCGTCTGAACAGCAGGAGCAACAAAAGCACTCAGCCATCCTGCCTGCACGAGCCCTTGCCCAGCTGGCAGAGGAGCACAGCTCCTGTCCGCAGGGTATAAGCAGGAGTCAGCAGAAATCCTTCCTCCTCATCCTGGCAGCTGAGGACGAACAAGACAGCCTGATGTGCCTGGTCACCACTGCCTTTCTCCCAACCAGGATCTCAGATGGGCAGTATCCAGACTCAGGAAATCTTCACCACATCACCTAAACACAGTTCAGAGCAGGGTTCTCAAAGGCATAGAGTGCAGCCACCTGGATGTGCCTAACTGCAAGGTTGAGCCCTGATCAAAGGCAGGAAGTATTCAAGCAGCCGGCTTGATCCCACACACCATCTCAGGTCTCCTTAGATGACTGGGGATCAGTGGTGCCCACAGATGTGTGACCCTGGGGGGTAAATGTTTACAGCTGCAAGGCAGCTTCTGCTTACTGCTGCTTTCAGAGCCTCACCAGATAGAAAATAGCAGGTGTATTAAGCTCCAAAATAAGATTATAACATGCTGTAAATTAAAGTACGATGAGCTCTTTGTGTTCAGTCAAATAAGGAATGATGCATGGAAAACACCAGGGGCTCACATTCATCTCCGAGTGATCATTCACAGGATGCACAACAATACAATTTCACACACAGAAATCAGAGAATGTCTCTGAAATGTAAGGTCTGCTCTTCCCAGGTGTATTTTTTTTCTTTTTCAGTAAAGATTTCCAATGTGCTGAAACCACTTATAATAATAATTGGGGGAAAAGATTCTCTGGGAAATTATTGGCATGAACTTTTAGATCTCTAAATTAAGGCCAGCCTAATTTTCCAATTAGGCAGCTTGATAGGCAAGATGACATGTGCAGAGTAGAAGGGCAGGCTCTAAACGGCATTTTTATGAACATTTCTCATGCCTGCAGCAGCTTTTCTATACCCAACAGCTGAGGAGTGCACTTTCCCATGCCGTCAGGGGTGAGGAGGTTACGACTCCAGCATTGTGCCCCTTGTTTTTCACACAAGAACCCGGCGCGCCGCAGCGCTTGAAAGGGTCCGGCGCCCGGAGCCCCCCAGCGCGCTGCCGGCTCCCCGCTGCCCCAGCCCCGCGCCCACCGCCCGGGCAGGCGGCTCGGTTTAACCCGCCGCTGGGGCGGGCGGCTGGCAGCGCTAATTGGGACGGGGAGGACCTTTTTCAGAGTCGTTCAGTCGGTAAATGAAACTTCAGCTCCCCGGCGATGCAGCGTGTGCAAAGACGCCACAGCCCGAGGTGCAAAGGGCACGGCAAAGATTTTGAGCTGACGCTGCTCTTTCACAGCTCGAGCTGCCTGTCTCTGCTGGCTCCCGGCCGCGCCTCCCACTGCCCGCCCGGCCGGGGAAGCCCCCGCTCCGGGGCCGCACATCCTCCCTAAGCATGCTGAAGAACCAGCCACCACTGTGAATTTAGCAGTGATCTCCTAGGGCAAACAGGAACCCAGATCAGTGCGTGACACCCTCAGGCACTTAGGGCAAAGCCTGCCCCGAAAGAGGTAATGAAATCACACATCAGCACCTGCTCTTAGGTGAACCTGAGCAAACCATGCCTTGCCTATTCAAACTTCCTTCTCTGGGTCAAATAATTCAACAGCTGGACCTATGCTAGCCTGCCACAGGCCAGCGTGGCTCATGCAAGGGCTTTGGCAGACAGGCCAGGCAGGAGGTAGCCAGTGACTACCAGGAAAGGACATTTACATACAGGAGTCCAACACCATCACCCCTCCTCGAAGGACAGCTGCCAGATGCTTCTGCCAGCCACACTGACAGCACTGCCCGTTACCATGTCATGGCTGGCACCAAACTCTGAGCTGGGATGGACATCCTTTTCACACTGTACAAGAGGCTGGACCAATGGAAATGTGTCTTACTGAGCTTGTTTTCAGTTTGCCCATGCATACAGTAGGAATAAAGAAGGAGGAACAATGCCTTTGTTGGAAGTGGGAGAGGGCAGCAGCCATAGGCAGTAGCCACCGTCTCCCTTAGACTGCAGGGAAGGCCATGACAACCAAAGAGCAAACCAGCCTCAAGGATACACAGAATGTACTGATTTCCACCTTCCCTACTTCTGGAGAATCTCAATGCCCTGTTGTCTTTTGACAACTGGATCCCAAAGAGAAGATTGTACCCTCCCAGCTCAGCAGAAAACCATCTCCAGGTCAGGCCATTCAGGATCTCCAAGCTTTCAAAAAGTTAGAGAAACGAAAAGAAGCAGTTCAACCAGAGCGGCCAAGTAAGATGATAACAGAATCAGATGAAAACAGAATGGTACAGGTTGAAAGGGACTTCTGGAGGTAAACTGGTCCATTCCTCCCTGCTCAAACAGGGCCCCATGGTCCTTGTTGCCCAGGACCATGTCCAGACTTTTTTTTCACTATTTCCACAGGTGGAGACTCCACAACCTCTCTGGACAACCTGTGCCAGTGCTCAGTCACTGTCACAGTGTAAAACTGTTTCCTGATGTTCAGAGGGAACGTCCTGTGTTTCAGTGTGTATCCATGACCTCTGGTCTTGGCATTGGGCACCACTGGTGTCCTCCTTTGGACCTTTTCTGAAGATAGGAGTGATATTTTCTTTCCTTCAATGCTCAGGCACCTCTCCCAGTCACCATGACCATCCAAAGATGTCCAACATGGTGCCCAGATTCTCATTTGTGAGGCAGGTCAGGACATATATGAACTCTCTTCTCTGAGGTGTTTGTATGTTTTGGTAATTGGCATATCAGACTGTGGCCTTCAACTTCAATTAGTTTTGGGGTTTATTTGTATTCAGTGGACTGAATCTTCATTCTGAGAAGAATTGAACAACTCCTCTCCCTGGGAAGAGAAGTCCTTAAATTTCTTCCCCATGCTACTGGATTGAGACAGTGAAATAACACTTCAGTTCCCATATGTGTCATGTCTTAAACACAAACCAGGTTTGAGGTTAAGAAGATGTTCAAAGATTCAACCAGAGGAGCTGCTGTTGTGTGAAAGATATTAACAGAGATGGTATTTCAGTACTTCTTTGATTTCTCATTAGACACAAGAAAAAAGATCCAGTTTACTACTTTGAAAGTCAACATTTTAAAGCAATTTATATATGTCATCACTTTCAGAAGCTAACCAAAGCTACAGAGTGACTACAGAATCTATTCCAAGGATGCCCTGGATCCCTTAACCCAGTTGGGAAGTGTAACTTTTGGCTGCTCCTGACATGCAGCCTGCTGCAGACAGAAGTTAACAAATGTGAGATTTCCTCGTTAGAGCCAACATGCAGTGAGTGCATCAGGGTGCTTAACTCTGATTGAATAAGGCACAACCAAGAAGGCAACAAGAACGCTTAGAGGTGTTTAAGATCTTACTCATGTTATTCTAATGCAGTCATACCAGGGATAATATTTATTTTGGGGTATGGCCAGATGACAATGTAATAGCCCCATTTGGGCAGTCTAGACCTTTCAAATGCGATAAACACTTCCCCAGAACGTATAATGTACTAAGAAATGCATATAGAGTGCATGCTTGTATCTAGCAGAAATGCTCTCTAGCCAAAACAGAAGACTGGAATAGCTTTCCCAGCACATCGGATTGACACTGCCAGAAAAAGAATAAAAAGCTTGAACAATAATTTGCCTGATTTATAAATGTGACAGTATTAAGAAATGAGGAGGAACCCAAACTTTCCAGAATGCCCTAAAGGAAAGTAAAATGTGAAGTATTCTTTTCTTTAGAAACGAGCTCAGTGCCAAAGCTTTGGTGGCAAGATGGTAATTTGTTTTCAATAGGCAGGCCTGACTTCTTCAGTGTTTCCCTTTTTCCCCATCTCATCACCTAAAGGCCTGGAATATGAAAGGGCAGACAAGCCTGGGAGGATTTACCAGGTCTTGTTATAGCACATCAGTCATCAAAGGAACATTGAACACTGATCATTTTTCTTCCAACTCCACATCATGATAAAGATATTTTGCTTTCCAAGTATGTATAAAGTGTTTAGTGTTCTGTTCATAAAATAAAAGATAGGATTCTAGGACAACTTTTTAAAGCCTTCAAAACAGGATCATAATAAACACAAAAGAGAAACTATTGCTTCAGCTCAAACCCAAGCCAGCTTTGATTCAGTTTTTATCAAAGCTACTTTGCTTTTAACCACATCTGTAAACCCAGAAAACACTACAGATATTCAGGCACATGAGTGGAGTGAGAAGTGGAAGTGGGTTAGGGTGAAGCTCACAAGGTCTTCAGTTACAGGTCTAGAAAAGGTAAGTGTCCTCCTAGCAGAATGCATGGAAATATTCCTTGCTTGTGCAGAAGGGAAGATTTGAGCCTGCCCACTACAATCACCCATAGAGTTCCCAACCAAGTGAGGAGGCAAGGCCAGGATGGCAGCAGCCTCCTCCTCCCTCTGCTGAAGATGCATTTCATGCTGCTCTCTGAGCATTCAGTGTTACAATTCCAAGTGCAAATTTTACACCAAGCATGAATTGCAACTACTTGATGTGAATCTGTCATACTCATCCAAATCGAAGTGACAAATTTGTCAACTAAGAGATGTGGACAGCATGCAAAGCAGAATATGATAGAGGAAAACAAAAACTCAGTATCTGCTAATGAAGTGGGGTTTGTGTTGTTACCTGAAAATTTTCAGAGAAAAGTAAACCATTCAACACTTTCAAAACTCAAGACTGTTACAGGAAAAAAAAAAAAAAAAACAAATGTCTGAAAAGCAGATGATGAAACAAATGTCTTCTCAGCTGCATAATAAAAAAAAAAGGTCAGAGAAGAAATCTGTACGATTTTAGTAATAAACTTTGCTCATCTGGTCTGTGCTTCAGAGTAAGACAAAATTACAAATTTAGAAGAAAATGCAGCATGGCATGTAGAGAAGCTCCTGATTTTGGCAGTCAGACGAACACAGTTGCAGAACGTGGGTTTATACTGCCCTCAGGATTTTCAACAAAATTATGCATTTCCATTTACAGCTGGAATCTTGATATGTATAAGTAGCATTCATTTAGTTCACATTAGTCGTACATGTAGTATATATTGTGATAAGAGTATTCCAGGAGGTAGTTGGGCTGGGCCATTGGAGCTTCTGGGCTGGCTTTAACATGTTCTTCATGTTATTCTCTTACCTGAAGTAAGAATGACCTCCAAACAAAAATTCAGACTGATACCACTGCCCAAACCAAGACACATGCAAGGCCACTCAGGTATCTGCAGCACGTGGACAAGGAGATTTCACTATGCACGGCTCTTGTACATACTTTTGTGCACATTTGACAACAGAAAATGCAGACAGGAACAAAAAGGAGTATGGCCATGAAGAAAAAAGGGAACTCCTGGGAATAGGAAGCAACCAGCAGTGAAGAGTCCACATTTATTTTTCTGTATGTATGGCCCTAGAAATACCTGCTTGCATTATCAATTTCTACTCTGATAAAAGACCAGAGTAAAAAATAAGAATAGTCTTATTGACACAGGTCATGCAACTGTGCCATTGTGGCTGTCCAGTAATGAATGCTGGTGGTTTCTTACTCTGTGTTAAAGACATGTAGTCTCCACATATTCTTGGTATAAGCAGGTATTACAGCTATGAAATGCAAATTGCAGCAGCCCACCATAAAGACATTTCAGAATTCCCTGCTCTGTCTTTGCAGCTCTGCCTTTGGGAGTTGTGCAGAACTGAGGCAATGTGCAATGGGCACAGGCTACCCCAAACAGGGACTCCTCCACCAAACTGGGACAACAACTGGTTCACAAAGACTAGCAACAGCCTAAAGCCATTGGAGGTTCAATCCTGCAATTTGTGTGACTGGGTCAGTTTATGTCAACCCTTAGGTCTCCAAATAGAACACTAAGCTGGATTTGAAATAGTGATTACTACAGCCTCCAAAAGCCACTTCTCTAAAGGTTATCCAGAAGAAAATTTGATAAAATCACTGTTACCCTACTGTAAAATAACTCTTATTCTGCCCCAAAACATCAACATATTTCCTCCCAAATCACTTTTATTGAAGGTTGATCAAGTATGTAGAATGAGTTACATTCAACAGGATTTCTTTGATATTTTAAATCCCTCCTGGCTTCTTAAAAGGCCTTCTTTTCCTAACTCTAGTGATAGCATAACTTTTTACCTGGAGGCTAACACCCAATAAAATTCATGTTCAAAATCCCCTAATTAAGATCACTGAGATGAATGAGCAAATTAAAGAAACAAAATAAGCTCACATTGCTTGTTTCCTCTCTCTTGCTTGGATCCATACTGATTTCAGAAACAAAATTTCAGTTTGCAAAACTATAAAAGGATCTGCTGAAACATGCCCATTCCTTCAGAATGGTTATATATTTACTGTGTGATTCCTCCTAGTATTTTGGTAAATAAATACCTTATATTAAAAATATTCTTATTGACAGATCATGCATGAGATGTATCTTGGAAACTTCCCATATCAGTTGACGTCAGGCATTGGAACAGGCTGCCCAGACAAGTGATGGAACCACCACCTCTGGAAGTGTTCAAAAAATGTGTAGATGTGGCACTTAAGGACATGGCTTAGTGGTGAAGATGGCACTGTTGGGTTAACAGTTGGATGCAATGATCATGGAGATCTTTTTCAACCTTAGTAATTCGATGATTCTTCCTGCACTGTACCACTTGTTTCTTGTTATGAGAGGGCAAAGGTAGGAAATTAGTTTTCTTCTGTTTATTTGGCCAAAGATTTTCTTTTAACCAGAGGTATGAGAAGCAATCAAACCACTGTGCATATAGCTGTAGTTCTGGGTAAAAAGGCACTTCAGCTTTCCTTTTGCTTTTCTTCTTATATATTAAAAAAATTAAAAAACATTTAAAAAAGAAATGAACTACAAACAGGTTAAAGCTTTTGCATACTGTTACAAACAAATTTTGTTGGACCATATGAAGACTTGCAGAGCTTGGGTGGCAACCTGACCCACCAGCCAGCTGTGATCCAACAGAATTGCTCCCCATTTGTGCACTGATGCCATCTTAACCAAGCACCTCTCAGATGAAGGCAAGGAAAGGGATGTGTGAGCTGTGGCAACCTGGAACTGGCTCTCTGGTACCCCATTTCTTTAGGGAACCCTTACCTCCTCTTCCCTCATGGGACTGAGACATCAGTCATGAGAGGCAGAAGGAGCTACACCATCCTTCAGTGGCTCCATCACTGCTCACATGGCCTGCTCCAGCAGAAAGATGAGGTGTCTGTGGATTTGGGTAATACATGCTTAAGCCAGTGTATGTTTTGCTGAATTTTTTGCAATCTGCTGAATAACATATATATGAAAGAAACACATTGTCACTGGACAGTCACTGCAGACAAACAAGGTATACTATCTTAACAAATCTCATTTCATTCCAACATTTGGGAAAATATTTTAAGGTCAAACAGGCTTTCTTTTGCAATTCAGTGGTAAGAATGGCAAATTTCACTTTCACTCAGCACACCTGCTAGGCACTATCTAGATCACAAATGACTGCGAAGAAGTCAGGCTTGGTTATACCAGAAATCAAAAGAAGAGTTGTTTGATAACAAAATCGCCAAAAATATATAGGAAATACCATAGCATAATTCTTTGGTTGTGTGTTCAAACACCCACTATATTTATCTTAAATATATTTACAGAAAACTAAGACCTACACTTGGCCAACTTCATTGAAACAGCTTTTTTCCATTTTTATGAACCACCAGAGAAAATTTACTCACATGCATTGGAAATGGGAGCTCTGATTAAAGCAAAGAATAATCTCTAGTTCCTCATGCAGATGGAGATAAAAGCTTGATGTACTGTAACAGATAGTAAACCCAGTATCAGCAGCAAAACAGCCTGCACTGCAACTTGGAAATCAGAAAGCCTTGATGTTCTGTATGAAACACCATCCTAAAAGCAGCACCACGACAGCAAGCTTTGGACTTCCTCCACAGAAAATCACCATTCCTTTGGGATAGTATGATGGACTCTGAAATTCTTTATACAAGAATATGAACACATTCAGTTAACCTACAGAAGCTCAGTTAACCTTCACCTTTAAATCTAAAGGCAAAGAGCTATATGAGTGAATACAAATGGAGCAAGAATTAAGTACAATGTGCCTATTGTATTTTATTGATCTCATTTTTTACATGACTAAGTGGACAGAAAATTTTCATTTATTTTCTGAGGAAGCATTTAATTTATGTAATAAGTTTTAGAGCACAAAGTGCATCTCTTTGCAGTAAATTTACTCCTTTTGCTTTGCTTGCTTGCTCTCTGCAAGTCCCAAAAGCACTGCATCAGCTTCCAGCAATGTTGTGTCACTGGCTGCCCCCAAAAACCTGGACGTCAGTTCAAGATCCAGCAGCCTCAGGCGTACCCGGGTTCCTCTCTGATATTTTCTGTGAAGAAAAGGGGAGAGGGGGAAGAAGGTAAGTTTTGTTAAACACTGGTCTTGCATTTCCTAAGGCTCTCTCCTCTCTGCAGCAGCCCCACAGCAGCCCCACAGAAAACCAAGCACTGCAATGAAGTCCAATCCTGTTGTAATGTCATCAGCTCTAAAACTGCTGGGACACACTCTGTACCACTACAGAGCCAGTCTCTGCTGGTATAATCCTGCCCATCAAAGAACAGACACCACCAGATCCCACTGTGGGAATGCAGGCTCTACAAAAAAGCAGTTTATTATATGGGAAACTGTTTGTGTCTTCCATCATAATATTTTACTGTATCATCTGCTATCATGCCAACAATTATCTGCAGGACAACATATCATCAAAGGGGAGGAGGAGTGATCATTACATCACTGGTGACATTGCTATTATCAAAAAGTACAATGCCAGCTAACTATGGTTTATATTTCCAACCCTAGGCCTCAGGCAAGGAACTTTTCTTGTCTTATCCTCTCATCCAAAGAGTGGGCATCATCTGCAAGTTTTTTATTACATACAATTAAAAAGAAACCCCACAACTATTGTAATGAAACATTCTGCCTACAGGCTTGGGTTTTATTGTTTTATGCTTTTTTTCTTTCCTTTTCCTTTTAAGTCATAAGATGTGAGTGTTCAATGTGTTTTTAAAACAGACCCTGTGTTAAGATGGCAATGCCAAATTAGTGAAGATTTTTAAAATACAAGCAGGTTTTATAATGCACCTGGAGAGCTACTGATGGAAGTTCAGGAATAAAATTGAGAACTATTTTTCTTATGAAAGTTCAAGCTGCACTTTCTTTTTCCCTAGTCAAAGCATAAAGAGCTGAAGATGCAGCAAGCTTGACTACCTTGAGCAAAAGCAAGAGATAGTTTGAAACATTCTCCAGTTAGCAACAGAAATAAAAGTAACAGGGAAGTCTGGTTGCACCATTTCCATCTCTGCATCCACGGTTGCAGTGAAGAGTATGGCACAGCTGCCATAGCTGGAAGGGATCAATTCTGTCTTTTTCTCTGTGAAATATATGCATTTCAAAACAGAACAGTTTCACAACTGATGAGAATTATTTACAAAACCTAATGTGCAGCATTTCAGTGTTGCTGAAATCAAAAGACAATGCATAAGACCTTAAAGTGGATGGTATCTTCCAGGATTCGTTAGGCTCATTGAGAAGAGAGGTCCCCCAAAAAGTTTTGGGATAAGAAGGAGAATGAAGAGGAAAGGTCCTCATTGAAGCATCTTAAATGAAGATCAGCTGACTAGCAGTTTTAGCCATTTGGGTATATGGGAGAAATTTCCAGAAAATTCTGTAGCATGAACCAAACCTTCACCTTACTAACAACTGCTGGCTAGATGGGCTGCCTTTGCCTCTAACCATGAAGTTATCCTGATCTCTAACAATATCTTCAGCATAAAATATCAGACTATACTGCCTTTATCAATTGGGGTGGGGGGTGAGATTAGGTTTTGAGAAAGGTCAAAATAAGAGGGAAAGAAGGAAATCTGAGAGGGAGAAATGGTCTCTGGAAACAGAAAAGAAGGAGCAGATATCTTTTAATGAGAAAATAGAAGGCTTGGAAAAACAGAAAAGAATAGATAAATGTGACAAAAATGTGACAAAAAAGCACAGAAAACATAGGCAAATTGTGTAGAAATCTAGGAAACTATACTATATACAGTAGATCCAAGAAGAGGAAAACAGCGCTGATAAGACTGCATAAAACTATTAAAACCTGACACTAAACTCAGATCTTTGAACTACAGCACTCTGTGCTGCTTTAAAAGAATCCTAATATATTTTAAATCTAATAAAACTTAAGACTAACACTAGTGGTGCTGTAACAAATTTTTAAATGACTGCTTAAAGAACAGTCATCCCTCTGCCTTTTTCTTCTCTCTTTCCTCCTACAGGAAAAGCAGCTCACCGCTAATCTAGAGCAGGAAGCTGTTGAGAACACTACCTTCAGGGTCCAATACATTCCTACAGAGATTGAACTGAATGAGGTTTAAATTGAATTAGAAGTCCTTTCTCTATCTGACAGCCCACAGTGGGAGAGATATTGAGCTCCATCTTTGTAACTGAAATACAAAATATTACTTTCATCATGCATCAGTTCCTTTTGGGCAGGTCGCTTGACTACTGTGATGTTCTACAAGTGAATACATGAAACAAAATTTTTTCTAATCAAGCCTTTAAAAGTACTATTTATAACCAAGGACGTCCATATGGAAAATCTGTGAAGAAACTGTACTTCTCATTATCGATGCATCTAATTTTATAGAAAATAAACAAATAAATAAATAAATAATCTTAAGCACAACTGCCCCAAATTCAGTTCTGCTCACTGTACAGTCTGCAGAGAACTTTGCTCTGATTTCCAGACATGTCTTTAGCATATATTTGTAATGCAAAATCCAAGCAATTGTATTTTTCTAAGAAGAATCACAATCTTCAATGCTGCTTCAGTAACTGGAAGAGATTCCAGATACTTTAATCATACTTAATTATTAAAGAATCTTTTCCAGTCACAGCACATCTGCTTACAAAAAGATCACAATGAACATCTCTTTTGAGGAGCTGACACAACTGCCAATTTATATGAGTATAAACATTTGGGTTTGTGACAGATGTTCCCTACAGCTGAAACACTTCAAGAGTATGTGGATGATGTAGAAAAAGCAGAAACAGGAACACAACATGCAGTGATGGTCTATCCACCACATTTTAGAGCAAGAGGAAAAGATAAGCTGCTCTATTTATAGCAATCATATTCTATCCACAAAGGTGGATATCCTTGAAACAGATCAAACTATCCTATGGTTAAAGCAGAAGCTTGAAGCAGGACCCAGAAACAAAGCAGGCATTTTATCACTTTCAGGAATAGTGGCCTAGGAGACACAGGACACCAGTGTAAAAGGAAAGAAACCATCTACTTACTCCACTTTGCAAAAGGACTTGCTTTATTTTTAAGTAACAATGCTGGTTTTCAAGATCATCTTATCCAATGACCATCAGCAGGCACCGCTGACCTTCACCCAACCCCCAAGCACTATGTTTCTCAAGGATTCATATGTTTTCCTCGTACCACTTCCTATTGCCAGGTAAAAGTATTAAATTCACTGAGAAGTAGACAAAGGTGTTTAGTTACATTCATAAATGAAAGTATAAGAATTTCTTTAGAACTTAAAAAAATTATTTTGCAAGTAGACTCAGAGCTTGATCCACTTCCACAGAATTTATTTGCAATAGCTAAGAATTTTAGCCCTTTGGGAACCCCAATTTTGAATGGAAAGACCCCACCTAACACCCACATTCAGAGGTGGGAATCCAGCGGCTGCTGTTGCTGAGCCATGACCTCTTCTCAAGCTAGTGTGCAGAGCACCCACTGAAACCTTTGCCTGAACTTCAACCAAGGAACAAGGTGTCCCAAAAAGCTTTCTCTGTTTTAAATGTGTACCTGCAGGCTTCTCTCCAACTCTTCTGGAGTGGGCAAAGCACTAGGTACAAGGTGTACCTTCCCTCAAACATCCACTTCCAGAAGATGACATTTAGTTAAGTTAGAGGCAGAATAAGAATAAAGAATAAGTGCTTCAGTGCTCTTTGTAATTTCTGAACTGTCATGAAGAAGAACTAGAAAAGATTCAAAATGAAAACCCTTTTTCTTGTTTGAACCATAAGTCTCTGCAACCACACATCACCAATGTAATACAAAATATAAGACCACAGAGAAAGCACACAGCATAGCATTGCTAATGGGGTCGAAGAAATTTCCAAAACTAATATAAAAATTAAAGTTTATGTGCTATTACTACATTAAAAATAGGGCCTATTATCTTTGCATGCAAATATCAAGCTACTGTGTCAACTTACAAATAGTAGGTCTTCTCTTAGCTAATCATATGAGCAGAACAGTGAGCACTTTCAGAGTCAAGCGACTTGGAAGCTTCCTTCTGACTGACTTCCCTCTATGCTGATCCTTTCACTTTTACACCGATGCTTTAAATCTCCCAAAATCCTAATGGTAAATTAAAGGGTTTAGCCAAAACTCCCCAAACTCTTCAGTCAAGATTTTAAACTTGTAATTTTAAAGTAATTTTACTATGTGAAATATATATGAAGAAACAAAAAAACCCAATATTTTTACATAATAAAACTGGAGGGAAAGGATATGGAATGACATATTTCAGCTCCTGCTAATTAAGAATGCTGCAGGGAGAAATGTTTTTTTAACTTAAAAGTCATTCCAGGTTACAGCAAAAGGTATACAAATGGAGCTGCCTTGGAAAGCGATGAGCATATTAAAACAAGGAGGCTATAACTAAAAGTTATATTATATTTATACCTAATTATACCAATTTTGGCCAAGAAAATGGGACAGTTGTTTTGCAGGTGTACAATTTCACATGCAAAGGAAGCATCCTTATTACTAAATGGCATTAAGAACTTTATTCAAACTCTAAATTATAGTTGTAGACATTAAAGTATTTTGTTAAACTATCCAGTATTTAAAACTGCATGTGATCACAAATTAGCAAGCAGTCCTATTTCTATTAAAACTACTCAAGTTATTAGTTTAAAATTGAGGGCAACAAAGCTTCTATTCTTGGAAACACTGCTACAAAAATAACAATGCAGTTACAGAAATGGTTGAGTCTCACTGGGTCTTGGCTGGTATTTCCCACTCATTTCACAAGTGCATTCACAGATACCTTGTATTTCATACTATAAAAATACACGACTGATATTTTGAGACAATTAGAATATTTTGGCTCATATATTCTCTACTTCATTAAGGATTTTCAGTCTCCATTGCCTTCTTTTAGAATCATAGCCTCTGCAATACAAAGATGAATGAACTTGCTAGGGCTGGGTATGACCATTCCCATCCACTGTCCATTCTTCCATGCCCTCTGTCCGATCTCTCCGGAATGTGCATTTCTGATAGGAGTAGGAAGGCAACTCTTAAACCTGGGGTTTAATTCCTACACTGAGGGTGTAACTTAGAGCATTCAATTTGATTTTTTTACACTTTTTGCATCATTATTTTTTAATATCCCCCAGCACAGTCTAGTGATGGCTTTCTGCAATGAAAGGAATCCCTGGATTATCTTCCATACAAAATAATTTAATAAAAAACACTCCAAAGACATGGTTAGAGTTGAGCCACGGTACTCTCAGTGAATGCCATTAGAAGTCTTGATGCCTTTCATTTTTGCACTGAGAATTTCGAAGTGTGTTTTTCAGATCCATTATTCAAGAGGTTTTGTTTCAGTGCCTTAGCACAGTACAGAACAGTTTACAAAATTCAAAACCTTTTCACTTTCTCTTTTTTTTTGTTATGTGAAAGACACCACATTATCAACCTCAGAAAAAATACAAGAGCAGCAAAGGTAGTGAAATAAATTGATCAACACTTTCTCTCCAGAGTTTGTGTTCACCATTCTTACCACCTTTCAAATCCACTCAAAATCACCCTGTAGCTCCTCTTTATTAATACTGAAATGATAAAGCATCCCCAGAAGCAAACCCACCTCTAACTAACTGCAGCCAGCAGCAAAGCAGTGCAGCTGGTGTGGAACAAAGCTGTGTGTGGAACAATCCATTTTGTTTCTAGAAAATGTTTTGAAGCACTCCCAGATGCTGCCTAAGCCCACACTGGTCTCAACTTTATCAACAAAGGGATGCCCTACAGCTGGCTTAAGGAGCATAGTTCTGTATGAGTTTTGTACAGGTCACCCTCTGATGCCCCACAGTGAAGGAGCTCTGTGAAAGCACACTTCCCAGAAACTTCTCCCTCATTGCCAGTATACACACAATTCTTGTTCAGAGAAAATATGGATGAAAAAAGCAGACTGCTGTCAAGCTGAAGGCAGCGCATTTCTCCATAAAAATCTACATCTCATAAAGTGGCTTTGCAGCAAGGCACACAATGCACATGTAGTGATAGGGATGGCAATCCCGCATCCAGCAGGTCCAGACAGCAGTCATAACACACCCTCTCCCTCTGAATGACCTCCTAAGCAATGCTGGGGCAAAAAGGCCAAACCCCCAGTTTTGTACATAGCCGTGATGGAAGAAAGTGGCAGCAGAAAGGTACTGTGAATTTTGCACAGAGTAGAACATGGACGGTGGAAGAGATACTGAGAGAGCAGTGTCATGGGGCAGTGTCCTGCTGACTGCCTTTCTTTAAAGACTGTTAAAGAGAGGACAAAGAACATGCATAAAAATTAATAACCATGTAAAGATCTTGATCTGTTATTAAAAAGATTGAGCTGTCTATACAGAAAGAAAATACTGGTATTAAAAGATGCTTAGATCTGTCTGGGAAAAGCATGCAATAATCAGGAAAGCGAAGTCCAACTAATGCAGATGAGAATGACAATTTGCAAATAATATTGATGAATTAATAGGAAAAAACTCCAAGCCCTGAGACTTTTCAGCCGTTGATGGCTTCAGCTGAAGAGATGTCAAAACAGACGTGCTAGTTCAGTTCAGGATAACCTGCTGAAATGTCATGTCTCACGATACAGTGAAGTCCTAAGAGATGACCTGAAGGTCCCTTTTGGCTTAAATTTTATTCATCCATTATTTATTACCACAGCATCCAGTCATTCAAATAAAGGATGGATGCTCAAAATAGGATTTTCAAAGCATCTCTGTTCTCTGCAATCAAACACTTCACAAAAATGCTCCAAGGTTGCTGGCTACATTCTGTCAGAAAATGCAATCTCACTTCTTGTGACTCATCAACCCATTACCACTTCAGCTGTATTTGTTTCCTACTCCATTTGTTTTCCTCTTTCCTTGAACTAAGAAGGCAAACACGCTGTCATTTCTTCTGCTACTCCTGTTTGTGACACCTGGTTAATAATTTTTCAGAATATTTTTGCTCCTTCTCCAAATCCATGCTTCTACAAGGAAACAGGCTATACTCTACTAGTTAGAAGCAGAGATCTAGATTACTCTGCTAGATAAAAGCAGATAAAAGCCTCTCATATTCTTGGAAGCATTTAACAAAATGCTTTAAGAGTGTGTGAAATGATCAACTTAAGCAACAGCCATTGTCACCTACTGTTTTGGAACAACAGTGCATTAGCAGATCCTATGGCAAACATCCATAAAACAAGCAGGTTTTATACACCTGAGGAAGACCAAAGCTAAAGCCTACTTTACACTGACCACCGTCTAAAGCAGAAATTGGAAATGAATACACAGTGAGTTTGGGCATATTAACTAGATGCTGATGTGGAAAACATCCTGAAGCACTTGAATATTCCTCTTGGACAACTGGAGCTTACAGAAGTGCTAATGTCACTGCATGTATGGACAGTCGGGGGAAAAAACCTACTAAACAGGTTGGTACAAGCAGCAGAGTTTGAGAGTCCACCCCATTGTTAGGGGGTAAAATAATATCTCTAGTTATGCTTATGGAGCTGTTCAAAGCCATTGGTCAAGCCTTGGCAGCTTCATTCAAGTGCAGGGATGTTGTCACCCTAGTCAACTGTGCCTTCACAGTTGGCTATTGAGATGCCAGATAGCTGAGTCAAAATAGCACAGACATGGGTGAATGAAACATGAACATTTTCATTCCTATTGCTAAAAGAAGGCAAACACGCTGGTACTAAAAGAAGGTAAATGCAAAGGCTGACAAGAATTATTTTATAATTGTTACAGAAAAGCATCAAACAAGCCACTGTGAAGACACTGTCAAGCTCCGCTACTACAATGATAGCAACAATCAATGGCATTTGTGTCTGTGACAGCAAAAGAATACAGCCAAAGGTGTCAAATGTTTCAATCTAATTCTGTCCCGGTCTGGACATTCAGAGTCTTGGTAGAATTTCTTACTTGTAAATCACTTCTTAAAAGTAACATGCTTCTCCTCAATTCAAACAAAACTCAAAGTAGCCAATATTTATTTACTAGAACAAGCAAAAAAAATCTTGCTGTAACTTTTTCTACAGTATCTGCAAGAATCAATTTGTATTCACTAAAACTTCTAGTACAGGATCATTCCCTTTTTTAGGGAAGTAATCCACAGAATAATCTGTATTTTCAAATGTACTTCATATCACATCAAAGATGAATGCTGTAACCTTTTCTCCATGGCACAGAGAGGTAAGCTTTGACAAATGAAACTTGCTAGAGGTGGCTCCTGTCATCTAAGAACTTGTATCAGATATAGTCATGTCATCACACAGTAATTTATGTCACTTGCTTTCTCAGTCTATAATGTAAAGCATTTCCTTTAACTTGAGAGGAAAATGAAAGAAAAAAGAAATCTGAGTCTTTAGTCCACATTTTTGTATTTTTTTCCAGTGTTTAAACACTCAAATTAACTATTTTGATTAAAATATTGCTTTGTAACTTACAAAATGTTAAAAAATAAATACTATATATTTAAATATATATACAAAATTAGCCAATGATTTTACAAAACACTAAAAAACCCCATAGCCCTTTATGCTTGCAGGCACCAGAAGTCAGACAAACTGCTTAAAAGATGAAAGATAAAGGTACCCAAGTGGAAAAAAACCCCAAAAAACCAAACTCATGTGAATTATGCTCTAGCTCACATTCTTCTATCCATCTTTCCACAAGTAATCACTATTTAATTCCTACGCCTTCTCTTTCCCTTGCTGAGACCTTGGCTCGGTCAGATACTTCTCATGCACATAGTCCTAAACCTTCAGCCCTCCACAGTTCAAATTCACTTTCCACAATACTGTCTTCGTTTTCTTCATAGATGTGGTCTCAATCTTACTCCCTTTCTACACCTACTCCATTTCCTAAATGATAACTTCTCTGGCCTCTCACTGTCTCCCTGAGATCTCGGACCAGGCACTTCCAGTCTTCTTTTTCTATTCCACAAAAACTATTAGCCATATTTTCTTGCCCCCTCTTACTTACTGCCTCCTCACTCATCCTAGTCCTAGCCCATTTATCCAGCCAGCCTCACCTTCTTTGCAGTTTCTTACCCCATCATAACTTTCTCTCTCACCAGTACCAACTAAGTTCAGTTGTCTTCCTTTACTGGTAGTGCTTCTCAATTTTCTCACTCAGCTGATTCCAATCCCCTCGCACCAGCCATCCTGGCAATTCTCTTATAAGGGATTAAAAATAGTACATTTTGATAATTCAGACATGATTCTTATCAAAATTCAAATCAGACTCCCCTTTACTACCTGGATAATGATACTAACTAGGGAACAATGACAATGAATTTAAAAACCTGCCCAGCTTTGGTGCTCAACCCTCAAGCTTTTTACAGTTTGGAGTGGCTGTCACACAGGAGAATCCTCAGTAAACCAGGATAATTCACATACTGTCAGCAGGTTTTTGCAGACACATCATCTAAGCCTGCTCTGATGCTCCCAGCAGCACTTATGGAAAGTACTATACAGGGCCTTCATTTGTATTTAAACCTCATCATAGCCATAAATTGGATTTGTTTTTTTTTTTTTTTTTCTTGGGAGAGCTGGATGCTGAAGACATGTAGGGACAGCTAAAATGGCTGTTCCATGGGCAGTGAGTGCTGGTAACCATGTTAATGTCAGGGCTGGCATACAAAGACAGACACAAAATAGAGCTGCTGAAAGCTGAAGCAGATGCCAGAATTTTCAGTTGCAAGTGAATGCCAACAGGGGAGATGCAAAAGGTGCTAAAGATGAAGGAAGGGCACTAATGGGAATTGGGCACTAATGGTTTGGGGTCTCAGAGGAAGAATGGGCAGGGAGAGAGGGGTCAGGAGGAGATAGAGGTTGAGGAGTACAACTTTGGAGAATGTGGGTGAGGCCTGTAGAGAGAGTTGATGGACTTGAGAGAAAAGAATGAAGAACTGGATGGGACTCTAAGACAAGAGGAGCAGGAGGTACCACACGGTTCCTCTTTATCAATCAGCTAAGGCCAAAGGAGGACTGCTCCTTCCCAAAGGACTGATGAAAAGTACCAGCCTCTTCCCTGAACCTCCTTGTTCCCTAGTTTTTCCCCAGCTCTCCTTGTGGCTGTTGGTGCCTGCACAAAGCACTGCCTAACACATCTACCCTCTGGTTTGCTCAGTCATTCTTACTGTTCACTGTGGCAAAAGTCTACTCATATTTATGTAACAGTTGGTCTGTAAGATGCAGCATATGCAGATTGCTCAGAAAACTGCAAGACACACAGCTAAAGATTTTAGCTAAAAATGTCTGACAGTATGGTCTGAAAAAGCTAAAAGAGGATAAAATGGGACCTGGCAGAGAAAAAGTCCCACTCTAACAACAGATTATAAACCTACTATTACCAGTGCTCTTAACCATCTTGAAGCATCACTGAGTGTGCACATCTGGAACAAATGCCTGTATTTCTACACCAGAGAACATTACCCAACATTTTAAGGTATATCAAATAATATTTCTTGACATTTCAATTCCTTGTTAGCATCCATTTATTCGAATGCCTCAAGAACAATCTCAGGTACTTACATTAAAAGTGAACAATACGGACTAACACTGAACAGACTTTTTGATGAAAAAGAGTTCATGGTGCTCCTGTAAAAGGAACATTTTCAGATTTGGTCAGGAACATTTCTTTGTAAGCTAACACTTGCGTTCGTCATTCCACTGGCTTTCACAGTTAATAAAAGTCTATTCAGAGACAACATGAAAAACGTATTTGGGAATGGTGCCTTAAAAATGCTACCAGTTTGACACTGTCAGTTTGATTTTCCAGACCTGGCAAGTAGGAGAGTGAAGCACGGGGAAGGTTCACTTCTCTGCAGAATGCTACGCACTTATCTTTGAGAGTAGCATATATTTCATGGTCCACTTTCTGCCAAAAAACCCTAACATATTAATAGATCTTAATCAGAGTTGGGAGAGGGACAGTGTTCAAATGTGTTTTGGATTTTTAAAATATGTCCTTAAGGAAATTGTGAAATGGATGAGGAAAACATATAAAGAATATCCATGAAGAACCTCATGGGTCTAGGCAAGTCATTACCAGTGAGAAAGGTCACCTAACAGGCCACTCACCTGCTGCACACAACAATGTCAGGAGTGAGCTCAGATTGCCAAGGACAGCTTTTAGAAATGCTAAATGGAGGGGAAAACCATCCAAAAGAGCATGAAACAAAGCATTACCAGACTATTAAGATACTAGAAATTACAAAGGTTCACCTAGCGCTATAATGCTTGAGGTTAAGGAAATATGGACTATCACTGAACATTACTATCATAAGGAAATTAAAAAAAAAATTAGTTTTGGAGTCAATAAAGAAGAGATAAGAGCTGGATAAATCAAAAGTAACATGTAGGCAAAAATGGCAGTTGCAGGTTGGAAGTATTCAAGGAGGAGCTCCCTGGGAAAGCCGCTGGGTACCACATCAGAACGTGTCTTGGGCTCCTAACACCAAAGACAGCAGAAGGGTAGGAAGGGATTCAAAAGGTAATTCTGTTTAGGGGACACTGACATTGAAACAGGAGCAGGCTTACAATTTTAAAATGGGGAATGAAAGAAGAGGGAAAAGCTTAGAGTAAATATAGTCTATGCAACTCAGTGAAACTGGAGAGACAAACAAGAAATGAAAAAAGCTTATTTAAAATAGGAAAAAAGTAAGTGTAATCATGATAGCAGATCTGCATTCAGTATGGGGAATACACCTGGAAATGAACTAGCAACAACTGTTGTGACACTGTACAAGGACAAGAGTCATCTTCCCGATCTACTCCTTTGCCTTATGCTTTCCTCTATTATCACTTTATTGTCTTCTGCTCAATAGAGAAACAATACTAAGTTCTTATTAAACACAACACACACACATGGACTGAGAAAAAATACCAAATAAGGCTGTGGGTTTTTTTCCCTAGATCTGGAAAGATGAAAGAACTACAGAAACATAAATTATTACAACTTTCTCTACAATGAGAAAATTAGAGATAGATAAAGGTACTTAGGGGAAAAAGGAAAAAATAGAGATTCTGTCAGTAGAGGAAACAACTGAGAAATAAAAGAATTAGTGATTATTATACAAACTCAGGTAACTTTCCCCTCTACAGTCCCACCTCCAAATTATTCCTAGAAGCAGCTTCTTTGAGGAATTTTTCACCTATAAGCTCTTTTTGGACCCCATTTGGTCCAACTTAAAACCGTGCAATCTTTCAACTGGATCTACATAAGTAGACCTTTCACATCAGAGATTTATTATGGGAGTACAAAACAGTCAACTAAAAGAGTCAAAGTCATGACAAAATGTGTGCATATTTGAAGAAAGGAGATAAAAATAACATATGAACAAATGGAACTTAATCTAGACCCCCAGGTCTGTGTTCCTCATGTTTGGTACTATCAACAACAGAAGAGCGGGATTCAGAGCTTTACGTAGACAATGTCATCAACTGTGCCCAAAGAAAGCACCATTACCTCTGGCAGACTTTAGCACAAGAAACAATTTGAATCCTCTTTTATATACAACAATGTATACAAACACTTAATGCTATTAGTTTCCAATGTTACTTAGAAATTAATTTAAACACTCTAAGCTGTTTTCTTAGACCCTTTATTCAGAAACTCCAGAACAGATGTCCTAAAAATAATTTAGAAGAAAGCCTGTATCATATCAGATCTTCATAACACTAAGAAATGAAGAGCTGAAAGTACAACTGCTCTCTCTCCATGGTCAGAGTACTCTCATTAGCTCACCACAGGCGGCTGCTAAGACTTGTACTCAAGGCAGCAGAGCTGCTGCAGATGCCTGGGACAAATCCTGTGACCATCCAAACTATGCCAACCATACCTTGTGTGACTGCTTGCCAAGGAGAGGGTGTTATTAGCCAGGCTTGGCTCAAACAATTCACTGCCCACAAAGCTACTTTAATGTACTGTCTCTACTGGGGTAAAAAACACAGTAATCCAACAATACATTACGATACTTTCCCATCACTGCAGCAATTCCCACCACAGGCAACACTTTGTCTCCAACAAAGAAGCCTCACATTCTGTGCCTGCAAAAAACCCCTATCCATGCTGTAGGGATGCCAAGAGGAACATCTGTGTGCTCAGAAGGACATAAAATTGGCTTTTTGTGTGTGTGTGTGTATGTGTGCCTGGGTGAAAGAGATGGGGGCAGGGAGCTCACAGACAACAGCTTATGTGACTGCATGGTAAGGAAATGTTCTTTCATTCCCTTCCTCCTTCTTTTAATTTATTTTTTTAATCTGAACAAGGGTGTCAAACAGCCGCAACAGTTATCAGTTACTTCCCCAAGCCCAGTGAAAAGAGTTAAGTTTCTCCCACATGACTAGTTTTAGCCTGAATTTATTTTTACCAGAAATAATTGCTTTAGGCATTAAACACCTACATTCACATTTCATCAAATAATATGAGGATTCTGGGTCTACTTGTCCCTTTATCATAAATTATTATGACTGTAATAATGAAATCGATGAAATGCTGAATTACAGATAATAAAATGTCTCCTACATGAGGGATGCATTCGTGGGCTTTGATTATTTACAAATTGAAGCTTAAAAAGGAGGAAAAAATAATCATACAAAAAAAGTGCAAATACTACTGGCTTTCTGAATACTGGGTCAGTCACCTGGAGAGCAGCATAAGAGAATTTAAACCACAAACTTGCACTACCATGAAATTAATGCTGTAAAGCAATGAAAACCAGTCCAGTGGAAGCAAATTATTATAAAAAGCCCCTCTACAGAGGGCAAAGACCATCACTTACCAGTAAGGATTTTAATTTTGTTTTTACAAGACCCACTTAATCTAAAATTTAAACAATCCAACAATTCTTTACTAATGGATTGTCCTGACCCAGTCTCATTTAAATATGTTTGAGTTCCTGGCTACATTCAAAAGTCAGAAGAAACTGTAAGGTTTTTTTTTCCTGGAGCTGTGCCTGCTAATGTCACATTCTCATTTTCTTCCTGCCCATTCTCCAGCTACTCTGTTCCAACATGTGTGGTGCCATCTAACCATCTGACAGAGACCATTAACTCAAATTGCTTCAAGCCTCAGCTTTAATGCCAGTACCTCCAAAACTGGGAGCATGAGGCCAGGGAATCAATTAGCAGCGACTTATCTGTTTCCCCAAATATTTGTAACTCTTTAACCAAGGGTCTGAAATTACATCCCCATCCTTCTGAAGGGGAAAATGGAGCCAGGAGATGCAAATCTGAAATAAAGCCCAGCCTTTCAATCTTCCTCTCAAACACTCACCTTGCTAAGAACATGCTTCAGCAAAATAGGCAGGTTTCAACATACCTGTTGCACATCAGAAAAAGAATTTTCAGGTAACAGTATGCATTGTTATCTTAGTGTGCCTTCTCCAGAGAGAAAACTGAGTTACAGGAGCTCCTAGAACTGCTGTCCACAAAGCAAGGGAATAAAACAGTTCTGTCATCTGGAGAGGTGTCCACAGCATTTTACTCTGGATTTGGAAACACCACTCTAGCACTTTAGGAAGCTCAATGCAGAAAGGAATGACTCAGCTGTGCACAGTTCAGGTCTGGCAGGGCTCCCTGGGTGTGGAATTAGTCCAAACACCTCTGACAGCCTCTTGACTACCCATCCACACAGATCTGAACTGCTTCTCTATGATGCCAGACCTGATACAGCTGCACTAGACTCCCACGGTCAGGGGCTCCAAAGGGCACAGTGAAAGTGGCTTTTCAGAGAGTCAGCTCAGGACAAGGAAAACTCTTCAGCTCTTGTTTAACCCCGACCCTGCCAAATCAAGAATGATTACACATTTTTGCACTGAGCTCCACTGTCCAGAAGGTTCTGGTCACCCAGGTCTAATAACACCTGTATGGGAAGAGTCAGCTCTGCATCAGCCAGTATGTCCTGCTGGAGCTTGGGATGCAAATGGCTACAACACAGCACTGCAAAAAACCAGCCCACGCCTGGAGGGGCTTGAGGTGAGTGGGTTCCAGCATCTGCATGGAACCACTTGGGTGTTCTTCCTAAAACATCCTGTGACAGCCATGAGATCCTGACAAATTGAATAAACTGGACATCTCCATCCCTATCACCTTGGAAAAGAGGTGACTGCAAAGGATGATGTCCAAACTAGGACTCACTTAGATAAAACATAACTAAATATTTGACTAAAATTGGAGCATTTACTTGAACTTACAATGTATAAAAGAAAAATGTTTCACCTGTTCTATGCATGAATAAAAACTATCAGAAAATAAAAATAATTGCTTAATACAGAATCTGTGTATGAACAGACAATATTTTTTAATTCTTGCATTTTTCAGTGAAAGTAGTAAGTGCTCATAAAACCAAGATGAAAATGTAAGTCAATTGCAAGAAACTCATTCGATTTTTAGAGAATTTTTCTTTTCCCCCTCATAGTTATTGCTATATCCTCCCAGTTCCAGAGCATGATTGTGTTAGGTATTGTACAAATGTGTACAGACAGCAAATCTTGAAATATGTGCAAACTAGTGCTTGAATTCTGTAAGAGCTGTGGTCCATGTCGCTGACATGGATAAACTTACTGATTTCTGTGGGATTACACATACAGCTCTGCAATGTGCCTGCACAACTGGCTGCTGAACTGGGGCTAAAAAACCAAACCAAAATTAAACCCCCAAACCCAAGTAAAATAATGAGCAAAGTAAGGAGGCAACATCTCTCCTTACTTACATCTCTCCTTACTTACATCTCTCACATGCTGGACTTTTTTTCAGAGCAGTAAGTCTTTTTAATGAATGTAATACATTTCCACTCTACTCTTTATGTTTTCCTCCAAACTTTAGACACTTTAACTGAAACCCCCCATATAACTTCCTTTGCTGCCTCCCTTCTCCTTATCAGCATTTATTTGATTTTAAAAATGGCACCAGAAGTTTCTCTAGTTGGTGTTGTGGGATGCAAGCGCTCACTGAGAATTTTTTTCCTAGCCAATGCTCATACCAGCTCCTAGAAGACCAAGCACCTTGGTCTTAATCCCACATCCCTGAACTGGAAAATGGAAGCTGTTAAGATTTTCTCTCATTTTCTCTCTGTTACCTGCAACTGCTGTACATTCTCTATGTTCTACACACAGCCCTTGATAATATGCAAGCAATAGTCAAGTCCCCTCCCCATTTTTCTCTGCAAAAGATTCCACTGAACATGTATGTTTATATTCTTAAAAATTAATGAAAATATATTTCAATAATACAAAGATTTCAAAAACTTATGAAATTCACTATGTCTTTTAATAGATGCAGGAAACTGTTTTACAGCAAACTAATCATGTCTGGTACATTCACCTTTAGTTTCTGATAAGTAAGAATGAGTTTTGTATTTTAAAAGATTTTGATGATGTTCTGGAATAGTAAACTAAATACATTCTGCCACTGAATTACTGCAGACTTAAAGTGAACATGAACCAGAGTGGAAATAATTGTAAAGAAGCCCAGCACATCCAGCCATCACCCTTCCATGTACTTCTCCAGGTCACACACCCTTTTTATTTTCTATTTTAAACCTTTTACTCTGATTTTCTTTCCCAAACTGCCTTGAAAATCTCGCTGCCCAACCCTTCCACAAAAGACAACAGGTTTTGCCAGTGTTTCATATTGGAGGGATCTTATTAAAGCAAATGAAAACCAATGGAATATTCAAAGTTTATAAGCCTGGAATAAAATGGGAACCTAAAATGATAGAAACTGATCTTGTACTAAAGGCAGTCCTCCTTGAAAATGCCAACTTTATACTAAAGATTCAGTAACACTAATAAAACAAAGAACAGGCTTGTCCCAACCCATTTTCAAATAAGCTCTGCCACTGAAAAGGGACTTGCTTAACATTTCCATCTATCTCAGAAGCTGGACACTGTGGTTATATTTGCTAGGGAAAGCAAGGAAGATCTCAAGACTGCTTCTGTACCTTTCACTTTGTTAATCTTTTCTTTCTCACTATCATCCAAGAATCCCAATTCCTGTTATTGCTTATCTACTGGTGGAACATGGTAAGACACAATTAATCATGATAACAAAATCCTATTCTTGTTTGTGAGTAAAACTAATTGTGGTACAGTATTTCTTTTCCATCACCTTAGAAGGCGCCTTGCAGCTTTCCCACAGTATCAAGTTCCCAATACCTGCACACACAGAGAGCACCCTGCTGATGACTCATTCCAGCTTAACCTACCTTTTCAAACAAACTTCTCCAAACAATGTATTATCTGCATTTTAAATGGCAGGTGAAATTCTACCACGCTGCCTATAAAAAGGACAGGGAGGTTTATTGTACTCCACAAAAGATGTAAGGAAAGTATTGAAGGTCCAAGCAATTCGTAATACTCTTGGGGGTGGAAACAATCATTCTGAAAGTTTTCTCACATAGGGAAAAGTAAAAACTCCACATAAACGATTTTGTCTATTGATGTGTCAATTCCATTAAAATGTTATCAACTCTGAAAGGATTTACTTGTGCATTTTAAAATACCCTGCCTGTAGTAAATCATGTTTGAAGCCAGTGGTGTTAGTTATAACATTAATGACCACACAAAGCAAGAACAGGCATTCCATCACCCAGGTCAAATTCAGTTTCTTTTATACTTGGGAACAAGTTCAGATTATGTGGGTGATGAAATGCCTGCAGAGCTCAAGCAGGGCTGAGCACCAGGAGGCAGGTACAGGTTTAGGCTGCTACAGGGCTGATCATCAGTACCTGCTCAGCCATTTATCACCTGCAGAAATTTTACCTGCAGCCAGGACACAGTGCATCAGTACCTGGCATCATTCACCTCCAGAGCTGACACCATCACTGCACCACTATGCTGATGGACCCAAACCTTAAACTGAACTCCAGTGAGGCTGACACTATTTCAGCACCTCCTTTATGTAACAAGGACACTGCACTTAAAGCACGCTGCACTTGCACCCTTTCAGACCCTGTCCTGGCCACATCTCACTCTGTCCCGTTTCAGTATTAACCACACTTGGGAAGTTCCATGAATCCCCAGAAGAAACTTAGAAGAAAGCATGCTGGTTAAGGTGAGGTTATTCAATCCCAGTACTGATTGATGCACACAAATAACACCAAGAAAAATATGACAATTAAAAGGCCACTATTTATTCCACACTGTAAATAAAAAGTCTTAAAAGGAAATTTTTAAATACTTGATTTACTTTCTTTTTACAAAACCTAAGCTATTTGTTTTGCCTTTCATAGGCAGAACAGATTTGATCAAAATTTGCCAGTAATATAATATGACAATACAGGAGTAATTACTGAACCTTAAAGTATCACTTTTTGCATAGGAGTAATTTTAATTTATGAAATGTACTTTTTATAATATGTAAATAAAACTTAATGCATTAATATACAAAAAATTTAGTATCTAAAAAGTCAGCTTTATTTAACATAGGATTTTAGCAACTTTCCATACTTAACACCCAATAAAACAGCAAATAAATTCAAGATTGATGGCTTTGCTTCACCAACTGCAGTAAAAATTAGCAAAAGAAGCCACAGAAGTTTTAGAGATCAGCTAGCATTGCAATTACTGTTGGCTGGGAACTCAAAATCCCTGGCAGGGGACTTAGGTTTGTCTGCACATTGGATTCTCTGTCCCAAGAGCAATTTTTGTGGGCAAGAGACACAGCAGCATCATTTCCGAATAGCAGTGGGGGACCAGCCACTGCAGGGCTGGGGCAATGGTAAGACAGCAGCTGCCATAACCTGGGTGCTGCAACAGAGACAGCAAAGTGGCTCGGGGAAGTCCAAGGGTTCCCTTTTGCCACCTGAACAGTTAATACCCCACACTCATGTTGTGTAATGATACAGAGAACAGATTTAGCTCCAAATAATTATTTCAGTGGTTTTTCCTAGCTTATCAGGCATAATTTGAATGTTGCAGAGTCACTTAAAAAACCAAATTAGTTTTGCTGTAAGGACTGGGGAAGAGACCAAGGAAGTATATACTGAATGTGTCTGGAATAGTGTCATCATCGCCTGGATGTCAAATACATGCTTATCCATCTTTGTGATGTAAAAAGAACAATTCTTAACACTTCTATCATTTGACAGTGCAGTACAAGCACCACTTTGATTACAGTTACATTTAAAGTTCATATATAACATAATTATCAAGGTAACAATGGACTAAAATGTTGTATAGAACTAGTATTTTGTAGAAATTTGTACAAAGTAAAGTGAAAAAAAAAAACAACCAACATAAAAATGAAGACTAGTGAAATTAAATAACTTAATATTCTAACAGCTGGGATTTATCCATAGATGCTTCTGTGGATGTTACAAAATAAAAAGTTTCACAGCAAACTGCTTTGCATGGTAATTGAACAGGTTGTGCAGTAATGTACAGGTTAGCTGTTTGATATCAAACACAGGTAACGAAACTGTATCCTCAAAAAGATTAAAAATATTTAGATTTTTCAGAGTAGCAGTGTATTAGCCAGAAAAATGCCATCCTCCAACACATGGGAGCGAGACTGCTTTAACTCAAGCTGCTATAGTGTGTCATACTAAGTAATGGGGGAAAAATAAGTTAATAACTCTTCAGCATTTTCAAGACTTATTTTCTGATTTTGATATCTAAAGAGCTTCTATGCAATGACTAACCAACACATTCAATAAAAACAATATACCTTCTTAAAAGAGTTTCCCTTTCAGCAGTCAACTGGTTTGTGCACGTGTGCACACACAAGTATTAAAGGAGCGATAGATTTTAATTCAACTACAATGTGTGTGTAGGCTCGTACCAGATACTGCTATTTGATTGTGATATTGGATGTTCACATCTTTTTTGGGTTTTTTTCCCCTAACATTTTCAAACTTGAACAGAAAACAACCCAGGTACAAAGCTGTGAATAGTGTTCGTTCTTCAGTAAGAAGCATAGATGAAAAAACAGGAAACTGGAGGGCCAGAAGTTGAGAAACCACACAAGAAAAGCTTATTTCTTGTTAAATAGCACAAGCCTTTGGTGAGCAAGAAGATATTTACTCAAGCTGCAGTTTAGCAAAGCCTGACAACAAATTGTTTTACAGATAAGGTCATATGATTGACCACCTCAGCTTTTTCCAACAATTATCGAGCAAATGGAAAGGAAAGAGAGCTGACTGAAACGCAAAAATCAAACTGAGGTGGCAGAATCAATCCCAGGTAACAGTCATATCAATAATTCAGCCAAATGCTTCCCCTCTCACTCCTACTTATTTCATGGTCATTTACAAAAGAAGTTGAGCAGATTACTTTGAGATTGTATTTATGAGCATTTCTCATTCATCTGGATCACTTGCAAGGTAACACAAACTCTTAGAAAAAAGACAGTATTTTACATGCAGCACAAAGAAATATTTATTTCAAGAATTTTGAAATATTTGCTACACTTACTATATTGAAATGCTGGATTTTCTATTGTACTTGCCTCAAAGTGTCTCAAAAGCAAGCCTTCTTTAATAACCAGGTACTTTCTAAATACTTGACCAAAATCAGAGAAATTAAAGGTGGGATGAGACATCAAGTTTTATCTTTTACACTAAAGGAGGTGGCACGATGAAAAATTCATCTAACTTGTTTTTAAGAATCTTCTGTGAAGGAAAGGTTTTTACAACTGGCCCTGGGTAAACCCTCTGACAGTTTCACCATCCTAACAGCTGAACTTGCTTACCAAATATCTAAGCTAATTGTCTAAACCAAGCCAATTTTTTTTTGTTCTTCCTCCAGCCAAGATCAAAATATATGACTGAATCATCTTCTATACTAGAAATAGGATTTGAATCCATGCACTAATTATTTTCATATTGAAATGATTAAAATAAATCTTGAAATAAACTCCCTTTAATACTTTGTTAATTCTGGTATTTATGACATGAAGGAAAGCTGTAAGAAAGTTAAGATGGCAAAAAAAATTTCAAAAGCCAAAGACAAAACTGAAAGAAGTTTCTCCAACATTCACAATTCAGCCCCTTAGGTAAACATTCAAGTTTAATTCAACACCAGTGGTTTTACTGCTATAGAAGTATAGCATAGAGCAGAAAGAAGAGCCTAACTCTTCTAAATCCCAGTTCACTTTTTTCTTCTTCCCCTGGGAAGATCAGCACTACTACTAGCTGCTACTCTTGGCACCCCATGCAAACTACCATCTGACGCTAAAAATGGTACTTGATTCTCTAATCATATGACTGACAACTGGCACAGTGATCAAGGGACTGTGATATGCAAATCATTCCTTTTCTGACCAGAAGAAATAAAGCAAGTCTAGATATCACCATTTCTTCCTGGCTACTATCAATGCTTCTTCACTGGGCTGTAGGACGTGAGTTTCTGCTGTCAATGCTCCAGTTGCCTTTGGTCTGGGAGAAGAACCAGTAGACACTAAAGACACTCATGTATGTGTCCAAATGTCTGCTAGCTCAGTCTGCATGGACTGCATGCAAGTAGCATGAGGTACCTCCCTGATGAAAGTCACCCCTGTCAAATGTCAAGGTATTGTCCAGAAGCTGGACAGGATAATGCTACATAAAAAAGTCAATATAGATTCAGAAATGCTTGACACTTTCTCCAGCACAGAAAGAAAAATAAACAACCAGGAAGGGAAAATGACAGTGGATAATTTTATTCCAAGTATTCAAAATCTCAGAGAATTCAGCAGGATAAGTAACAGGAGATACAGACCACGGGGAATGAGACAAACTTACTTAGGGAGCAGCACAATCACTTTTGCCTACATGGTACAAACAGATGAATACATTTAACAATTGCTTGCTAATAATGAACTGCCCTGAAGAGTTGCTTTGCTATGGGAACAACCACCCCACATCAAAAGAATCTCATTTGTATATCAAAGGAGAAATTACACTCAATAATAATGTTTCTTTGAATTGGCACCTAAAAATAGTATTGGACAAACTTAACTTTTGGTCTGAACACTTTTGAAGGGAGAAGTGATTTTCATTATAACCAAAAAACAAAAAGAGAACACTTTCACTCAACATACTGCAAATACCATAGGAAAGAACAGAAACTAATTTTAACTATGTGGTGTGAGGAGGTGGGTGTGAAAAAGAGGAAGACTACTTCTTACGCATACTTCAAAACCTCTCAGCAACATCAAAGGAAAAGCATGCCACACTCTTCCAAGAGGTGTTTGTTTACACTCCAAGAACAGCTTATGGTGCTTAGGACTCCCAGTCCCATAGAGGAACGTGCTCCCGTCAACACTGAGGTCCTCTCACACTTTCCTATTTACTCCTCAAAGACCTCTTTTATTTCACTAGCCCCATATGAAAGCTTGCTAGATACTCAAGAGGTGCACAGTGCTGCACCATTGATGCCTGCTTTGCCCACTCAACAGAGTATTAAATATCGCTTTGCTTACTCTCTCTCCACTGCTTTCCTTTTTCCAGAAGCACTTCGGTGCTCTCTGCAGAATTTTGCTACTCCATTCAACATTGTCCACGAAGTCTGAAGTAGCTTAGTCGTGGGCTTTATGTCACTTACCAGTGATGGCATGGCTTTATGTCACACACAGCACTTTCAGGCTTTTTCACTAATCCCCATTCTTCTTTTCATCTAAGCCTTATGTTACTTGAGAATTTGACAGGAGGAAGTTTCATATGGACAAGGCCTTCTAAAATGAAGCTGCCACTGGCTGTTGATACCCAGATGAAATACAGCAGAGTAGAGCTTTCATCTGTCAAAGGCTGCACCAACAGTAATCCAAGCCTCAGTCTTTTCCTCTAAGTAAGTGCAGAAGTAAGAGCTCAAGGTTCAAACTCATTTGAGTCTTTAAACCTCACAGAAGTACCCTCAACAAACAGCCAAGGATAGCCAGGATAGACATGCACGAGCTCCCATTTTACCTCTGTTTATGAAAATCACAAAAAGATGTTGAAACTTTTCTGAAACAGACACTAATTCTACAATTAAAGGAGGCAGAGTTAGCAGGTTTTAAATTCAGTATAAAACTTCAACTCAATCAGTTAAATTTAAGTTATATAAACATTTCTGCTTTAGAAAAAATCAAGCCACATGGTGACTTTCGTCACCAGTCTAAACCCATAAAATGTAGAAGAAAAACATGGTAGGTAATAACTTCAACGCATCCAATTACTTCCATTAATTGTACACACTTCCTAATGACATCACATGGTTTCGCAGCCCTAAGCAATATAGCTTAGAGATTAAAAGCCAGGGCATACCCTTCTTGTTTTGAAGTCTCTCCACTCCTATGAGCTGTTCCTAGTAGGAAACACCCTTCCTCCAGCTGTAAGGGCAGCCAAGCAGCTGCCTGAATAACCAATGCCAGTTCCACATATTAATACATAAAAGCAGCTGCCTGCCTGCCTATGCAGCTGAAGGAAAAGTGCTGGAGGCACGGGCCAGTATCTAATACTGGCTCTGATTGCAAAGGCAGCTGCTTGGTTCATACAGCGGCAGGAAGAGTGCTAGGTATCAAAGTAAGAGGAGAAATGGAAGATGAAATGGCTCAAGCTGTGTAATCATAATTCCTAGAATTTATAATAGATACTTGCATCCTCAATCTCTGATCCTTAGCTGCCCATTTGTGAACTGAGGTAAATATGGGATAAATATGCCTCTCTGCTCATAGGATCCTGAAAAATTACATCCATTTGTGAATGTGAAGCATATTAATATAGTGATACCCTACCAATGCCAAGAAGAAATAAGGAATTCCATCTTTTTTGTGAACTATTCAAAGCATGGCATAGCTGTTCATAACACAAATACCACTCCTTCTATGCATTAAACAAGATAAAGGACTTAGAAAAATTTAAGATAAAAATGAAGCACTCCTCAGTTCCTGGTGGCTGGTCAGATTTTGAAAACAGCTATAAGGATCTCTTTGATTGCTTTTTGAGCATGCTTGTGCATAAGAAAAAGAGCATAACGCATAGAAATTAGAGAAATGTGCCCTGTTTCTCTGCTCTGACTCAGTAGGCAGATGTAGCAGTCTGTATTTACTGCATAACATAAATACTGTATGCAGCTTTACTGCTTTAGGAAAAAGCAATCTCCATCAATATCCTGCAGTTGATGACAAACAGTGGACAAGCTATTATCTTCAAACTAGTACAGAAATTGCATGCAATTACTAGCACAAGGGGCTTTCCAATCCCTTTCGTTGCTGAAAGTGCAACTACAGGGCTAACAGAACTGACCAGACTCTTTGAAAGGAAGAAAGGGCAAAGAACTGGAAAATACATAGAGGCATCTCAGAATCACAGGATCTGTGCTGGACTTCAGTACATGAGGCACAAGAATCAGAAATGGAGGGGAATCTGAGAGCAGAAGACAGGATAAGAAACAGCCCAGCACAGTTTTTTTCTCTTGTGCCACATCTTAACTTTGGGTCTCATCTCCAGCGTGAGACCAGGGGGATGCTCCTGGGTTAGAAAACTCTGATTCAGGCACAAAGGACCTCTGTGAGAACCAGCCCAGGGCAGGTACAACTGCTAAGTTTCCATGCAGTCAGGCATCTCTGACTCAGGCTCACAGTGTAATCCACAGTACCAATACCATGTCCCCCACAGTTCTCCAGAACACCTCAAACTTCATTTAGCTTAAGCTGAGATGACCCACCTTTCTATGATTCTGGCTTAGTTTCTGAACAAATGTCCAGGAATCCATTTGGAAACTGACATCTCTTCTCAACCAATCATATAAAATTACTGGCTGGGCAATGGCATAAATGCAACTTAACAGCTCCCAGGCCTGCTGGCAGAATACAGCAACTGACTTACTAGAAACTGGGCCTTTCAAATATTTCCACAAAGAGTTACTGATACACAGTGGAAACTGTCGATCTTCAAATCATCAGAAATATTCCATGTCTTCTTGGATTATTCCACACAGAACTATTAAGAAAATAAATAAATTGATTAAGAAGTTTTTTAGATAAATAATCCTACACTTTTCTTCACATTATTAAAGAAGACAAAGAGAAAAAAACATTAAAAAAATGAAATCTTGTAATATTACTAACTACCCCTCCATTTTTCTAGGCTTTTGGTGAAGTTTAAACATCATTTACACACCAAGAAAATTACACACCAAGAAAATGAACAAAACTTCTTTAGAGATACTTTGTATCCCAGCCTTGGTCACCTGTAACACATTCTTCCTCAACTTTACTGCCAAGTCACTATGAACAATTGAGCATTGTAGGCTGCTACTGCAGCAACCCATGGCTGTGTGATGACTGATCACATAAAGTACCTCGGGTCCTGCTGTTCATCTGCTCAAAGGAGTCTCCTCTGATCAAGTCCCACAAGGTGAGGGGTTTCTCCCCAGTGTTGACAGCCCAGTGTAATAGCTCAGAGATGAGCCCTTGCTGAAAGATGCCATATTCCACAGGAAACATTCATATTCATATTCATATTCATACTTGCCTACCTCCTGCTCAGTAATACTGCTACTGCAGATAAACCAGCAGTAACATAAACATTAACAGCTGTACACAAAACATCAGCCAGCACATAACACATCGTGCTCATGAGTAATGACTGCCCAAATACAATCCATTCCACTGAGAAGCCCTCCCCATCACAATCTAACAGGAGATTGAGACCACGAAGAACTATCACATGGCATAGCCAGCACATGGCGTAACCAAAGAAGTTCAGGTGGTCTTTGTGGTTTCAATCTCTCCATCCTTCTTTTGGCTCTCCCTCAAACTGTGGATATAACTCTATATATTGCATAAAATGTGCATTTAAATAATTGGTACCATATGCATACCTGCAATGCACTGCTTTAATATCAAATCAATTTTTCGTATCAACTCTGGTATCAGATTGAGTGAATTTATGAGGACAGCTCTTCATTGTGCTGCTGGTTGTGTTTTTATGTTTCAGAACTGAGGCACACAGTAAACAAACCACTCTCACTTCTCATTATAGGCCCAATTATACATAAAATTGGGGTTGATAATTAGTGCTTCCTACTCAATTCCCTGTCATTCACACAACACACTTAATGAAAGGGAACACATCAGTGTGTGACATGCCACATTTTTATCAATACTCTACATACAAAGGTAAAATTAATTCCCTGCCAATAATATTATCTTCCACTCATCTATTAGACAAAAACTCCCTTGACTTCTCTCTTGTAAATGAAAGATTTTTGTAATTTCTTCCCAAAAGGGGAATGGCATTTCCTTCTTTCTGGAATACATCTGTTGCATTGAATGTTAAAATACACTGAAATAAAAACTGGGGATATCAAATAAAAACTTTCAAAATATTTCCAAAGCCAAAGATTTAGAGCAGAAAATGAAAGGCAAGCTACACAAGCTGAAAGACAACATCAACAGGGGCAGCAGGTTGAGGAAGGGGATTCTGTCCCTCTATTCTGCTTCCTTGAGACCCCACCTGGAATATTGCATCTAGCTCTGGGGTTTCCAGCACAAGAGACGTGGACCTGCCACAGCAGGACCAGGGGAGGAGCATGAAAATATCAGAGGGCTGTAACACTCCTACAAAGAAAGGCTCTGAGAGCTGGGGCTGTTAGCCTGGAGAAGAGAAGGCTCCAGAGGAGACTTCATTACAGCTTTCAACATATAAAGGGGGCTTATTGGAGACATGGGGACAGACTTTGTATCTACGGGAAAAGAGCCAAAGGTTTTAAACTGAAAGAGAGGAGGTTTAGGATGAACATAAGGAAGACATACTTATGATGACAGTGGTGGAACACTGGAACAGGTTGTCCAGAGTTGTGGATCCAAGGCCACTCAGACAGTGCTTTGAGCGACCTGGTCTAGTGGAACATGTCTCTGCCCACAGCAGGGGGGTGCAAACTAGATAGTCTTTAAGGTCCCTTCAAACCCAAACCATTCTGTGATTCTATGACTCTTCTAACTGAACACCAGTCTCCTAATGTGAGTCAAAACACACCAGTTCTATGAAAAGGATGACTTCTCCCATTCATCCAGAACACCAGTGAATGATACAGAGATTTTTAGTACATTTTAGGGTTTTCTCTAGTTTAGTTAGATTTAGAGAAATAATGGCTAGAATATCCTGCTGATGGGTACTCTCCTGCTCTCCCAAAGACTCTCCATTCGATTACCATCAGACAGGTAGTGAAGTATTGTCTCTATGTTAACAGAGACAACATGAAGGCTGATGGGGAACTGGAAGATGTACAGGATAAGGAAGAAATAAGAAAAACACTCTTCTGCCTATCTCTGAAAAACAGCTGTCAGCAAATCACACAATCCTAGGTAGCAAAATCTCACATAACAAATACTCCCAGGCTCACTGCAGAGGGGCCAATCCCTAGCAGCCCAGTACACAGCAATATGCACTCCGTGGAGAAGAGAACAGTCTTGAGCTGCTGCTCCTCCATTCATAGCATAATTACTGTGCTGCTTCATACAGGTTGTTTTCATTATAGTCTACAAGTGGCAACTCCAGCTTGTACACAGGTTGGGAGAATAATCTTTCTCCATTTTCTTTTCCTTGGTACTGTGTATTTCTACAGATCTCAGAAGGAGGTCAATACTCTACTAAGCTTTTTTCTTTTCTGAAATAAGTTTTAATAGGAACCTTTCACTACAAAGAAGTCTAAAATAGAAAAAACCCACTAATAATTAAAATGCACAATGGACAGTATCTACCGGGTTTATAGCATAATCTGTATTTTCAAAAAAAGGCATGGAATTCTGTATAAATTTGTATCCAAAACATAATAAGACATCTGTTTACAGGACCATATACAGCATTTCTATCTTAGTATTAAGAAATATTTGTTATATTTGTTAAAACACCAGTCAATGTTTAGCAACTGACTGAGGGATGATGAAATAACTGCATACTGTTATGCACGATGTTACACATATTAAAGTACTAACCCTTCTAGCTTATTCTTAAAAACCTTAAGTAAGCAAAAAAAAAAAAAAAGAATTTAAACACTAATGAAGAAGGCAGTGTTGAGCTCTTCTTGCTGTAAAGCAGAGGAGAAGAACCCTGCTGACATCCTCCATTACATCACAGTTCTGCAAATTGGCACAAGGAGAGGTAGATGCTTCACTTAACTCCAAGCTGCTCCACAGTCTGACCGTGTCTGACTGCCAGAAAACAGATGCTGCAGAGCCATAGCAACATTTATGCCATTTATCAGAAGAGTCCTTTGCAATTATGATGTGAATCAATGAATTTCAGCCAGGAAGAATAATGTCTCCTGGTTAAAACACAGACATTATAACTTCAGTTACTTCCTACTCCTGCCAAAAATGTCCATATTCATGAGCATCTTACAGTTTCCACACTGTAATTTTTTTTTTCCATAAAATGGGAATAATAGTTTACTATAGTACTGGGAGATTGAAAAACATGTTTCATTAATATTTACAACATTCCTCTTGAGAACTGCAGAGTTAGCGACAGAAATTAGTAATTTGACGTGACAAGTTGTACAGAGATGCATTTTACTGACAGCTATTTGTACAGCCTAGGATATGCAACAGGCTGCTTCTCCTACAAGTTATCAACCCCTTTTATGAGCCTAAGATCACAAATATGAAAAGCTATTTTATTCTATCAAGGAATCAAACAGGCAAGGTGATATGATTCCTATACCATAAAGCCTACAAACTTTTAATGAAAAGTTAATTGAGCTTTAAATAGCAAGAAGGAGGACAAGTAAAAATGAAAAACAGGCCACAAAGTTCCACAGGATGTACTTTTAAAAGTACACATCATGTTAATTCAGAACAATCTAAAAAAAAATTAATACAGACTGAGGTTCATTTGGATTATCTATACCACAAGATAGTTGCAAATAATATGGTAGGAAAAAAAACTATTTCTAAGACCAGTCAATAAAACAAAGTAAGAAAAAAGTAGAAGACCATTTGTTCTGCAGTCAGCATAGCTGGGCATATGTCTTTCGGGTCCCTATAAATGTGTATTCATGTATTTCTGTACCACAGTCTCTGCTGGTCTAATGCAACCTAAATATTCAGCAACTCACCCCATAAGCCAGTGAGCTCCTCTTAGGCCTTGGCTCCTTAGCTTTTCTCCTGGTGGGAAAAAGCCCTTACAGAAGCACCACCCTCAGGCGGTTCAGCCCAGTGGAAGCAGTGGCTGCAGGTTGTGTCTCATACCAGGCTGTGAAACCCAGTAGCTGCTGCCATGTTTTGTCTCCTGTGTCCCTGCTCCCACCACAGGCCACACAGTTACACATTTCAGTGAAAAGGCTTTTAACCTTTAAATGCAGCTTGTTTTCTTACAGAAAGCTTACAAAGGAGAGAATGCTGATCCATTTCATGCATTAAAAGCTATTTGGAAAAGAGATGGGTTTTCAGGAAGTATTTCTGGGTGCGATGGAGTCACAATTTACAGCGAGACACTGCCAGTCCCAAGGGCAAGCAGGAGAGATCCAAGGCTTTTATCTATAACAAGCTTGCTCAACTTGGCTTGTGCTCACAGTGCACTGGTGAGGAGGGCTGGCTCTCCTCGCACAACGGCACTTGTGTCTTCCTAAGGCTCCTCAAGTTCCCACCAAGCTCTTACTCCACGGGAGAGAACAGCAGCGTACTTGTTTGCTTCAACATGCTTTTTTATTAGAGAAGAAACTTTGTTTTCAGGGGATATCTCAAAAATAATTACGTAGAACAAAAGCATCTCTTCACTTTAGGATTACTACCTAAGGAAACTTTAAATTTTAGCAGTGTAACAGTCTATATAAAAAATTGTTCATAATATTTTGGATGTCATCCTTCACCAGCCCCCCTGCTATGTCTTCTCCAATTCCAACATATGTTCGTGTCTCTGCTTGAGATAATTTTTGATAGCAGGCAAACTAATTAAACATTCTTTAGAAGCCACAGGGCTGAAGTCACCGTGTGGTGACTAAACATTGCAGCTGTCAGGAGAGGCAAAGTGGGTTCCCATCCTAATCCCGCGCTGACCTCGGAGCCGAGCCTGAGAACCTGTCAGAAAGGTGCTCTCACAGCACAAGACAGCGAGCAGCAGCTGCTTATGCTCAGCAGGCTGCAGCCAGTCTTTTTTTAACCCTTCTTTTTTTTACTTTTTTCTCCCTTTTTCACTGTCACTCTGGATATGCACTTGCACATGCACATCCCTGCTCCTGGTGAGAAGGAGCTGCCTGTGAGCTCAGTTTCTGACATGCATAAGCCCAGACTGAGATGAAACCCAATGTCCTCTAGTCAAACTGTGGGCAAAAATCCAGCACTCACCTTGTGCATGGGACAAGAAGCATCAAAGATATATTTTAAGGTATTTCCCAATCCAATTAAATCTAGGTATTGGAGAATGTTAGTTCTTTTATGCAATTAACAATAGTATTAAGCTTTTTTTTCCCTTGAAAAGTAAAGAGCACTAATTTGAAAAGTATACCAATAATACAAGCAGAATTTTTTAATCATGCTAAATTAGTCACTGAAGCATAAATGTGTGGCAGATTATCTCACATATCTTTAATCTGAAGGAGTGATTTTTTAAAAATACAAGGCACAGAGAAGACATGGAGAAAGCAATCCTTTTAAAATATTGCAAATATTTAATGCAGATATAATACTAACTCATAATGAAAAACTTGATAAACAATAGATCTAAGAGAGATGGAAAACCTAAACCACAGAATTAGGCATTCGTTCAAATAAACAAACCTCAGCAATTCAGCTAGGTAAAATTACTAAATTGACTTGAGAACAGCTGTGTTCTGCTCACAGATCAATAAAGGAGGTGGCTATCAGTGGTGATAAGACTGGTCACCACACATTTATCTCTCTTCATGGCACCTTAGAGCAGCCTGGTTTTCTAAGAATGCAAATGTGATGACTGTTTATGGACAGCTAACTCTAAAAGGAAGAGACTGAAAGAAGACTGAAGAGACTGAAAAAGGACTCTGTTTTGTAGAAATTACTAAAATAAAGAATAACTCAGCAGCTCAGTATTACTCAGCACTACCTCATCAATTTTGCTTCCAGTTCACTGCACAGTCTAGTTCTTGTGAGATATCAAAGTTATCTAGTTATGTCAGGTATCCAAAATCTTCCTTTGGTACCATGAGCCCATCCTTTCATCACTAGTTAAACAACTCATCAATTTTCCTCCAGTTCAGTCATAGAATCAAGAAATGGTTTGGGTTGGAAGGGACCAGAAAGATCATCTAGTTCCAAAACCCCTTGCTGTGAGCAGGGATATCTTTCACTAGACTGCTCGAAACCCCATCCAATCTAGCCTTGAACGCTTCCAGGGACAGGTCATCCACAACTTCCCCAGACACCTGTTCCAGTGCCTCACCACCCTCACAACAAAGAACTTCTTCCTAATATCTAATCTAAATCTACCCTCCTTGAGCTTAAAGCCATTACTCTTTGTCCTACTAATGTCCCTTGTAAAACATCCCTCTAGAGCCTTCCTGTAGCCCCCCTTAAGTACTGCGAAGTGCTACAAGCTCTCCTTGGAACCTGCTCTTCTTTGGGCTGAACAATCCCAATTCCCTGTCTGTCTTCACAGAAGAGGTGCTCCAGCACTCTGATCATATTCATAATTCTCCTTTAGACCCTCTCCAACAGGTCCATGAAAGCTTGAATACATAAGGCAACAATGAACAAGCTCAACTGTTTTTAATTCAACTTCTGCAAATTAAACCCATGTATTTCCTGGTTCTGTACCAGTGGGGCATCTTGTAACTGAAGACTCAATATTGGTTTCAGTGAAGAAAAACTTGATTATGGATAGTGAAGTCCCAACTGCACTGAAGTCTCACACAAAACTTGAAGAATGACCTTGTGATATCCAAGACCAAGATATTGAAAAAAATGTTATGACTGATACTGGTCTGAGCTCAGAAACAAATACATTTAAACTAGCCAAGCAGGGTTACTGCTTTTTTCTAAGGTCATTTTCAGACACTCTGCTTTCTTACTGTTTCTCAAAGGTACATGACAATTGTACCTTAGATGACAAAATGGTCAGACCTCCTCTAAGTGCTGGGAATTGAAGAGAGCACTTGAATTCCACCATTGCCTGTGAACAGCATTTTCCTGCTAATTTCTGGGAATGCATCAAACTTCCCAAAGACTCAGACTTCTCAACTGTCAGAGAATAGGAGCAAGGTGAGTAACGGGTGTTTAGCAACAGCATCATTAGTCTTCCAGGCATTAAGCCACTCTTGAGGAAGAAACAGCTATAAGTTCCTTGGCAAAACAGGTTACCAGAAGTTCATCAAATCTCTCCTGTGATCAGCAAACTGACTTATGAAACACAGCACTGTATTAAAAGATATTAATTCTTTGGACTTAGAGGTATTTCAAGACACAGAGCTTGGGTATATAGAAGATCTTCTAGTGGGCAGATATTTATTATTTAAAGGTAGTCATCACACGGATGCTTGTGGAATTATTTATTCCCCAATCAAAACTTAAGTTCTCAAGACACAGGCTCTAAAAAGCGTGCCTGCCTACATGAGAACCACCCTGCAGCACACCTCTGTCTTTCAATGCAAGCTGCATTCCTTTAGCTGGGGCTCCTTCTAGGAAACATACTTAACAAATGAGATACAAATTAAAATCTGTAAAAACAAAATTCCATATGAAACTTTACCCCTGTGAAAAAGAAAGAGAAACAAGAGTGGACTGCCTGTGACAGATGTTAGCTATTCCTCCCACAATATTATTGGATTGTGCACACGTGCATGGTGATTGGTGCAGGAGATGAGACCTGACAAAATAAAACTCCACTGACTCTAACCTATTGAGGGATGTGAGCAAAACTCTGCTTTTAAACTGCACTGTTAAACTTCCAAGTACAGCTGTTATCATTATCTATCATACTGAACTAATACTCTAAGTGACTAATACTCAAGACAACAGGTTTATGCACTATGAGCAGCTGAGCCTGGATGCACAAGGCTCAATGCTATGAACAGCCTACAAAATACCTACTAAAACTATGAGAGAAGTTTTAGGCTTGATAACATCAGTGTCCACAGATCAGTTCTTTTAAGTAACAAATTTTTCTTGCACAAGTGAGAATCCTGAATAAATGTACAGACTGTTTTCAGCCAGGGATTTTTAACAGGCTCATTATTATCTGAATTAAAAGATGTTTTTCTCATTAATCAAAGTTTTTACTGTAAAACCATATCTTTTTTTTCTTAGAAGTTAACTGATCTATTAAAAAGAATATTATAGAAAGATTTTCTACTTCTGTCAGAACACATCACATAGGTTACTATATAATAAATGCTTTCTGCTATGATTAAAGTTGGCTACAAAGCAACTTTCTGCAAAACGCCTAAAAGATGTACTTTCAAATCAAGAAAAAAGGAGTACCAGAACAGGAGACAGTCTGTTAGGGAAATGGCTGATTGATAAAATGGGGTGTGTACTATATTGCCAGCTGCTCCAGGTGTTTGCCTTCAGAGGAAGGCTGTGCCACTACCCACATAATTATAATCATTTGCCAATACCTGACAGGTGCCAACTTCAAGTGTGGGTAAAACACAAGCATTCTTGCGAGCGGCACTTCTGTGATCATATCCTTCTATCAGCTGCAGAATGCAAGAAGCTAAAATAAACTATTCAGGGAGAAGCTAGCCACACTGCTGGACTGTATTTGCATGCATTAACCATCAATTTGTCCAGTCAGAAAGTTTTGAGCACATTTAATATTTTAAAGGGAGAAAAATAATTTATTTGAGGAGGGGGAGAACACAGTATCTGCAGTGGGTCTTTTCAAAATTAAACCTTCTCAAATGCCATTTTCTATTAATGATGTTGATTGGCTAATTACATTTTAACCCTTTTCCTCCTCAAACAATAGCAGCTCCTTATTTCATTTTCATATAGAAACAGAGCCACGTTCTTGTTCTCCATCTGCTGGCTCTGCAGGAGCAGTTGGCCATGACTTCCAGAATACTCTCATTGCTGATAAGGAAGCAAGGAAGAGCAAGGAACAAGATGCAAAGGCTTTAACCTACACCCCTTACTATTAATATTTGATGAAGTTGTGTCTGTAATGAAATGAAAGCAGACATAACAGAACCAGGAATAATCCCAGAATTAATTAAGATAGACTACATGAAGGTGATGACCTGGGCTTTATGACTTGAAATAATCCACTGGTTTAATCATATTTATTTCTTCTGAGTAAATTTACTCCAAACTGGATATCTGTTAAGAATGCTATTTAATTGACTATAATAATAATTGTGATTATCATTGATTTATATTACTGATATAACATTACTGACCTCACAGGTTATGTTTTGGCACACCCTGGAGACTTTCTACTTGATCCAAGTGTTAATTTAACAGTAGTCTTCAAAATAATCCCACACATGGAGCCCACCACAAGAGCTGCTATCCAATCTCTTACTGACAGTTCCTAATAACCACTATACTAAGTTATTTTTAAAAGCGAAGAGCAAATTAAAAATTGCAGTTACATATTTGCATTCTTGTATGTTTATGAGAGACAAACATACTCCAGCACACAAGCTAACACAGAGTTTTAAAAGATGGACTCATAGACAGGCTGGCTGGGCTAAAGGAGCAGACAGGGATTAAACAACGTAGTTTCATCTATCCAACAACCTCTGATGATCAAACTTCCTGTGGAGTCAATGGGACTATTCCAAAGAAACAGCTTCTCTGGCTTCCCTAAACATTTCTGTATCACACAACATTGCTCAAGCTGTGGACAGGAGTGGCCTAGGTGGCAAGAAGGTTACTTTTAAAGCACACTAGCAATGACTGCCAGCATTCCACTTAGGTTCTTTCAAGTTTTCACATATCTCATTTCTCACTCACTGGATTTGCCTTGAATTTCCTTTTCCTCTTCCCTAGCCCAGGGCACCAGTAACCTTGCAATAATGGGGAAGTCTGTCCAAATGGTGTTCCAAGAGCCACTCCAGCTTCTACAAAGGAAGGAGAGGCAGTCTTTAGATGTACTTCTGCTTCCTTTTTCAGTGGGAAAACTAAGAGAGACGGTGTAACTCCAATTAGATGGACTGGTGTGAGGCTGAAAGCAGCCAAACTACTGATCTGTACTGCTTCAAAACAGTTTACTTGAATTTGCAAAGGGTTTCACAAGGTCTCTTTCAAGGAGATCTTAAAAAACCCACCCCACACAGAATACCATGCTAAACTGTCATGGAATAAGAAAGATAATGATCACATCAATGAGTGGAAAAGACAAAATCAAGCATAAAATTGTTCATTTTCTCAATAAAGGGAAATCTTCAGTCAAGTCTCACTGAAATGTAATACTTCAATCTGTGTACAAACTCCCTCCTCTTAAAATCAGTAAGAAGCTTAAACTCCTTACTTTAATAAAAATACTGCTGGTCAGGAGTTACATAAGCTCCTCAGAGAGTATATATAAGTGATAAGGATATAAAGGATATAATGAGAAATGAAATTCGTGACAGGTAAATGTGAAGCAGGTCACATTAAGAGAAAAATATCTAAACTTCATGTGCATACTTAAATACTTTCTCTTGCTCAGAAAAGAGTATCATGGGGTTATAAGAGACAATTTAAAAAAAAACATTTGCTTCAGACTCTGCTGCAGTCAAAACCCAAATCAACTATTTGGCTTTACCCAAGATAAAGAAAACTAAACTGAAAATATTTTATGCTGCTGCACAAAATAATGGCTTTAAAAGTGTCCCCTTTATTGACCCTCTTGCCTGTGAAAGGATACAGTTAAACTTCCAAGTGTGGAGAGAACAGTAAAAAAATTATCTGTGACTATTCAGCCTCAAAAAGAAAGGACTGAACGGTGTGACCAGTAGCCTCTGACCCTTGGTAAACTTCAATTTTGTGTGAGAAACAGGAATGTATTTGAATCTTGAGTCACGGAAAGCCCCAAGTGGGTAAAATGGTTCATTGTTTCTTCTAATGCAGGAATAAGCAGGCATTAAATAAAACTGGCATAATAAGGAAAAAAAAAAAAAAAACTTCATTTATCACACAGGCTGTGATACTCTGCCCTAAGTTATTTCAGGTGCTGAAACAGCTGACAGAAGTTCAAGGAGTGCTTTACTGGGGCAGGGGAGATCAGTGAGGGGCTATTAACCACAAGAACACTACCTCTTGCTCTGGAAGCCCCTCCAGCTGGAAGCTGAACAGAAACACTGCACTGTTATTGCCATGTCTATAAACTTTCCCCAGGCACTGGCTACTGCTGGAGACTGGGTACAGCAAGAGGTATTGCTGTCTTACCCAAAATAGCTGTTTTTATGTTCCTGTTTCTGCCACAAGAAGCCACAGGCAACCACAATGAGAGGCTTTGAGGGTAGGCAATCAGCTCCCAGGCAGGCTGGAGGAAGCAAATGCAACAGCTCAGCTGGGAAGTTCTTCTTTTTCTCTCAATTCCTTGTTCTGTATCCACTCAAAACACCTTAAAAACCCCAAATATTTTCAAATAGCCACAGACACGAGTTAAATAGTTGTGATTAAAGGCAACTTTAAAGGTAGTTTTAAAAGCTACCCTTAAACAAAAATATTCAAAGGCCATCTCATCACTTACCTGGAAGAAAAATTCAGTAATTGAAAAAGGAAAACACAGACACCTGGGAAACTTTCTGTTGTTCAAACAAAAATTAAAAGCTTCTAAAAATCACTTGTATGAAAATACTGATGTAATAATTAAATATAAGTCTAAACTAAAAGAATTCAGCAAAAAGTTGTTCTTTCTTCTCACCAGGAATGCAACCTTTAATTGGTTTAAATTTTAAAAAATAATTTAAAATCTGTACACATGTACAGCCTCTTTAATCTGAAGTAATAAAAACCTGAAGAAGTGACTGAAAATGCATGATGAACAAACTGTTATTTCTTTCATATACTTATACCTATTAAAATGCATGCAACTGACTCAGCACTTGTTTTAACACAATTTAATCAAAACCAAGAGATCCTACATTAAGAAGGTAAATTTTCACTGAACAGGTGTAGATAAGTGCTTGTCCAGAGCTAACCCTTTATTCTGAGGGACACCCTCCACACCATACTTTATTAATTGCAAACTCACTGTGACTGACATTCACCTGATGTGGCAGGAGGTCACACACAGCATTAGTACTTCAGTACTTTAATAAATTAAAACATTCTCACAGAGCAGTAAGTGTCCTTTGACCAGTGACTCTCTGTCCCAGCTTGAGGATATCACAGATATGCCCGGCAGCTGTGGGACTCCTCCCAACAAAATGAAGGCAGGCCAACACCACCTTCCCTACCCATTTTCATGACATCTACAGACTTGTCTCACCAGCAGGCCTGAGAAATCCTCTCAACAAATGAAAATCATCTTGTCAAAAGGACAGAATTGCTGGTTTCTCAACTGGAGATGGAGAAGAAGGATGGAGTAAGGAGCTGAATGGACCACCATCACGAGAAGGGTGAAAAAAGTCATCATGGATCAAAATAATAACACTAATCAAAAATACCCTTTATATTTATCCAGATAAGTTATTCCTTATTACTTTCTTCTTCTTGGGAAGGGGGGAGATGTAGACGTATATGATTTTCTTTCTTTAAACATAGCTTTTTAACTACAGTAACAGCAAGACTTTACTCTGCAGAATCACTGTCTACCATTCAATGCCCATCTCTGCCTATGTCCAGCACTTTGCAACTGTACCTTCTGACTGTCAACAGCTTTTCTCAGACCCCTTCTCCAACTTGTCAACTCAATTTTGAAGTCTAAGGCCATATTACAGTTTAAAGGAATCAGAAACTGCATTAGCAGCCACTCTCAGCTGGACACCTCCTCCACATTTCATGAGCACACTCAGGATTTCATCACCCTGGTCAATAATGAAAATACTGGCAGCTACCATTAACAAAGTCAGCATCCTATGGAAGCAAACTCACTGAATCTTTTCATTCAGACAATTAACTATCCATTGATATTCATGCACTATAGTTTTAATTGAGTTTTGCATGTGTTGTATAGCGCCTGCCCTCCTAGTTTGCTATTAGAAGGTCATGGAGATGGTACAAAAATATTATTGATGTGAAGCTTCTGACATTGACTTTTTCCCTTCTGTACACAAAAAGTGTTGACATTAAACATTGAGAGTCTGAGTGAAACACACGCTATACACCTAATTTTCAAATGATTTAGCTATGAAGTTTTTCACTGTAAATCTTCATTATACACTGCAATTGGTATTTTCTTATGGTAGGTCTTCATTGATCCTAAGCAGTTCTTTCATAAATCAACTGCTCTCAGATAACTGGTTCAAATTGCTATTTTTACAAGTCTAAATACAAATTTACATAGATCTGCTACATTCCTTAGAATAAAACACACATGCAAACAGTTTACAGAAATATCTTGAAGTACTAACTTTGCTCCTCCATTTTTATTTAAAATAATTGCAGAAACATTTGAAAAAGAAGATCAGATCATTGACTGTCCAAACATTTCTCCTAGAAAACATATGCAGAGAATGTAAACACACAACTTCTGCCATAAAATTAACTTGAAAGTAGCTGCATGTACCCAAGACCCAAGTCTGGTCAGAAGCAAGCATATCCATGCTCAAGGATTCTATAGGAAGGGATAACCCACATCTTCACTAGGCAGGGAAGAGACACTTGCCATGGCATGCAACTTAGTGCCCACACAAGAAGAGCTGGCTGTCCCAGAGTTATCATGCAGGTGGGTAAACCCCTCAGTTCCTTAAACTCCAAACACATACTGGAAAATCTTCCCTAGGACTCAGAATTCTTTGCTATCTGAGCTTACTGTAAATTGAAAGAGATCATCTTTTTCAAGCAGAAGGTGACCCTTCTTCGTGCAGTAAGACCTAAGTAGGCGATGTTCTTCACAAAGAAGGTCCTTCTCAACTCAAGCAGCCAGGGCTGTGATTGAATGCTATGGGAACAGCTCCTGGTTTTTTGCTTTGCAGGGTGGATTATCACTGCTAGAAAGTTCTGATGGGTTCATCTGAGATGATGCATAATCCCAGGCAAAAAGTCAAACTTGTGAATAGAAAGCATAACACAGGAGACAGCCTTCCAGAACCATTATCAACTTATTCAAACTGGGTTTTTATCTGGGCAAACGGAAGATTCCAATTCACAGCTGTTTTTTTGATTTCTCTCTATACAGCAAAAACCTACTCATATAGGTTTATAATGGTACCCACAGTCTGACACACATGGCCAACACTGGCACTGCCACTCTGCTGTCACTCAATAGGCGAGGGTAGAGTTAGAGACTCCAGAAATGCTCCCATGAGGTGCTAAAATAACAAATTATTATTATGCACATAATTGGCATGAATTAAATGACCATTCAGTTCCTCACTAATTAGCAGGACTTGCACTCTGCTGTGACCTGTAAGTCACTGATGTGATTTACTGTGTAATGCAGAGTCTGGATGTAGTCAAGTAAATCTCTACCTAGAGATTTAAAGAGACACACTAGTGTGGTTTCAATTCAATCTTGTTATTTATTGTTAACTATTAATACAAGTAAAGACTATATTGGTACTGTGGTTTTGTATAGTGAGACTGCAATGCATCATCGACGCCATTGTACCTAAAAGGAGATAATTCGCAGGCCTTCACAGACCCTATTTAGGTGTTTAATTTCCACCAAAATTTAGAGAGAAACTGAAGAGCTCAATTACTATTTGTGCCTCTAGAAAATCCCTCAAACTTACAACACATTTTTCTTCTATTCTAACACAGGTATGGGAAATTTCAGCATTCACAGAGATACCAAGGTGCAGTCTTACAAATTCTGGGCTTTTTTTACATTGTAAAAAGCCTTTCTATGCACTTTATGGACACACCAGCTAGAGAAGTAGTACCCTAATGTCTTTTGGAATGTGTGTCTCTATAGACACAATGTTATAAGCTCCGTTCTATCCCAAATCTGTATCTTTGTATTTCTCATTGTAAGATCCAGTAACCTAGTCCTGAAATTATAAGTAGTTTTACATTTAATTTTTTAGTAACAGGTTTGGTGTTTTGTTTTACATTTAATCTGCATCATCCATCCTATGACAATATAGGATTAATTTGGCAATTTGATACTATATTTTTCCTACCAGCACTGTAAATAGCCTATAACACTGGGAAAGAAGTATCTATTAATAATTCTTAAAAGTATATCTCCCTCCTTCTTCAAACACATGCAGTAATTCCCAGTTTGAAAAACATCACCAGAGGTCATCAATGTTTTAAAATCTTCTCAGCCTCAAACTTCAAATTCTCCTATTTTCCTATTTTAAGGCAAGTATTGCACTCATTCCCTTCAGCGTTCAAAACCAGATTTGCTCTGCAGTCCTCACTCGCCTCTCCTTCAGCTGCACGCTACTACGTGCAGCGAGTCGCTGCAAAAGCAATTTTAATTGACAGGTATCTCCCCCCTCTCCACATCCTTTCTTTTAAAGTCTAAAATGGTGAAGCTGGATGGGAAAATGCTTGGCTGCTTTGTTTCAGGTCTGAGCAGTATCTTGCTTTCCCACAACAGGTAGGCAGAGGCAGAGTGTGCTGCTGAATGCAGGAGACTTCGCCAGAGGCTCAAACCACCAGTTATTGCTGCTGTCTCAGGCACTGCATATTTCTACTGACCATGGCTCTTTGCCAAGCTCTAATTAAGACACTTCAGTGTGTCAGGGAGTTAACCCTCCACTGCACATACCTTCTCCAGAAGCATCAAGGTATAAGCATCTTCCTCCTAAAAAATCCTTGAGCAGCTTTCCTGTTACCAGCGCTGTGCAGTCTCCAATCCCTCAACATTTTTACCTCACCAATTTCATAAATGAAGGTGAATTAATGAGGTACTTGGCACTATAACTTTTAGCAGCATTTCTAAAAGTGAATATGCATTCCACCTGCACTAATTTGGTGTGTATTGCCATGTATATTTTCCTTCAAAGAAAAATACCTCAATTTGTCAAAGAGTAGAAATTTCTTTAAAAAAAATAAAGCAAGAATAGGCTGTTAAAAATTCTTTACTCTCCAAACAGTTTTTCCTTTTATTCTTGAAGGCTGCAGAGCAGCAGCAATGCTCTTATAAGGAAAATGAGGAAATCTGAAGAATCCAGAACTGCATTTTTATTTTACAAGAGATGAAACATAAACACATTTGCTGATCTACCAGTACTATCTATTGGTCTCACACAAAGAACAACTGCCACTGGACTGAATGAGGGGAAGCTGTGACAATAATCAGAGAGGGTAAAAGGAAAACCATGCCAAGGCTGTCTGCATCTATACTTTATTGTTCAAAAACACTGTTTAAGCACTGCATCCTGTCTGTACATAGAAATCTTCCCTAATGAAAAGCAAGATAAGTCACAATGTGACTGAGAGAAAAACTAACTTAATTTCATTCTAGTAACTAGGGAAAAAAATCATCTGAACTTGAATATGGGAAATGTCCTCATGCAACAAAACCAACAGGAAAAAGCAAACTGTGTCAACTTCTAGAGAGTTATAAAACCAGAAAATATAGTTGACTAGCCAGCTGCCCCCAGACTGCAGAGTATAAAAGGCATTCGTAATGGAGCATCTGATTACTTTGCAGAAATAAATCTTGAATTTTACAAAGTCTAAACAAGGTAATTAGTAAACTAATCCCACTCCTTTGTTCTTATTATTAGCCCCAGCCTTTTGTTCTGTGTATTAGCCCCAGTGGCAGGAAAACCAGAGTTGTCTTCCAAAGCCATTACTGGTTGTGTACAAGTTTTCCCTTTTTGAAATTAAGTTTTTTGCTTTAGACAGTATGTTAACAACAAAAATATCTCATCCTCCCTTTAGCTGTGTTTCTCTAAAGCAACTCTGAGTTCTTCATTTCAACACATCCAGAACCCTACATAGGTTACATTAACATGTTCAAAAGTTTTCTCATTATTAGACAATTCTGCTCATCACCAAGTGGCTTTAAGAACTGAAGGGTTTTTTTATTTAGTAATAATAATTTCAAATGTTTTGTGCTAGTTCAGTTTCTGTTGAAAAAAGTGCACTTTTTAAAAACCTGAAGAAATTTTTGGAAGGAAAATGATTAACATTCAGCTGGATAGAGTTTACAGAACCATGAAGCCTTTCCTACAGGGTTGTATGAAGACAAATCCTGGAATGAGCAGTGGTGGCAGGAAAGCCTTCATCTATAGGTACTGTACATTCCTATGCTTCTCTACCATATTTTCTGTATAGCTTTAACCCACAAATGTCATATATGGGAAAAGGGCTGTCCCACTTGGTGCTATCAGAACATTACTCCCCCTACTCAAAGGGTCTGCCCTCAAATATCTTTTTAGAAAGGTCATTTCAATCTCCATAGAGTTCTTTTGAACTGACGGGGCAATGTGTGCCAAGCATGCTGGATTTTTTACACATTGGTTATGATATCCTGGGGCCCTCTGTTGAAACAAGCCAACTAACTTCTCATAGAAAGTTTTTTTCTTTTTAATCACATTTTATTCTCCTTCTAAGAAAGGTACACAAAATTAAGGCCATTTATGTAAATTGTAAAAAGGCATATGCATGGGTATATATATGTAAAAATATATATGCTTTTATGTATGTATAAATATATGTAAATTGCATATATTTATGCATATTGCATCATACTCAAGGTTGACTTTACCAGTAAGTAGAACAACTTCAGGAAGAACCTCAGGGCCCACAATGAAGTTATTCTCCACCAAGTGCAGACCATAATGTTGAGTACATGTGCAGGTAATCAGTCTTCAGTGCACATTCAAGAACTCTATATTTCTGCTCTCTTATTTTTTCTAGAACTATAAGAATTTTGTCTATGATGTCCTGTTTGCTGAAATATGAGATTAAACCATGTATACTATGCAAAACTTCCCTTGATTACACTGATGTTACTACTGAGCACATAATAATTCCTATATCTAAGTTTTCAACTTTTCTTTCATTATACAGCACCATCTTCCAAACATACAAGAATGCTGAAGTGGTTAATGCCTATTTCAGTAAATTGGGTGACATATCTAAAGACAAGTCAACTAAGCCTCTTTGGAAAGTGCATTCTTATAACTTCTTTTGAATTACATAAAGAGACAGCTGAGAATTACAGCTGAGACATCACAGGATGCACATGACATCAAAACTGGAGCACCCAAATTAAAAGTTTGATCAAGTTTTACTTATTAGGTAAGACAGAGTTTAACCAGGAAGTTTCTTGATCTCTACTAACTATCCTCATTTCAAATTCATCCTGACTTTTCATATTTGAAGTGGAACAGGTTTTCTCAGTTATAGAATTAAAGTATTTCAAGGAGTGTAAGGCCTCTGCAGGACAAATCTTCGGTCTCATTTATCTCCTCTACAGATAATACAGCTGAAGAGAACACTGATTTAGACAATCGAGTCCTTTAGATTACATCATTCCTTGGTATTCCCTTTACACTAAAAAATTTCAGCAGGTACTGAAAAGGAAGTAGTCTATTTTGCATATTCATTTTTAAGCAGAGAATTGGGCAAGTGGTTTAGAAGACAAAGCTACATAAGTGAAAAACAACACATTCCTACGACCATTTAGTATTTTTATGAACTTAATACATCTACCAGGGAATGCACAAACAGAACTTCCTATATATTTGGAAAAAACTGTGTTGATGCAGAGGCAGCAAAGAGACTGTATATAGTCCTGGTATACCCTAGAAATGTTACTAAAAAAATGTATTCTTTCCTACAGCAGTAAGTATTGAAGAGCGACAGAATCAAATAATTGTGAAGATGTAATTTAACTGTCTTTTGCTGGCAGACGGACTCAGTCTTTCCCTACTGTCCTCTGCCTGAAAAACATGGTAATGCCAACACATTTCTACATACACTTGAAATATTTTTGATTTGCACATTTTAACCTTGCTTTTTTTCATAAGAAAGTCAGTCCATTCCCCAGAGGCCTGTAAGGAGTAGAAGAAGGTAGAAATCAAGTAAAAGTCAACTGAAAAAAAAAAGAAAGAAACAGCTAAATACATAACAGATGCCTGCACAAGGCATTTTGAGAAATCCACAATACAAACAGGTTCCCTTGAATCTGAGCAGACCACATTTTCTTCCCCCTTGATCCATGAATGAAGAACCTGCTCTCTGATCTCTAACAGTGGATATACCTTTAAAGGAGAACATTTCACTCTTTTGGCAATTACAGTCCTCCCATAATGTCAGAAGATCATACATTGGAAGATTACATCCATACATCTGTATCTACATGTTTATATCATAATATGCAACACCTACTCTCCCTGTTCCATGACAGTCCACACTGTAAGAGCACTTCACAATAATTGACTCCTAAGGAGCAGCAATGGGATGCAAATGCAAGGAGAAGCAGATAACCATTCATCCTTGCAAGTGATCCCTTAAAGGAGGGATTTATCAGCTGGCTGCACTTCTCTCCTGCCCTGCACCCAGGGCTGCCCAGCACTGACTGTGCTCCCAGCCTTGATGGCCATGAAAGTCACCCAGGACCTTGTAACCCTCTCTCCTAATTTCTATAGTGGTTGTTAACTATCCCAGCACTGAAAGTGGTGCAAGACAGAAAAGCAATCTGTTTTAATAATTCTGTATGCTATGTAGAGATCTCTTCCTCTCAGTAGAAATGGAGAGAGCAGAGGGGGAAGAGAAAGAGGATGTGTCAGACTAATTTACATGCAAATACTATGCCCTCAGTTCCAAAGTACATTAAAAGAAAAAACAATTTCCTAAAATAATTTATGGCCAGGACTGTTTTATCACCCTTGTACACTTACCACTACATTTTGAAATGCTGACTTACTGATAATGAGGGTCTGTTATCTGGAAATCCTGGCAACTCCTCCAATGGGGACCAGAACCACTGTAAGCTGCTTGCAAAACAATAAATGTGGCTGTCTGCAGAACTATTTTGTACAACAGGATGACAGAAGTATTTGGATGCTTCTCTTGATCTAAAACCCCTAAATAACAACTGGTTCTAGAGACCAGCAAAGCCTGCAGCTATGGGAAAAATCTGATGCATAAGGCAGCAGAAATACCCAAGCAACTGCACACAGACTTATTTCTGCCTTCTTGGATAAAGTATCCACCTTGCTGACCTGTCAGTCTTGCTAATCCACCTTCTATTTTCAGTTAATATCATTAAAGTTCAGCGTTTGAGAGCCTGGAGGGAGAGGCGAGCACTCCATCCCCTTTTTCCACGGGGCGGTAACCAGATGTCAATGGCTGCAGCTGTGACTACATAATTACCTGTTTGCATGAACGCGGACCGCAGTTTAGATTTAATAGGTCAGACGACAATGCAGCAAAACGCATTTAGCCCACGATTACCCCTTTTCAAACATTCTCTCGCTCGCAACTTCGACCCTGGGAACATTGCGGGCACAGACTCGGGTCAATAAGAAACATTGGCCGGCACAATGGGGCTGGCCTCAAACAGCGCTGTTGACAGACACCGGCACAAAGGCGGTGAATAGAGTCCCCCTCAGTTCTCACACAGAGCGAAGAATGACTCAGTGTACTGCCGCTTTAGTGCTCTGTTTGTACAGTGTATACAGCTTTTGTCCGCCGCCACTGTTCCACGCTCAATGGGGGCTAAAGAGCCGAGGAAGTGAAGGCGGAAGAATGGCTCGGCGCTCACCCCGGCAGCCAGCGGTGGCTCGCCCAGCGCTGCATGGCTGCGGCGGGGAGCCTGGAGATGGCGGTCACGCGGCTGCCGCCGCACCGCTGCCAGCGCTCGCCGCGCTCCTGACCCCGGGCAGGCCTGCGGGACACGGCGCTGCTCTGGAGACAGCCTGGCACTTCCAACTCGCGTATTTTATCTCCTTCAGAAACACAGGGACGTGCCCTCCCGCCCTTCCCTCCCACCCGCACCCAGTTCAAGGCTCCCACTCCGACCAAGACGAAAAACTGAGCGTGGGATTTGGAATTACAGAAGCCCTACGTCCCATCAAAAGGTAAATCAAAGACGGTAATAATGGAGTTGTAATTTTAAATCCTCACCGCAAAGGCTCAACAGAACTGAGACGTGGAACAAGACAACCACAGCTGCACGTCTGTATTTCACACATGCAAATAATGGGTCAGGGAAAATGTAACATATCCGTGATATTGCATGCGCACCTCTATTATTAGTTATCTATTAGCAGAAAAAAAATCACCTCATGTAGATTATTGCTACTCTTCAAATAAGAATTTTTGTCAACTTTCCCTTTATGGAAATGGCACTTCTATTATTTACATTACCACGCTTGTGAACATGGTTTCAGAAACCAAATTAGCCCCCTAGCACAACATCAAGTAGTGTTACCTTCACTTGCTTCTTATCACAGAATCATCGAATGGCCTGGGTTGGAAGTGACCTTAAAGATTATCTCGTTCCAAACCCACAGAAGTGAGCACGGACACCATTCACTATACAATATGCAAAATGTGCAGACCTTTTTCTATGGACTAAAATCTTTGCTTGCAAAGAGTATTAAGGTTTTTGAATTACTAGTATGCAGTTAATAAGAGATTTAGCAATTGCTCTTTAACTCATGCAGACCATACAACAGATAAAGTCATACATAATGAAGTTAAAGAGAAAGAACTGTTTAGTATGTTTTAAAACTGTGAATTGGTTTAAAAAAAAAAAGAAAAAGGAAAAAAAGGAGAAGAAAATTGTATTCTAAAATAAACAAATCCCTGGACTTCCATGAACAGAACACAAAGAATATTGTTCATTTTATCACTAATAGCAAGGACAGTAACAGCAGTACAGCTCTTTCAGTTTTTAAGCTCAAAATACTAGAATGTTACTATGTTGAGCAGCTATAGAAGAAAGCTCCAGAATACTTAAAAAAAATGTGTTTAATGCCAGAAAAAAGAATTGAACCCACAAATTGAAAGTTTCCTTATGTGTGAGCTAGTCAGAAAGATTTTGGGAGTCTTGAAGTTTTGACTTTTATTCTTGGCAAACAAGTTGAGAGCAAGTAATCTTAAAGACATGTGAAGACTTTATCCTCAGATACTTTATTTTAGAACAGCACAAGAATTCCTAGTATTTATACCTACAGAGGGCCTTATTTAAATAAGGCAAGCCTGCCTGCTCTGCACACTAGATGTAAGACATACGACTGCACTTGAATATCCTGGCACTGACTATGTAAAAGTACTGATGCCAAAGTATGCCTGCAATCTTATCAAGGATCTGATCAATGATGTTACTGAACAGTTTTTAATTCACTTTCAAGGAGGAAAATCCTCACCTTTCAACTAATATTAGGGTCCTTAAATATCTTTCCACAGGTATATTCATAGATCTAAAGGCTGATGAACAAAACTAGAAGAACATCTAGCATGATTATTTTTTCTTATAATGAATGGAAAATTCTCAGAGAGAGCCCTTTCAAATTTGATCTATGATGTGAAGAAAATGGAGACAAACTCAACTCTACAATTCTAAATGGTAAGAAATGAGGAGCAGGAGCATGTGGGTCAGGATTAAACTGACAGCAGGGACAAATGACATTATAGCCTACTACAGGTCACCTGATCAGAAAGACCAAGCAGATGCAACATTCACAATCTCTGACCCTCATGGGGGACTTCAACCACCCCAATACCTGCTGGAGGGACAGCACAGCAGGGCATAAACAATCCAGGATGCACCTGCAATGTGTTGATGGTAATGTCCATCTTCAGTAACAGAGGAGCCAAAGAGGAGACGTCATAGAATCATGGAATAGCTTGGGTTGGAAGGGACCTTAAAGATCAGCTAGTTCCAGCCCCTTGCCATAGGCAGGAACCCTTTCACCTAGACCAGGTTGCTCAGAGGCCCATCCAATCTGTCCTTGGATGCTTCCAGTCACGGAGCATACACAGCTTTCCTGGGCAACCTCAGTTGTGCCTCAACCACCTCAGTGCCTTACCACCTTCACAATACAGATTTTTTTCCTGATATCTAATCTAAATCTACCCTCTTTCAATTTGAACATATTCCACATTGTTGTGTCACTACACGCTCTTGAAAACAGTCTTGCCCCATCTTTCTTAAGTTCCCTTCAGGTACTGGAAGGCTGCAATTCGGTCACCCTGAAGCCTTCTCTTTTCCAGGCTGAACAATCCCAGTCATTCCCAAGGTGCTGTGCCGGTCCTTGTTCTCACCAACAAGGAGGGGCTTGTGGGGAATATGAAGCTTAAGGGCAGCCTCAGCGGCAGTGACCATAAAATGGTGGAGTTCAAGGTCCTTAGGGCAGCGGGAAGGGCTTACAGCAAGCTCACTACCCTGGACTTCAGGAGAGCAGACTTTGGTCTGTTCAGGGATCTGCTTGGAAAAACCATGGAATAAATGCCTAGGGGGAAATGAAGCTCAAGAAAGCTGGTTAATACTGAAGGATCACTAAGAGGAATTTAGGCAAAAACACCAGAAGGCCTAAGTGCATGACCAAGGAGCTCCTGGACAAACTCAAACACAAAAAGGAAGCTTACAGAGGGTGAAAGCAGTGGGGCTGAGTGTACCTTCAGCAAGTTTTCCAATGAAACCAAGCTGTGCAGTGCAGTCAACACAGTGGATGCCATCCAGGGGGACCTTGACAGGCATGAGAGATGAGTCCATGAGAAAAACACAAAGGCCAACAAGGCCAAGTGCAAGGTCCTGCACATTGGTCAGGGCAATTCCAAGCACAAGTACAAGCTGGGCAGAAAATGGATTGAGAGCAGCCCTGAGGAGGGAGTATTGGTGGACAAGACACTCAACATGATCCAGCAGTGTGCACCTGCAGCCCAGAAAGCCAGCTGTGCTCTGGGCTGCATCAAAAGCAGTGTGACCAGCAGGTCAAGGGAGGTGATTCTGCCCCTCTACTCTGCCCTCCTGAGACTCCCACATGGAGTACTGCACACAGCTCTTGGGCCCAAAACACAATAAGGACGTGGACCTGTTGGACTGAGACCAGAGGAAGGTCACAGAAATAATCACAGGATGGTGAAATACTGGACCAGGTTGCCCAGAGAAGCTAGGGATGCCCCATCGCTGAAGGTATGCCACATCCCTTCAAGGCCCAGCTGGATGGGGCTCTGAGCAACCTAGTCTAGGGAAAGGTGTCCCTGTGTAAAGAGCAGCCGCGTCCCTGCTCATCATGGTTGGGTTGAAACTACATAATCTTTAATGATCCTTCCAACGCAAACCATTACAAATAAATCCCCTCAAACTTCCTTTCTTCATTTTTGTTTTTTTAAGCCTAAATCACTGCTTAGCACGTTAGCCTAATCTACTCTTGCCATACATTATTCCTTTCCACTTACTTACTATAATTTAGTTTTGGTTAAGTGCACCACTGGTGTGTGCTCCAGGCCTAAGCTAAGCATAGTCTTAATAAATCTCACAGAAGCAGGCAAGTATTTCACAAACCTCCACATTACAGCAATGCCTTATTCAAGTCAAAGTCCCAGAAAAAGATATTGTATTTGTTGCCACGCATCAGTGCTGCTCTGCATCCCCTCCCAGGCTGGCAGCAGCTCTGCCTCCTGCCAAGCAGAGGATCACAGCTTGTTTACTGAGCTGTGTCTGGAGGAAGCAAAGCGCGTTTCAGTCTCGTCTCCAGCAGCTCTGTCAAGCCAGCTGCCAAGAACATTCTTGAAAGGTTTCGGGAGAAACAAAATCTTGTACTTAGGTGGTAATGGACTGGTCCAGCACCAGCGACCCAAAGATGAGTGAGGTGGCAGGCACTACTTGATCTGAAAGATTAAAACACTTTTGGATAACTTCAAATATACAAAGTCACGAGAAAAGAACTAACTGAACTCTCCAAGTGGAAGTACAGATTAGCAATCAACTTAAAATTGCCACTGAGATTAGGATCTCTATGTTAATACTTGAAGCTAATGAGTACAAATTGGAGATAAATTAAATTCGTATGCTACTTACATTTCCTTATGATGAATGGAAAAGACTTGAAAATTCTGATAGGGTTTTCACATTGTAGATTATAATTTTTTAAACATTTAAATATTTAAACTAATGCTCCATTACTTCCAGAAGATTTCAGACAGATTAAACATGCATGTTGAGCATTTCCATAAAGAAATGCTTTACGTAGTTTTATAGGATTCATGAAACTAATTTAGTAAGTTCTCACTGCCTTTGCAAGGCTTACTAACTACTCTGAAAATAAAGAACATGAAGTTTCAGAGGACATGTAATTCTTCACTTCTTCTAAGATCATTAACCAAAGAAAAATTCCTTAAGCCTTTTTCCTCTTACCCTACTAACGAAAAGACACCAAACGCTAATAAATGACTGGCATTTTTAGATGTACCCAATGGTTATTTCTCTGCCTTTAGAGTCATATCTCAGTTTCTTGGTTAAGTGGGTACATGCTCACACAGTGTGACCACATTATATGTGCTTTTCCATGTGATCAGAGCCTGCCAAGTCTCAAAGCAGATTATTCAAAATATAGCTTCAGTATTTTTCAGAACAATCCCTTCAGTATTAAAGAACTGGGCGGCTGTTGTTATTTCTCACCCAAATTGGGACTGGATTTTAAGTTCTTTAAGCAAAAAAAAAAAAAATGAATTGTAAAATGCTAAGGCAAGAAAATAGAAAATTTGCCTTTCTTGACAGCTATCACAGAAGGAAAAACAGCCTTGGTGTTGTATTAAAAAAATGCTCCATGATTGGTTCTCATCATATTCCACATTTCAGTGTCCATAAATCATGGCTACGTTCAGCAAGTTCACAAAGCAAAAGACATCTGCATCCCTGCTTGGCTGCTATCGTGCCTAAAATGCTGACAGAGCCATGGCAGCACAGCAGTGACCACACACAGACTCCAAAATCTATTAAGGCAAGTTTTAACAACTACTGAATGCTCTTAGAACACTCTCCCAAACCCCCTTTTTTCTTGTTAAATATATGGGTCTTATACTGCAGTTCTTTCAGCACAACAGCAATACCTGCCTAGAATTTTAAATTCTACCTTGAAAATTCTATCTTTCTATAAGAAAAGTCAGGCAAGCAAATACAACAGCAGGGACAGTGTTATCAGATGCTCCTTACTGAGTAAGGGCATATACATACAACATAAGTGTTACTTTAGTACTATTGCCTCTGCTTCTTGCTCCAAAATATTTGATACAAAAATTATACTCATTTGCTATTCCTGTCCTAGCTCCACACAAGTGCATGTGAAAAGACAAGAAGCAAGACTCTGGGTTTGTTAGCATATTAGTGAGCAGAAGAGGAGAATAAATTAGTCTTAAACAACAGACATGTAATAAAATATTATTTACTTTTGCCTCTAAACACCACCCATTTTTTAATTCAGAATTGCTGTGCTGCCTAGTAGCAGCAAAGCAGCCAAATCCTTTACACAGTTTGGAAACACTTAGCCTTAAAAGCCTTACCTTGCTTTGTAGGAATTTACCTGGTTTTGTGCTCTGGTTGGATAACGGCATCTAAACAGGCTGACAAGGAGTTACAGAAAGCATCAGGGGAAGAAAAGCATCTGTCATGGGTTTGGTGTGTAGGAGTAACAGAATTAATTTTATCAGTCTTTTGGGTCTATTCCAAGCTGCAGTAAACACCCACTCCTCCCTCTGCTGAACCATCCCTCTGTACCAACTGGTGACTTCAAATAAAAATGTGTGTCTAAATAAATCATCAATGGCCAGAGACAGCTTTTAAGTATCTCCAAGAACAGAGACCCCACAACCTCCCTGTGTAACCTGTGTCAGTGTTCAGTCACCCTCACAGTCAAAAGCTGTTTCCTGATGTTCAGAAGGAACCCCCTGTGTGCTGGTGTGTGCCCACTGCCCCTGGTCCCTTCACTGGCACTGTTGATAAGAGCCTGGCTCTGCACTCTTTGCCCACTCACTTGAGGTAATTCTACACATTGATGAAATCCCTCTGAGCCGTCTCTTCTCCAGACTGAACAGCCCCAGCTCTCTCAGCCTTTCCTCATCAAAGAGATGCGCCAGTCCCCTTCAGCATCTTAGGGGCCCCTCACTGCACTGTCTCTTGAACTGCGGAGCGCAGAACTGGACACAGCACACCAGGTCTGGCCTCACCAGGGCTAAGTGGAGGAGAAGGACTGCATCCTGCCACCTGCTTGTCTAATGCAGCCCAGGACACCATTCAGTTTCTTTGCCACAAAGGCTCACTGCTGCCTCATGTTTAACTTGGATGTCCACCAGGACCCCGCAGGGCTTTTCTGGCAAGCTGCTTTGCATCCCAGTGGCCCTGGTATGTACTGGTGCCTGGGGCTGTACCTTCCCAGAGGAAGCACTTTGCGCTTCTCTGGCTGAACTTGCTGAGGTTCCCATCACACCATTCTTCCAGCCTGTTGAGGTCACTCTGGATGGCAGCACAACCACCCTGTGTAAAAACTGCTCTAAGTTTTGTAGTCTGTGCAAACTTGCTGAAGGTACATTCTCCTCCCATCACTGAGGTCATGAATGAAGATGTTAAACAGGACTGGACCCATTACTGACCCCTGGGGTACATAGCTAGGTACTGGCCTCCTGCCTAAGTAATCATATTATATAGCAGACTGAGAGGAGTTATCAGTGAAATAATTCTATACATCTCCAGCTTTACTAATATCAACAATTTTATCAGTTACAGAAGAAGATCAATTGCCATATTTTTAAAAAGTTGGCTTAATTAAAAATTCCTGATCTGCCAAATTTTAAAAAAATTATGTGAACCCATGAACCAAAAAAAAAAAACAACTTTAAAATCATTATTTGTGGGAGGCCTGACTCATGCCTTCTAAGAGCTTGAGGTTGATATATATTACCTGCAGTGTTTCCCTAGATGTGTTAATTCCCTTCTCAGACTCACTTACTGAAACTATTCCAGAGGGGTGAATAATTACCACTCCATGGTTATATGATAGCATTAATTTTCCTGAGTAAGAACTTTATTATATGAAGTCTTATAATTCACAATTGGTCCCAAACATCATTAATTCAGTTTCTCAGCCTAGAAACTAAACAGCTTCTGTCTTAGGGCAAGTCTACACCTCTCAGAGGATTGCCATGCAGAGCACACGAGCCAGTTTAGGGCAAACTTGTTTCCCAGAATGAAATCAAAGGCCACATTAGCACAGCACTGCAACTGAACTCACTATGCTGACAAGAGGGTTTAGTGCACAGTTACACCCAACCTAATAAAAGCAGTTATACTGCTGCAATAACCTGGACTGTTTTTTAATCTAACCCTTACCTCTGTTACAAGTACAGGTCAAACTGACCAGACATTAAGCCATAAACATCTGCAACTTGCTCTGTGGTTTAGTCCAGTACAGTTGCCTGTACTGCTGCAAAGTACCACAGTTGTGTAATTGGCAGGAGCCTACCTCAGCCACTTCACCCAGAGCCACTGATGAGTCAAATATACTGGGGAGCATTTTAAGAGTTTTCAATAAAATCCATAATCTTCTGCATCTGGACTGGCTGAGATTCTGGGAGCCTTGTCTAGCTATTGAAAAAATTAATTACAGTTTACTAGAGGTATTTAAGTGAAATTGTGTGCTAACAGCAAGGCTTTCTCAAAGGTGAGGGGGCAAAATTCCTAATATGCTGCACACAGAGATTCAAGTAATTTATTTTCCTCAATCTCAGAACAAAATACTAGAAACAATTTTAATTCTTATGCCAAGTCACGACTTTATAGTTCTGGTTTCTGCAGTTCTTGACAGCTAGCACCTGGATTAGGGGAAGAGAGAACTACTCATCTCTTACAGACAATACTGAAGCCTTCCAATGCAGTAATAAGCTTCCCAAGACTTTTTCTTCCTATCGCGTATGTGTGCGCGTCTACATATGAGAAAATGTGTGGCTTAAAGAGTATTTACAGACTTTGACATTGCCAAAAAAGCTCCAGGCCACCTATGGTCTGCTTTGTTCTCCCAAGACATTTTACACAGCATATTCCATCTCTCATTCATCACGATACCCTGGGAAAACAGAACTAGCAAAACTTTTTTTTATCAATAAATGCTACTAGTTTTCTGAGGGTTTTTTTCTTACAAAGGTAATTTGATCTCATAAATCCCTGCTACTTAAAACTAATGACAGAAGCAAAAGCTAAGGATAAAAATAGATTAGCAAGCTCATGTGCACTGCTGTGGCCGTATTCCTAGGCCTATGTTGTATTTTCTATACTAAATGCTGCCCAGGGTGCCTCATTAATATGGCCTAGCTGTACTGTTGAAAACCAACACCTGTCCCATGGTATCGTTACATTAACTAAACTCTAAAGTACCTATCTGGGATGAAAAACTAATAGTGTAGTCCAAAAAAAAAGTTTACAGACTTTGGGCTCCAGGAACTTTGGAAGCACTGTCTTGTGTATCGCAGAACTGCACAAAGCCAACACCTCAATTTGTGGTTGAAAATAACCACTGAAGAATGATATACAGTGGGTGGCAAAAACAGTCTCAATTGTAAAGTAACCAAGCAAATAATAAGCTGTGTCCATAGGGGATAAAAATGCTGTAATTTCCAAAATGCACACTGCTATAAATAAGTTAGAGGTTATTTTCTGCAGCACACAGACCAAGTTTGCAATCACAGAGCTATTCTTCGTGCCTGTTTTTAAAAAAGCAAGCTGAAATTGTTCGACAGCAGACAGAGTGGCACCGCGTGCATTGTTTGGGCTCGGAGCAATGGTGAATTGCACTATATGGAAGCTTTGTAGAAAAGGCAGCTCCTGCCACCTCCTTGAAGTTAGTCCTCTTCAATATAAATAATAAGGCTTCCTTTTTAAGTTGCAAAGTTGGTATGTGGGAACAGGACAACATCATCAGTCCTGCTTACCATTTCTCCCTGGTATTTGGGCATAGTTGGAGACCAAAGGCTGACCAGAGTGCCAAAACCCAAGTTTGCTGATGACTAGTGAAAACCACCTTGGTCCACAGAGAATTTCAACATGACATTCTCATAATTTTAATCACAGAAAGAGACTGGTTTTCACAATGTGGAGACCGGCTGTCTGGTTATGTTTTCCACAAAAGATACAAACTGGAAAAGATTCAGGAAAGTGTGTGTGCACTATTCATTTTATACTTCAGCAAATGTGAACAGGTCATAATTATTTAACAATTCAAAAATTATAACATAGTTTAAGTTCGTCTTTCAAAATGCAGAGGAATTTTGCCCTCCCATAAGAAGATGCTTACCTGATAGGTAGGAGAAACATGGAAGAAGGAGCAGAAAAGTACAAAAACTACTTTGATTTCAGATAGCCAATTAGTGTTACAAATATCAGCAACATGGCACTGATAGATCTAAACCATTTGACCTTATAGGCATAAAGGAAATCTCTGTCACAGAGACTTCCAAATTCTCCCAAGTTGCTTACTTATGTCACTATTTTTTTTAATAGGCAAGAAACACTTTCTAAACAAATGAAAAAACAAAACACAAAAAAAAAACCTCAGCTGGTGACAAAAGAATAAAGATAACTTTGTGGGAAAGACCAGGTAAGTGGTCATGTTGACTAAATAAGATTATAATACCATATATTTTAATAAGTTTTGTAATTTCTGTTTTAATTTATGCATAAATGAGCAAAAATTATTTTGAAAACTTTCCAAAAATGTTATCAGAAGGAACATATCATATAGTGCTGCAGTGCAGCAACCTCTAAAACACGGTAGTTGCGTAAAAACACACAACAGAACTGTAAATTCTAACAGTTCAGTAATAAAGTCTTGGTATAAAGCTGAGCAATAATTTTCAAGCTGAAAAAATACTAACTAATTTGCAAAATGCAGAATAGATACAACAATACAAAAGTGTAATTGGTTAGAAATGTAACTACATTATATTTATATTGGAAAAATATTAACAGTCAGTATTGAAAAAAAAGAATACTGAGAATGAGCCTGGGTCAATGAAGCACATGAATTATGCAATGGCAGCAGAAGAGAAAGGAAAGGGAAAGGGAAAGGGAAAGGGAAAGGAAAAGGGAAAGGGAAAGGAAAAGGGAAAGGAAAAGGAAAAGGAAAAGGAAAAGGAAAAGGAAAAGGAAAAGGAATGCATTTCCTGCAAGAGACAGGACAAAATTTTCACAGTAGCTGTGAGGGAGTGCAGCTTGGAGTCATGTGAGCGTCTCTAGGCTGTTATTCTACACTACCACACATCACTGCCAGGGGTGGAAATAAGGGATTCTTGCTTCCAGGAAGAAGGGCATGGCTTGGTCAAGAAAAATCATAGCAGGAGGGGGAAACCCTGTCATCGAGGTCCTGAGTGAGTATCTGTGCATGTAAATCACCCTTTTTTTGTACACTTTTGTTATTAATATTGCTGCTGTTACTGTTGGTTTTCTAATCTCATTGCTATTTCCAGTAAATTGTTCTCATCTCAAGCCATAATTTTCACCTTTTTCTCAACTCTATTGCCAGAGCAGGATGTGGAAAGGGAGAAAAGAGGGGGGAGCAAGCAAGAGGCATCTGATTTGGGAGAGTCTTGGGGCAAGGGAGCACTAAATTGGGGAGTGCAATTCCTAAACCATGGTAGAGCGCTTACACATTCTCTCAATCTTCTTGTAGGAGTTTTTTTACAGTGTGAATACTAATAGACAAACCTATAAGAAAAAGACTGATTTGTTGGGAATGAAAACTACAGCAGAAGGGAAGCAGGAAAAGGAAGAAACCACTGATTTAATGCCAATGAGCTAACAGCAATAATTTGAACACCTAACTAGAATAAGATAATTCTGTCAGAACTGTGTTCATTCCCCTCACATCCCAAAATTGGGAGTTAAAACAAAAACGTTTCTCAGTGGACCTGCTTTTCTAAAGAAGAATTCACAGAAACCAAAAGCAGTTTTCCACACCAATTCAGCATCCTGTGCTTTTATCAGTAACTTCAACACACATAAATAATTTTTAAGAAATCACTGAGTTTCTATTGGTTGCAAGTCTCTTTCATATGACCTGTTCTTTCTGCATCTGTGTAAGTTTGAAAATGGTACTTGCAAAAGCATCATTTATTGTATCAATTGTACTGCTGGTTAGCAATTTCCTTCTTTCCTGTTGAGAATTACATATTACAGATAAGTGCTATTTTGCTGGCAACAGACAGCAATAAGGAAGTAGACCACTGTAAAAACAAACATGTAGAACTAAGCCCAGCATTACTGTAGCAAGATATGTTTTCTTTATATATTATATTAATTGCCTTTTTTTAAACAGTAATAGTTTCATCAACATTCAAAACTTGAAAGCCAAAGGATGTGCCAGGTTGGCAGACCAGCACCACTCCAGTCAGCAACAGTACAGGACAGGGAATAAATATATACTAAGGAGCAAACGTGGTTAAACATGAATTTGATGCCTGAGATAGCCCTGGCAGAGAAGGAGCAAAGGCCTTGGGAATGGGAGCTGAATGCTGAGTCTCTCAATCAGTACAGCCTTCCGCCAGTTGTTTGGTCATTACATATTCTAAAGGAAAGAGTTAGAAAGTTGTTTCCAACATCTCTTTCTAAACCTTTTCACAGTAATATTGCACCACTGCATACAAAACAGTCAGGGCAAGGAGGGTTCAGCAAGCAAGGACTGAACCAGACACTGACATGTCCCCTTGTACAAGGGTCTCTGCCGCAGCGAGAGCAGGGTGCTTTGTGTGAGGCAGCTCATTCTGGCTGAGATGCACTCGTTCAAAAAGCACGTTCACGTGGCATCAAAACAGAGTAGGGAACGCCAAACTTAGCCTCCAGCTTAACACATGGTGACTCTGCTTAATACACAAACTGGAACTAAACCAACCAGTGTCTTACTGAAATCCTTTCCCATGAACAGCATCTCTCTTCACGCACCTCTTTTTCTTCTTTTAGAAAATTGATTTTTTTTTAAATTTTACAAGATCTTTTAAACAGTTTCTTCTATTACTTTTAACATAAATTTAAGACTGTCTTAATAAAATGAATGTGCTAGAAAACAACCAGCCTTATTCACATTACCTAGTCTAAGAAACCAGATTAGTTTAAATTGGATTCCATCCTGACCTTATCTATAAAATATTTTAAAAATAGAACAAAAAGAGAAGAATTTAAAATGTTTTCCAAATAAAATTCATCCTGGCAGACATTCAAACAAAGGAAATATTTTGATACAATTCGCAGAAACAGCATTAGGTAATATTTTATGGTGCTCATTAAGCTGTCATGTTCTAAATCACAACCGGCATCAAATGATTTCTTCCCTTCTCTGCTATTTAAGTTTGGCAAATATGCACTGTATAAAAGGTGTCAAGTAAAATTGCCACAGGATATACTGGAAATCCCTGCACCAGCTGCATACTCAAGCATAAAGGAAGTGTCTTTCTGATCCTACAGCCTGATAATACTGGAGTTGCTGGAGGGTTACAGCAGTCTTTGAAAATAAAGCTTCATTACGCTGGCATAGAGAGGTGCAGTTTAATCCTCTTTGGAAGCTGGTCCTGCAATCCTACATTTTAGAAAATTGCTGAAAGCCATTGTACTTTTGATGGGAATTGGTCATTAACAGTACAGGTGCAGACCATGCAAGAGACAGTGTCAGCACAATCCCTTCCCATATTTTCTGCTTCTCAGGAATTCCATCTGATAATGACAGAAGCAGGTTTTAACAGCACCTTTTTGCCAAGGATTAAGTAGTTGCTTATTTGGAGATGTAAGACAGACACTTTCTTCTTCAGGACTTCAATTCCTCTGCATGTTAAAAGAGAGAAAAAATATACTTTTCTTCCATTCCTGAAAAGGAATCTTACTTTACTACAGACCCCTTCTCATTTGTATAAACTTTGGATATTTAACAGAACTGCTGTGCTGTTGGTATAAAATGCAAATTTAATAAAGCATTTAAGCCAGATTGCATCAAGAAATGTGTTTACTAATTGTAGTATATATTTAATAAGTACAGCATATATTATGTGAGATTTTGAAATCATAAGGATACTAAATACTCCTGACACGGTAAATAAACCTCAAATAACAAAATTATACTGCTATTTATAATGAAATACATCCTTGCCTGACCCCAGTGAGATTTTACCAACAATATATTTGATCTATAACTAAGCCAATGCATTCTTCCAATCTTAATACCATCAATGCTGATAACAAAATGTATTGTCTGCAATTCTATGAAACAGGTGTCCAAAAAAAAAGGAAAGCAATCAATGAAAACCAATGAAAAATAGCTAGAAGGATTTTCAAATGTTTATTCAATTTAAACTTTGCATTACTGTTCTAAGGTTTCTTTTCGTAAAAGTTTGTGGTGTTTTGTTAGGGGTTTTGGTTTGGGTGTTTTGGGTTTTTTTAAAGCTGAAATTTCTTTTAGTAGAACTGAGGGGAAAAATTTATGTAGCTACTCCAAATTTTCCAAGTGAGGGACACCTTTTCTTTCCAGTTGCTTTTTTACCCAAGACACTCTTTAGGGTGAAAATCTTTCTTATGGCCACATGGTGGTAGCACTACAGGGTCTTTCACCTGGACACTCAAAGAAATCACAACTGTTAGGAACAGGATTGAGCAGTTCAAGAGAACAAGTTTTACACTCAAGAACCTTTTGTTTCTTTTCAAGTAAACTGTAGCATCAGTTTACTTCAAGTATGCTTCAAAGAGCATAGGACATCATGTAAGAAAAACTGTATTATAATATGATGAAAATAGTTGAGTTCTGGTGAGAAGAAAGCCAAATGACCAAGGAAATATCAAAACACATGTCCTCAAGAGATACCTCTTTACATAAATGGCAAAAGATTGCTTGCTGCTGCAATTTTTTTGTAAATTCGGGTTAATTTTAGAAATTCGAATTCCAGAAACACAATGAAATGGAAAAAGTTGGCATGAATTATTTAAATTATTTGCTTTCTTATTTAATTATTTTTATTTAGAGGATTCACGTACATCTCAAATGAATGCTTTAAGTCCTTTAAATATAGAGTCACAACACTACTATATCCACTACCACTATATCCTCAATGTTGTAAATGCTGTCTCTACTATTTTGGGAACTAGCGCCTTTAGTACCAAATTTAACTTCATTAAAAATACGCGGGCTATTAAATTCCATCTCTCCATTCCCATTCAAAAGCAGTGAGAAGGAAGTACAAATAAGTTTTATAGGGATCTGCTTGTTTTTATCAGTATAAAAGACAGCGAAAATATAACTGGCCAAGATCTTCTCAGCCCCAGGCTTATGCTCCCAGCATTCAGTGGACTCTAAAGCACCTGCTCCAACGCCAATTTTCCTGGGCCTCATCTTCCCCTGTACCTCTGCAACATGCACCACAAGGAAAGGTGTAAGTTATTGAGGGTGAGATGAGAGCAAAGAAGGAGTGGACAGATGCTTGTTTGCCCGTGAGGTTTTAAGGAAGACATCTTTCATTCCTTTCCCCCAGTTTGTCTTGCCATCTCAGTAGTCCAGACCACCATGACAAAATATTAACACCACACAAGGAAACAGCGAGTGATGGGTTCAGCATTCACCAGGTGAGTGAATCGCAGTGAGGGATTTGAAGGTAAACACAAAGTTAAAGCTGCCCCCTCCCCAAACCTGGGAAGAACTGTGCAAGCAAACATGGGTCTAGGCAAAGAGGCTGCAGTGGAAGCAAGAAAGGGACATGAGAGCATGGAGCCTTGCTATGAATCATGCAAGGAGGCAGTTCAGAGCCATGAGCCAAAATTGGAGAGAAGACCAACAGAGACTCATGGTAGGTGTCTGCTGTGGGCAGTGTGATCAGGAAGAAAGAGCGGATGAAGCTTCATTCAAACAACCAGAAGCCACCTCAGGATTGCAGGCCTTGATTGTCACAGGGCACTTCAAATGTCCTGATGCGTGCTCAAGCAGGAACAAACATGGAGGGGAGCAAGCAATCAGGGTGAGTGCTCTGGTGACATTTTCTCACCAGAGCTGCCAGACAACTCAAGTAGGACAAGTTTTCTGCTGGACGTGTTACACACAGGCACATAAGAACTGCTTAGGAATGTGATAGCTGATGTCTGTCTCAGCTGCAGAAACCACCAATGAGAGCTTCCATGCTGAAGAAGAGTGAGAAAGGAAAGTGGCAGAAGACAGATCTAGGCTTCAGGACAGTAGACTTTGGGTTATTCAGGGTGGAGAAGCTGTCCTGACAGGAAAAAGTACCCAGAAGACATCAAAGATCTGTAAGGACAAACTCCTCAATGCTTCACGAGGGTCTTTCCCAATGTGGAGAATGAGCAGGCCTGGCAGAAGGCTGGTGCAGCTGAACAGGGAGTTTTGGTCTGAACTCAACCACAAAACCAAACGAATGGTCAGAGACTGAGGCTAATATAGAAACACTCCTCAGGCATGCAAGAATGGGATTGGGAAAGGCAAAGCTAATCTCAGTTTGAAATTAGCAAGTGATACAAACAGCAACAAGGGGTTTATCACTACAGTAGCAGCAACAGACAAAGAAAATCTCTGCCTGCTGCCGGATGGGATGGGCATAAAGAATTCAGTTCAACCTGGGACATCAAATGCATTTGCTCTGAAAGTCACAGATCTGTCAAAAAAAGCAGCTGAGTATAAAAATGCTCTGATAAAATATTATCGTGGACTTGCACACAAACGTGTGATTATTTCTGTTAAATCTCTTTTTGTTACATCAACTATTGCAGAACTGATTATCACAGGAATCATAGTTAATGTTTCAAAACCAGTGCTGTTGCAGATTAACAAAGATGCTCCTCCTCTCTTAGGGGAAATAGAGGGAAAAGAGATGGACTAAAATATTCTGATGTTATGAATTTTTCAAATAGATGGTGTTTTGCCTATGTATTGAAAAGTAAGTATTAAAGCAACCTGGAGACAAATGAAATAGACAAGAGATCTTTGAATAATACATAATTATAAGGTGCCAAAGACAGTTTAGAAAGCTTATAAATGTTATTTTCACTAGACTTTATTGCTTTTTATCTTTTAGCTCGCTAATTATAGTATTCCCCAGTCCAGCTGTTCTAGTTCCACCACAGTTGCTCTACTTCAGGACAGAGCGAAACTTGACATCGAAATGTATATAAAATCACCTGCTACAATATGGAATATTTGACCACATTAGCGCTGATCATCTGCTATGAAAAGTGTTATCACAAATAACATGTAAACTCCCCAGTATATCCCCTCGTGCATCTATGCTTAGCAGAGATAGCTACTGCCTAAGGAGACTACTTAACATGGGATTGAAGTTCCACATCCACAAAACTCCCAAGTATTTTAATAAACGGTTCTTGACAACTATTTCCCTTTTTTTCAGTGACTAAACACCCAGTAACTTCCTTTGTTCATCATAAGTTGGAATAATATAGATAGCAATAATGCAAATGTGTAAAGGAATCTGAATTCCAGACAATGATGAGCTATCCAGATCTGTTTATGACTGGATTTTTATTCTGCACAATATGTTAACTTCCATAGTTTAAACCCCAGAATTCATACAAACTATCCAAGGTCAGTCCAGAAGATGTTTAAGTCCCTTTAGCTAAACATTTCAGGATGTCATTCACAGATGTCAATCACCTACCGTAAGTTTATTACTTACTTTCCATCAACTTCTGGTCTTTTGCACACACAGTGAAACTTGCCACCAAAATCTATGTAAAGATCATCTTCTACAACATGGAATATTTGACCAATGGCAATTTTATCTTTGGCAGGCCCCATCTGAATTAAAGGAGAGCGTCTCAACATGGATGCAAAGGATTCTGATTTCTCTGAAGGAACCTACAGATGAGTAACAAAACAGAAAAAAATGTTTCACAAAACATGCTGTCTGAAGGATTTAAATTAAACTTTCAACATACAAAAAGGCGTCATTCACTGAATAGCAAGTAAAGATTTCACATGTTCATCACATTTTTAGCAAGACTTCTAAGGAAGCATCTGGTACCTTTCTCCAACTCCAGACATTTAACACATTAAAGGTAAAGTTTTCATTTATTCAGTCAAAGAAAAGTATAACAGTGTGCATCTCCTGAAAATATCTGCCAGTTATACTATTGGTTAGGTAAGTTAATTTAAAAATGCATTCCAAATGTAGGAGATATTCCCAAAAAGAACACTGCTCATCTCCTTGTTATCTCCTCAGTGAAAACCAAACCTGAATTAGCAACCTTGTAGCTATTCATGCAAGTATTTAATAATGAATAATATTTAAGTCTTTATTCTAAAGAACAAAACCAATTTTCAAAGGCAGCAGAAGCAGAAAGTATGCACAGGATGGATCTAACATTAAAAAAAAATTTGAACCATCACTTCTCTCATTTTTCACTCTACAAAATCAAAGTAACGAAATGAACAAAATGCCAGTTTTTTCTCATAGAGTTTTGGGAAAATGCAAGAACATAAACCTTCCTGCTGTGCTTCATGGAGTGAAAGATCTCTGTTCTGTAACCCGAGAAAACTTACCATCACAGGCTTAATATCATATCCTGGGTGAAAATATCCAGTTATATTCAAGTGAGTCTCAATCTCCCACATGTCATCTCTGATATCCTGAGTATGACCACTTTTTAAAATGGTCATCTTTGAAATGCAATTAGTAAGAAAGCCTACTTGCTCAGAACAATTGAAAAGGGAGAAGCATTTTGGGAGCAACACATATCCAAAAGTGAATCTAGGGAAATAATTTTATAGATGGCTAAATAGATTTAAAAATTAGAACCTATTAATTTTCTCCACATTTAGTATAATTCATTGATAATAATTATTTTGTGCAAGATTTCAAACTGTTTTGGAATCAGCAGAAGAATTAAACTGAATAATCAAGCAATTAAAGGTTCAGAGCTCTGCTGGATTCAACAACACACTTTCCCATTGCTTCAAGTGGATGCTGAAATTCCATCTACATTTTATATGAATAGAGAATAATACCATCATTTTCCACTTGTACTTTTGGAAACTTTTATTCTCAGAGAAGTCAAAACAAGAGACAGTTTTGAATTCCAGCTCTGCTGGAAGACATAAACAGCACAGATTGTTCTGACAGGACAAAGCCTCGGGAATTACAAGCTAGATATCTGACACCTGGTACATTTGCTGCTTCAGAAACAGGAACTGTTAAATGCAGCATCCCAAGGACAAGGGCTGAAAAATGTGCTACATGTGCATACGTGCACGCAAACCACAAAAAGAAAGCATCGGGCCACGGTAAACCACAAACGGAGCAGTAGGATCTTACATGGGAAAGCTACTATCATATAGGGTTCCAAACACAGCATTGTTTGAATTTCACTATGCATTCTAAATTCAAATACATGAAAATTAATTACACAGGATGAATTTGTAAGCGCACCAAGAAAAAGGTGCAAAATGCTGGAAATAGTAGGAGGACGTATTCAAATGAGATGATCCACATCACCAAATGAACTGCCTTTTCTTGCATGTAGATCATTTGAACACAGCCTGAGCTAGCAGAGAGGATCAAGAGAACTTCTAAGTTTGGTGTGAAGGAGATTTTCCTGTATTATTTGCATAGATGCCATTAGCAATGACATCTGAACACACTGAGCAACACTGACATTTTTTGCTAAGCAATCGATACAATTCACAGTAAGTGAGCAATTACATTCACTAAATGGCATTCACCTCATCCATGCTGCCCTCATACAATGGCACACTCAGTAGGGCTCTCTACACTAAAAAAATCTCACAGCACTTCATGAAGATGAATACACTAATATCTTATGGATTTCCTGTTTTCATCACCTAAAAATGGTCTATTCTATTTAATAACATCTCTCTTCTTTTTTTCCCCAGCAAGAAAAAATACAGGTGTAAAATTCTCCCATGTGCAAATTTGCCTGTGAAATAATCTCTGTACACAACAGACAAATGCTATCTTTACACAGTGACAGATATGCTCATTGCTTACTAGAAACAAATTGAAGTAAAATACAGATGATAATGTACAGAGAAATTTTTTGCCATTCTTCATTGTGGACAGTTTTCCAAGAAGCTACCGGGAATCTGTTAGAATTCTATCACAGGCCTACAAGTCTGCAGCGTTCTCTATTCTGCATCCTGGAGAGGAACTTCTCAGGAGCACAAATAGCTGATTTATGTATAAAATCCTCAAGAGATGCCATTAGTTACTGCCATCAAGGACTCTTTTGTGGACATTCTAGAAATACAGTGAGATAAAATGCAGTATTTTTGTCCCATTTTCTGCATAACCTACAGCAGATATCATTAAAGAGTAATTTATCTCAAGCATTTGAAGAGATTTAATGGCATTTTGAGTGCTTTCCCCTACAACTTCTAAATCTCCTTAACTGGATTCTCCACAGTAGCATTACAGAAAAACAGTAAAACTGTACAGTAACAGGGCAACACACTTTATTAAGCACTCTACTTTTCTGATTGCCAAGGAGTGTTGGCCAAGCAGCTCTGATAGATGATGCACTGATAACATGTCAAGACACAAAAAACTGGAGATTATTACAAAATTCAAAAGCACAAATGGTACATTCTTTTCAAGTACCTGAAGTATAAAGGCTTTTTTTTTACCCTCCTCCTTCTTAAATGCTAAGTCTGTTTAATTTTCCTTCTAATTTCTGAATTTTAAAGTTATTTTTGTACATATTTGGATACCAATCACTTTCAGTGCGCTTAGTTCAATGAAAAAGCAGCAGCTCTTTCAGCACAGAACTCTCCAAGATGATACATATTAACCACAGAGTGGTAAAAGTCATAGACTTAAACCCCTGTAGGATCCAAACAAAAGAAGTAACTCCAATGGAGGAATGCAACATACTATTTGTGGAGCACAGCCTATGACTGTACAAGCAGGGTGGCCCTATCCCACCCACTGAGCAAAATATCTGAAAACCCAGGCTACGTGCTTTATGTCTGCTTGCAAAGGCAAGTAGAATGCACACTGGAATGTGAGAGATATGGATGAGAAGAGATGGGAGATTGATAATCTGATTGCTACAATTAAGGGGTGAATGACATATTAACACCAAGCAGCATGCAAAGAACACAACCTTCTGTAACTATCAAACTGGTTTTCCTCAGCACTGTCATCTGTAGCTAGACAGACCTTTCTGTCTAAAGTTAATTACACAAAACAACAAAATGGAAAAACCAACTTGCAGTAATAAGTTAGTGTGAATCCTCAATAGGCCCCAACAGCTTGGATATCCAAAATGGAATTGGAAAAGGCCTTGAGCAACCTCAACTAAGTTTATCCTGCTTGAAACAAGGGGTTTGAACAGATCCTGAGATCACTTTCAACATGTACTGTTTTACTTGGGAAAGGTGACTGGAGCCTGCTATAAAGAATATTAAAATAAAACCCAATATATTAAGCTACCCACTGAACAAGCACATATTGATAAGGCACTTATTTCAACAAGAAACCTAAAAAATTCTACTATCTACTAGCCCAGCAAACCTTATTTTTCCATACCTTATAACTATTGGAAGTGTTCACTGTTGCTTAGATATAAACCTAAATCCCAGGATTTTTTTAAGTGTTGAAGGCATTACTAGGGTAACAGGTCATAGAGATTCATGCAGTTTATTTACCACATTTCTCTCTTACTACTTTTTACTTGAATGCAACAAGCTGTACTTAAGTCAGAACTCCATTACGAAGGAAAATATCACCTTAAAGACTGTAGGGACCAACTCAGACACTTTACTGCAACATCTGACATCCAACAGTTAATGGCCTTCCATCCAGAAGCAGCTCAAGAAAGCATTGCTAACTTGAGAACTCTCCTGAATTTATCAAAGAATAAGCATCAAGCTTAGTTTTCACCAACACAGTTTCCTTGACTCTGAGGTTATCCCAAGAAACAGCACTGAGGAGCTATTTCACAACACTCATGAGGAGCAGCAAGTGGACTGACATGACTACAGTGACTGAAATTTCAACAAGTAAGCATACAAGGAATTACATCTCAAAGTGTCTTCTCTAGGTGCTGCCTTCTTTTTATACATTAAGCTATTTGTTCTAATGCTGATGAGTCATTTTTGAGAAGGTCCACGTATCTTATTCTCCTCTCAGAATATAACCACTCAAACTTCAGGCATCATGCCTTTAACTCATCTCAGGGATGAACAGCTCTCAGTCTCCCCTTGACCAAATAAGTTCATGTAACTTCTCTACCTTCAACTTTGAACATGCTCACAACTTTGTGCCTAGCAGTAATCAGTGATTCTTTGGGCTTTCCCAAAAAAAAACTCTGCTTCCTGTATTAGTAGGAAAGAAAAGTTATGGGGAAAATATTTTTAAAGTATAAGAGCTGACATAATATTTAGTACTTACTTAAAAAATACAGCCTTTAGTACGTGATTAAGCTACATTTCTTAAAAACCAACTAAGCTTTGAATATTTAGGCTCATTCTACTGCACAGCCATTATCTACCAAGACAGCATTCCCACTAAACCTGCACAGCCCTCCACACCTCGAGTAGTCACAGACATTTTATCTCCTTGTCTAAACTAATTGTGCACTGGGCAAAATATCCTACCGCCCACCTTGGGTCTCTACCACCTGTATTTCTACCCAACGGACAAGGTGACACATAATTGGTTTTCTTTCCTTCCTTCAAATTTTTTAAACCCTGTCCCACAGTTTACATACATCCCGAAATGCAGAAAACACCATCAGTATCCACCTCAGTATGCAGCACTAACTACAGATTTATACAACCTACTCCTTGGGAGAAGATTTGTGCCTACCATTATTTCTTCAAACAACACAAACTATAGTTCTGCAGGCCAGGGGTTCACTTACTTGTTTATTATCAACAGATATAACAATAAAGATGAACAAAATCTGATAAATACTTGCACTTGCAATATACATTACATGACTTGCTTGTATTCTGCAGTACATGGAAGAACAGAGAGGCTGTGGATGCCCCATTCCTGGAAGTGCTTAAGGCCAGGTTGGATGGGGCTCTGAGAAACCTGGTCTGGTGCAAGGTGTCCTTACCCATGGAAGGAAGGTTGAAACTAGATGATCCTTAAGGTTCCTTCCAACTCAGGTCATCCTATGATTCTATGAAATCAGAAGTCTAAGATGAAATATAACTCAGGAGCATCTTTTGGACTTGAATGTGAACAGTAATGTAAAGACAGGAACCATCTCTTCTCCATCTCTATTCTAGTATTTGACAACCACTGAAAAAAGTACTAAATTACTTGTTATTCTCTTATTTGCCAATGGCATCTTGTGCAGTACTAAGGAAGACAATCTGCCAATTGCTCATTAATATATGCCACTCACAGGCATAGACAGCACGTACAATAGACACCAGCATGACACCATTGATTCAAAAATGTATAAGGCTATTTTAGAATATTTTGAAGCCCAATGCTTAATTCTGCAATATGTACCAAGGAAAACTTTAAAATACTATTATTTAAAAACTCCAAATGTTTATGGATAAAACAGACAGGTGAAACTATGAACGAGTAGAAAATAGGAAGATCAGATTAGGCACAGCAGTATAAGAATAAACAAGGACACAGAATTTACCTAGCATACACATAACTAAATATAAAAGCCACAAAATTCACCTACTAATGCTCATAAATAACAGCACATCATCCCACTTACAGCACAGGCACAATTATAACCAAAGACAGCATGAACACAGAGTCTATTCTTTAAAGTCCACTGTCTGTTTTACATTTATCCTCCCAAGAATACAGCTCTGTTTCCTCCCCAGTGAGTGGCCTGAGGTTTTGTTCCCTTAAAAGAAAAATCAAAAAACTGAAGTTTATGCTGTTTCCCCACAGATTCAATTTACAACCCAGAGTGGGAAACCACAAAGGCAGGGAAGACCTCTTCAGTTTCCTTTAAATAAGAGACTTTTCCACTTTATTCTGTACAAAAAGATTAAAATGAAGAACTGATTTAAACTTCTTGTTAACAAAAGGTTTTGAAGACTAAATACTGAACAAAGCTTAAACAAAAGCAACATTGGTGTTATTTAATAAAACTACTGAAGGGAAATTGTCCAAACAGAAAGCATCAAACAAGGATTTGTGATTCAAAGCAATAATTAAGGGAAAAATCTAAGATTAATGACTGCACAGTCACGAAGAAAAGCTTTGAAAGCAGTCAAAGAGAAAACTGGAAGCTTCCCTGCTAGATATTTACTAGATATACGGATATATATAGATATATATACAAGATATTTATAAAAAGCTTCATATTTATCACTTCCTATGCAACAGTTCTTACAAGGCCACACCAGCTAGCATGTTCTGAATTCTATAAGGGAATTATTTTAGTTATAAGGATTCTAGTCTAATATTAATTATTTAATATCTACAGGCCAGTAAAAGAAATAACAGTGTAACTAAGAGTTACAGCAGACATCATATTCCTTCATTTCTTCTCAGTCTGAGTAATGACTTAAATTGCACCATCTATGGTAGAAAACTCCTAATTCTATAGTTTTCAAATAAACACAGATAGTATTTGTACTCAACTTTTTAAAGTTGTGTTTTGAAAAAAAGTAGGAAAGGGGAGAAGAAAACAGAACCACTTTTTAATACAAAGTGGTACTACAAAAATTATATTCAAGAAGAACACAGTAAGCACCAGATTTTCCTTCAAAACTGTAGCATTTGGAGGGAAAAAATCTTTCAGATTTTATGACTGGAAAAAGCAAGGGAAACAGCTCTGTTTTGCCTACAAAAGGATGAGGTAAATTGACTGCTATGTATTCATTCTTTATTAAATTTTTATTAACTTTCAAAAACTCTGCATACTTCAGGATTTAATTGTCCAGAGTTATTTCTTCTAATTTTAAAACTGCTAGTACCCCTAAAGAATGACCAGAAAGCAAAGCAAACTTCTGCTGTTTCAATCAAAAGAGGAACATCTATACACTCTCCTCAGCACAGTGAAGAAACATGGTTTTATTTTAAAATGCAAACGACACAAAAGTTGTCAGCTAAAAAGGTTGGAAGAAGCTGAAATGAGGCACTGATGAGAAGCAGTAATTAAGTGTTTTGGCCATCCATCACTTCAGCTTCCTTCCAGATATTAAAATTTTTGGTGGATTTTAGATTTTATTGTCAAAGCCTAACAGCATTTTGTAAAAAATCCCTCATGAAAGCCCTTGTTTTTGTTAATACTTCAGGATTAGGCTTTAAGGAGCACAAAACTCCACTCTCACTGCTAACTTGAAGGTAGAATCTCGTAGCGCCAGCTGCATACTTGTGCTGGAAGTCTCAAAGTCCCAGCATACCTGTGAGCATACTGAATGAACTCTCTGGAGGAGAGCACCCTCTCCCCTGTGGAGTATCTCAGACAGCATTATCTACTCCATAAGCCTTCTTTACAGCTTGGACAGAACCATCTGCCAGTATTTTAAATCTTAGTTGTAAACCAGTGAACTCAGAGCTGCTCTTGCCACTCCATTTGAAATCAGCTAAGCTATAAGCACTGGAATATGAAGAATATCCTACTTACTTATCAATTTAGACCTAAATAAACTACACTAACACTAATAAAAAGCCTCTAGGAAATCTCATTTAGATAGTTACATTAATTGGATATCCAACTGCCCTCAAAAGGCTGAAAACACCAAAGGTAACACTGGAATAGAAACTTGGATGGATGTTGCTGTCTTACACATATTACGATTGATATTTTTTTCACAGAATGGTTTGGGCTGGAAGGGACCTTAAAGGCCACCTAGTCCTAATGCCCTCTGCCAGGGGCAGGGACATCTGCCACTGGACTCAGTTGCTCAGAGCCCCATCCAACCTGGCCTTGAACACTTCCAGGGAAGGGCATCCACAGCTTCCTATTCCAATGCCTCACCACCCCCACCATTCTTCCTTTGGTCCAACCTAGATCGACCCTCCTCCAGTTTAAAACCACTGCCCCCATCATTACAGGCCCTACTAATAGACTGAGAGAGACTTTTTACTTTTTGTTAAAAGTACACAGAAAGGTCTTCCCAGAGCTTTCCCTTCTCCAGGCTGGACAACCTCAACACTCTCAGCCTGTCTTCTTCACAGCAGCAGTGCTCCAGCCCTGCAATCATTTTTGTGGCCTCCTCTGGACTTTTTATATCTTTCATATACTGGGGACCCCATGACTGGATGGAGTACTCCACATGGGGTCTCACAAGAGCAAAGGGTATTTATCAATTTTTAAGCCCACAAATTTACCTGAAAGACACTTGCTAGGGTAAATGCAAAAGTCTCTGGCTGAAATTCAGTGCATTATGTCAGTCAAAGTCAGCCTAGATGGCCCCAGTGATCATCTCCAGCCTAAAAATCAATAGTCTAAGCTTCAGTTACATAAGTACACGTTATACTTCCAACAATACAAATACCATGCAAGCCATAAAACCTTCTGGCACATAACTTCTAAAGAAAAAATGTAAGAACAGTACTGCTTCACTGACTTCCACCTAGGAAGAACTGTAATTAAGAAAGAGGCTACTGCACAAAAATATCTACAGGAGTATTTTGAAATTCATGTAATGCAGGAATAAATTATTTTCACTGAAGACTATCTTCATTTTGTCCAAGTTACAGTTCCTGTTTACCAACCTTTCTCATCCTAAAAAGAAAAAATATGGAGAGTACTAAACTTCAGTCTTACCAAGAACAGGATTATTCATATTTAGTAGCATTGTCCAAAGGAAAGCAAACACAGTTAAAGGAAGCTATAAGGGTTGTCATACTTGGCAAAGATGACTGGAAGATTTTGCCTGGCTACAGACACAAATGTTAAGCCAACTTCCCATAGTGAAATTATGCATTTTTAAAAAGTGTTTAAAGTCATATTTTGATTGCAGATTAGGAAAGGATTACACTTCAATTTTAAAAACAACAAAAGTTTCATCATACATTACTGGATATAAATTTATGTTCATTAACAACCTTCCATCAAGCTCCATATTTTGGTACTCACTGCAATGCTGACTGATGAACACAGCTTATTACAAACCTCGTTTAATTTTTGCACACAGAACAACTTCTAATTAAAAATATCTCAGCTGTACAGAGAACACATGATATGCTTGAATGTATATATCTGTATATATATTGCCCTCATAATAATGAATAATGTAAACTAATGAATATTGTGAACTAAGCACATTTTTAAAAGAGATGCAAATAACAATTAACCAAATACATATAGTACTAAACCAATAAAATACCATGCAGAAAACTACCTTGTCTCTCACAATTACACTTTTCAAGAAGGATCATGTAGATCTCAAAAGAAAAAAAAAAAATCACAGAAATAGGATTTGGGTGCTGTGCCTAATATTCAACATGTTTTCCTGAACTGTACTTTTAGTATCAAAACTTCTTTGTTGCCTAGAAATCTCCATTGTTAAAACTATTTGCAGCTTTTTCTCTATTTGAAGATGGGATGGATGCTTCTTAACCTTATCACTGACATGCAGTACACAAACTGTCCTTCTACTCATGAAAGAGCATAATTATTGAGAATACTTTGTAAATGTATTTAACCTACCAGTGCCTTACTACATGCTACTAACTCAAGTGTAGCAGTACTGTTCACAAAACAAATGTCAATTTTTTCAATTAACAGACTCATCTCATATGTCTTACAACAAATAGCATGCTATCCGAGTAAATGCAAATTAAGGTGTTTTTTTTAGTCAATTATGGCTATCCCTGCCCATTATCAGAAAAGTCAAAGGTTTACACTATTGTGTTTGAGTCTGGGTGTTTTGGTATTATAAACAGTGACACACATGACTAAAATTTAAAGACATACTTTTTTTTTCTCTGTGACTTTATGTAACTGAGCATGTGCTTAGGATGAATAGCATGAAACATTAGAGGACATCTGGGGAGAGGAAGGTCAGCCCAGCTGTATCACAAAAATTAATCATCTGCTACTTCTAGACCCTTTTTTGAAACTTTTTCATCAATCAGCTGCCCATTTAAAACCAGAAAGTCATACTGCTAACACATTATAATGCTACCCAAACCACCAAGGCTTACCCAACAAGTCTTATAAATGTACAATCTGCTGCACTGGTTGACTCAATACCAGCTTCTTTGTGTTTGTAGTAAAAGGAAGGTTTTCCATTTATCTTCACATTTTGACTGGATACACAGCAAAGAAACTGCAAAACAAGACTTTCATAAAGAATTTCAAATGCAGCTTTGAAAACATGCTGTTGACTAGCCAGGTGGATCATTTACTAAACAACGCTGAGCTAAGATTTTATTTCACAACACAAAATAGCACAGAATTTGGTCACAATAAAGCAGCTTGTTTTTCTTGAAATTAAATAACTTCTGAATTTAAAACATGAAGTATTTATCCATATATTTCTTTCAAGGGTAACTTTATAGCAAAAAAAATAGAACATTAGCATGTAAATCACAGAAAGTGGGTGAACCTACTGCAATGGATTATGTCAAAAAGAAAATCTAACCAGATGAGCACACACAGTCCTGAGAACAGCCCGTGGTGTTTTGAGCCCAGTATCTGCCTTTCTCCATTTATCACTACCCTGCTCTTCCAGAGCACTTCTTTTTTTTTCCAGGTTTCTGGGGGACAGAATGGTGTTTCAGTAGTCATAATAGGAGAATAACTGGGCTCTCCCACAGCAGCAGGGGATGTAAATATCCTGTTGATAATAGTAACCACTAGAAAGGATTTCAGTTCCTATTTAACTGTCACATTATGGTTACATGCACCTTCTTCCAGATATCTCACATGCAGTCAATCAAGCCTACACAGCTGTCATGCACTTCCTTTTCTCCATGATACTGGCAGTCCCAAGACAGTTTAATTTTGGGGATTTCACTCTGACAGCCAGTCATCAAGGGCATATCACCTACCACTCACGGACCTCCAGCAATGCCAAAGCAAACTTCCTCAAGTCAACCAAGGACTAAGGGCCCAGGGCCTTCCCGCATGAATCTGTGTCCCCGAATACACAGCTGTGATAGGCAGCAGTGACAGTGTCACTGTACTATAATTAAGTCCTCCAAAGGGCAGCATGCATCATTCCTCCGTTGTCCAACACTAGAAGTCCTGTCTACTCCATTTCGGAGAGTGTTGCTCCAACACCATGTGAGTTTTACAAAATCCTGTCAGGCAAGCACTCCTGTCACATGCAAAGCAGGTCATCTGACAGACCCAGCTGGGACAAACCCAAGTCAGAACAGACAAGTTTTGGTGCCTCAGCCAGAGCATTCACAAGACAGAACTTCTTCTGCACAGAGGTCAAAAGAAGGACAAACAGGTTCATTCCTACTTTAATACAAACCAGCATTTCAAGCAGATCCAGCTGAGAGGATGCTGAGAAGGTTGTGACACAGTCCTTATTTAGCACGAACCTGAAAGCACCAGGACGTGTTCACAGCACAGCACGAGCACACGTAACCCAAGTTTCTCAAACACAGAATTACAATCTGGCAAAGCAAATCAAGAGAAACTTCCAGGTAAAGACTACTCAGTCCTGATCCCACAAACCCCACAACTGGCAAGTCCCCCTCTCAGTTAGTCAGCAGTTTCCAGCACCTGAATGCTGCCCAGAAGATAATCCACCTAAAACAATGACCTCTGCGCTTGGCATATAGGTTTTATAAAATGCTGTTACATTTGTAATCAAAGAAAGAATGTTATTTACTAGGACTAGCAAACCACTCCAGTCACACAAAGATTACGGGTATACTAAGAAATATTACACTATGAAAATCACACGTGAAAATTGCACTAAATATTAATCAGCATTTTTGCTCTCAAATAACTGGAATTTCAGGAAAATCACCTCCTAAATGCTAATTTAGGTGGGAAGACAGATTGAGAGAAATATTTCCCATCAATTATTAGATGAAAATATTTTTTTTTTTACTATTTGATTTCAAAACATCCTATGTCACATATTTTTTAACCTGAGGATGCCCAGATACTGCACAAGCAAGACAACTACACGTTCTTTATAAAGATACCCATGTAGCTTTCCGAAATGTAGTACATTCCTTTTAAATTGTCACTTTGTGTTTTAGTTTTTAATTCTCCCCTAAAACATAAACAGATGAAACAGCTCTTTGTAGGACCTATGAAAATATTTTTTCATTTTCTTTCTTAATAAATATGGATATTTTTTAAATAGTGACATTTAAATACACAGACACCTCCCTCAAATTTACTAATCCTTTCAGCAAAGAACCCATGGCTAAGTTAATTTAAAAACATGTATGTGCCTGGAGGAATAATTTCTAAACACTCTCGTTCAGAAATGAGATATTATAATGTACTGAAACCAATCCAATCCCTTCTATCTGAACTTTACACAAAATCAATAACGTTTCTTCTTAACAGATGCTTTCCCTTCAACCACGGTACTCAAGGAATTAAATAGGAAATCCCTCAAACGTGCTGCTTTTGCTGCATCTGGAAACAAGCAGTGCCCTCTGCTGTGCCGAGCGGGGATGTTCACCCAGCCCCGGCGCAGCATCCCTGCCCGGCTGGGCCCAGCAGCCCGGCCGAGCAAGGTGCTGCAGAGCCTTCCTTCCTTCCGAGCAAGGGCAACTTTCAGCTCGTGTAACCAGTCCCTGACACGCACCTGATGGTTGTACTCTGCTACTCTCACATGAAAACGTCCCAAACGAGCAGCTTCATCACCCTGCGACACATAGAGCGAAATAGCAACGAAGTTCACTTTATGACAGTCAATTTCTACCTAAAAGAACACTTGACAAACTTCACCACTCACATTTGAAACATTTTTAGACTACTTAGTTCACAGTGAAGAAAAAAATGTCCATTTATTCTTAAATTAGTGACATTATTCTTCAAACTTTGGTAACTGAGCTAACAACACAGCTCAAAAAACATTTCTCTACCTGTATCAAAAACCATTCTCATCCTTCCTAAAGACAAGGTTTCCCATTTTACTAGGCAAGCAGCTTTAAACCATTAATGAAGGTAACACTTAAAGTATTTGGTCCTTCTGAAAGATTTCGTTAAGCAATTCCATAGAGAAAAAAAAAGAACTTTAAAACTGTCTTTTTTCTTTGTTGTTTATAATGCAACACTTAAATATAAAAGTGCAGAAGACAAATGCAGCAAAAAGTGAGTTGCCTGCTGTAGGCAAACGTTACGGGCTTACCAAGTTGCTACCTTTTCAACAATTTTAATCAACATTTAGGTGCCTTGTCTGTAAGTTTCACTATTAACAAAACAGTAACAACAGAACTGTAAACTCAAGGTGAAAGCTAGAACAGAAACCTGAACCCCTATAAAATTACCAGCACAGCAGAGACACCACCAGGCAGTTCTGAGGTAAGGTCAGCAGCACACATTGCTGGGAAAAAAAAAACTTAAAGAGCTAAATAGAAAAATATCATCCTCGTGCTTTTTGAATCATCTGAAGACAAACACATGTCAACATGACCATTTATCAAGTTTATCTATATTCGCCTAAACTAAGCCACTGCCACCCAAATATCAGCCAGGTGATCTAGCTTCAAAACTGAAGGAACAGCTGACATAGGAAACCCGTACAGCAATTGTTATCAAGCCTCTTCCCAAAAGAAAGAGAAATACAAAGAATTCAAGCACCAGCTCTGGCTCTTACAGGATGAAGCACAGCAAAGGACAGGCAGCACTTGTCAGCTAAGATAAGAAACACAAGTTTTCCTCCAACTGTAGCTCAGGTAAGGGATGAGCAAGATCACATTCCTCCTTCTTCAAAGAACAGATCCTGCAGTTGCTGGGACCCCAGGAATGCACTGCAGGTAGAGCCACCACAGCCTCTCCGGAGGGAAGTGTGTGCTTCTCTTAGAAGGATCTTATCAAAATATCTTCTAAACATTTGAGTTTACCATCAGCATTCAGTGCCTCCACCATAAGTATTACCCAGCTTTACCAAAGTAGCATCAGGGTTGCTCACATCTATGGAAAGTTTATTTACCAAATAACATACTTTCTAGCAATCAAACACCAGCTAGAAGTGGTGATAATGGGATTTCAAGAAAACTACACAAAATGAACAGATTACACTGCAGTCAGATCCCTTTCATTTCCCTCTCGTTTCATGCCACCTTCCACTGCTAACTCATTCTCACCAAAACCCACTCCCTCTTCAGTAAACTACTCAAAGAGCAATCAGTGGATAAACATTAATCACACTCAGACTCACTGAGCACTACCTGGGCTGAGAACAGCATGAAAGTAGACTCATTATAATCTTCACCTCATTATTATGCTTTCAACATCATTAGGCACTGCAAAGCAAGCTACTTTCCTTCCTCTGGTTCAAGTGAAAAAGTAGCTCAGCAAAGTGTACAGAAATTCAGAGTTGTGGTCCAGATATTCATTTTAAAACCCTAGTTTGATTTCTAGTAATGCATTATTTGTATTTGTGTGTGAAATTCACATGCTGTGAATAAAATTTAACATTTGAGTTAGTTAAGAAGCTTTAAAGGCTTGATAACAATTCATTTACAGATAGAAAGAGATTACATAGGTAAAAAATGTTTCCAGCTATTCACTCCAACAGAAAAACAAAAAGGGAAAAAATTTAAATCCCCAAATCCCCAAAGTAGCATTCAGTATCTGCTACAGCTACATCACATGATTCTGTTCCTAAACTCTTCTGTGGACGTCTACTTGGACACCACCTGAGCCCTAGAAGTCTACTTGGACGTCTACTTGGACACCACCTGAGCCCCTGGGTTAGGCAAACCTTTGACCTTTGCACAGCCAGCCTTGCTAGTGTGGATTTTAAATGGAAAACAGAATGTTATAAATTGTGCGGTAACTTGGGATATCAGTTGTTGGATTCAGTGACAGGCATTTCCAGTTCTACACTGCAGTAACAAATAAGTCCTTGTCATAATAATTCACACCCTGAATCTCCATATCCTACCAAGCACATTTCAAGTAATCTCAGACACAGGTGTAGTCAAATAGAACTGAAAAAAGTTACAAAAAGATGACTGTCAAGGATAAACACCAGCATGGATCACTTCCACCTGAGGAATAAGCAGAGGTCAAGGGTTTTCAGTTTGGAAGAGATATTCTGGAATATGTCAGGACACATACAGAGCTTTTTCCTGTTTACCTACCTGTCTGCTAACAGGCACTGTCACAATCTGTGGGAAAAATCAGCATGACAAAACTCAATGCATTGCTAGAGAAAGTGATGGATATTCACAAAATCTCTATGTTTATTTTACCACTCCCTCTTTCCCAAGTTCCATCCACTCACATTCCCATACCCCTGGATTCCCAACAAGCATCTGGGGAAAACCCATTTGGGTACAACACCGAGGATGAAGGTTGCCAGCTATCAAGGCCTCACCACACCTCTGACATTATTCCTGTTTGGCAATGATGAACTAGATTTTGCACAAATCTTTTACAGCCTTCAGGATTCAACAGCTGTTGACAGTGTGGTCCTTTGCTCCAGAATTCTACTTCCTGCAGCCTCAGTAAACAGCAGACTGCTGCTCATTGTCACTCCATGACTGATTCTTGGTGGAGTAACAGGAAAACAAATGGCACATAAGATATGGGATACAATCCTGTAACCCTCCTTGTGCACTTCAGGAGCAGGGTCTGCTCCTGATGAATCATTCATGCTGCAGCTTACCAGACTGCAGGCCTTGCCAAGCACACCATCCTAATTTTACAGCCAAGAACAGCTTCCCAGAGAACTGTGGGTTTTCACAATAATATGCAGCACCCTTTCGACCATTGCCCTGATAATTCTTAGGCTGGCTTCACACACATACAATTCTACCGGTGTTTCATTCATAAAATAATTCATAAAATTTCCACTAAAAGTCTCTGGAATACTGGCTTAACAGGTCTTTGATCTAACCCAATAAAATCATTAAGAGATTTTCCACATCCTCCCTGCCAGCCTGTAAAAAGCCAGAACACTGCTGCCCATGCAGCAGTACCTTGCATTCTACACTACCAAAACTGCTTGCATGCTTTCTACATTACATTTTTGTAGGAGCATCTTAAGAAGAAATATGAGCTGTCCACGTTTCTGCAGGCTATTTATTAGGGCGAAGTGGTGAGAAGAGAGAATCAGAGTTGTTAAGCTTGGAAAGGACCTCTGGACATAATCAAGGCCAACCCTCCTGCCAAGGCAGGGTCACCTGGAGCACGTCACACTGGAATGTGTGGGTTTCTGGGTTTTGAGTGTCTCCAGACAGGGAGACTCCACAACCTTCCCGGGCAGCCCGTTCCAGTGGTCTGCCACCCTCAGTGCAAAAAAGTTCTTCCTCGTGTTGAGGTGAAACTTCCTGTACTTCAGTTTATGGCCATCGCTCCCCATCCTGTCGCTCTGGCATCATCCTGCCGGCACCTGCCTTTGAGGTATTTGTATTGATAAGATCCCCTCTCAGTCTTCTCTTCTCCAGACTGAACAGGCCCAGCTCCCGCAGCCTCCCCTCGTAAGAGAGATGCTCCAGACCTCTCCTCATCTTTCTAGCCTTCCGCTGGTCCCTCTCCAGCAGCTCCTCGTCTCTCTTGTGCTGACGAGACCAGAACTGGACACAGCAGTCCAGATGTGGCCGCATTAGGGCCGAGGACGCTGCCCTGGCTCGATCCCCTCGCGCCCTCACCTGCCGGGCACCGGAGCCCGCGGTGCCGCTGCCCGGGCGCTGCTCCGTTCGCTGCAGGGGAGTCTCGGCGGCTCCCGGCACGGCCCCGCTGGCCCTGCGGACCGCGGGCAGCAGCACCCGCCATGGCCGGGCCGCGCGGCCCCACAGCGCCGCCGCCATCGCTGACCGGGGGCGGTGCCTCCGCCCCGCGCGCAGGCGCAGCGCGCGGGGCTGAGGCGGGCGGCGCCATCTTGGGTGAGGGCCGGCGGGCGCCGCGCTGCCCCCGGGCGACAGCAGCGGGACGCGGGGACAGAGCTGAAGCTGCGCCAGGGAGCGGGTGGGTTGGACATCTGGGGGAATTTCTTCACGGAAAAGGTTATTACATTTTGCAATGCCCAGGGAGGGGGTGCAGTCACCGTCCCTGGAGGTGTTTAAGGAACGACTGGACGTGGCACTAAGTAGAATAACCCGAGTTGGACAGAACCCACAAGGATCATGGAGTTCAACACCTGATCCTGCACAGGACACCCCAAGAGTCACACCATGTGCCTGAGAGCATTGTCCAAACACTTCTTGAAGTCTGTCAAGCTTGGTGCTGTGACCACTTCCCTGGGGACCTTGTTCCAGTGCCCAAGCACCCTCTGCGTGAAAAACCTTGTAATAGCCAGCCTGAACATCCCCTGACACAACCTTCTGCCATCCCCTCTGCTGGAGCCCCACTTAGTGCCACGGCCTAGTTGACAAGGTCCTGTTTGGTCATAGGTTGGACTCCCTGCTCTCAGAGGTATTTTCCAGCCTAATTGATTCTGTGATAATTACACCAGCCCTGAAAGCAAAGCTTCAGTGGTCACAGCAGCCCCAAAGCCACCTGCACACGAGGAAAGGAAGCTGTGGCAGAGGAAGATGCAGCAAAAGGTACTGGAGTGTAATAATGTGTTACAATAAAAGAACTGCATGTGGCCTTAAAAAAAAAAAGGCTTTCCTTCAGAAAACAGAAAGCTCAACTCTGGACTAGATGACCTTTCTCTTTGTCAGTTAGATAAATAAATAAAAGACCCATCCAATAAGGATCATGTTCCAGAAGAACCTGCCCTACATGGTACTGACCCAAAAGAGGAAGAGCTCCATTCTCTCTAAACCATTCAATTCTCTGTTCCTTTGTTAAGCTGGAGCTGTCAGAGGCTGAGGGAATATGTCAACCTATTTTCTGAACTTCATGATGTAGCTAGGGCAGTTTAATTTTATGTAGTGGGAGAGCACTGGAACAGGCTGCTGAAGAAGGTCCTGGATTCTCACTCTCTGGAGATATTCCAAACGCACCTGGGCACAGTCCTGTACAACCTGCTCCAGAGGTGACCCTGCCTCAAAAGGAGTTTGGACTAGATGAACTCCAGAGGTCCCTTACAACCCTAACAATGCTGTGATTTGTAATTTTTTGTAAGCCACTAGAAGGCAACCTAGGCTCAGTCTTCTCTAGAAATGCCAAGCTCAGCCATGCAGAGTCCCAGCAGTACAGTAGTATGTATCAGCACTGCTCTGAACCAAACTTAAAGGACTGCTTCAATTAGAAATAAAATTTTCTTACTTATTTACATTATCCTCCATGTTCACAGGACAATACATTCCTCACATATGCTTTTATTAAGCTTCTCACATTGTAATTAAGCACACATTCTACATCTGACATGCTAGCAAGGTTGTCAGGAGCCAACTTTTTTTTTCCTCCAGACACCTGTGGCAGTTGAAGTTTCATGGATTTCACAAAAATGTAGCAAAACTTGTTTCCAGTTCTAAGCATGGTGATAAAATGTTCTAACCATGTGGCAGAAACACATAAAACACAAGAAATTTGAGGAGTACAGCAGACAAAACAAGATGTAGGAGGACACGTCTTTTAGGAAAGTTATGCTGAGCAATGACACTGTGCACCTCTCAAAACAGACTTCTGGGCTTGGGAACAGGGGTGCTGCTTGAGGTACAGGCCTTAAATACATAAAAAAAGAGTAAGATGGTGTAGTAGATGCTTTCAGGGTTCAGCCTACAAGAGAAACAACATTAGGATATAGGAGCAATTCTCTTGATGACTAAAAAAGAACCACTTCTGGGGTCAGGCTTATTCTTCTATTCCATGCTTTGTCAGTGTGAATATGACACCACCACATGTGAATGAATCTATCTGTGACTGGTCCAATGTTCAGATGAGTGTTGTCTTACTGCAGTGACATCCTGTACAAAAAACAAGGCTGAAAATTCTATGGTGACTGAACCAAACCAGCACTGAGGCATCTTGCTTCCATCTGCGTTGGTCAGAAGTTTCTGAGGTGGACAATGCACAGACAGATGGGTAAGTTTTACATGTTCTATTATCTATCCACACCTGCTGTATGAGGAACACACTCAAAAGACAGTACATTACTACTCATGTGTGATCCTGCTGTAACTTGTGTAAAGCCTGCTGAAACTGAAGTCCTTTCTTTAGCTAGGAGTGATCCTTTCTCCTCGTCCAGTCTCCTAGTCCAGTGTCCCTTGCAGGCAACACTCAACTGAAACAATCACAAGGAAGCGAAGTAACAAGCTTCAGTTTGGCAGCAGCAGTAGATTCATAAGGATTAAGTTGAGCAGTAATTACAGACTGAAAAGAAAATATGTATCCACAGTATCTGTACAATATAATTAACTTCTCAAAAGAGTTTCTTTCATTGCTATATTTTAAAGGTTGCCTTCAAATTACAGGTAAGTCCTTTAAATGCTTGAAAGGCATAGAAATTCCCCTTCCCACACAAAACCCCAAACAGTGTTTTAGTTTCAAAAATATTTTGAACCCACAAACAAGCTCGGTATCAGTTAATCAGGTAAAATAACTACGTGCTAAATAAAAGCACATCTGGTGGAAAGAGCGTAGAGAATGTTAAAAGTGTGCTTGGTTTTTCCTTGCAGCATCTGGCAGTGGGTAGCACAACAGAGGCAGAAATCTCAGTGGGTCTCTTCCTCCGTCTGTTCTGCAATAGTTTCTGTGGCACTGGCATTGGCAGCAGAGTTGAGAACTTCTCCAAAGTCTCCTCCAGCAGGTTTGCTTCCTCCAACTTTAGACTATAACACAGAGAGAGCCCCAACAAAGCACAATAGTTAGTTGGCATGTCAAACATGCTTAACTGTACAAAGCCAGTACGTCTGGTTTAATAACTCTCTTCAACAAAGCAGCTTTTCCAGGTCTAGGAGACCTCCACAATATTCTTAAAATAAATCTGTACATATCTGGCAGGAAACACTCACCAGCAGATGAACACAGTAATCTCCCTTTGACTTTGAGATACATGAAGCAGCCCTTACTCCAGGGCTGATTCCAGAGTCCAAAGGTTGACCCACCCTCAGTTATAAATGGATAAAGGTATGAAGCCTTTCAAACCATGAAGTCTTATTTAAGAGATTTAGAGTTAAAACTCACTACTTTATTTCTCAAGAAAGAACTTTAGACAGTTTTGAGTCTGAAGAGCAAATCCTGAGATCTTCAGAGGAGCAGAGCAACTGTGCTACTTTCCCATGTAACATGTTTGCCTTTTCACTCCCCTCCACAGCATACGCTCTGTGGGACTGCAGGAGCGTAAATGCCAATTGGTTGCAAGAGAAGGCCCAGTTCCCTTTGCTGTCACTTGCATGCTTCTCATCCAGCCCAGTGTGCCCAGGAGAAGTCAAATCTGGTTCTGATTACACAGATTAGTTATTTTTGAAGTGAGTTTTTACCTGGAGAAGTTATTAATGGTTGTTTCTGGCACTTGAAGCTTTCAGGAGTGAAGCTAAAATTAAGGTGCAAAGGCCTTTTGTCTTTTATGCCAGAAATGAGAGATGTATCCCAAGGTATTCTCTTGTGTAGGATACTAGTCCCAAGAAAGGCATGAAATAAAAGCCTTGACAATTTTGGATGCCTAGCATTAGATATTAATTATTTTGCATACTTAATACTAGCTGTTTGTGCAGGTTAGCTGGCTGTAAGTTCTTCTAAAGGCATCCTCCTGTATGAGGTGCAGGCAGCCCATTACTTTATTTGCAAATCATTAGGCAGAGAAACCATTTCCACAGGACTTAAAAAGATGTTCCTCTAAGCACCTCTTTAACAGTTTACCAGTAAGTAAAAAATAGGCTGCCCAGAATCCTCTTGAGTCTTTTCTCTACATCCACAGCTGCACAATCATCAAAGTGTTTTAGAAATTCTTACCTTGAAGTTTTCAACCTTTTCCTCAAAGGATTTGAAAGTAGGAGAATTTCTACAAAAATAAAAAAAGGAACCACAGTATTAAACTCACATCAAATTAACATATGAACATCACAAAACAAGCAGACAGTTCCTTTTTCCCAACAATAGCATGAGATTTGTTTGGGGCTCTTTCCCTGTTTTAAAGATAGCCTCAAAATAGTTTACATCTGAATCCCCCCAAGTACTACAAAACTAAAATTCAAACATACTCAAATTATAGGCTCACTTTCATCTTTGGCAGCTAAAGATTGTCAGGTCCAGCGATAAGATCCTTCCTATCAACATGGAAGGGAGAACTAGCAAGTATTTTAGGTTTAGCTTATTATTCCCAGTCATTTCAAACACGTTTTTGGCTTAAAGCATTTGTTTAGAAAATCTTAGTCATCACTTCTGGTTAGCCTAATACATTATTGCTGAAGAGAGCTCATCAGAGTTTTTCACTTTTTATAGGAAAACTGTTCAGTTTACTTTGCTACATGTTCAATAAATAAAACATGGATCACATTGGCATTTTCTGGCTAACATGTTAAATTTAAGTGAGACTCTCCCTTGCCTTTAAGTGCCAAAGGCAGCCGTAATTACAAATAGTAAGTTCTGCATGCAAAAAGCAGGACAGCTTGGGATTTCCAGTGCTGAGGGCTGGTGTATAATTCATTAGGGTCAGTAGAGTGGCTTAACGCTCCAAGTAGCTGTCACTGCCACGTGCAAATTTGTATAAAACTTTGTCAACTTTTTCTGCCTTTACGTAGGATGGAAAATGCTTGCCTTCAATGGAGCAGGACTAAGGATTACTCAAAGATGTATTATATAAATATTGAAGACAAGGGTGTTTTTCAAAAGAAGCCTATAGCTTCCCTTCTTCCTTTGCTTGGCATTTGTGTAGGTCACCCACACTTAGCTGCACTCTCCTCCCTTGGGAAAGCACGCAGTGACACATGCATCAAACCAGACTCTCAGGACAGAGGGACACAGTGCCAAGCAAGCGGAGAGAAAAGGCAAGCACCCAGATCACCAAGAGACTTTTTGTGAAACCACAGGGTTTTTTTTACTCACTTTCATTTTCAAAAACATATGCCAAGCTACTGCCTTTTAAACTTGGAATCACTTAATAGCATTACCTCTAATAGACAAGGAAAAGCTGTTATAGTTTTCCAAACAGTAGGGAAATGTCACTTTCCAGGTGTTTGTTAACCACCTCCGTTAACCAGAAATAAACCAAATTTCATCCTATATGTTAGTACAAGAAATCCACTACGAAGCTGGGTGGGTTTTTTGTTTTTTTATAAAACTATGTTAGTTGACTTAAATTCAATCTGACTTGATTCCACACATGAAAATAAGAAAACCAAACTGCTGGATTATGCATACATTACCTCATTATAGGCATACTAATTGAATGTTGTATGGAGCGTATACTAAATGCCAGCATTAAGAGAAAAGAAAGTGACAAGTTAGTTTAAGTATTACATTGAGAAGAAATTGGCTTAGAGAGCTGACTTCTGTAAACTATCTTTGGTAAACAGCCAAACAGTCTTACACAGTCTTAGTAACTGCTTGGGTTTGCTTTCTTAAATTGCTTAGCCATGCACACACACATACACAAGTACATCAGAACAAAAGCTGCAGCAACCTTTTTCTCTTTAAGAAAGATTCAAGTGCCATGCTTGTTAGTACTTGTTCTGCTTAGCTGCAACAGTCTGTCTGCTCCTTAAGTTTCTCAAGTAACAGGACTCATGCTGCATTTACAGTTTTGGCAATAGCAGTAGCAAACTCTTGAGAGTCTTATTTATCAGCTAATCTTCCTACAGAAAAAATTATCTCTACATCCAGCAGGCTTCCATTTACATTCATTACAATTTTTTTACACTCATTGATACAAATTATCTACTCATCAATCAACAAAGGCAGTCACATCAGTCAGTATTCAAGGCCAGGTTTATGCTGGGAGCAGGATAAAGTCCTAGTCCTGTGTTCTGCAATTCATGGAGGATTTCTATAACCTGCCAGTGTTGCTATACAGTTATTGTTTGTCTAGCAAGAAAACACATCTACTTCTAGAAGGTGATTGGATATAGATGAAGGAGCTCCTGAATAGCCTCAACACCACTACCACACATCTAATTTAGTTCCATACAGGAAATCCCTGTTTACTGCAGATACAAACAAGCTTTATATATGAAATAATTCTTACCAAATACCACAACAGTAACTTAGAATTATTACAAGTGATGATCTCAGTTTTTCATAACTATATATGGAATGTCAAAATTTGTCTGGGCTTTATGATGTCTTTCAAGAGAATACTTCCCAGGCAGTTGCTGGGGGAGGAGAGGAGGGAAGGGAAACAGCTCTCATAAAATGTACCACCAAACTTACAATTAGCATCTCAGCACTATCAATGGAAGATACATTCACAGAAGAAAAAAAGTTCTATGTTTATTGCAGAAAAAGTTTTAAAAGATTCTTTATGAAGGCTCATAAGTAAAATACCATGATAGAAAAAAAGGTTGGGATCCCTTAAGGCAGATACATTCACAGAAGAAAAAAAGTTCTATGTTTATTGCAGAAAAAGTTTTAAAAGATTCTTTATGAAGGCTCATAAGTAAAATACCATGATAGAAAAAAAGGTTGGGATCCCTTAAGGCAGATGCACAACTATAGGTTGATTTGTAGTTACAGCATACTGGGACTCAAATACACAAGGCCAGATGTTTTCCTGACACTTCAGTAATGCACAGCTATGTTTTATCTATTTCCCCAACGCCATTTCTCCTGTTTTTCATTCTTATGGATGGTCTGGCTTCCAGAGGCTTTTCCAGATCACAGACAAGCTGATTGTCTTCTGGACTGTAATATATATACTTCACTGTAATGTGGATTACTACAAATTCTGAGCTTGCTACATGGCAGGTTTTATTACAGAGCTACACCGACACTAACTAGTTTCAGTCAATGCTTAGCCAATTTCCCTCATGCTGCAGGAAGTTTCTCCCTGCAAGAAGTTTAAGGCTAAAGAGGATTAAATACATGTATTTACAAACTGCAGAATAGCTCACACTGAAAAACAACAACCTACAGTGTATCACAGATGTTTTAACATTTTAGTTACGAGTTTATGAAAGTTTAGTTTCATCTCGGACATCATTTAATAGAAGAACTATTCACATATTTATGAAAAATTTACTTGCTGATGGACAATATACTTCTGTATACCCTCAGTATCCAGTTTGCAAAATAACACCATAAGATATTGCATAGTTTTATCATACAAGGATCTGGTTTGCAGGAGAACTGAATTAGATAAATGCAGTTGATTTTTTTTAATATAAACCACCTATTCCTCAGGTAATGCAAAAGGCACAATTAAGTCTTGAACAGCTTTATGAAGAAGAGAACTTTTATTTCTTTCCCAAATGACAGAATGCCACACTAAAGCACTCACTCAACTAGGCCATCAACCTGGGCAGTTTGAAAGACAAGCCCTCTTTGCAATGCTTGAAAGCAAACCCCTAGCTTAAAAAGACAATAAATAACAAAGGCACAGTAAGCTGCTCTCCAGTCTTCCATGTATTTTGTATTGTATTAAAGCTTTCTTATCCTCTACAGAATAATTTTTTGAAGCTACTCCATTGCCTCACATTTTGAAAAGGCACAAGGAGGTATGCCAGAGTCCCAGCCTAGAAAATACATCTTAACATACACAGTCGCTAGTTACTTTGTAGTTAAATTTCCAGCTGATATGCTGATATGTTATGGTATTTAGGAATCCATGATCATAGATTAGATTTATAAAGCAAGCAAAGAAAGTTATTCTGCAATCTCAGACAAAGGCAAAGATGGACTTTGCTCCATTATAGGGATGCAGTGCAAGAAGAGCCAAGTGCAAAGTCATGACTGCTCAGAAGCTACATCTTGGTACTACTGCTTTGCACAGAATACTGATGTTGCCTACAGAGGGAAGGTTAGCTCATCAAAACTTCAACAAAATCTTATAAAGAGAATAAAGGTATTAAGGGAAACCTAAGATGGAACAGAGTTCATTTTCATCATAACAAAGAGCAGAGGAAACAAATGCAAAAAGGAAGCAAAAATACACTGACATTACACTACCGGTCCTCCCTTCCTCTCCATTTCAGTGGTTTCCAAAATCACAGCTCCAGCAGCTGCCTCACTCCCTTTTGCAACTCCCTATTAAATCACTTTGCAGTGCCCAAATAAAGACCTGTGTGATGTTTGCTGCATGGAATATGTAGAAATAGTCCAACATGGAAGAAATCACACCACCATAGCTGAAAAGTCCCTCAACCAAAACAATAGAAGGGAAGGTGAAGCCCCAGTGAAGGCAATGTAAGAGTTTAAGAACAAAAATGCACACGCGTATTCAGTGTAAGTTCAAATAAGTATCAGGCCCATCAACTCTCACTTCCAGGAAAAAATTTAGGCATCTAAACCTTTCTGAAGCTCAGACTTGCCCTTGAGTATTGCATCCCGGGTTTTGGGTTCAGATTAGGGGTTTTGATATGTATTACTCAGCCGGTTTTGTGTATCCCTTTGTACACACCTGTTCCCCCTGCGGTGTCCAGCTCCAGATCAATTCCAGCAACCACCCCCTGCCCCTTCCTGAGGCTTCCCTGTCGGTTACCTCGTCCCCCGCAACCCCATTTGCCCCGTGTCTGTCCCTGTCGCGTCCCCGTTGGCCATCCCAGTCCACGTCACTCTCTCATAGCCTGCCCCCATTGGAGGAGGGGGGCTTGCACCTCCCTTGACCCTCCCCCTATAAAACCCCACTCCATTCTTTGCTCGCCGCCATTTTGTCCACGCAGCATTGGAGAGCGACAGCGCTTCTCCATCGCAGCTCCACACACCAATAAAAACTCTCCAGCCAACCACGCCTGGAACCAAGCGGCGTCCCCGAGTCCTGCCGAGAAGCAGCGCCATTCCAGGCTCTCTGGAGCTGCGCAGGACCGGGGAAAAGAACGCAACGTTGCGCTTGAGTAGTCACATAACCCTCGGACCTAAATTCACTGGCTGAATTCCAGATGAATTTGGTTCTCATGAAAAACATCTTTAATATTTTGTTTCAAGTGCAACTAAGATCTTTAACAGCACTAATTCTTCACACTTTCATTTTGTTTTCTAAACACAGCTACCCCTGAATTTATAACAATACCTTGCATTTCCATCACCATGATTCTCCCTGAGAAGCACACCGAAAGTGCAGACTTTTTCTGATACTGTTACATTCTTTACCAGTGGCCTGGTTTCTGGTAGAGTACTCAACACCCATGAGCCACTAACTGGAGTAATTAGGACACCCTTAAGGTATTCCTGAAGTAGAAGACAGCTCTGAGGCTGTGCTTGTCCTTGTCCAGTGCAACAGTCCAATACTAATTACAATACTACCACAGCCTTATGGTAGAAAAGTGACTCCTGTTAAGTGAGCAGCTGAGCTCTGCATCCAGAAGGAACAGAGAAGTCTTCCAGGTTTCCACTGTCTCACTGATGCTGAACAGGACATATTTGAGACTGGCTGCTATTCTTATACTTGATCAAACTGAGCTCACTTCAGAGTCTGAGTTCTCATAGCCTCTGCCCATCTCCTCCCCTAGGACAACAGCTCCCAGTTAGTACTCTAAAAGCCAAATCCCAACATCTTTATAGAGATCCTACTGCTGTCTTTAGCTACTTAGTGGGGGAGTACAGAAAAGATTAAGTCAGACTCGTGCATAGATGGGCTGAGAGGCAATGGACAGAAGTTGTTACATAGGAATTTTAACTGCTGAACACACTGAGTATTTGCTTAGATCAAAGGTAATGTAGATCAAGTAACTAAAATACTGGCACTGCTAAAGTAATCAACTCAAGGACTGTTTTACTGGACAAACTGTGAACAAAGAATGTATAAACTACATTTAGACTCTAGTAATTTAGTTAGAACCACAATGCTACACAGCCATTGTAATAGACACAAAAAGGGGAAAATCTCTACTTTGCTACATCACAAACACTACACAGACAAAGAAGGAGGAATCCTGCATGCCATTGACCTCAACACCATATTCTGTCTCCTGATTAAAAAACATGCAGAATCATTTGGTGGGTTTCTTTCTAACAAGGAAGAGAGACTAATTAATTATGTATACTCCAGACTTCATGTTCTGAGATAGTTACCAGGTGAACATGAAGAAACATCTTCCCTGACATTAAAAGGGCTTCAGTTTTACCCTAACACTGAAGAAAAGAAGAAATTACCTTTTACAGACAAAACTTAAATCAAAAACTTTAATGAAGACACTTTGACTACATGCTCAGTTTGAGAAGCAATTCTTGTGCCCACCTTACCTAAAGGAATGTGAAAATGCCTGTAGTCTGCACAATGCCAGAGTAAGCATTAAAGAGAGAAATGAAGTTCTGATAAATCTAAAGAAAAATCTGTAACTGTGTAGCTGTACTCAAAGCATTTTCTCACTAGACTTCAAAAAGCAAGAAGTTAATGGCAGCACTTTAAAATGGCTGATTTTATTACACTGCTGCCAAAGCAGCAATATTCTGTGAGAACGTGTGAATTTTTATTTGCCCAATAACTGAAAAATAAGTTTAAAAACAACAAATTACCTGTGGAGATGAATAATTGTGTAGGTTCCGGTAGTAAGAATTATATAATCAAGGATTTGTAAGCTAAGCATCTTGACTGTATTGCATCCAGCAGGATTTTTGCAAACAGCTCAGAACAGTTCTAAAAATGACTTGGCAGACTTACCTAATGTGTATGAAGGGCTGTGTCATTTGGCACAAAGTCAAAACATGTTGCATGCCAAGAATAGTTAAGAATTAAAAGTGCCAATAGTCTCTTAAAAATGTAATAAAATCAAGCCACTTCTATGAGGCAGAACAGCTTAGAAAGAAATAAAACACACCTGGAAGGAATCAACACACAAAACAAAAACAAACAAACAAAAACCACCAACGACTAAAAACAGCAGAACAACAAAACACAAACAGTTAAAGATATTAGTTGTTTAAATATAATATTCCACAAGCTGAGAAAGAGAGCAGAAATGACAGTGCTATGTGTATCCCACAGAGGCAGGCAGACAGTGCCACCTGCAATCACACCAGAAAAGAAAGAGCAGCAGTGGAGGTAGTAGCACACATCGCTTCTCTTGCCTACATAAAACACACACCACAGAACTCCTCAGCATCAGTGAGGACATTCAAGCAGATTCTGCAGCGAGTCTCTTACCTCCCCTAAAACATTGCTGAAGGCTCTTCATAGATTAGCTTTTAGAAGCACTAGGTATGTTAACAGCATAAATTTATTGCAGTGATCATCTGCCTAAATAAAAAATGCAATTACTTGGGAAAAGGTAAATAAACCTACCTGACATCTTCAAATTTCTTGGTTATGACTGAACCAACAGAAGAAAAAGCAGCAGAAGCCTTCTGACCAGCCTGAGACAGGGTTTCTGATGTTCTCTTGTATCTGTGTTCAGGAAAACATTTAGGTTTTAGTTATTTTAAAAAAACACATAAGGAAACTTTTAGTGTGTGTCTATTTGTATTAAATGCAGAGGTACACTTCAGCTTTGGGTCAAATGGAAAGCCTGCTTAAGACATTATTTTGAGCCTCTGCAGTCCCTTCTGGCTTACAGCATCTCTGCCAGCTCTGACCAGATGCAGTTCACCAACATGCACCTACTACCCCACCCCTAGAACAGATCCTATCTGCTGTTGTAGGATTTATTAAAATACAAAATAAACTCACACATAAAACACCCCAATCAAGAAAAAAAAAACCAAAGAAAACAAAACACAAATAAATAAAACTATGCACACACACTGAAAAAGGTCTCTTTTCTGTGCCAAGTGTCTAAATTCTTGTTGTATTGCAGTTCTGTCAATAAAATTCACCATAAAAAGTTTGAGGTACATCTTGTGACATTCTGTGGTTATTAATTGCAGAAGGCAGCTTGCTCTAGACCTTAAGCTAACAGTTGTGTTTGGCAAAAACAGTAACCGTGACTTCATACTCTTCCTGTATGGGCTCAGTTTACAACAATTTTTCAGGGTGGAAAAGAAGGGTATTTTGTTGGACTTAGGACACCTTGGTATCTCAGACCTATCAGACAAAAAAAAGTGTGTTAGAATAGCCCATATTTTGGTCAATCATTCCTCTTTCGCATGAGATATGGCTTGCAGTGTTCTTCTTTTTAAAAAGTCTATGTTGACTTACCCAGAGAAGTTTTAATACAACTTAACTTTGTGTCATTTATACTCATTTCACAAGAACAGAGTGTTTAGACATGACGCAAGATCTAAACAGTTTTCAATTCAACAGTATAAACAATCATCATGAGCTGGTACATACGCTGTGGTTGATGTAACATCTTGCCAGCTTTTGGTAATGTTCTGCTTTAGTTCCTGTAGTGAGTTAATTCCCAGCTTTCTCTTGATTTCTGCTAGATGCTTCTCTTTGGCAGCTAGCACTTGTGAGAGCGTCTGGATTTCCTCTTCCACCTGTGGCATGAGAGTTGTTAACATATGGTTAGCAGTTAACAAGGAATATACCCAACCATTCAACTATGTATTTCTTTAAAGCATCTACTAGACATCAGTAATGGGAGGGCTAACACAGGTTTTTAACATTGCCTCACAGTCATTCCTAAATACTAAAAGGGAAATCTAACAGACACTACAAAAGCTAGTGAGAAAATAATCTACCTGCAGCTAGCTCTGTTACTGGAATATGTACAAGGAAGTTGGTAACTAAAAGATTGCACAGTTAGAAATTATTACCTTTGATACGTAAAGGTTGAAGATCAGTCAAACCCAGGACAATTGCCAAGCCTGTATTCAATTCTATATCAGAAGCTATCCCAATGTGTGACCAGTATCAGGAAGCTCAGAGTATGTCTGATCCATACACAAATTTTGTCTCCTTGCTTCAACAGAAAGGTCCTTTTGTGGCTTAAGCCAGCACCTGTAGACTGGATCCAACCACAGGAGTGCCTTCCCCAGAGCAGGTGTGGAAATGGTGGCAGACTGAGCAGTCAAAACCCACACAAACACACAACACACAGCACCTGCTCTGTAACTAGAAAACTATATTGTTTGTATACTTCCTTCTTTACTCAGATGGTCACTTAAGCCTCTCCTGGAAACATGACCAGAGATGTCAGCACAGTTCTAAAATGCCATTCTGTGAGCTTTACAGAAGTGACAGAAGCACTAAGGCAATATGTATAAAGGCAAGGGCATCCCTCCAATCTTACTTCCTCATCCAGGCAAGATCACCCTAGTTTAGAGCAGCAGGCTGCCCACTCATTTAAGCTCCTTACAGGAGTACAGCTCCTTACTGTACTCCTTACAGTATCTTCAATGCATCTCTGTTTTGGATATCTGTCTGAAGTCCAGCATGACATATTCTAGTAGGACCACTTATCTTTGGCATGAGATGGTACTCAGGACTGCCAAATATAGGAATGTATTAAATGTGCTTAATTTAAAGCTAACCTTTGTTTGCTAACCTTAGGCTTAAATTAGTGTCTTCCGTAAGGGTCCTTAAGTCCCATACAGCTACTAAAGAAAAAAGACTGGCTGCTTAATAAGGCTTGACTTTGGTATGTATCAGGCTTGAACATTTGCCTGTCTGTTCTTCAAAGTATGCTACTTTTTTTCTAACTCTTAAAAATATTCTGTTATGGACAAGAACAGTAACATGGTTAGACATTAGCAATACAGCACATACAAAGATACTACTACAAAGCATTCTTCCTGAAAGAAACAGCTTTAGCTACTCCACACCAGTCGAGACAATACTTGGGTTTTGGCTTCCAACCATGTTATCTTTGCTGATTTACCCCCTTCTTACTTGAGGAAAAAAAAAAGGGTTAGGTATTTATGCATCTTAGTTTAAAACCTATACATTCAGCACTTCCAGCTTAATTCCCCATCACTACAACTGGCTGTTCTTTTCTCCTTGACACCCTTCCTGCCTATCTGTGCAGTACACAGGAGTGCCAGCTTTAGACACTCACAGAAAAACTATGCAAAGCATTAAATGTGTGTTCAAAGATAACGTTATCCCAGACTTCCATTATCAAAAGAAGTTTAAGAGCTATTTGCAAAAGAATTACCTTGGCAAGCTCTTTTCTTAGCTCATCCCGTTCTTCTTCTGAGAGTGTTTCTGCCATACTGACTGTAGCAGCAGCATCCTCTCCAACCTCAGGTATAGAGTCACTCCTCAGCAGCCCTTGAGATGAATAAAGCATTAAAAGTCAGATTATCACAAGTCTGCCAAACAGCAGCTAACATTAGCACACAGCTCTTTTGTGCCAGTGCACAAAAAAAACTGATGAGAGGACACCAAAATCATGCTCCCCAAATACAGAAAGGAAACCAAAGGCATTTTATATTTCATTCTATCAAGCTGTATTAAAGCTCAATATAATGGCAACTACTGCTATAAGAGGAGACTGGAAACCTGTTGAGAACAACACATGCCACTACTCTGTGAGAGAAACCAAGACACAGAATGCTGCATCCTGACCAGTCTTTCCTACACAACCGTGCCCAGGAGTCTCTGCACACTCTGGTCTCTCATTCACCTGGCACAGAAACTCTGGAAGTGCTCTAGATGCTCAAGGCCAATGCAGAGGCTCCCTCCCTTACTACTCTCTGCATCAGATTTTAAAGTGTCCATTCTGAGCACAATGGGTGCAGCCACAAGCCAGGTTAAAAACAGTGAAGAAAACTACTGCACTGCAAGTATAAACTCTGTACCCTGCTTGATCTCTCTGTCCTTAGTAACTGGAACCACAGTGCCAAGAAGGTTGCAGATATCATGGAACTGGAAGTAAGCTGCTGGTTTGAACCTGCACCTTAAGACAGATGGGAAGCCCAGAGACAGAGCTTGGGAACAAAAGGCTGTTGCTTCAAAGCAGGAGAGTACTGAGAAGGGACTGATAAGAATGTGCATCCACTCAAACTGCTGCCTCTTCCTCTTCCAAACCCAGAAACCAAAACTCTGCCAAATTCCTATATAAACCACAAACATCCCCATGGTCTTCCTCAACTATTGCTTTCACAGCTTCAGGGCAAGGAAGGAGGATGATATTATTTGTATTACTATGATGCAATAACTTTAATGATTTGTTTTTTTACTCCTTAGTGCTTGCAGTAAGACCATTTTAAACACCTTTTATGCAGCAAAATTTCCAGCAAAAGATTTCCCATTTTGAGTCTTTGTCGCTGACACTTAAACATAAAGTTTGCCAAAATCAAGGAATTCTGTTCGTCATGGTTTGACACTGGCGCGATGCCAGCACCCCCATGAAAATGCACTTTCCCAACTAATTGCTGTGAGATGTGATCAGGAACAGAGCAGAGCAGGTCCAACCTTGATAACAAAGGAAAAAAACTTTAATGAACTACTACCACTATAAAAACCACAGACACTAAATCCAGGATGAAGACCTTCCAAAACACTCCTCCTCCTCCCACCTAATTTCCAAACAAACCCACAGTGAGACACCACCCAGGATCCTGATCAAGGTGCCACCCCTCAGATAATCAATACTCAGTCCATCAAGGGAGACAGGAGTCTCTCCTGTGCCACAGACCCCCAGGAAACACAATTGTCACCCTTGTGTTTCCATGTCACTCATGGCAACCGCCCGGAGAAAATCTGCCATGGTGACACTCTCCTTTCCATGTCACAGTGCTCTCACCACCGTGCATGGACAGACTGCTCATAGGGCTCCTTTGCCAAGGACCCAAGAAAAACAACAGTTCAGTTTCTCATCTCAGGACTACAGTCCCCCCCCATTTTCCCCTGGGGCTGAGGGTCCAATAGCTTCTCCTTTTTGGGCCCCCCCCCATTTTCCCCTGGGGCTGAGGGTCCAAGAACAGAGGTCCTCTTCTCCTCTTCTTCTTCCTTGAAGATAGAGGGCTTCTCCACACCTTCTCCAACTCTCCTCTGTTCTCTCTACTCCTCTGCTGGTAATCACTGAAACAGGTCTCCTGGCACACCAACGCACCACCCTAAGTGCAGCTTCTGTTAGGAGAATTTGGTTCAGTCTATGGCTAACAAGAAAAGTCCAGCCACAAGCCACTCCATCATCTCCTCCCACTCAAAAATTTCCTCTTCCAACATCTCGGATCCCAGACTGTCTCTCTCTTCTACTTCAAATCAAGGAGGAGTAATATTTTACAAAGCCTTCATTTCCCAGGAAAGAGTTAAAAGCTCAGACTCCCTGGACGGCTGATATCTCTGCCCAGCAGCCGATTCCCAAGGCCGGGCACCTCCCCCCCCCCCCTCCTCCTTCTCCTCCACGCCAGCAAAGTTACAGGTGCCGTCCAGACTCTCTGTCTCTTCCCTCTGGGGGGGATGACAAAGACATCTCCGCTTCTCTCCACCCTTCCGTCCACAGGAGCTGGCTCGGTTCCAGTCCTTCTACCCCTCGGCTCACCTCGACCAGGCCTCATGGCTTCCCCTCCCCCACCCAGCCCCATGGCTGGGCAGGGGAGGTCTGCACAGCACCCTGACCGGAACCAAAGAGAGCGAATTCTTGTGAGTTCTTGCTTTTAACCCCCTGTGTTCTCACAGGCATATCTATACCTTCAGTGTTCACTCCAGGTGCCAATATCCAAACCTGACCACTGATTGGTTTGACCCAACTTCCTGAAAAAAATTCACTTCCATGTCAAACCACGACACTGCTCTAATTGCAGAGACTAGTTTGCAGAGAGACTGCATGCTGGAGTGTTTGTGGATTCCCAGAAGTAATTCTCTATTCAAGACATAAAACAGCCTTATAGATAATTTAAAAAAAAGAAGCCAAATAAAAATCTAAAAATACAAGAGGAAAGAGATCAGGATTGTCTGTTAATACGGAGTGAGGAAGAGTGTGTGTATGTATACATATATACGTGTGTGTGTGTGTATATGTACAAAAATATATAATTCATCTAAGTTGAAGATGCATTAAGTAACATTTCCTGTTAATTACTATAGAAATTAACCATCTAACCAATAAAATTTCATTCTCATTTCAGAAGCTTCTGGTGGCACTCCATACTATCCTTTGGGAATCAAAAACTCATCAATCACCACTATGATTTTGCTGTGAGATTTCATATCAAACAGCGACATCACAATCAACTGAAAAATCAGGGGAAAAAAAGATTCTGTGAGTCTGTAATTAGTTGTATGCATTCTATGAAACATGCTCCTAGCAGCTGTCAAGCCGAAAAAAGAAGAAACCTTGTTCTTGGATCAAATTACTGAACTCAGGTAAAAGTCAATTCCACAAATTCTTTCCAAAATGGTATGTTGTCTGCCCATATCTGTGTCCAGAACACTTGTTCTCTGGAAGTACACTGCTACATGGATAGGACTTTTGTGAACGCTGTTACTACTAAGTGCACTGAGAAGGAAGCCTACAGGAAGAATATTAAACCTAATTCTGCATTTATTCATGAGATCTGTGCCACGTTTTCCCAGAGATTTACATGTGTCTTCTACACAAACCTACATAATGTAGGTCCTGTGGGTTTCCCAATACACTAATTTCTGTCAAAAATCTAGGGCAGTAAGAACTTCAAAGTCTAATGCCCAAACCAAAGCATAGCACTATGGCACCCAAAATAAAGGATTATGTCTCACAATCACATAACTTTTGTTTTATGCATCAACATATTTCCTTAACAGTTAAGAATGCCACACCTTTTTGTTAAATTGCTATTTAACCTATTAATTACATAAACCTACCCTGAAGGAAAACAATTTGAACTGTGTTTCTCCTCCACACCCTACACTCCCTCAGTATGTTCTACTGTGACTTCGGGCCTAGCTCTTACCTGCAGCCCTTCAGGGACCATTTGCTTGCCATCACAAAGCCATTTCAGAAAGTTTGCAAGTACCAAAATCACCCTGACTCCAAGAACATTAGCACAACCAGCTGAAAGTCTGTTCAATCTGATTATGAGGAGTCATCTGGATTAAATCACCAAAAATAGATCAAGTGAATCCACCAGTAAGAAAACATGCCAGACTGTCTCCTGCAGCAACAGCTTCCATTTGGGGAACATAGCTTCTCTTTGGAAAACTCATTTTTAAGACTGTTCTTAAAACAGACTGTACCAAATAGAATTTAAGGCACAATGCTAAGAAGCAAGGGAATTCTCTCTCCTCCCCTTCACATTCCTAGAGTTTTTAGGGAAACAGGAAATTACTGCTATTCAGAGTCCTCCATAGCTCACCCTGCACAACTGACCATGCCTTCCTTTTCTTGCCTTCTGAGCCCCTCCCATTTATCATTTTTTTGAGCCCCGCATGAAGTATACTAACACTTTCCCATCAATCTTCATTCTGGCAGCTCCGCTCCCTCTCTCCTGTCACTGCTCACCCCTCTGTTCCCTTTGCTCCCACTCCTCAGTTCAATACCTGCAGGACACAGGGATCATTCATTCTATGGGCAAGACTGCACTGGGCCATCTGACCAAGGAGCAGTTTTCTACACAGCTAAAAATCCACAGACCTCCACAATGGTGTGGCTACAATCCAAATGTATCCCATAAACTAGGGCTGACAGCCAGTAAGATCCTGGCTTTGAAAAAACTTCATAAGGAAACGTGCATAGCCCACCTTATATCTTTCTATGGGGCAAGAAACCAGGAAATCAGCAATCAGCCAACAGATGGAAATGCTTTGGCTCAAACTACTACTAAGAGAGCATTTCTCACTTGTGATCTCTTTTTGCCAACAGAACTGTTGCTATTATTCTTTTATATTGCTATGTAAAATTATTATTATGGCTTTCAACTTGTTAGCTTTTGTTACGTTAGTTTCTTGCATCATTAGATTGTGAAGGACTTAAAATTCAGTCATTTGGTACTCTGTTATAACCAAGTTTACTGAACATTTCATGTCTCTCAAACAGAATAAAAAATCTGTTTGGGGGGAAAAAATCATAAAGACTTACATAGTATTGAGAAAACATACCTAGCTTTAAGATCAGTTTTTAGGTCTGTATTTCCAAGATTAACATATTTTCCCAGCAGTTTATTAGATCTACTTAAATGAACCAAATAAAGACATGAGCAAGTTAGTTGATTAGGACTCTGTGGATCACATTCAGGGAAATGGCATTTAAGTCCCTATTATTCTGCCAGGGTAGGCAAAGCATTAGAGTAATTCAATTAACACTCAGTTTTTCTGATTTGTGGTTTGCTTTGGCCAGTTTCAATCCAAGTTCATGCTCCATTTTGACCAGAAGTCCCTACCTCCCCAGCCTAAATTCAGAGATCAGCAGCAAACAGGAACCATTTTAAGTACTTCTCATTTTGGTTGAGCAGCCTCAGAGTGGGGGTGGGTTAACCTCCACAGAGCTTTTTTTTACACCAACATGTTCTGCATGCGACACTCAGAATGAGCATTGTGGTTATCACTATACAGTTGGCAAAGCTAAAGAAAAAAAGTTCTTGTTATTGTTCAGGAGAAGAAGCTGTTGCAAAGGTATAAAACCACTCTAACATTTGAGTAACATACAGTACTACAGAGTATATTTACTATGCAGTATATAAGAAAGATCAGATTTAAGTGCTTCCCATTTATCTCAGTGAAGAAGCCAAAGTGAGACATATTTCTTCAACCTGGGGGAGAAAATTCTTGGGCTTCTCCCAAATGCTAATTAGATATTCATTCAAAGTGAATAAAAAAGAAAATAAAGCCCAGAAAAGGCTGGTGGTAATGGTGATGCATCATCACCTGATACAGAGAGCTGCTTCCCCTCTCCTTTAGAAGAGCTGGGAGATGCAGTAATTGCAGAAGTGAATGTTGACCACTGTTTCCCAGTAGCCCTGGGTTCATCAAGTTCACTGAGAGGGTTGTCATAGTTCACAAAGAGGTTCCCCATGGGATTCATGTTTCTTTAAAATTTTAAGTAACAAGCCCATTAAAATAAAATTAACACCTGTGTAATTTTGCTTTGCCACACCTGAAGTAGGTCTAAGCTTTCTATATTTAAAATTACTTTGGAAGATTACATCTGGCAGCAAGGAGTGGAAAGGAATGACGACAGTAAAACTAGACTAGGATGTGTTGGAAAGCACAGCTATGGTTGTTCTGTACAACAAGCTACCAGCAAGAAATTCATTGGGTTAAGCACTAAATGGATGCCACTGCAGCACAGCACAGGGCAGTCCCAGTGCAGTTCATATCTGCAGGTGGAAGGTTTGCAGCATTTTAAATGCTAGGTGGAATGGAGTAAATGTTTTAGAGGGCATTTTCGTTAATCATTGAGATTTTCAGTATTAAGGCAAAAGCAGATTTTAGACTATTCAGAGCTCTGAAGTCCTACTAAAAATGCAATTTCTACCTCCTCCCCAAAAAAAATCTAATAGTCAAACTAGGCAAATTGTTCCAATCCAGCAGAAGTTTTGTATCTAATCGTTTTTGCCACTTCATTTTCCCTCAAACTGCCTTTCTGCTGAATAAATAACAAATAATGTAAAGCTGGTAAATGTATGAGATATTATCTGCATGACATACTGAAGCTAACACACTACCAGAATTAACAGGAGGCCATTTTATAGATTTTTAATTTGAGAAGTTTTACAGGTATTAATTGCTACACATTTCATGTAGAGATTTTAAGGAAGGAAGAGAAGGAAGTTACCAGATTTTGCCAGTGTAGGTGATCCAGGTGGAGAAAGGTTTATGCCAGGCGACAAGTAAAGATAATTTCTGTTCACTCCAGCATTGAAATCGAAGGGTGATTTGTAATCCTCATACAGATCCATGCCAAACAGTTCAGTGTGCGCAGCCATCCTCTTCTTCCACTGAAGCATTCATCTTCGCTTTCTGGGGTGACCCAGACAGCAGGATTCAGAAACCCTCCATTTCTCCACATGACACTCAATGTGCCTCCTCGGAGAATTCAGCTCTGCTACACATGATAGAGCTGTCTAGCAAGTGATTTCTTAGCCATCCTGTAGCTGCTGCTGTTTACATGGCACAAAGTTAAGTTCCTGTAAATTTATAACTGAGGCTGAACTTAAACAGACCGTTCCTTTTACAAACATTCACAGTGCACTACTCATGGCTTCTGGAAGGTCCTCTGCAGAACTGCATCAACTATGTTCAATCGTTTAAATAAAAAAAGGTCAGCTGACTGCAGCTACACCAGGATATCCTTAATCTTCTAGGACACAAAAGGATTACCAGCCGTAATCTATCCTATATACCATCTGTGTTGGACTTTTTCCTCTGATTAATGGAAAATTCTGTGTGCATAGCTATTTCTCCAGCTGTTTCCATCAGTGTAATAACCACTAGTGAGAACTCAGTCTCTGTTGCCCAGGTATCACACCATAGTGCAAGTTCAGAATAGGAGAGAGCAGCACTCCTCTCTGAAAGCTGGGCTATAAACACCTCCTAGGTTTTTTGATGAACATTCTGATGTGCATTATGATTTTTGCTCATGAGGCTAAACATATCTGGGTCGGAGGGGGTTTTGTTTGGGGGAGGGGGTTGTTAAATATTTATGAAGTACACTGTCCTATGTCCTTGGTGCTTCAACCAGCATTGTTTAGAGCAGCCAGTAACAGCAGTAATGCATTGCCTGAAATTTATGTTTTGACACATACACCATAAAGAAAGATCAACTTACATAAGCCATCTGATTTCATGCCAGGCCTTTAAGGTTCAACTCTAGGAAGCAGAAATGCTTCTTACCTAAAAGAGGCACTCAGCACAGTTTTGCAGCACTTCACTCCATTGTTTTATTTTTATTTCAAGGTCAGCTTTTTTCACTGAAAACACAGGATTACTAGCAATGTAGATGATCTTTAGAGCTGAGCAACAATTTCCTCCCAAACCCCACACCTTCACCTGGGATCCTCACTGCAGCCTGCACACAGAGAAGCATAATCATATGTAAGTTAATCTTTTCCCACACAGTAAGGAAAGAGCTGATTAGGCATTACTGATCAGGCATTCTTCCAGAGAAGTGAAGGAGCCTTGCAGCATTCCAAAGTCAAGTCCAAGCAAAGTAATTCCTGGGCATATGAGAAGAAAGGACATCCCTTCTGGAATTTTAACTTCCCATTTCCACTGCAGTCAGTCAGTTGCCACAGGAACAGACCTTCCAGCTAATTAAAAAGCAGATCCTTTAGGCTAAAGACCTACATTCACTTCTGGTGCAGAGTACCTGCAGGCTCATAACAATGAGAGTGCTGGAGCCTGAAATACATGTCTCTGCTATTTTCCAAACCCACTGAAAGGAAGAAAATAGAATGCCCCTCTGCATTTCTGACAAGTGGCTGTGCCATCTGCCAGAAATACTGCAAAGTTCATCTGACAAAGGTCAAAGCGTTGGTCACATATTGCAGTTAAAGCATCCAGAGGCAGCAGGGAACTGTAACACAGCTACAGTAACAATATACTCTATTAACCAAGTTTGTTAACATGAACAGCTACAGATTGTGCTTCACAGCTTTCCCTTGTATAACTCAGCAGTCAGGGGCTGCCTTCTGAGCAAAAGTCTCAAGCAGTAGTTGTGCTAACTGGGTTAGGCAAAATGACAAGTTATCAGATGTGGCACACAAAGAGCTGGGTGTTTTCTACCATCACTCTCCCAACAGGGAGAGAGAGAAGGGAAGGCTTACACCCTAGGACTTTTTCCTAACCCTAGATAATAATTCACTTTAACACTGGTCAGTGCTAGCTGGCTACAACTGCAAGTAGCTGTTATAGGAAAAAGAACCCCTTATGAAAATCTGTTGACCCCTGCTAACAATCAAGAATACAAACATTTCCTAGGCATTTACTGGAGCAAACATTACATTCCTGTTTTTACAGGAAATTCCCTACATTCAGATTTACCCATTACCAACCATTCAAAAAAATATGGTACTCTTCCTATATCTTTATACAAGTTGGTTTCATGTCCCTAGAGACATCTGGATTGCCAGTCTCAACCACTGACCTGGACTGCCACCCCTACTGACAGAAATCTGTATGGGTCAAAGTCTTCAACACCTCTTCAGAGTAGTCAGAGACACATACAGGACGCGGCACACTGCTGGAACATACATTTGGCTTACAGGGAAGATTTGCTGAATTACAAATCTGAGCCGCCACCTGAGAGGCTGAATTCTGCTTTTGCTCCTCCTTATGCATAGCCTGAGCACAAGCCCAAAAGTCACCCAAGACAATCTCTAGTTTTTAGAAATATTACAGATATATTACTGTTCTAAGGTCATTGCCAAAAGAGGGACACCATCTAAGTGCTCCTTACTTCAAGTTCCTCTCTTTGCTCAGTTATAGTGCCCATACAGATGGGCTGCTACAGCACCTACCAAACACATCACCTAAACACATCAGCCTCCTGCTCTCTTACCTGCTGGAGTTTACAGGAATGTTGCTCCTCTCTTTTCCCAGGTACAAATCCCACCTGGTGATGAAGGAAGCTGTTTTGTTGAACAAGTTTCTTCCTCATCACTTAGGAAAATTTGATGGTCTTCAAACTGAAGTATAAGTCAATCTCTCTGTAGAGAGAAAGGACTGCAGTCCACCCTTCCAAATCTCCTGGAGGACAATTTCTAGGCTGTCATTCCTAACTCATCCACTTCAGGGGAAGACAATCTCTAGTTTTAAGAGATCCCCTGCCAGCCATAACAATCATTTTATCTGCTTCTTCCCCAGAGTTGCTTAGCACATCCAGGGATTCAGGGCAGAGCAAGGCAGCACTCCCCCACACTGCCTAAAGCCAGTCTAAAGAAGATAGGTTCTGCTCGCTGTGGTGCATTTGGAGGAGGAATGAATCTCTCTCCAAGAGACTTTCCAAATCCAGGTGATGGCCTAAGGAAACAAGGCAGGATGGGGCTGAGAGACAGCAGCTGCACAGAGCGAAAAAGCAATGTTTTTCTCTGCAGTGTGAAGTTTTCTGACCAGTTTAGCAGCTCTTACAGTCACAGCAATCAAGATTTCTGTACACTATGAAAACAGGCACATTATGAGGCCTTTCTAAAGGGCCCTCCCATGATCAAAATATCCTGCTGGACAGGCTTTCTCTCCTTCACAATAATTCAGAGCACTTGCAGCTGGCTGGAGGTGGAACTGAGGTTGTAGAGCCATACCCTAATAGATGGATGCTGCCTTCCCAGGGCAAGACACACACATTTCAGTGCTGAAGTGTAAGTTTAGGCTTCTGTTACATGGCTTGGAGTAATTAACCGTGCATCCTCAAGTATCTCTGTTCTTTGCCCTGCATTGCAAATTCAATTTTACTGTGTACCTTGGTTGTTACTGCAGATACCACCTGCAAGGTCTTGATACCTGCAAAGCAGATACCTGCAAAGATCTTGAAGTCTAAGGAAGGAGCTGTTCCAGAGCGAAGTAGCAGTGGTTTTTTGCTTACTATGCAAGGGATTAAACCCAAAGATTTTGCCGTTCCAGAACAAGCATTCATTTGCCCTTAACACCTCAGGATAACTTAGAGGTTAGTACTTAAGTCATCTATGGCATTTTAGAAGCTGGTGTCTGAGAGATTGGCACAAAGGTAGATATCTTCTGTCAAGGATGCTTGAACCAATCACTGACAAGTTCAACTGAATGTCACAAAGTGTCTCAGGAAGGCTTGGCAAGCCTCAGCAAAGCACTACCATCACAATTCCTACCATTAACTATGTTGTAATCTCCTCTGTTAAGGTTACAGAGTGTACTTAAAGATTTCCCAGGTAGCTATTTAGCATTATCAGTAAAAATTGTGCACCTCATGAACCATAAGGAAGGGAACTCCCTCCACACCTAGAAAAGCTGTTAAGTTTGAGCTAACACTTTTCATCAGATATTTGCCTGCTTAGACTCAGGCATGGTTCTTTCTTCAGCTAGCACCTGCTACCCAGGTCTGCAACTTTCACCTTAAGTAAGGCTCTAGCAACAATTTAAGCAATGCAATATAGTATTGAAGCACTTCTACTTGATGTCAGCTGAGCAAGGATAGCATGTTATAGTAGCCTTGTGGAGAAGCTGCTTTTCCCACATATAGGTCTAGCAGAACAATAGTTTGTTTATACATGGAAACCTTATATCCCTCTTTCCCTACAGAAAGTATGATGAAGTTTCCTGAGGAAGTATGAATGAGTACCACCTCTGGGCTTTGAAGAAACTGAGCTATGTATTCAGTAGTGTTTAATACAACAGTTAAACCCAGGAAAGGCTACCACTCATGCCTCAGGACTGGAGGAATGCAGAAACTACCCTAAGACATGATCTAAACAATATTTTGGACAAAGCTATCCAAATAACCAATCCACAAGATCTACTCTGATAGAGTAGGTAAGAGAGCTACACAGGCACCTTCACCACATTGAACATCCTGTGTTTGTGTCCTGATTATACCTGGAGCTGCCAAACTTGTGTACCACAGCTTATACTTTTGGCAAGGCTATCATGACTCCAGCACTTAATCAAGCAAGCAAAAGAAACCGAGGAAAAATGATGGGAAGACTGTGTTCACAAAGAGGGGGAAGAGGTGCAAGAAGCACTTGCTCTTTGGGGGCATAGCAAAAAGATTTAGTCTCTTATTTCAAGGTTGCCTGTGGAGATTCAATTGCCTTCCCAGCCTATACTTGGTCTGAATTTCAACTTCTGCAGTCTGCTAAGAGGCAAGATTGATAAGAGGCTTTCCAGTAAGTGTGTCTGGGGCAAAGTTTTCCAGCCAGGTGGTGTTCCACCACCCCCACCTTTCCTAGGTAGATCCCAATCAGGCAGCAACCATCAGGTACCTCTCCCCACTCCAACAGAGTTTTATATGGCATAAGCCATTTTAAGAGCCATAAAGCTACTTAAGCATCTTAAACCAATCTAGATTCTGTAGCATCAATTTGATCTTCAAAGTCTTACCAGTTTACAGACAAGTAAAGGCTTTCAGCACCTGATCTGAGACCTTAAAACTGCATTAAGAGAAAAAGAAGCTGTGAAGCAAGAGGACAGAAACCCAAACACTAAACAAGCCTGAAATTTGCACATCAGTGCTCCTACTTTCACATTGTGCTCTCCCCCCTTCTTTTAACAGCAGATACTTCTTTCAGTCCCCTGAGATTTGTGCATGACATGAATTGAGCTGCACAGTACAGCAATTCCTGAACAGTACCAGCACAGGCTTCTGCAGCCCCATTGTTAATGGTCAGCAGGATATGGCTGAAGGAGTTAAGTATCTGCTGTCTTCTAGCCGGGTACAACTCAACACCATATTAATCTCAGTACTTCAGCCTCCTCCACATGCTTTCTCTGGACAAGCTCTGCCTGATACAACTACATCATTCAGTACAGTTCTTTGTGCAAAAATATCTTCTCCAGCACTTTCTTTAGCCTAAGTGCTGCCTTCACTTACTCTTATTAAAACAAACAAAAAAACCCAAAGAAAAAACCACCACCAATAACCACCACTTCTTCAAAGATGTATCTCCCTGGAACACAAACATTTCCAAATGTTACAGGTAGGGATCACAGGGTTGCCAGTATTGCTCTTCTCTTAAACCAAAGTCTCAGCACACAGTATTTCAGACAGCTGACACATGTCTTGGCGAAGGCAGCAGCTCTCGTCTCTCCTCTCAATCCAATTATAAACTCAGACTAATTTCCTGAGCTCTTGTGAGGGAGTAGATCCATGCTCCAGCATATTCTGTGACTAGACAAGCTGACACTACAGTAAAATACTTAACCCATTCACATCAGACAATATTCTCTATATTTGCACATATTCTCTACTATCTTGCAAGTGTTTCAGCATTTAGAAGATTAGGCAGAAATCCCAGATTTATGACAAAGTTGTGTATCTCAAACAGTGCTCAAAGCTCACATTTTTCAGCTCCAACAGTAACAGGTGAAAAGCTTTCCAATCTACAGAAAAGGACCAGGCCAAAGACAGAGTACCACCCCAGAACCAGTGATCAGAGTTTGCACTGACTTTGGAAAAGTCAGATCAAAACCCTGCAAACACAGAGGAACAATTCCAAGTGAGATTATCAGAGCCAAAACACTGTCAGGTAGATTTCTGAGGAATGTATTTAGTTACTTCACTTCAGCCACTTATCCCAGTTATGCTGCTGTTCTCTATAGACTCCCATCCCTCAGGCAAGAGACTGATGCTGTCAAAAAGAAACAGTGCTGAGCTCCAGCTAGATGATAGCTGGGAAAGATTAGGAACACTACGGTGCAGAAATGGGATTGTCTCAAGCAAAGTTTCAGTATGTAATCTTCCAATCTAATTAAAAGTTTTATTTGAGTGACTCTGGAGTGACTCCCAGCCTCCCTCAGAAGACAAGACTGCTTTTCTGCACTCTTCAAGCAAACCTCCCTCTTTTAACACAGCATCCCAGAGCCTCCACTTCTGAAAAGCAGCTCCAGAAAAGTCCACCATTACGACTCTGTGTTACCAGCTCCCACCATGAAATTGGCACTGAGGTTTTAAGAACAAAGCAAATTAAATTACACATTAAGCTGAATTATGTATCATGATATTAAAAAATAAAAACACAAAAAAAAATCACCCTCTGTAGTCTTAGCAGTACCTTAATAATACCAACAAAATCTTCATTGCTTGTGGTACTCAGTAGCTCCTACCAAGTAATTACCAAGTTGATGCCTGGATTTGATGTAGCACAGAAATTCCATCATTTACTATCAAGGGCAGAAGTACAGAAGCAACCAAGCAGCGCACAATTTGATGCAAGTAACAAGGGTTTAGGGTAAGTACTTCACAAAATTCATTCTTGAAGATATTCAAAAGCCATCTGGACGTGATCATCAAGGTGGACATGGATATCAAGGACCAGTTGTCTTTAATATCTTTATTGATGACACTGATAGTGGCATCAACTGCACATTCTTCAAGTTTGTAGATGATACAAAGCTGCACTGTGAAGGTGACAAAAGGACAAGGTGCCATCCAGAAGGACCTGGAGAAACTCAAGAAGTGGGCCCATGAGAACCTCATCAAATTCAACAGGTCCAAGTGCAAGGTGCTGCACCTGAGTCAGGACAATCCCAGATACGAGTACAGGCTGGGAGAAGTCCTTGAGAGCAGCCCTGCAGAGAAGGATTTGGGTGGATAAAAAGCCGGACATGAGCCACCAGTGTGTGCTTACAGCCGAGACAGCCAAACACATCCTGGGCTACACTGAAAGCAGAGTGACCAGCAGGTCAAAGGAGGTGATTCTCCACCTCTACACTGCCCTTGAGAGACACCAAGTAAAGCACAGCATCCAGCTCTGCAGTTCTCAGCAAAGAAGGGCATTGACCTGCTAGAGCTGATCCAGAGAAAGGTCACAAAGATGATCTCTCATAGAGAGATCCTACAAAGACAGGCTGAGGAAGCTGGGGTTGTTCAGGCTATAGAGGACTCCAGGGAGGCCCCATTGTGGCCTTCCAGTATCTAAAGAGGACTTGTAAAAGAGGAAGTACAACTTTTTACTTTGTAGGTAGATAGTGACAGGACAAGGGGGAACAGTTTCAAACTAAAAGAGGAGAAATTTACATTAGACATTAGTAAGAAATTATTTTCTCTGAGGGTTTTTTTCAGTCAGGCACTGGAAGAGGTTGCCCAGAAGTGGTAGATGCCCCATCCCTGGAAGTGTTCGAGGCAAGGTTAGATGGGCCCTGAGCAACCTGATCTAGTTAGTGGGTGGCATCCCTGCCCATGCCTGGGGGTTGAACTGATGAGCGCCAAGGTCCCTTCCAACTCAAATCATTCTGTGATATGGTCCTGGGCAACCAGCTCCAGGTGGCCCTGCCCTAACAGAGGGGTTGAACCTCCAGAGGTCCTTCCCACCTTAACTATCCTGTGATTAACACAATGGCTGTAATAGGTCACAGGCTGCTCCTCCATATTATCCAAGGATCCTCCAGGGACCTCTCTTCTTCAGGAACACAAGGGGTCCTGGCACCCTGCCTTAGGGCAGGTCTGTGGCCCACCCTTCATCTTGTGAAGTAGATTTACAAATACCTACCTGCTGACAGAATAAAGTACCATTTTCTCCCATGCTTTCTAAACTGAGATATGGACAGAGACTTCATGGGAGACTTTTCACTTCTTCACATCTACCCAGTGTAAAGGAGTATTATGATGCCTGACAAGCAAAGCAAAACCATTTGCAGCAGCAGAGACTATGCTGGTTTCTGTTACGAGGCTGCAGGAAAAAGGTAGCTGACAGATTCTGGGAGGGGAAAAAAGTCTCCTGTATTTTCATAAAAGGGACAGGCTTACACTTTGCTCACTAAATGAATGAGAAAGCAACTTTTTGGGCCTGACATGTGACTCCAGACACAGAAGCAACTCTTGGCAAGTACAAAAGCCATCTACTTCCCCCTGATGCCCCTTCTCCAGGAGGGAAGTGAATGCATGCCTCTGCAGCAGGAAGAGTTCACTCTTGTACAGAAAGAAAAAGTTGCAGTAGACAAATAAACTACTGGTGTCACTGAGCTAATGCTGATTTCAGCAGGAGCCTCTCCTTTTACCCTTTATTAGCTGTACAGAACCCATAGAAACTAGACTCAAGTTAAGTCTTTGAATTCCCTTCTCAGACTCCTCAATTTATTTTTTATTTTTCATCCACTCCAGTGCAGTTTCCTTTACTTTTCCACTCCTCTTTCTACTGCATGGTCTCAGGTTCCCCTAGCAAAGTTCCTCAGCCCAGAAAAAAGCTGATACAAAAGCTTCCGAACACATGTCAGTTCATCTAGAAATGTCAGCTTGCTCTTCAGAAGCACTGAGAGAGTCACTTCTGTGCTCAGGACACAGTAATTTTTAGCACAACCACATAAATCTCCCCAAAATAGTCAGAGCACCGTAATCTCCACATGAGCTTCCACAAAGGATGCACACATAACACCAAAAGAAGTGACATTTTCTAGAAGCACTGCTAATTTTACCACACACAAGTTACTGGTTGCATGGTTAAGGTGCACTCCTGCTGTACCCTGGCACCTTATTCTGCTATCCAGGATAAAGATCAGCTTTTTGCTTAGCAATAATGACAAACCACCAGATTTTTTCCCTTCTCAGGACTTGACTAAGTAAGTTTACGATTTTGACTTGTACTGTCAAACGAGTGTAATTACATAAAACTTAAAGTACAATTTCTCATCGGCAAGCAACTGCAAGTAGCAAGCTGTACAGAAATCCTATTAACATTTCTGCTCTTGGCTTATCTGAGAGCATAGTATGAAATATCTGTGAAACTGTAAAACTCTGCCTAGTCAGCAGCAAAGTGCACTAGTACAATAAATTCACAGACATATATGCCTCAGAAATGTTTCAGGTCATAGGAACCTGCTCCTGATCCCCCTTCTTCAACCAGTCAATTCACATCTTTAGGCCATTAATGGGTTTTGTTACAAACCCTTCAGAGAACCAGCCTGTTCATGAGGTACCTAAATGCTGACAATAGACACTGAGCCACTTACAGCTTTTCCAAGCAGGTAAGCCCATAATGAAGACAAGCCCTTATTATTGATCTACATTTCTCACACTGCAGAGTTTCAGTGCACCCTCCTAAACTTAAGAAAGTAAGACCTAACAGAGCAGTGCTAATGGCACACTACCAGATTGCTGGTATAAAGTACTTGTGCAGAAGCTCGCTATTACTGGGAATCTCTCACTTGAAAATCCAGAATAAGTTGTGTTGTTTTCCCTGCAGCATTAAAGAAGACACATTACCTATTCCTTTATAGTCCAGCACTTTACCATACACCCATTCAACTGTGCAGTGTTTGAAGTGTCCTGTTCCAGATGGAGTGTGGCTGCTGCTTGCCCATACTGCTAAATTCCACATCCAGCTGGGAGGCACCAATTCCTGCAGTGCTTCCGAAAGGATTTGGAGCAATAGCTATCACTACTTAAAGGACCTTGGACACATCCTGCCAGGCCTGCAAATCGTACAAACTCAGGATGTGAGCTTCTGCACTATTCTTAATCTCATTTAACAGATAAGAGGGAGAATCCTGCAACTGTGCATGTAGCAACCAGCAGCAATTCACTAACAAACGAACTGCACTGACCAGCTTTTTTTTTTTTCTAATATAATGCAGATAATGCATCTACCTTTAGATTATTATGACCACTGAAGCTGCCATTATATTAATAAGTACTCTGAGATTTTATCCGATTGATATGTCCTTGACTGACTTTTAATGCTGCTTGAGCTGACTAAATCCTGTTAAGAAACATTTGCCCCTACTCCAAGTCATACTAGGTCAGTAAATTAAATGAAACTGTTATCCTAGAGAGATACTGCTGTCACATAAATCAACAGACAGTCATAAAACACCAATCACTCCAAAAGCTCAAGGTGGCAAAGATAAGGGTCAAGCAAGTTTGTTCAGTGATGATTCCACAAAAAGATATAAAGCTTTAAAGGACTTCCAAGTCCTAGAAGACTTGAGCATACCTGCTTCCATCAGATCAGACTCTGGACATGAGATGCTACTTTTTGCTGCTGGGTGACATTACAGGCAAACTGTATATCCTTTTTAACAACCTACACAGGTTTTGATCATGAAAGTACTAATCTCTCAAGATCTCCAAGCAATATTAATATATAATTATGCACCACCTAGTTGTGTTCCAGTCTATTCCATACAAAGGGAAGTTTTCCTAAATATCAGCATGCTTACATAAGCATACAGGCTCCTCATTTATATTTCACAGCGAAGTAAGAAGAATGAGTTTAACCGTTCCTTTCACTGAAATAAATTATACTGGACAAAACTGGAAAGACCTATCGAATGCACACAAAGGCAGGCATTTTTCCTGATTCTGGTGCAGTTGATGTGATGAAAACTACATGGGCAGGTGCAGGTTTAAAGAACCAAAGTTTGAAGGATATTGAGCTTCATCTCTAAAAGTAGACAGGAAATGAAAGAAAGGAAGAGGAGGGCGTGACTGGGTTTTTTTTTTAGTTTTATGTGGGTTTGGTTGTTTGTGGGTTTTTTATGTTGGGATTTGTGGTTGGGTTTTTTTTTTTTTTTTGTAAAGAAAGCACACCTCCACTGATTTTAGTGACCAGCTGCTCCAGAACTGCACTGTTCCACAAGTTGCCTCTTCCCAGTATTTGACCTGAAACAGAACATCAGTGCAAACTCCAAGAATAAAGCTTTACACTGTGATGTGAAATCTAAGTTTAGCATCACACCATATTGCACAAGCTAATCTACCACACAGCTCATTTCACAACTGTAAACGTCAAACAAAAAAATACATGTATTCATAGCCATTCTGAGTACTGGTCATACCCTACTTTAATGGCTCGGTTGTGTTTAACAGATTAGTCTGGTAAACTTTTCAATCTTTATGGTTAAGGACTGCTCTAGCTGGTACTCAGGTTATTATTACATAAGATTTGGCCCATCACAGCTTGACCATCAGCACAAAAAGCCACCCAGAATAACTCAGAGCCTTAATAGCTATGAATAATGCAATCCACAATTTTTCATTCTGGTAAAAACTTGACCAGGATATTGAAGAGGTGGAAGTCGAAACACTGCCTTGCATACTGCTAGTCCTCAGCTGTCAATCAACAATGTGCCCAGTAGCAGGGAGCTGTGATACAGCACCATTACTAAGAAGTCATCACATCCCTCAGAAACACTGCTGGTACCACCTTGCATGACAAGGAAACAAGGCCTCTCCAGTAATATTACCTTGGAACAGGAAGACTAGAGAAGTTATTTTACTTGGCACTTGCTCTATCCTTAATTCATCAGTCTTCACTCCTAAAAATATTAAAAAGTCTTCTCAGCTCCTCTTGACAAAACACAGAGGTCTTGCTTTGACTTTTCTATCCCTCTTCTCACATTTTCACTTTCTCAAAAGTTACTTTTGAATAGGAAAATACTCTTAATAGGGGATCGGAGGGAAGTACATTTCTAGGATTCACCAAGGTGAAGATTGGTCTCGAATTGTAAATAAGAAACAAAAGCATACTAAAGAAAGACTTCATGTATCAGTGTGCTAACACAAAATGAAAGTCTGTACATTCACTCCAGTAAAGCTCTCCCTTTTGCCATTTATCCCAAAAACACTTCCCTACCACAGAGGAAGTACTCAGCACGTCACTCTGCTGATTCTGTTGACACTCAAGTTTTTTTCCTTCTTATGCAATCTCCAAAAATCTGTCATGCCAAAAAACCTGCACAGTGACAGGCACAGAAGCCAATCGAAACCACTCAGCTTCAAAGCAGCAACTCCCACAGGTTTCACTTGCTACTGTTCAGAAATGTGCAGAAACTAATTAGCCCTGCTCACTGCTGCTCATGAACCACAGTATTCATGTTCATATGAAATTCACACACAAAGGTAGCAAAGCAGGATGCCCCAAATACCCTTCAAGGGTGGTGTAAGTTTCCCAGTTAAAGATTTGGTCAGTATCTGTGTTTTACCATAGAATGGTTTGGGTTGGAAGGGAGCTCCAGTTCCCCTGCTAGGGACATCTTAAACTAGATCAGGTTGCTCAGAGCCCCATCCAGTGTTTCCATTGGACCACTAAAAATCTCCAATGTTTTGAGGAATCAAGCATCCACCACCTCTCTGGGCAACCTGTTCCAGTGTTTCACCACCCTCATTACAAAAAAATTCTCTCTATCTAATCTGAAGCTACCTTCCTTCAGTTTGAAACCACTACCCCTTGTCCTATCACAACAGGTGCTGCTAAAAAATCTGTCACCATCTTTCTTATAAGCCCCCTTTAACTACTGAAAGGGTGCAGTAAGATTTCCCTGGAACCTTCTTTTCTCCATGCTGAATAAGCTCATTTCTCCCAGCCTTTCCTCATATAATAGGTGTTCCATCCCTCCAGTGATTTTTATGGCCCTCCTTTGAACCTGCTTCAACAGGTCCAACAGGTCCTGTTCTAGAGACTACAGAACTGGACACAATACTCCACGTGGGTTCCCACGGGATCCAAGAAGAGGGGCAGAATCACCCTCCTTGACCAGCTGGCCACTGTTGCTTTTGATAAGGCCCAGGATGTGTTATGGCTTTCTGGGCTGCAAGTGCACATCGTTGACTCATGTCCAGCTTTTCATACACCAGCACCAGCCTAAGTCCCTCTCTGCACTGCTGCTCTCAATCCCTTCATTCCCCGGCCTGTACTGATATACTGCAGGTTGCCTCAACCCAGAATAATTTACAGGAACAAATTGCACACTTTAAAGTGTGAACAACTTGCAGCTCAGAAGTTGGTGTTTTAAGCAATGCACCCAGAGGGGAGCATTAGGCAGACGGCTCACCTACCATTGCAGCTGTGCTATGAGAGCACCAACCACCTTCCCTGCAGGATTGCTGGACTGTTAAAACCAAGTGCTCAAAACCACATTTGAACCTGAAGGATCCCCATACATACACCAGCAAAAACATGAAACTCCTGCTTCTTTACAGAAGTGTTCTGTATTGTCCAACCAACCCAATCAGTGGGCAGTTCGTGCAGCCCAGCACACAGAGGCCACGTCCTGCAATACATGCAGCACCTCTCTGGCCCTTATTACGCGCCTGGTGAGCTGCTGGCTTTTTCCTCCCTTGATATTAAACAGAATTAAACAAGTTTATATTGAATGTCAGCACTGCTGGAAATGAATAATCAAGAATGTATTTGCAGTATACTGATTTCTTTGGAAAAAGCCAACTGTTGAAGACACCACAGTCCAAAACCGAATTCTTCCCCCTACACTAATCAGAGATTCGTCCAGAAAAACAAAAACAAATAAGTTAACTGAGTACTTAAAGATTAAACTGAAGGTCAGGAAAACAAAATTTGTTTGCATCTAAAAATCAAGACTATATTCAAAAAGAGACATTCAGTCACTGCATTTCACTTTTCCCAAGAAGCATACTACTACCTGCTTAGTGTCCACACTAGTTCTGCTACATCAAGTGTTAACAAGATCGATATATAAAGCTCAAGTAGCAGTTCACAAAGTACAGACAGGTGTCTCTCTTGTACCCCATAATTTACAAGAAGTGCACTAAGAAATTCAAATGTATTTTAGGAAGGCAAGTATTTAAGACTGATTGCTATAAACAGTTTTTTAAATGGTAGCAGCAACTGTTTATTCCTTCATCAGAGTTTTCAGGCAAGGAGGTTTAGAGTGGGTATCTAAAATACATCTTTACTGCAGTTAATGACTGCTTTATTGGAGAAAATAACAGTAATGTTTCAGAGTCTTCCCCTCCTTCCAAATTACTGCACTTAAATCATATGACAGTACCAGCCAGCTAGAAGTGCAGTAGAGTTTTTGGCAGTTAAAGTACATAAACAACAACTTCCATAACTCACACGATCCACCCAACAAGCTAGGGGCTGAGGTCCCCACACACCCTGAACCAGGAGCTGGTGGAAAAAGATACTGTGCAGGGATTCAACTGTGGCCTGAGCCCTGGAAGAAGTAGGGAGCCAGACCCACAATGTGCTCAGTCTTGCTCAACAAGAAGATCAGGGGTGAACACCTGCTTGGCAAACAGCAGCATAGCACCATTTGCCATTTCAGACAACGGCAAGCTGGGGTTGAGATCTTCTTCAGATGTCCAAGACAATTCTCTTTGGGGTCCTCTGCAGGAACTTCTCTTCCCTGTTCCTTCAAGTGTCTCCAGAGGTGGTGACAGACCCCATGGCAATGCTCTGAACACAGCAGGTGGACTCATCCATGACATACTTGGGATACCAGAGCTGCACAGCACCTATAGAGTCTGCCCAGGCAACAGACAAAAAGACTTGTCACAACTCAGAGCACAAGAAGGTAAAATATACCCGCTATGCAGGCACCAGAGCAGTCTTAAGAGAAAGACAAGAAGTCATTTCAGGTCTTTCCTTTTACTCAAGAACAAACTCCTTGTAGGAAAAAAAAAAAAAAAAAAAAAAGTTTTGGAACACAACATTTACAAGTAGCTTGCTGAGGAGACGAAACAGAGCATGAATGGTGCTTTTAAGAGCTCATAGCTCAAAGCAAAGCACATTGCAGTAAAACAGCCTGTTTTCCTTCTGCCAAGACAGTGACATCTGGCAACAGGAAAGTCAATATTTAAATCAGGCTCCATTCCCACCCCATGCCTAGGCTGGTACTACTTCTGATGCTCCTCATCCCTGAATGCACGTCAGCTGCTCAGCAAAGCCTCTTCAGGGACTGCCTGGCGCAGATTTTTTTGGTGCTATGGAAACAGCCTGCAGAGCGGCGTGTGATCCACTCACGTACACCAAGGCCTGTGTGTGTGCAGGCACAGAACTAACCTCTGCCAGCAGTAATCAAAGCAACTCTCAGCAGTCAGCAGGTTAAAAACAGTGATTGATCTGGGGCCTTTCTGCTCTGCCTTCACCCTGCTTTTCAAGACTGCTCAGATGTAGGCAAAACACTTTTGAGATGTGCTGAAGGGACTTCTCTTCTGCATAACAGTAAAAGAGAAATCAGACACTAAAGAGAAAGGCGCACTCTAGCCAGCGGGAGCTGTGCCCATTTCATAACCCCAACCCTTCTTCTGAGTAGGAAGTACTGGTTCCTACTTAAAGGACAGCTTCTTTAAAGATGCTTATAGACAAGTCCTTGTACAGCTCCATTCCTGGGAACCTGTGTGAGAAAAAGCAAGGGACACATCAGGACTCTGATGTACTCCTGCAGGGACTACAGGGTATCAAAAAATGCGAGTTCATGGCCTTCTTCAAAGGCAGCCTGTCCTGGCAGCAGCTGCAAATGTCCACTACTATATGTTATTCCCAGGGACTGGATTGCTGTAGAACACTGCAATGAACATCAGACAGAGATGACTAGAGTAGAAGCATAAGGGGTGTTTCTTTCAAATTCTGCTATCCTGATCAAAATAATCAAGACTTTCTAATGTCATGATATGATACACATTTAGGCAGAGAACAGACAAAGAGACATAAGTAAGATCACTTCTTGCTCATCTGGGGATCCTTGCTAGTAGTTTAATTAAAATACTTTAGGCAAAAAAATTAAACAATGCAAAACAGACACAAGCAACATTCCCAATGCTCATAACTGAAATACACAGCTTTGCCAGGCTAAGGAGCATTTAAAAAACATTACTTACAAAGCTTTGTTTTCAACCTTTTTGAGTTTTTTCTCATGAACCAACATCACTGCCATACATGGAGTCCAATCCTAGCAAAGCACAGGAGGAGTACCTGTCTGAAAATACCAACTCCAGCCCAGATTGCCTCCCTTGGCACATCTTTTCATCCCAGGGGTTAGGGGGATGAAGCACCACTTCCCTCTAGCTGCTAGACAAGGGAAAGCTAAACAGCAAAAATACCTGTTCTTCTGCCTCTGCTTCCCTAACCCACCACCCCCAGCAAGCTGCAGGTGCTCCCCAGCCTCTTTATTACTGCACAGTACAACACAGGCATTGCTAGTGGCAGGACATAAGCTTTGAGCCAGGCTTGCAAGGCCCCAAGACTAGAGACTTGTCAGACTTGCTCTGTCTCTACCCTTCTTAATTTGCCTGAGGGTTTGTTTTACTTGGTGCGTCTCAGAGTAGAGAGACAGAATGTGAGAATATAGGCATGCTACAAGTAAGGGAGCACAGGGTTGACAATGGAGATCCCATGGCTGTAAGAAAGTCACCAGTCACCTGTGGAGATGTGCAGTTGGACAAAACTATTCTAGAGATAACACAGAACAAAGGAATAATATCTAGCATATATAAAAGGCACTTTATATAATAGATTTGATGAAACATGGAGCTTGCAAAGCCATGAAAGAAACAGCAATGTGTAAACAGCAAATATAACAGAAGGATTCCAGTGGATCCTACAGTGAGGAAGAAACCACCACCACTCTAGTCCTCCCAGAAAAGGAGTCACAATATGATAACGTGCTCTAATACCCTTGCCACCACCAAAATGATACTACCAGCCTCAGAAGCCAGGGGGAGGATGAGTAAACCACCAATAAAAGGTGCAGAACCTAAGTTTGTATGTTAGCTTTATTATTACTAAGATTTCATGTGCATAATAGTCTTTTTCTAAACGAATTATTGAATTAGACTGCTAAAATTTGAATCACACTAACAATAAACAGGTTTTCTTTCCATGCACACACACAAAGTGTGCTTTCTCTTTATCTATGAAGTTTTTAAGCACAGTACACATTTGTTGTTCTGCTGGGAGGCTACAAGCAGGAGAGGGGCCATTCAGAACCTGTCACTCCAAACCACATGTGTCACAGCATGTACCTACAGACCTCAGTTCCGCAGAAAAGGGAGCATTCCATGCTTGGCCAAGGCAGCATTTCCTGGGCCACTCCACTGTCAGTCAGCATCCAAGGACACTTATTGCTCTGCTCTCACACTCTGGAATAGAGAAGTCAGCTTGCAAAACAGGAAAGCTGCCTCTTTCAGTGACAGCATTCACACCACAGCAATAGTTCTGGTTTCTCTCTAGACAGCATCAATCCAACCCTTTCTGCTCACAAGCAAGTAACAGCACAATGAGCATTTTTCCACACACCAGCATTTGCTGTGCTGCTCCCCCTACCCCATCCAGGGACAAGTGGCTGCAGACTCCTGCAGCTGTACTTGTACTTGCACTAGCAGAAAATCCATACAGCCATCTATACCTCTGCCAGAAGTGTTTTCATAGCAGGGCAAGGATACTCCAGACCAGTTAGCCTGACTCATGGTATCATTCTGCCCAACAGCCAAAGCCAACACACAGCTATATATTCTTTCACTTCTGCTCCTTTAACCAGAGGCAGAGGAAAAGGAGGAAGACAAGTAAGAGGAAATGGCAGGAGTGACACTGAACCTTCAGGAGAGATCCAGATTAGAAAATTATGGGTAGCTGGTCTGTTACTGCGGCCCTTTTCAAAAGGGAAGACTTGCAGTAGAAAGCTGTCCTCCAATACAAGGTTTTTCAGTGAAGGTTCCCAATCACTCTGGCTAACACACCCAAACATGAGTAATTTTGAAGACACTCTCCACCTCCAACAGGAAAGAAAGCTGTGCCTCTGGAGACTTAAATTGAAGCTGATACAGAGTGACTGTGTTGGCTGAACAAGAGCATTTCAATTTAGTGCTTAATCTCGCTTAATGCTTGCTTTCCCTTTCAGTCACGCTTTGTTTGACATTTTTCTGCTTACTCACTGCAGGATATTAAAAGAACAAGGGTAAACGTCTCCCTTCCTCCATACAGGAAATCTCAAATCAGAAGTGCCCATATTACAAAGACTCCAATGGAGGAAACAGTGGGGTGATCATTCTCCTACCTGGAGGGCAGCATCTTGCAAAAGCACAAAAACCCCACACCCATCAGGTGTCTGCTGTATGGCTCAGCAAATGACACTGCTGCTCTCTCCTATTAAATTAAGGAGGAGGTTGGATTATTTTCTTTTGAAAATTGGTCAAGAAACGTTGGCTTTCAAGAACACTACCTGCACTGTATCTGCTGCCATGGAAACACCACTTTTTGAAGAGATATAGCACATATCCTCCCCTACCTGCAGCAATGTCCAGCACCCTCAGGAATCAGCAATCCACAAAAAGCTCACTGATTTTACATGGCAAATCTAGTCCCTTGTTTTCCTGCAAGACTTTTCTATACTGGCTAGGGATTTCCTGCCAAAAAAAAAAAACCTGCCAGGACATCTTCCTGTTAAAGGAGCAAACAGTTTTGAAGAAACAGGACAAAGCCTTCGCAGCCTTTACAACACTCTGGTCAGCCAAAGCAGATTTTGGGATATCCCTACCCAGCAGGGTCAGTGCATGGCAGAAAGCATCAGAAGCCCCAACATCCACTTCCTTTATCACCCAGCTCCTCCTGGGACTATAGTGACATCTGGCTCACAAAGCAGAAGTTGTTAGTCAAAGGCTGCTATATTCAGCAGCTGTAGAAGACAAGGGGAAAAAATGTACATACAAGATAGACAGGAGCATGAATAGAGATATAAATGACATAAAAATGAATAGAGATAACATTCCCAAGGCAGAGTAGTGCGGTATATGGTTACTGAGAGCCCCTGCAGATGGAAGGGGCTGTGCTCTGCAGCCTCCAAGCACAGTTCATAGCAGCTCAACAGCACTCGTGCCCAGGCCAGGAGAGGTGTTAACATATGGCAGCCATGAAAACCAGCTGTTCCCACTTTACACACAAAGCATCCAGATCAAGCAGAGCAAGGCACTTGCTCAGCCTCCACCAGCACATTCTTAAAACAAAGCCAAGCTGCAGTGCTTTATTCTAGGCCAGAAATGTCAGCCTGAGCCTCCAAGGCCTCCCATTGCTTTGGTGGGCATTCGCAGTGGGAGAAAGGGGGAACTGGTGGGCTGCTTCAAAGTGCAGGAAACTGGAACAATAAAAAGGAATTGCATCAGGTTCATGTCGGATTTTAAAAGCCCCGAGCAGTTACAGCTTGGCCTCATTGGAGGATCAAAGGACATAGATCCTTAGCTAAGCTTTCCCTGCACTAAAAGGTCTGAGTAGACCTTACTCTGCCGGATTGAAGGACTGTACTGACTGCTTGGGACAGCGTTCCTTGTAGGGAACAGGGAAAAGGATCCATGCACACCACAAGCAACAGATTCTTTCCACACTTGGAGGACTGGGCTGGCCCCCTTCTCCATTTCCTACTGAAGTGGGTGTGAGTATGAATGAAGAGTTCAAGTTACCCTCCAATGCTCAAGCATTGCAGAAGGCAGGAACAGCTGACACTGCTCCAGCCTCCAGATGCCCACCCAACAGCTGTGCATCAGCTGCTCCAGTGTCCCTCCAACACAGCACACTGATCCCCCACATTTCTGTGCCTCATTCATGCACTGGCTGAGAGAGGACGACAGCAATGCCATCAAATAACTCTGTAATGCCACCCCACCAAGTCAGGACCCTCAGCGTGAGTCAGAATAAGGTTTTCCCCACCAATACAGTTTTTCTTGCAAAAGGAATGAAAGCCTGCTGCTGTCCAATGGACCTACGCATGTAAGTCTTCTGATATTTCTGTCATCTTCAAGTCACTGTTACAGACACTCAGCTCAGTGAAATAATTCTTTCTTTGGAGTTCCTACAACAGCTGTCCACTTGTATTTACTTACAAGTCTTTGATTTCACAATTGCACATTAAGTGAAAAAAAAAAAAATCATACAGAACTGCAAGTACCTAGTGATAAGAAAACAAATAAAGAAGTAGGAAAAGGTGCAGCTTTGTCCAATAGATAATGGGGGAAACCTTGTCTTACTGCCAGCAACAAGTTCTTTTGGCACAAAAAAGAATATTAAAGTCCATTCTGTCAGACCCAAAAGTGCAAGTCAAGGCTCCAGGAAAAGATAGCCTTATATAGTCTCTCAAGAAATCACATGTAGTGTTTTGGGACTCCTTTTAAGTACCACAAAAGCCTGAAGATTTTGAAAGACACCAGATTACACAAGTGAAGTGTTGCTGAAGCATAAGAGGAATCCCCGAACACAACATTGGAGACGGATCATTACGAGATAACTGTGCTGTGGTGCATGTGTTTGTGAGACTGCTCAGTGGCACAATTTCCTCACTCAGAACACTGCTTCCACTGTAGGGGAAACGTCATCCTTATTTTTCCACTAGTAAACTGTATCAGCACCAACAGTAACAGCAGCAAGTCAGAGAGAGGCTCTTTTTGCAAGCAAAATCAGGTGTGGTTGTGGTTTGGTTGCTTTGTTTTCTTTTGGCGGAGGGGGAGTAGGGAGGAAGAGGGGACAGCAGCATCTTTGTGAAAGCACAACTGCAGTTATTAATGTATTCAGCAACTAAGTCCATACAGTGAATCAGATTTTTGTTCATGACAAGTTAAAGCAAAGCAACAGAACAAGGAACTCCTCATCTCAGGGTAATATTATATACATTTGGCTTGAGCTGACACTACTGCTTTGGTGCCTTTAATCACAGAGCAAGAAACTCAGAGAGCTTGGAGACCTATTTCCAGAGCTGTTGGAGTGCACTGAGAATCACATGGAGCCATCCAGACAGTCCAAATATCCCTTCAATAAAAACATTTCAAGTGAAAAGTTGCTCAGTGATTCTGATGCTGCGGGTGGTAGGCTAGGAACAACATTTTAAGGACTGCTACCAAACCTGACTGCTCAAGAGAGAGAAGAGACTTAAGCATGTTCTACACCTGGAGCATTAGCCTTGTCTAGTTTGGCTGCAGTCTTAACCATAACCTAGATTTTCTTCCTACCTCCTAACTACAGCTATCTGAGAAAGCTGTCACCATAACAACAAAGAGTGCAACCTCTGACTCGCAATTTTAAACAAATTCATTTTTGTTTGGAAGTGGTAATCCAGGACGTTTATGCTGGCACCAGAGACAGGACCTGATGGCCTGGACTTTAACCATATATGTTGGCTTTAGTGAGTAATAATATTGTATCATTAAGCAGACTCCAATGCAAGCAAGGTGGTCTTTGAAGTCTAATTGTCAGGGTATTAGAAGTCTTTAATTAACTGGCAAAAGTGTGTTGACTATTCCAGATTTTCCCACTGTACCTGCAGATGTCCACCTCACCATGAAGAGAAAACACCATAATTACTCAAAAAAGAAGGCAGAGGAAGAAGGTGTTGCACCACGTTTGCTCTGTAACAGTCCCTTACATCACACTAGGTACACTATTCTGGTAAACACCCTGAGGTGCAACACCCTCTTTATACAAAGCAATTTATAACAGAAATGAGTGCAATAGCAAAACAAGCCTCTGGTAAGTGTCAGGACTGTCACTAAAGTTTTTCAAAAGATCACGTTATTTTACTCTCTTTTCCCATCAGAAGTTGTTCAAGACCCTGCAGTTGCAATAAAGATCTTTACCTTTTTTACAGGAGAGCCTCAAGAACTTTGAGACAAATACTGAAATCAGTTTTAATGCTCCTGCAGTTGGAATTAAAATTCTGAAGGGACTGACAGTTGTGCTATTTTCTGGCACAATTTTGTTTGTTGGTACCCCAGAATAGGGTTTGGGGGTTGTTTTCTTTCTTTTTTTTTTTTTTTGGGGGGGGGGGGTGTTGGGGTTTTTTTGTTTGTTTTTATTTATACTTATATTGAAGACAGACACAGGACTTCAAAATAGTTAAAGGAACCTCCCTGAGGTGATTCAGCCCCTCACCAGATTACCTTCTGGTCAGGCAGAGATAGCCTGACCTTTTCTGTAAGTACAGAGAAACTCAGAAGGGACTGTTAATTGTACAGATGTACTACACAATCCTCAAAACACTTACCTGGGAGCAAATCAAGGCTGGCGCCTGCTCAGCTGGCAGAGCACAGAGTTTGACCATGGCACAATAAGGAGTGCGTTCCCAGCAGCTCCTGCACCTCCAACATCCCACGGGCCACAAGTGCCGGCTTCCCGCCATCCCAGGCAGGAAAACCCTGAATGAAACCAGCCCAAGGGCACAGACACCGAGCTGAGCCAAGCAGCCCTGCTAGTTTACTGCAGGTAACGTAGTGACCGCAGCCTGCCCTACCTCGTCTACAGGAGAGCAGCTGGCGTGTCGTTTAGTACCACACCATATAAAAGGCTCCAACTATTCATGAATGGGCTGGAAAAATGTAATACACCTCTGTGGGATAAGCTTATACAGCAAGAGAACGTGCTTTGCTTGCATTCATGTCAGTTTTCATCAGGGCACCAACCATTATCTCGGGCAAGAAGACCCAAGGTTTTTGGGTCTCAATAAACCATGAAGTTTTAGGAAGAGTGCTGCAGCCACGGCAGCCAGGACACCAGTCTTCTCAGGCAAAATGCACACCAGTGAAGCACCACAGAGCCACAGAGGCGCCAGCCCTGCTGCCGCTCAGGGGCCGCGGGACAGCTGCCCAAACTGAGCCGCCAGCTGTGGAGCAACGCCGGGCTGGAGAGAATTAAAAGGGAACAAACCCTGCGAACAGTGCCGGTCAATCGAAAGTTGCACACTCGTATAATGGAAGAGCTTTACTTTTACTGCAGGGTGAAAATAGAAAGTTTATTCTACCCGCGAGGCGCCGCGGGAAGGCCGGGATGCGCTGCCCGTGCATCCGCGGCTGGGGGGCCGGCAGCCGCCCCGTGCTCCGCCGCCCGGTTCCGCATTTCCCGAGCCGACGGCCGGCGCAGCCTTGCCCAGGCCGCGGGCAGCGCCTTCCGCACCGCCCCGGCCCCAGCGCTGCCCGGCCCGGCAGGGCTGGGCTGAACTGGGCAGGGCAGGTCGGGGCCGAGCAGCGAAGGGCTGCGAGAGCCGCCGCCGTCCCCGCCGCGCCAGCGCCGCCAGCCGCCCGGGGCGCAGCGGCAGCGCCCACCCCCCGCCCTACCTTGGTCCCTCGGGGGCTCCATGGCGGCCCCGCGCCCGTCCCGGTGTCCGTCGCGGCCGCCCCGGCTCGGCTCGGCTCGACGCCCGCCCCCGCCTGGGTGGCAGCGGAGGCACCGCCCGTGCCCGCGGGGCGGGGCCGCCGCCCGTCACTCAGCGGCGCGTCCCGCCCAGGTGAGCGAGCACCGCCCGCCCCGCCCCGCACAGGTGAGCGCGGCACGGCCCGCACAGGTGAGAGCGGCACGGCCCGCACAGGTGAGAGCGGCACGGCCCGCACAGGTGAGCCCGGCACGGCCCGCACAGGTGAGCGCGGCACGGCCCGCACAGGTGAGCCCGGCACGGCCCGCACAGGTGAGCCGGCCCGCACAGGTGAGCGCGGCACGGCCCGCACAGGGAGCCGGCCCGCACAGGTGAGCCGGCCCGCACAGGTGAGCGCGGCACGGCCCGCACAGGTGAGCCGGCCCGCACAGGTGAGCCCGGCACGGCCCGCACAGGTGAGCCCGGCACGGCCCGCACAGGTGGGCCGGCCCGCACAGGTGAGCGCGGCACGGCCCGCACAGGTGGGCCGGCCCCCAGCCAGCCCCTCGCTCAGACCCGCACCGGCTGTACCCTCGCTCCAGGGCAGCGCCTCGCTCTGCAGTGCTGCTGCACCTCGGCTTGTGCTGGCTGACACCGCGTGGCACCGGCTCGGTGCGGAGAGGCACAACCAACCTGCTGCCCGCAGCTGGTGCGACGGGCAGGAGGGAGCTACCACCGAAGAGATCCAGTTTTCAGAATCAGTTCGCTTGGGTAAGATCTCTGGGGTCACTGAGTCCAACCTATGACCAAACACCAGCTTGTCAACTAGACCATAGCACTAAGTGTCAAATCCAATCTTTCCTTAAATACCTCCAGGGACGGTGACTCCATCACCTCCCTGAGCAGCCCATTCCCACATCTAATCCCCCTTTCAGTGAAAAAGTTCTTCCTAATGTCCAACCTAAACCACCCCAAGCATAGCTTACCTGTGTCATCTTGTCCTGTTGCTGATTGCCTGGCACAAGAGGCAGATTTCCACCTGGCCACAACCTCCTTTCAGGTGGTTGTAGAGTGATCAGATCACCCCTGAGCCTCCCTTTCTCCAGGCTGAACAACCCCAGCTTCCTCAGCCGTTCCTCACAAGACTTGTGCACCAGACCCTTCGCCAGCTTTTGCACTTCTCTGGACATGCCTCAGCACCTTTGTGTGGCTGTGGAATCTTCCTTCTGGTTGTATATCAAAATATACCCACCCACACAAATTGTGCTGCATTATGGAAGTTAAACTGTGATTTTATTCTCATTTTAGCGATTGCCCTGCAAGACTCACTAGCATTTACACTAGGCAAGCTAATGCTGTGGCTGCCCTAAAGAGACTTCAGCAGCTGAAGAGAAAACCAACAACTGTTCTAGCTGCAACCCTAGCTGCAATCACAGCTCTTTCTATTAAAATATCATTAAATGCAGAGAAGTTTTCATTATGCATTTTGACCAGCAGGCTGCCTTACCGAGAATATTAAGGTGCCAAATAAATCTTTGCTTCACCCTTTTCAAATCCCTGGCCTTGACATCTATGGATTTGATTGTTTGAAAAGATCAATGTTTGTGCAGAATGAACAGCAAGGCCTCCATGGCAGGGCTGTGTGAATAGCCAAATTGTCCCCAGTGTTCAGCATGCACAGTCACATGCTAAAGCAGAGCACAATAGAGAGTCATGAGGTGCCAAAGCAGAATGTCCTTGCTTTCGATAACAAACAGCGGCAGCAAATCCAGGTAGTTTTCGATCCACAAGGCAGCTGAGGAATGTGAGCTTTTGCTAGGGAAAAGGAAAGCATGTTTATATTCTAGGATATGCATAGTTGTAGCAGGAGGTTGTTTGAGTGATGCCATGAAAATAGGAAGTCAAGCAGAATATACCCTGCATGTTTATATTTTTTCCCAGATATACGACTCAACACAAATTCATCCCACATATATCAGATATGTTTTCTGATGGTTTCAAAAAATAAATTCAAATAGATATTTGAGAGGGTTCATCTGCTTCTATTAAAAAAAAAAACCAGATTTTTTTTCCCTCACAGTACTCCACTTGAAGTCCCAAGCTTTCCCACTGACCAGCTGATATGTGATACATTATCTGTAATCACAGTGGAAGAATATCAGTAGCAATAAAATTTGCCCTACTTTGCAGGTACTTTTCACTACCAGCACGCCTGGCAGCTCTGAAATGCCTGTCAAGAACCAACTTGCAGAGCAGTGAAGCTTTTAGCATCTCACTGCCTCTTGTAGGGGAAGGGATGTGGTGTTATATTTTAGTTAAATGGTATGCCCTGTCTCAGCCCTCGAAAATGTATGGTTTATTCCCAGCCTGTGATCCTCCCCTGCAGTATCCTGTGTCTGTAATCCCATTGGCCCAATCTTATTCTGCACCCACTTTGAATCTCCCTGTTCAGTGTGCCTGGGGGATGGTTCGCTCTCTCTCTTGGCCGGCTCTCCTGGCCGGTGCTCTCTCAGCCCCTCTCTCCCCCTCCTCTTTCCCCCCTCACTCCTCTTCCCCCCCCTCCCCTCCCTCAGAAACCATGCTGCCTCCTGGGGGTAGGGCCCCCAATAAACCTCATCTAATGAGCACCCTCAGAAGCCGTGTGGAGTCTCCTTGCCTGCCTGCTGCCACCAGCGAACTCACAGCCTTGGGGGGCCCCCCAGGGACACCCCCCGGGGACACCCCCCAGGGGGTTCCCCCCCCCGAAAAGCACCGCTACAAAGGGACATTTCACTAGCACATTCATAAAAACAAGAGCTAGCCATCAGGAAAGGACTACTACCTGGAGAGCTGATTCAGTAACCTCTGGTAGTGACACTCCCACCATCCCACCTGAGTCTGAATAGAGTAGAGCACTGCTGATTCACTCCCCACCCACCCAGATGAATGCAAGTGCAGCCTGAATGCACAGTTTTGCTCCCAGTTTGCTGAACTCAGTGTCTACGCTTAGAAATAGCCCCTTTCCAGTCCTGCTGGATACTGTACTGTTCAATTTCTCCAACAGCTGTGGCCCTCTCAAAGTAGCAATGGGGCTACATGTGATACCAGGTCCCAAGCAGGTCCCCAGCTGTCCTGCCCAGAAAAATTTTAGATGCAAGAGACACAGTCAAAACCACCATCTCCAAATACAATGATGAATACACCATTGCCTTTTTACACATTGCCCTGACTAGCAAGGAGCTGGAATTGTAACAAGCATCTATTACTCAAACTGAAGCCTGCTAAAAGTTGTATGAATGTTGCCTATAGGCTCCAGTTATGGTCACAGAACATAAACACATGAACTGAGAAGAAAAGACTGCATCTGTCCTGAAGGTCCCGTTGTGTCTATAAAAAAGGACAGAAGTGTAGGACAATGGGACTAGGGGTGTACTGAGCTCAGTGCATGCAACTGCTTGTTACCTCCAATCAGTTATAAAAATAAAAACAAACATATGCATGTATAGCAACCTGGTCTAGTGGAAGGTGTCCTTGTCCGCTTTAGTGGGGCTGGAACTAGATGATCATTAAGGTCCCTTCAAACCCAAGCCATACTATAGAAGGCAAGCCTATTAGAAATTTGAATCACCTAAATACAGGACTTGAAAATACTTTGTCCTGAGTGATATTGGGCCTGTCCTGTGTAAGGGATGTTTATTGCCAGGGAATATGAGTAGAGCAACAAACACAGAAACACCTGACATTATGGCTGCATGTCACATTTAATTTCCCACTCATGACCCTGGAGCCTTCCCAGCACTGTGCCATACTGATAGGCTTGGCCTCCCACTGTGGAGTTGGAGCCCAGTTTTAAAATGCATTCCCCCTAGATCAGCTGTTTATTGAAAATAACTGGCAAGGCAGTCAGAAGTGAACAAAGGCCAAAGTGCCAAAGAATTAATACTGCCAGAGTGAATGTATATTGAAGAATATACATTTAAGACTAATTTATTTCCATTTTGTTTCAAAATTCAGTAAAAGAGCACCATTGGCTTGGCTTCTTTCAAAGCCTGGAATGATTTTATTATGCTAAACCTCTGTTCAACTACCTCTTCTAGACAGAGAATTAAGCCATTATCTCCCATAAACCTGTCCCAGGCTCAGGAGGAAGTACTCTGCCACGGGATCGTGTGGCAGAGCCTCCAATGTTCATGTTTAGGATCGTGTTTGGAACCTCCGATGGAAATGGTTCCAGTGCATATAAAAGAAGTTTACAGGACCAAAAGAGTGTGACATTCAATTTTAGTGAGAGAAGAGCCTTATTGCTCAGCTGTGTTCTACTAAGGACATTTATAAATACTCATTGTGATGTAGCTAAGACACCATTCTCTGGCTCACCTCGTGGCCCCTTCCTCATAACCTCTGGCTTGGGCACTCTCTTGCAAAGTAAAAATTCAAAACCTCCTTAGCAGAGGAACACCAGTATAACAGGTAAATAAAAACTGTAACAAATCTGTATTTACCATATGCCAGGTGAATATCACTGGGATATTAGGGGAAGGAAAACAGACAAGCAAGCACATTCCCTCCCTCTACATTATTGCCTGATGCACCAAGCATAACCCTGAAAGCACTTAACTGGATCAAAGTCCTGGCAGCCAAAGAGGGACATACACTGGATCAGAAATACTATGCAATATATCCCTCCTGAGGAAGCATTAAAAGTCCCTAAAATCAGATTTGCCTATGCCAAACCAGCTGTACAATCTAAAGGAGACACTGAACGTGTGATACCTTTTTAGGCTGGTATCATCTGACTCACAAGTCAAAGAGTTTATAGTTTCTAATGATGTATTTCTTGCTAAAACTCTTCTGTGGAAAATAAATTCTTCATACCTATTAGTGTCTACAGGTCAAGATCATACCATGTACCCACTGGGATAGATGAGCAGATGCCTAGTGGGATTCTAAATCCCATAGGCTCCCACCTCACCACAAGCAAAGTGCAGCATGTTGCTGAACATATCTGTGGGTGCCTTTCCACCTCTTTAAATGTGTGAGTGTCTCCAAGTCCAAGGAAACTTTTGAAACCAATCCTGAACTGGTTAAATGCTGAACACCCTGCAGTTATAAGCATTTGAGTGAGAACACATTGAGGCCAGGGCTGTTGGAGATGCCTGGAGGTCTTCAGCTGACTACACCACTATAGAGAAGCCTCCAGGAGCATTGCACAGTGGTCAGCTAGCTGTGAGACTGTTATTTGTCCTGGGTCAAATCCCAAAATCTTTACAGGAACTAAACCTTCCATCAAAGGACCAATCTTCAACTGCCTACATGAGCTTGTTTCCTGTAACTAATCTGACTGGGTGCATGCAAAAGACTGTTAACTGGGAGTTTGCACCTCCCCTATAGCAGCTTTTGGCACCCACTGTGTACAGCTGCTAGCAGATACAGGGTAAAAGGGCTTGGGGTGGGAAGTAAACATTTTAAATAAATAAATAAGTAAATAATTATAATCCTGTGTTAAATCTTCTGCAGGGGCACTAGAGGGAGGGCTAGAGCACTGCATGAGTTTGGAATTTGCATGTCTCTTGATTATCATTATTTTCCAACAAAGGAAGAGTACCTATATGTTTATTTTAATTAAGAGCCCAAATCTCCAAACAGATCTAATTTTGCATGAGATACATACAAGAAATTGAGCATAGATGTGCACACAGATGCATGAATGCTTTAAATGTATATCTAGGAATACCTCATATTTCTCATTCCCCCTTCTCCCCACCCCTGCTACTTTCACTTGTGAGCAGAAGAAATGTTTCTAACTTCTCATTACCTATTTATCCTGTACCACAACTATCTTTGATAGCATTTGCTCAATTATAGCTCCAAGAATGATGTGATAAAGTGTTGCCAAGCCTTCTAGCTGCTTCCAGTTATGACATAAATATATTGATTGGAGACCACAGTCTTTTCACCATGTGTCATCATCTACAGCAAACTTTATTGCTGTAGTAAATATACTGTAGATAAAGCCTTAGCTAAACTAAATCCATGTCAATTAACTGCTGCTAATTAGTTAGTCACAATTATTCTTTTTCAGAAAATAGATTAAATGGAACATTTTAACATTCTAAAATTGATAGTGGGAATAAAATGAGGTCATGTCTTCAGTAACTCATTACTAAATTATTTTTAAGGCTGCAGTGTTGTACAGTTACTACATGATAATTAAGAACCAGAGAATCTAGGTTTAAATTGTGGTTAACCTTCAGTATGCTCTTGTGAGATGACTATGTACTACCAGGTCTACTTTATTACTGGTAAACAAAACACAAGTATTATTTAATATTTTTTAGAAGCAGACAAAAAAAAAAAAAAAAACTGGGGCCAGAAGAAATATGTAGGAGTGCAATTACAAGGTTACAAGGGAGGAAAAAAAGCAATGATCCACTTAACTAAAATTGCTGCAAATTGTTTATGTATTTTACAGGCAGAAGACTAATGTGAAAAACTGCTTGCTTGCATAACAGAAGCTGTAGGATGCCAGCCTTTTGAATTCCCTCAGACATTTTTTCCTTATCCATTTTACAAACAAGAAGTCAAGGCTCATAGTTCCTTGATAATGTAACATCTAGCCTGTTGAAGAGACAAAATCTATGTTTCAGGCTTCTAAGTATATAGCTGTTTTCATTGAAAAGGCATACCACTGAGCTAGACAATGTAAAGTGAAAATAAGAGCAACAAATTAGACTATAAATACTGAGATTAAACTTTCATTCATCTCATTAATATTTTACTAGTAACACTGTCTACTCCCTGCTGCCATTATTATAGTGATTAGGCAGTTCCATCACAGTCTCACTTAGAAATGTTTCCAGTAAGAGATGCACAAATCAGATATAGCTCATATAAGTTAGTCTTTCCTCCAGACTGTTGTGAAGCCAACTATGCTACGTCTTAACATAGTTCTTACCCGATCTTATAAAGCTCGCTTTGAAACTCTTTGCAAAAATCATGACTTGAAATTTCCCCAAAGAAGGCAGACCATAATTCCAATTTCAGTCACAACAAAACAGATAAAGCAAGTCTCCTCCCTTCTTTTCCCTCAACATATCTATTTGTTTAAACGCAGCACAGATTTTATCCAGTTTCTCACAGAGCCTAAACCTCCACCCGAACTTTTCAAAAATGGGATGGCTGCTTCACTGCCTGTCAGCAGCATGGAGGCACAGGTGTGGTTCTCTAAGTCAGACACCAGTCAGCCCCCAGCCCAAGCAGATTCCAGTTTTCAATTTTTTTTCCCTTCAAAGAGAAAATTGCTGTACTAATTTCATTTGCAATAGGATTTGTGTCTGAATTATACATTGGTGCATATGATAAATGCAAGCATGAAGGCATTCTTGTTTGTCCATGCATTCACTGAGCTTTGTGCATGTAAGCAGTGATAAAGCCACACTGCTGGCTGATGGCAAGCAGTGCATGTGCAGTTACCTGCCCACTAACCCAAAGGAGAATTTATGCCTCTTAAAGCAGTACCCTGCCCTCCTACAGCACTAGCTAGGCCACATATAGATGTTTCTGCCTTCATTCCAAACTTGTATCTCTCAGATCCTTCTTGACCTCAGGTTGTCCTCAGTTCATGCTTTGAGACTTTCAGTCTCAGTCCTCACTGCAGCAGCAGCTCTCCAGATCAATATATAGACGTGAACTGGGTGAATAACTGTGAAGCTCCTGTGTCTGAGAAATTACCCCTGCTTTCCCAAAACTGTATTTTTTCATTACACATTCTTCATTCCCATTACTGCACTAAATAAATAGTCTCAGTTTCTCATATGAATCTGACTAATAGTTAGACTTTGTTTCAGTACAGATTCTGTTTCCTTCATGGCAGCAGAGGCTGTTGATTGTGTACTTGGCAAGACAGCTTTCCTTTGTTACTTTGGAGGAAAGTCATTCCAGGCATGTCGATGTGCCTACCTCACTGCAGGGCAGGACCCCACAAAGCAACCCAGAATTTTGGTCACAGCCTTGTGCTTTTAAATTTCCTACGTGTGGGTCCACTGAACTCTTGGCTCGAAGCAGGGATGTGCTACATATAATGACACTCACTTTGCACTGCACCAAGGGGTGCTACAAGGGGAAACTCCTAATCCATTCTGTAAAGTCCTGGGAGATTGCAAAACACAACAGGAGGTCTGAGGAAACAGCTGATTGCCTGCTCTTCCTTCTTCTGCTGAAAGCATTTGTATGTACTCCCTTTCACTCAAAACCAGAAATCAATGCATGACAGCCCCCCTACACTCACCGACATCTCTAGGTGCTGTAGTTCAAAGGCATAGAAGAGTGTGTAAGTTCAAAAGCTGTAAGGCAGCATGTCCTGCAATTCACAGGTTCATGATAATTAATCATTTAATCGGTGTATTCAGAGGAGTTTTATGAGCAATAAGTTGGTTTGCTGAAGGAAACAAGCATGTGAAGGATTTTGTTGCTCAGCCTGGAGCCAGACCCTGCTTTTCTGGGTGAAATACCAATATTTGTGGCTGTTGTCTCAGAACACTGAAATCTCTATTTTTATTTCTCTTGTGAAAATTGTACATAATGGTATCTTCGGTGTGCATTCGATTTAATGTATTATCTACTGCTGTCAACATAAAACAGCCTATGACAAGGCCCATAGTTTCTTTTGCAGTTCTTATATGGTTTATCCTTAGGGTTAATAAAATAAATCACTATGTGTCTCTGTGTCTCCAGCCAATTTCAGCATTAAGAGGAAATATCAGAGATAACACAGCTAATTCTCTTCTGTGTACCAAGACACAGTCAGAGTCAACTCACTGGTGTGCAGTTTTCACTGTAATCAAAACAGAAAATGAAAGGGGAGTTTAGCATGAACCCTGAAGGAATTCAAGGCATGCTGCACATTCTTTTTCCTTATTGAGTAAAGCAGTAAAAAAGAGGTTTGTCTAATGGTGAAAAAGTAATTAACATCTGAAGATGTATCCTGCTCCTGTGAGGAAGCTTGATTTTGTGCAGAGTATTTCTTTCAAACTAGTCTCCAAGTGCCTTGCAGCATTAAATATGTTAGCTGAAGAACTAAATAATAAATAAGGGCAGGGGAAGACAGAGCTTTTAGAAAAGCTCTAAGTGGTCATTTCTTTCATATTTAAAGAGGATGTACACTACTTTTGCTCAGCCCTGCCCACTGCCCCCCTCCAAAATAAACCAAAGCAACAATCCTCTTTAATTGGCTGATGATAAGTACTCCACCTATTTGCACACTCCACCTCTCTGCACAAACAGGCACACAATGAGAGAAGGCGTGGCTATTTAGGAAGTCAGTTTCCACATGGATGATTTTCTTGGCTTTTACTTGCTTTAGCTGCATGACTCTTCCAGCGACCCATTTCTGTGGCAGCTGCCACCTCACTGCCATTACGCTGTCTCACTGTCCTCGGACAACATTTGGAAGGGGGCTGTAATTATTGATCAAGCCAGGGAAAACTCCAGCACCCTCCATGTGATGTTTATGAGCTTCGCCCAGAGCACCTCCAGGTGCTGTGCAATGTATTTTTACAGGGGCTGTAGTTCAGCAGTCTGGTCTGCTGACAGTAAATTCCCTTCTTGCTTCTCCATGCACTGCTTGCAGCTTCCCAGCCAGGAAGCCCAATGGATCCCTCAGCTCCATCAAAACAGCAGGAAAGGAGAGACCAGCAGACCAAAGAGCAAAAACAGCCCTTAAGACAGCAGCTGGAGGAAGACATTCCTAGGAGGCATTGCCAGAGACAAAAAAAGACAAAGCTCCAACAGTCTTCCTTTCTCACGAAGCTTCTTGCATGGCTTGTCTTTATTTACTTTGTCTTTTCTTCTTTATAGTCAACAGAAATACTAAAAGGATTGGGCAGGAATGTATCCTTTCACAGCCTTAATGAATGTGTGTGTGCTGGGCATGTAAGCAGTGATAAGAGGCCAGAATCCAGCCTCCTTATTGTTGCTGTTGAAGACAAGATAAAGTCTCCAAACTCATGAAAATGGTTTTTAAAATGGCATTTGATATAATTCTGGCTCTTTTAACTTTCTTTTCCCATCAAGAACCTTAGAGGGAGCTTGATGCCCTCAGACTCACCTTTCTGCCTTCTGGGCAGCTCTAACGACACAGTGCTGTCTTCATCTAGGTCATGTGCAAACTGGGGTCAAAACAGCTTAGTTAATGCTACTTCAAAAAGCAAAGAAGAAAAATGGAGGTGAATGCCATACATAATCAAGAACTGGGAGACAGTGAAACTCAGGCAAAAAGCCACAAATATTATGTTTGCATCAAGTGGCTATGCTACAGAAGGGGATTTACCCAGGGTCCTGGCAAGGAGGCTCCATTTTTCCATCCCTGTTTAGAAATAAAATTTTCTCCACCACCTTCTACTCTCTTTGACAGATGTCAGTCAGAACTGCATCTCATTAGTATTAATCAAAATTTTCACAAGTCTTTAGCAGGCTATTTGTTGAGTGACTTCACAATAAAGAAGAAAGCAAGTGTGTTTTAATTTTAAGAATACATCTGGGGGATTAGAACACAGGTTTAGATAGAGGAAGAGCTTCTTAACATACTGCTTGCTCTTTGAAGGGAGTATGAAAACCAGGGGGTGGGGCTATCCCTGTAAATAAAATAATCCATTTAGAGGAACTGGTCCATCCCTGGTGAAAAGTCACACAAAAATTATGTTATTGCTACTAATGCCCCCACTACTAAGCACATCTACCACTTTGGGGGGATCATGCTGTAAATGTGGCTTTAATGTCTATGAAATGTCTATTATGTCTATTAGGCTTCAAGTAGAAGGGCAGCCTGGCAGCTTCCCTTGCCAGGAACAGCTCTGCACACCAGTGCTGGGTCTGGACCCAGCAGCACCAGACAAAGTGCATGTGGAGTAAGCTCCCCTTCCTCATTCTTCTATACAAATGCTGATGCCTCTGAAAAGAGAAAAAGTCTGATTAATGTGGTTGCTTTCATTTTATTAATTTCATGCAATGTACAGGCATAAATATGTGTGGTGATAAGAAGCAGTAATGGAGAGGGCAACAGGCACATTGAGAGTCAGAGAGGGAACGTGGACCAATTACAGTATTAAATACACAAACTTTTCAGTGCTTGTCATATTACTTAAATATTTGGAGGTGAGCAGTCACATGTTGGAGATGGAGCATATGTTAGGTTTAAAGAAAGGGAAAATTAGAGACTATGCAGAATCAGACAGGGAAATCCTGACCCAGAGGTTAATTCTGATGTTTCATAGCACTCCTCACTGGTGGAGTAACTTCCCAGTGTCTGCCTTGGGAAGAGGAGACTGCCTGCCTGCTTGTGCAGGCCAGCAATTCCCTGCTGAACCAGCAGGAATATGATATCACTTATCTGTTTCTGAGGATGGAAAGAGACATTTACAGGGACCAGATCCCACCAGAGACCAGCAGTGTTTGAAGCAACTACTGTCAGATAATTTGGAATTGAAGTGACTGAATGTCCAGGGCTCTTCTAGACATGGCAGTGAACATACTGTTGGTGATGGAATGGGAGATCAAGAGAACCAGGGACATTTTTCCCCATCTTCATTCAAGAAATTGCAAAGATCTAACAACAGATCCCCAAAGAAGCTCTTTCTCAGCAGCAGCTGGTACAACCCGAAGCCTGGATGCTGCTGGTCAGTGTTCAGGGCCTCCAGGGATCTTATATCTGTGTAAGCCAAGCTCAATATTTGGAACATACTGGCTTTTTCCATGAGGCAGGAGGGAACTGCAAAGTTTTAGCTGTACAGTAATACAGCTCAGGTGTATTTCAGGAATAAACATTTGAAAAGTTAACGTGAAATTATGAATGCAAGAGCGTTCAATCATTCAGCTTTGAAAACTTACTGAGTTAGGCCTGTATTTCTATGTGCAAAGCCTAAAAACCTGACTATGTTTATTTATTGATCTAGCAGTTTTCATTTCATTAATTGGTAAATTGCTGTGGGAAATGAGCAGCTTGAATTTTTCAGAACTCCCACATATTGGTTGCTCTAAGCAAGATCCAAGTATGGCGAAGAGGCTTGTCACTGCTGCAATCTCACATACAGAATATATGAAGGGAAAAAAAAGGCAAAAGTATGTGTGGAGGGAATTTTTCACAATTAGGAAACCTTGAAATAGACTGTTGGCCTTGACTTTGCCAGAATGGAGAATCAAATGGATTTAGTAAAAGGCAAATAATTCACAATAATTGTGCCCCATGTTTCCATCTTCACCCAGAACAGATGTTTTTCTAGCTCATAGCAGAAAATAATGGTCCTGAAGCAAGAAAAAAGGGAGAGAGGAAAGCAAAGCTCTTATAGCTAAAGCTGATGTAGATACTGCTCTGGCTTGCAGGTGGATACTTCCCTCCAAAACTCTCAGAGCTAATCTGGCTAAGAGTTCACTTTGACTAACTCATGAGGAATCCCAAAGAAACCAGCTCTTGATTAAATTCAGGGGGATAATCTCATGCTTTGAACTTGACCTATTATATTCTGGGTGTCCTGCATTCCTTACTCTGGGTTACAGGAAAATAAAGTTGCTTCTTCAAGCTCTTGGAAAGAGGATTGACACGGAATGAAGGAAAATCTCATGGAAAGGCTCCAGGGACCAAATGTCAGGCCACCAGCTCTTCAGTTGAAGAGAGCTAAAAAGAGAGGGCATCCTTGGCAAATGATTACTAAGGAATAACAATTTGTTCAAGCCACTGAAAGGATTCCTGACTGCAGGAATCCCTCTCTTTACTTGACCTGAATACACATGTATTCCTTCTTTGAATATTTTATGCTGTTCTGGCTTGTAGCGTGCATTCCACTACTGTGCCCTGGTTTGGACGTTGCTTTCCTATGTCATTTGGAACAGTCTCAAGAAAGAAAAGAGAAGAAAAATGGTTTTAAAGGAAAGAAAAATTGGCAAAATGGGCATTTCCATCTGTAGTATCTGAGGCAACAGATGGGGCGGTAAAAAATATGCCTGTAGGGCAAAATTCTGCTCCGATCACTCTCGTGCCCTCCAGAGACAGTTCTAATTTAAAGCACTGAGGATCATGCACTATAGATCTACACTTTGTTAATTTATTATCCCTCACCTTAATCTGGTGTATAAATCATGACAACAGGCAAGTGTGTAGCAACAGCTGTAGATTGCTACACAGCTGTAGATCACTATATATCTGTTCTAGCAAGCAAGCCGAGTTAGATCAGGAGGTTCAAATATGAACGAACTTTTATATGTCGGTTTAAAAAGCTCCCACATTTTCTGTGTTAAAATATCACATCAGCCCACTAGCAGTCTTTCAGAGAAAAGGTAGAAACAAAATTGAGAGTGAGGACGTTTGATAAATAAACTATTTTAAGTATCTATTCTCTAAGAATTTATCAGGATGAGATAAAGGAAGTGGTTCAGAATGTTTGGCTAGCCACTTTGTAAGTGATAACACTGAGTCAAATAGAGAAAGCATATTTTGTTTGATTGGTTTTGGTTTTAATAAATCTGTGCTGCCTTCATATGCAGAGTAATTAAGCTTTCCCTTTGTCATTCAACACACAAATGGCCAGACACCAGCATTTTCATCATGAGTTTAATTTCTTCCTGGATTAGGTTTCTGCCATGTATCAGTTGGCTCACCCCTCTAGGAGCATGAAACATTTACATTTAGGCAATGTGAGTTACCCTTGAGTTGTTCCCTATTTAGGTACTGTCTGTGAGGATTCATACTTTTCATGTCTTGAACAGGAGTTTGCTTTACCTCTGATTTCAAGCGAAGTGTATCTGCAGACATGGCAAACTGGCCCAGAGATCACGTGAGGATCTCAGAAAAGTGTGAAAAACCTGTTCTTCTAGATGCCTACTGGCAGACACCAGAACTGTGGGATGATAAGGGAACATGTAAATAAGTTACTGGGTCTTCAGATAGAATTATGGATAGATGATTTTTCAGATAGAAAACTTGGCCTTGCTTAGGGAACTGTTCCTGGATGTTTCCTGCAATATGTGAGGAATCAAAAGAAAACACCGAGAGCAGCAGAATCATCTTTGTGCAAGTACAAAATAAATGTAGAGTTTCTTTCAGTTTATGTAGGGTATAGGCTGTGTCCACCTGTAGGAGGATATATCAGCTACCCACATGGTGTCCAGGGTGCACAAACTATCGTGCATATTTAAAAGGCTTTCCTCCTCCTTTGGGGAAGATGAAAACAGGAGCTCCTGCAACACAGTGTGCACAAAGGAAATATTTCACAGAGGTACCAATCAATAAATGATGAATTGCTCTGGGCATATCTCAGCCATAGCAACTGTGCTCATCTGATGGGAAGGCTTTGCTTCACATCAGTGAAAGCAGCAGGGACAAAGTGAATGGGAGCCATGCAAAAAGGCTGGGGGGAGCAATGTAGGAGAGAGCAAAATAAGTAAAGAATGGGAAATGTTCAAGAATGTTTGCAAATGATGATGACCACGATCATGATAATAATAATAATAACTAATAATAGTAAAGGTAAAAGAACCTGCTTACACATAAGGCTTACTAACTGTTCTAGGGCAGGTGTGATAGTGACTAGAGAGCAGCATAAATTGTCAAATGTATCTAAAAAATATGGTTTATTTCTGGGCTTTGGGCACTACTGGTATAATACATCCAAAACCATTTCATTGTTTCGGTCAATGTGCTAAAAATCCCAGGCCTAAGAGTTTGAAAAATCACTTTTTCACTACTAAAATCTCAGTCCATTACCATTAATTTAATCATCTGCTTGTGTGTAGCTGTTGCAGACATTCCTTTATATCCCTAAAACGATTTCCTAACTATTCACCTTCAGTTGATGGGCAGGCAATAAACACCTCACAGGTCTCTGACTGATTTAACTATGTTCTAGGTTAAAAAATTACAAGACTGCATTGCCAGTAAATCTGCACCCTGCAGTCCCTTGTGCAGATGTTTGGAGCAAGAGTAGCATCCAGTGGTCAAAATGTTAATTACATTATATTGAGGGCATTGCATGCTGGAAGTATCTTAACAGCTCCAGCCTTCTTACAGCAAAAATGCAGGTGAGCAGAAGCCTTGAAAATTCAGGATCGTGCTTACATTGCACAAAGGAAACCTCTGCAGAGTAACACATCTGTCTTTCTACGAGGTTGGTGTGTGTTTTTCCTGCTCATGCCAAATGAGATCCACTGACCTTTAAGTTTGTAAATTCTGAGGGATGGATGGATGGATGGATGGATGGATGGATGGATGGATGGATGGATGGATGGATGGATGTTGCTGCACATGGATACCAGGCACCAGGTCATGTTCTAAGGAAAGAAGGAGGAAGGTACTGCGACCTTGGTCTGGTGTCTGTGGAATGAAGCCTTGAGCACAGGACACTGCAGAGCAGCTGTGCTTGCAGTGCTGTGACAAGGACCTCTGGCACTATGCACAGCTGAAAGCAGCACACCTCTGTCTCGGAAATAGGATGCCAGCACTGCAGCGGGGAATAGGTGGGGTTTGACTCATAATCAAGAGAGATAGGAGAGGGGATGTCCTTAGGGGAGGGCAGCATCTACCTGATAATTGGTGAAGGCAAGTGGTTGGAGCTGTGGAGGTGGAATCTGCCTTCCTCCTCCACAAACCTCTTTATCTTCACCTGTCCTGGGGAATGAGAAATAGGGCCAAAAGCTGAGTCACACACTGAGAGGACAAGCCTTGCTTATGCTTTGTGGACCACAAGAAAAATGTGACCTCAGATAAAGGCTCTGCATGTGCCCAAGGGCATGGAGAAAGGAGGTGAGTTTCTTGTTATCAGTCAGGAGGAGAAGCTTCATTAATCACACTGCAGGGGAGCTGCCAGGTGTTCACGGGGGAGCACTGGGTTTAGTCCTCCTGAAGGTACCAGCCTGAGAACAGGGACATGCTATCCAAAAGGAAAACAAGGCTGTTGGAGACTACTAGACTAGGATGTCAGAAATTTAGCAAGTGATAACTTAGGTTAGACATCTAGGGCTAATTTTTCCCCCAAACTGCAAAAAATGATAAAAAATAAATTAATAAATAACAAATAAATAAGAAGCTGGTTTTAGGAAGTCCACCATTCATGTCCTTGTACCATGTCAGCACCACAGATGAAGGATCCCAAGAGCAAACCTGGATGCAGCTTTATAGGTGTGCACAGAGCTCTGCCTTTCCTGGACAAAGCCCTCTGGTCTCCCCAGCACCAAGAGACTTGTTTTGCTGCGTTTCTGTGGCCTTTCAGTGCACCATTACTCTGTGACCTTGAGGCAGTAAAACTTGTCTGGGGCAGTTAATGATTCTCCCTGCTACCATGCAAACATTAGCCAAGTTAGAGGAGAGCCAGCTGCGTGGGCTGCCTCACTTTCTTTTCCTTCCTCCTTTACTAACAGCAGAAATGTTGCAGCTCTAATGCAGAACCACACTTGCCCAAAGTGCTGGAGAGAGGAATTCTCCTTCACTGTCTTTCCTGCTGTGTGTGTCTCCCCACAGTCACAAAAATACAACAGGGAGAGTTCACCCCAAGGGCAAGAATGTTACTTAATTCCAGGCTGCCTTGCATGCCTGGGTGGATGTATTTTCAAAATTATTTCCTTCAGGTTCACACTATCTGATGTGCAATGGAGCACCCCATTAGAAAAACCTTTTACAGAACAGCTTCTCATTGCTTTCCCAGGACTGCATTGTGGATTTTCCATCATGTATGTGCTTGGTGCAGTGATATCTCTGTGTTATGATGAGTTCTGCATGCTGCAGGATTGCTCAACAAGTCTTGTTGGAGTACATGGCAGAGGCAACTTCACATCATTTTATGGGACAAATTGAAGGGTTCTCCTCTCCCCACCCCACCTGACTGTTCAGGTGGGCTGTGACAGTTTCATGGTACCATCAGATGGCTGTGGGCATGGCAGCATCATACTGTGATGGTGTTAGGACACTAAATGCCACCGCTCGTGTCTCAAGATCTCTCTGGTATTTTCTCCAAGGGAGAATGAATGTCATCAAGCAGGTAGATGTTGAGTACAGGGTCATGTGGGTCTCCCACACATGGTCTTATCCTCACACTGTGGGAGCCCAAAGCACCATAACCTCCTCTCTCTGATGCATGGTAACAAAACCAGCTGTTATAAACGCCAATCACTTGGTTTTTAAAATTTTAAAAGTTTAATAATAATAAAATAGTTATAAAAATAGTAATACAATTAGAGTAATGAAAATTTAGAGTTAGGACAATTACAAGACAATAAAAAGCAAAGAATTACGGACATCCGGATGCTCTCGGGCACTTAAGCCCAATAAGCATGCCTTGTGAACAAAGGAATAATCTTTAAAAGCAGTAGCCTGTTGCATATTCATACATCTCATACATGATGCATAAATTCCTTGCAAATTAAGAACTTTTCTTGTTTTTGTCAACTTCTTCCCCTTAATCCTGGTGGTTCCATAAAGAGGAGAGAAGGTGGAAGAATGTTTGTATTTTCCGATAAGGAGGCAGTAATTCTTTATGGGCCCCCATCATTGTCATCTCTGTGTGAAGAGTTTCTTCATTATCTCATCTCTTGCTTGAGTTAGTAAAAAAAAACCTCCACATACATAGGTTCTATTTTAACTACAAAACTACATATACCATACTATTAAAATGTTAATACAGCACTTCTAATCAATATAACATAATACATATAGTATTCAATTTAATATTTGCGAAAAGCCAATCATAAAATATGCATTTTTCACACCAGCCTTCCTGCACTTATCCTGAGATAAGAGAACACCATCCTTTCCTGCAGAAAGCAATGAAGCCTTCTACTGCCTCACAGAGCAAAACTTGTTTAATTCTCCTCCCTGAAGACAAGCCTGAAAGAGCCTGGGAAGATGAGCTGTACACAGCAGGTATTAACAAGAATATTAAGAAAACAGACCAGTATCTGTTTCGGGTCGTAGTTTGCACTGCATCCTGCAGAGCACATAGGAAAGCAAAAGAGAGAAGTGTTCCTTGGCTAGGACATGAAAACTCAATGAATTTCTGGAGGTTTTGGTATTCCTTCTGAAAACCTGACCATGTGGGACACATTGTATGAGGTGCACCACATTTGATTGTGTTAGGAACTATCAGTGCAGTCTGTTGTGCTTTTGGTGGCCTGTGAATATTAAGTGCTGGGGTACAAGGCCAAAGTAGGTTCATAATCCAAACAAAGGCTGTCCTGAAAATGCTTTGTGAATTCTCCATGAGAAACACAAAGTGTTCATAGAAATACTCCTGTTCATAAACAGAATGCAATTAAAGTATCCCTAAAGTGCATGTACTAAAAAAAGCAAACAGCAGTAAATATGATAACATGTACACTGTGGAGATGTTTAAATTACTGAATAAAAGGGATTTACACTGAGACCATGTAAGTTTGGAAGAGGGCTCACAGTCACAGTGGGCACATTTTCTCTTTGAGGCTGCGCAGACATCTCTTGTGCCAGGAGCAGCATGGCTCTGAGGGATAGCAACAGTCAGCTCATTCCAGGTTGTTTAGTTTCTGTGGTAACAGTGCTAAAAACCTGATCACATCCCATTCTGGAAAGCCATGTCCCAAGGACGCTGCTCATAGATGTAAGACCCTAGAGGCAGTGATTCCTTTCCATGTATTCATCTCAGGTTTCATAGTATGCTGATACAGGAAAGCACCCTGGCTTGAGGATCTGGTATCTAATGGGCTGCACATTGGCTGTGGGCTGCTTTGCATTTTATTGATTCTTGGCACAGGCTGTACTGCTTCTTGGCTAGAGGACTAGAACTCTAATTAGCAGCATAAGCAAGGCAGGTCTCGGGGATCATCTGGGTGAGAGCTGCTTGCAAAGATAGGCAATGGGGTGCTAGGTGTTTGTACTCTGCAAGCCTTCTTGCCTGTTAGACACCAGACTCTGAGCCAGCACAGAAGTGTACCTGTGAACCACCATCAGAACCTGGCAGTGCCAGTGCCAGAGCTCCTCACTGGGGCCTCCTGCCACTGCGCTCAGCCAAGGGCAGCACGGGCATCTCTACCCACCTAGCAAAAAGGAAGACCTGACTGGCAATAAGGAGAGCACCTTGCTACAGCCTTCTCTGAACCTGAAATACATTTTATCTCCCTTGTGGGCATGATCAGATTCCTCATCCAGTTACCAGTCCTGTTTTGCAAGCAGTTACAGAGTCAGAGGGCTTTGTGGCTTTGCTTTGCAATGTGCTCGTTCCTTGTACTTTGTTTGTTACCAGAATAAGAGCAGCAGTAAATGTAATGTTACACAGAAAGGCCCCACTATCAAAAGTCTCTTAGCACAATAATATTTTCATAGAAAGCAAAATAACGTGCTAAGATTTGTGAAGCCAATAAACTAACCCAGGCTTTCTACACTGATTTCCTACAGTAATTCCCAGCACATCCAAACAGCACAATTCACAGCTCTTTTGTCTGTAAACACATCCCAAGGCCATTTGACTAGAATGAGGTGTGGACATGCAGGCTGATTTGTTTAGTGCTTCCCAGCTGGCCCCTCCTCCTTTCTGTCCTTGAGCTTCTCAGCTATGACTGAGATAAAGTGTGGTCTCACTCCAGGGTCTCATGCAGAAGTCCTGCTACAGGGAAGCAAGGACTGGTTTTATCTTACAACCTCTGCGAGCCCTTTCTCCAGACTCATCTTAGGCACCTGCAGATGTAACCAGAGTAACCTGGGACTGCAAAGTGATGCAGGAAAACACCTGTAGTCGAACCAAATATTGCAGTTTATAGATGTAATACAAGTGTTTTGACTTTCTCCAATGTAAAATTATTCCCAAACCGAAGAGCAATAAAATCTCCTGTCAGGTCTTCAATTCCACTTATGTCAGGACACAGTTTGAACATACCTCTGCCCCTGAAATGCAGAATTCTTTGGTTCAAACAAAGCAGCTTTAAAGGTAAGCCCCAAGGCCTGCAGGTGGGGCAGTAGAACCATTGCATAATAGCATCAGACCTTCCTAACGCCTTCAAATTCCTGCATATCCTAAATACAGCTGGAAAACAGAGCCCCCCACCCATACAGCTGGAAGAGCAGCTGCAGTTTGATGAGAAATATGGTCAACTAATATTAAAGAAAGAAGAGCCAGAAGAGAAACACTAGCTGCTAATATTAAAAATACTTTCCCGATATAGGTTTTTTACTTTATATAAAAAAACCTAAAAGTAACATTATATTTCTCCAAAGTTTAAATTTGTCCCTAAAGTAGTCCTGGCAATGCAGTGCGAAAGTTCTGTTGCTGCTTGTGATTCAAAACAAAGTGTAGTTGTTCAAAAGCTTTGAACCAGCCCAGGATTTATAATACTTGTAAAGCTGGTTCAGCTAGACTGGCAGAAGGTCAAGGTCCTGCTTTTAGAACTCAAATTTGAGTGTTACCCTGCACAAAGACGTTCTTCCTCCAAGAAAGACTCTGTGGTGCAGACTAAGGCTGGTGCTTTTGCTTTTACAGGGAGACAGTTTGTGACTGTGTGTTGTGTTAAATGTACCTGGGAGGATTTCATACCCTTCTATTTTCCAGGTCATCTGTCCCTCAGAGAAAAGAAATTAAGGGGGCAGGGAACTTAATGGCAGAGACTGATAAAATCATGGTTGATGCAGAAAATAAAAGCAGATAATAACTTTCTCTTAGAACACAAAAAATCACAAGGCATGAAACAAAATAGCTAAGGCAGTGGAAAGTACTTTTTAACACCTTACACCACTGAGCTGTAAAGCTCCTTGTCACAGGACACCAGGAGTCTGGAAAGCTGTTATAAGTTGAGAGACCAACTGGACAAAAAAAGAAGAAAAATCCATCAAATACTGTTTAATATTAATCACCCCTTCTATCGAAGGTGCTCCCAAGTTGCAAATGGCTGTAGACCAGAAAAATACTTTATGTAATATCTCGTTTTTATCCCTGGGTTTTTATTCTACCTTCTGTACCTGCTGTTCAGTGTTTTGCCTCATGTAAAGAAGGGATTGAAATGAGGATCAAAAGAGCAAACCTTTAAAATGTTAGAATTGCAGAGCTTGAACACAAGCATCCTCAACAGTATCTATTGCTCTCTCTCAGTAAGGAGCAGAGAAATACCCCCCTGCAGTGGCCACTGTTATCAGTTTCCTCTTCTAGGATGTCCAGCTCTAAAAAACATTAAATGTCCTATTCTCATCTCATTCTACCCAAAAAAGGGAAAAGCTGAATCATGGCAATGCATGGTGGATGACAAACACTGGGAAATATTTTGTTTCCTTTCTCTTTTTTATTTTCTAATTGACTGGAATATCCTAATTTCCTGAAATATGCAGCTATGTCTCCCAATAATTTAAATCCTTTAATTGTGGTTTGGGTTTTTTTAGAAGAGAGAGTAACGACCAATGCTAATTGTCTGCACTCTTTCCCACTCCCCAGCTCTCCCTTGTTGCTGTATTCATGGAGATCAGGAGTTGAGAAGGAAGGAAAGGAAGGATGGCATATTCTCCACAGTCATTCATAGCCTGGGAGCCTCCCCACCATGGGAGTGCCCCACGTGCAGAGAGCATTCCCCAGCTCATCCCCTCGGCAAGGGCAGATGTTGAAGCTGGCAGAAAAGCAGACCAAAGGGCAGTTTTCCTAGGTATTGGAGCAGGGATTTTATCTCCCCTCATGTTCCTGCAGAGATGGAACACAGCCCCACCACAACCTCCCTGTCTCAGGGACCTGCTCCCTAGCATGGCTCAGGCGGCGCTTAAGCAGGATGTAGCTCAAGGCAGAATTTGGCTCAGGATCTGTTTTTGTCCCTGTTCCTTTTCAATAATATAATCTGTTAAATTAAATCAAACATTTTCTCCTGAATAAACAAACCACTACATATTTTCCTTTTCTTCCAAACATACCTTTTAATTACAAGAGAAGAGGACTTGGCAACTCCAGCTAAAGATGGCCCCCTGAGCAAACAAACAAGCGAGTAAATAAAAGAGCTCCTCAGAGGCTATCTTTATAGAAAGGACTACTTTTTAACCTGATTTTGAAATTAAGTTTATGTATAAAGTACCAAAATAGCAGAGCAGAGAATAATGAATATTCTGAGGTTAGCAGTACCACACTCAAAAATTGAAATTTATAACAAAAGTGCAGCAGGGGAGAAACTTCACAGGGTCTGATGAAGTACACCGCACAAGCCCCCAGTCTTTGAAATGCCACCAGATCAATAGCTGCATGAGAAGAACACCAGAGTTTTTTGAAAAAGCTGGTATTTTTCCAGGTTCACCCTTCCCTGGGTTTCTTTTTGTTGGGTTTTGTTGTTTTTTAGTTGGGGGCGGGGGGGAGGGTTTGGCTGTTGGGTTTTTTCCAAGAAATCCCAGATTTAGATACAGATATTTTTTTGCTTTAAGTAACTCTTACAAGTCAATGAGACTTGCTTTCTGTTTTTGAAATTCTATAGAAAGTATTCCAATGACAAGTGTTTTCTTTAAAGCTTCCAGAAATTGTTTGGTTGTAAGGAATTTAAAACTTTTCTTTACAATATTTTAAAGAATAGAAATCTTCATATTTGAGAGAGTCTGAAAATGTGAAGTCTCAGCCTCTAGAGTTAAAAATTTTGAATAAAGACCCAGTATCTCATTCTATTCCTCAAAATCCATGTACTGATTTTCAGAGCAATGAGTTTGGTGTTTTAACCATATTTTATTTGAATTTAAAATTAAGTTATTTGCAAATTCTATTCGAAAATAACTTTACACTTTCCCAACAGAGGAATCTAATAAAAATAATAAAAATTAGAAGATTGTTTCACAAAACGATGAAGGAAAACTTACAATTTAAATGTTTGTTGCAGAATCTATGATGTAACTATTCCAATTTGTATTCCTAAGCACTGAATTATTTTCAAAGGTAATAGAAACTCAGTCACTCTGCTGGTATAGGGAACAACATTTTCCTTCTTTAGAGAACAACATTCTCAGCTTTTTCATCAGACCTTGTTTGGAAAGCCTTTTAGCAGTTTAAGCTCAATCCTGCACACTACCAACTCAGCCAGGCTCAGTCCCTTTTGGAAAAATAAACCAAATCATCACTGACTCCAGCTGCCATCATTTCCCCAAACTACTTACTGGGGGAAAAATCTTAAAATTATGGCAGGGAGTTCCAGTTAAGTTGTTTTTCATTAATTGTTAAAATTAAATTATTTATGTTTATGGGTAAGACTTTTTGTTTTGAAAAACAGGTGAAAGCAACCAAAGAGGTGCTGATGTGCTCCTGATAACAGATACAGTAGTAGAGGAGGAGAAAAAGGAAATTATTTTGGGATGTTCCAAAATGCTAGAGCAGAATTGGTACAGCAAACCACAAGATGAACCAAAACATAACACAAGCTAGTTTAAAGATTGAAACAGTGCTTTAAAATGCTGGGGTCTGTGTGAAAGAGAAACAAGGAGGAAACAGCAGAGAAGCTCTTTTTGAAATACTTCCAATAACGGTGATTCTCTAATTTTGCCTGCCAGACATAAGGAAATATTTAATGATTTAATTAACCCACCCTTCCCATGAAAACTATCACACTGCTAAATTTCCACAGCCACCTGTGAAGCATTCCCGAGGTCCCAGAGGTGGTGGCAGTGGGGCTGGGGAGCCCTGGGACCCAGTCCAGCCCTGCCAGACCAGACAGGGGCAGGCAGCCAGAGACAACACGGGAGACCAGGGAGGAAAGAGGAGTGAAAGCCCTGCAGGGAGTGGGGGACAGCAGGGAGAAAGGAGAAGGAAATGTAGCAAGTCCAAATGCATAAATAATTGACATGGGTTGATATATTTACATGGGGGTAGTGCAGGCACCACACTGCAGCTGATGGCGCTCCAGCTCCTTGTTTACACTCCCACTCACCTTAGGCTGACAGTAGGCATTTGCTTTTATTACAGCACTTGAAATAACTGGAAGAATAAGCAACCTAGTGCTTCAGAATAATCCTTCTCTCCCCCAAATATTGTCCTTATTATATTTCCACAGTAACAGAGCTCTGACTCCTCTACTGCAGGAAGTCCATGTGCCAATACCTCCTCCATCATTCATCCGCCCTTTATTCCTGCTAACCCTCACACCCTGCTTTTGAGGGGCCCCTCTGCTTCAGGCTGATGCTGGAGCAATGCCTGGACCAAAAGTCTGTTGGCTCTGCACCTCCCTGGAGGCTCCCAGAACAAGCAAAGGAAAGGAAAGATCCAGTGGGTGCCAGCTGGAGCCACTGTCTCCAGGTCAGATGGGGAGGAACCACCTGCTGACCTATCATGTACTCATCAGGACTGGAAAACAAAAGTGAAAAATTTCAAGAGGAACAGCAAAATAATTTTAAAATCCCAGAGAAGATAAAGGATAAAAAGCATCAAAGCCCTGAGGCCATTCACAGCTCTGCCTGACCCTGTCAACCACACTGGGCTTGCCAACCTGCTGGGGCCCAGGACCCCACATCATCCCCCAGGCTGTCAGCTGCTGCCCCAGCAGCCCTCCAGCCCCCCACAGCCCCGCCCTCCTTGGCCCTGGGTCCCACCGAGCCATGCCCATGTCCCAGCCTGTCCCCATCCCCAGGGATGTGCCCCCAGTGCGTGGCTCCTGGCTGGGGTGGTGGGATGGCCCAGCCTAGTGAGTGGTGGATTATAAGGTTACCCAGTGAGGGTGACTGTTTTCACCGTTTTCCTCTGGGGTGTGAGAAGGTCTGCCATCCCGGCAGCACCAAGGTGACAAGTGGGGGCTTTGGCCAAGTCCTTCAGGACAATCTGAAATTCAAGGGCTGAGCACCTGTCTTGCTTCATCCCCTGCCTCCTGTTGTTCCCAGTGTTTTCCTTTCACCCTGAACCCCTTATCCCCTGGATCACGTCTGTCCTCTGGTGAAAACAAAGGTAAAAGGTCTGTCCCTTCTGGGTCTATTTTTTCTTCATGGAAACAGAATTGCACTTCAGCTACAGCAATGGAGCCCTAGAGGTTTTTTACTCATTTCCTCCTTATGTATCCTAAAGGAATGTTCATTCTTATCATTAACCATCCTGAAGGCCATGCCAAATAAGTTTTTAATATTCTTTGTAGCTTGGAAGAAATAATATCTGATTTTGTTCCAATAAAAGTGCTAGTAAGTACTTCAGATGATCCATTCTAGCTGCTTGTTTGCAGGATTCTTAATAACAAGTTGAAGAAACATAATGATGGTTGTCACCCTAGGAATAACTGGGCTCTCCTCTCCTTATTCTCAGTTCACTGTAAATACATTCAGCTGTAGCAGGATCATGTTTCCACTTTGGACACTGTATGCCATTTATCCCATTAAAGTTAAGCCAGCAGAGCATTCTGCTGAGAGATTTGGGAAATACCATATTGAAGTCTGACAGAGGGTGAAAGAGCAGGGATATCCAAGAGAGCACAAACACCTTCCCAGAAGAGTGACTGGGCACCTCAGAAGAGGCTACTAAAGGAATGTAAGAAGAATGCTGCTCTGTTCTATCTCTTCTTCCTTGTTTGAATTGTTCCCCTCTTTCATCAGCAGTATCTCTACTCCAAATATTTTTCTTCTTAACAACAGCCTTTCCATGGGCATTTTTTTCTCCAAAACCACAGTATGCTGTCTTTGACAGCAAAAGCCCTTAATTTCTTTGGGCAGGATTAGGAAAGATGCAGCTTAAATTATCAAAAGTGCTATTTCATTAGCACAGCTAATACTGGTTTCCCTGTTCAAATACACTACAAGATAACTTTCATTATCCCTTTCAATAAACATAGTTTTCACAGATGCAAGTATGTAAATAAATTTGTGCCTGTTCTTGTTTTACACTTTCAGCCATGGCTATGCTGACACAGTGCTGCTGATCATTTCATGTCACGTTTAGCATGACCTTGCTACTCTATCCCATTAATGATTTTTTTTTAATTTCCTGTTTCCCAAGAGAATGCAGAGATTGACTCTCGAGCCTTCCCTGTGGTGTAAAGGGAAGTTCTTTCCCTCCCATGTTCATGTGCTCTAAAAGCAGACTTTTGCAATATTTAAAGCAAAGGTCTCAGGAACAGACCGCAGCCTCCTCACCAGCCGTAATTACTCCCTGAAGCAGATCACATCCTGCACAATTACAATGATACAACTGAAGACCACACCTGGTGAGAACAAAGAGCCTCAGTTAAGAATGAACAAGCAATGGAAAGGTGGGGGGTGTCTTTTATGACATCCAGAGCTGGAGGGAATGTGCACAATTCTGCCAGAGGGCTTCCAGCTGTACCTTTAGGACTGACTTAAATGCTTTCCCTTTGTGTATCTATAGACATTATAGATACACTCCCTTTGGTGCCCAAGCTCTAAAAAGTACCAGTAATTCCACAGCAAACTGCAGGGTGTAGTGGAGACATGGCCTTCATCAGTATCTGCTGCCCAGCTGCCTCAGCAGCTTGGTGTGTACAGTTTCCCACTGTAGCTGATGTCCCAACACAGCTAAAGCTTCACCATGCTCTGTCTTAGGCAGTTTTGTTCGTTTCATGCTCTCAAGCACGTTTCAATCTGCTTTGCCCTTCCCATTTCACTGTGCTCCTTTTCAAAGTGGTGCTTGTGGATAGAGAAGCCTTGAAAAGGATGAACCCAGAGCAGCAAGTTCCCTGCAGAAATCAGAGGCAAAGGCTAAAGAAAAGGTAATCTTTATCTCATTAAGTCACAGTGTATTCATATTTCAGGAAGACTGTTTTTGAAGTGGCAAGTAGTTTAAAAGTAGACCTGCTCAGCCACAGGACTTCCAAGAAACAAGAGATGTAGTTGAATTTGAGCTGTACACGCTATGAGAACTTCCCCACCACTTCTAATTTTCTGAAGCTGGATAAATCCTCTCAGAACTCTGTGTTTGCAGAGACTTTTGGCTTTGCACAATGATTTAACTGTATTTGCCCTGTAAGTTTTATCTTCTGTTTGCTTGTGCAATATTTTAATGGCTTTGACTTTGTGACTTTCAGGCATCTAAAGTGCTATAGCAGATGGGAACAATAACATTTTCATTGGAACGCATTGCCAATCTGGGTTTTAATTCAGACGTTTCCAGCTGCTGATCTGTGGTCCAGTGACTGAAATGTATATCCAAAACATTTGCTTTTAGATTTCTTTTCCATGGGCAAAAACAAGAAGACAAATAAAACACTTTCATTTTGTGTCCATCCTTGGCCTTTGAGAGCCAACGTACAACCACGATAATGTCCCTTTAGAATCGTAGCTCCTCTGTAAGGGCACGCTAAGGGCCCACCAGTGTGCCTGCTTCCTAAAGGATGTGAACACTCAAGCTTTGAAATCTGCCTCTTTGCTTGCAGAGCAACGAGCCATGCAGTATCGTTGATATAAAGCTCCCCAGCCTAAATCCTGAAGCCTGCAAAGATATTGTAGTGAAGGGAAGAGCTGCAAAAACCAGATGAGCAATTATGCTTCATCTCTTTGTGCTTAACCTGGGTACCAGTAAACATCTTTTTTTTTTTTTTTTTTTTTTTTTAAAGCTGCTAGCTAATACTCTCACACAAGCAGATAACTTGGTAAATTTTTCTCAGGTGATAGTAAATCATGGTTTGCATTTATTGATAATTTATTTGGGTTGTTTTTTTTTTTGGCAAACAGTTGCTTTATAGCAACTCATCTTTTTAGCACAGGTTAACATTTCATAAATATAGAAGTGCAGAGATTCCCCTCTAAAATTCTACCTGAAAGAAAACAGTTTAAAATTATTCAACTGAAGGAAATAGCAAATTTGAGACTAAAACTAAAGTAACATCTGGAAATAAATTAATCAGCATGGTCAGCATATTCTTCAGCATTTTTGTACAAGTAACACAGTTGTAGTAAACCTGGCCCTGGCATTCGTCAGTGTTCGTGTTGTTTTGTCCCATTTTCTGTGGCAGTATCTGCTAGTAATGCATTAAAAAAAATCACCTTCCCAAGGCATGGAAACACTTTTTTTAGCTCCTGATGTTATAAAGGTATCTTGAATCAATAGAGCTGGCCACTTACTGCGAGAATCGGAAATGCTGTGGGAGGTAATTGCTTCACAGCAAATTACTTCACATAATTTGATAGTCACTAGGTCTCATGCATTATTCTTGTTGTTAATCCATTGTGATTTATTATCCATTTCTACTCCATTTATCATCACTTTACTGTTCAAGGTTTTTCCTGATCTTTGCTTCTCAGAGCCCAGTCTCACATTTCATTGCTGGCAGTTCAAATCAAAAATAAAATAGATTAAACACTTGAAATGCAGTGCCCAACAAATATGTTTCACTTGTACTGTGTCTGGAGGGTGTCCTGGACAGTCCAATCTTTCCATTTTTCATTTCTTGTGGTAAGTCAAAAAGAGTATGCCAATAAGACTCCCCTTTTTGGAGTAACAATGATTAGATTTCACTTGACTTCCAAATCTAGCTACAAATACACAGCACTGTGCCTTTTCATTGTGCAGCTGACATTTATTGAGAGCGTGTGGGAATGTTTTGAAAATATACAGTTATCCATTGCTGGTGTTTTCCATGCTTCTTGGGGTTTAAGGGTTGTCAGATTCAACCCCTTTTGGATAGTAGATAAAGACAGTGCTGGCTGATGTGCATTCCCTTCCCCTCTGTTTTAACATTTTCATTCTGTTAATATTTCTCTAGGATTACTCTGCTCGAGGGAGGCTGGACCAGATGACCCACTGTGGTCCCTTCCAACCTTATCCATTATGTAATTCTGTGATTCTCAAGTGAGAGATATGGGTGAGAGCCTGAGGTGAGGAGTGGGAAGAGTGGCAACAGAGCAGTTCCCTGCAGATTTTCCAAAGCTGTAAGTGGGCTCTATGCATACCCATGGGGACCAGGCATGACAGCCTCAAATTGTCTCTTTGCTTGGAGCTGTCTGTCCAGAATTCCAGCACAATATTTTCCCAAATGTCAGTGCTGCATGTGAAAAAAGACTTTGTCAAAACAGGGAGGAGACAGGGCTTCTCTGTGCCAAGATAGCAAGGATCAGCAGCAGAACCTGGAATAACGTTATTTGTTATTCCCCAAAGCCTACAGTGCTTGTGTTGGATAGTTTTATGGGCAGTAAGGCAGGGAGTGCAGGTGACAGCTCAGACCTAAGTAACCTCTGATGAGGCTCCTCCTGTTTGCCTCTAAATAAAACTGAAATATTTGGAGCTGAACTACATGAAGGCTAAGAACAGGAGGAGGTAGCATTTCTACCAGGTTGGACTAAATGACCCTCAAAGCTGTAGGATTATGTTCTTCATCACTACCAAAGCACAAGCAGGATTCCAGCCTATGAGTGACTTGAGTAGTGAGGATCATTTACTGTCCTGGATGGTCATATGATAGTTGGACTACTCTCTAGGTTCCTCAGTCAGTGGAGTTACAGGAGGAGAAGGCATCATCTCTCTTGGTCCTGCAGAATGACAGATTTGTCAGACTGATGCTTCGCTCCCTTTCTGGTGAGCACAGCTCTCTTTGTGCTATACACAGGCTCCTGGCCTGTGTTTAGAAATCCAAGGCCATTAAAGATGCCCAGGAATATAGGTAACACTGGAGGCATTTGTTTTGACAGAAATTCTTTCTGCCTAAATGAGACCTTTGTTTCAGCCAAGAGTTCAACAGAAGGCTTGTCTGTGCTTTGCACGCTTGACATTTTTTGTGGCTTAAGCCCATTTTACATGGTAGTAATACATCATCAGGAAAGTACTGAGCTTTTTTGCTTGACCTTCTGTAGTTCCTGTTCCCCTTTTTAGAAGCCACTTCAAATGTTGCTGTTGGTCATGTTCCTTTTATATTCAATCTGTTCCTCATGTCACTGTTGCCACTCATACTGCTAACTATGGAACTGAGAATTAACATTTGTTTTCAACGAAAGAGCATTTTCAGTCTCCTTACCTATCACTTATTAATTGGAATTTCAGCATTACTTGCAACACACAGGGGTTTTTTTGGGTCTTTACTCATCGCATTTTACATGCAAGCTGCAACCGACTGCTCAGAAAGGGATTTTCCTATAATGAAGCCAGTAATAATTTGTGACCTCTGTGGATTTTGGGTAAATCATATCTCTTTCTGGTAAAACTGTGATGTAACAATCACCAACAATGATGGAGTTGCATCCACAACCTCAGATGTCCCTATGGCTTTGCTTTCTATCCCTTTTTGAAGCAAATGGTGTCACAGCCATGACATCAGCTCTTTCTTTAGGATGGGCAGAATTTCCTCTCTCCTTCTCCTCTCATTCCTAAGCCAACAATGTGAAACTGATGGAAGAACTCTTTATCTAGGCCTGCCTGGCAAGAGCTGGTCTTGTCACCACTTCTTGTCTGCAGGCTTGGTACAGCTGCCCATTTTCCTGAGGGATGAGGGTCTAAGGTGACAGTTTCATTATTTAGAGACCTCCATCTGACAGGCAAGTCTGTCTCTAAATATAGCATTTTGTATCTTCTGCTACAGTCATTCTTTTGCCATAAATGTACCATTAAGCAGGGTGTTAAAAATGGGTTCCATTTATGTTAAAAACAGGAGATTCATTTCTGCACATACCAGAGGTCTTTATGGAGCAGCAAACACTATCACTGTCTTGTGGACACTATCTGAATAGTCAGTGGGTATCCATAGAGGACCCTGTAGAAAACAGGACCTCCACCAACTATATTCAAACAAATCTGTTTCCTCAGGGCTCATTTATATCAAAGAACTTATTTAAATGTGTGTGTCCTGGTTCCTTCTCCGACCCCCCTTTTATTTGTCTGCCTTCCAGGTGGTGAGCAGGCTTGGACAGTTGTGCTGCTGGTATAACAGTCCATCCCACTCCCAGAAGACAAGAGATTGTTACTAAGCACTCTTCCCTGTTGGACTTTCAGGGGGTCAGTAAAGCACGAAGTTGAAAGTCACTATGGCAATGTCTGACCATAGGAATTTTACCCACCTGGCTTTTACAGCTCTAACTACACGAATACAGTAAAGGAAGGAAAGAGGTCTGGAAATTGCTGCCTTGGAGACATCTGTGAGGAAAAGGACATCTGGTCTGGAGACAGACTACCCTGGGCAAGACCCAGGCGAAACTTCCCAGGCTCAAGCTCTCTGAAAGTTATTCTATCATGTGGGCAAGACTTATAGCTTTCTTTGAAACATCAGGGGTTTTCCCAAGATGACCTACTCATGGCCAAATGGCAAGGGGTGTTACCCTGAAAGTGAACAGGCAGTGATATTCCTTTAGACCATGTTGTATTTTGGCTGAATTATGTCAGTAACAGATTGCTGAGGCTGAAACTAAAATACATTTTGCTGGGGCTTGTCAAGAGAGCTTATACCCAGCATATGGCTTGCAGTCACCCCTGAAACAGCCTGAGCCATGTGAATATTTAACATGCATAGCTTTGGCCTGTATGTTTGAACAAAGCTTTAAATCTCTTGATGTTTTCTCAGTGCCAAGACCTTGGCAGTTCTGCAGAGCGGTAACTTGGCACAGCAAATGAAAGTACACCTAAGGAATCCCCCTGCTGATGACTGGTGTTGTGAGCAATCGTGAGTCATATCTGTAGTGCTCTGGGAGGTCAACCAGAGGGTGCCACTGGAGAAGCACTGAACTGCAGCTCCTGAGCAAATCCCGTGCTCTTTGGTGTGACGCTTTTCTCGTAAGTCTCTGCAAGTCGCCCTGCAAGGCCCTTCAGGTATCATCTCCTCCAAGGCTCTGACTTATTCATGTCACACACATGGAGTGATGCACAGCTGGGCACTGTGCACCAAGTCCTTACAGAAAGGCAGGGGGGATAAAGGTGATGCCCAATACTGGCAATGAGCTGCACTGAGTTCCAGTGCAGTGACCACAAACCTGAATGCATTTGTGTTGACCTACATGTCAGCTACAGAGGTCACCCACCTCAGAGGTTCAGCCTAAATTGGAGTCTGCCAGATCAGGATGCTCCAGATTTCCCATATGGGACAAGATCTTATCTCAGGCATTCAAAGGAATGTGGCACAGGCATGAGCAGGACAATGTATGTTTGCAGCACAGTTTTGGTATGGCATAGTTACCCTCACCATCTCTAGTTCTGGATAAATGCTCCCAGGGGTGCTCAAAGAATTTGTAGGGTAATTGTTTTCTAAGGACAGAAGACTTTGACCAGAGAGACCACAGTGTGAGCATATTACAGACACTTCCATTGTAGCAGCCAGAGGCCCTGCAAGGCCTCCCTGGCGGTTACCCGCTTAAGACTAGAAATGCAGAGTCATGAGTGGACCAAAGCAGCCCCTCTTCCGTCCTCGGACCCTTGTTATCTCTCTGTAAGGCTATAGGTCATATTCTCCTCAATCCTGGCCATTGGACAATTTCCAACACCCCAGTAGCCTACATAAATCCCCATCTCTGCCCAGTTCAGTGGAAGAGCTGTCACTGGAACCCTTCGCAGGACCCTGATAATAAAGACACTGCTGCGGAACTCTACTCAGGCTTCTCCTCTCTCAATCCCTGCATCTGCCGAGGCACCTTTGCGAGCTCAGAGCTGGAATCACTAAGAGCTGAACTCACAGAGCTGGAATCACTCAATAGTGCTCGCTTAGGTTGCTTGCGGCTGGGAGCTAGCCCGAGGGACCCAGAGAGGTTGTGCCTCATCAGCACAGCACTATCTGGGACACCTACCGCGGCAGCTGCCCAGGGGACGAGACGGACCCCCGGGACCCCAGGCCACGATACTTCATAAAGGAGTGAGTGAATATGTAGCAAAAAGTGGGTGTCCCATGGCAGTACCACTGGCTGGGCTGTCAGTGACAGGGGGTTGGCAGCAGACTGGCAGGCACTGTGCCACCTTGGCAGGCATTGAGGACAACAGAGAAGGCAGGAAAACATCCTGCGAGAGCTGTCCCAACCGGTCCCTTGATGCCTTGACCACTTGCTTAGCAGACTGTGCTCAAGCTGCAGCCCCTGAAATTCCCTGACAGCCTACCCGAAATGGTGCAATACCAGCCTTGTTACCTGCTTTCAAAAGCTGGCTGTGCAGAAATGCAGGATCAGGCTTTGCAGGGTCTAAGACTGGGAAGTAGCCAAAGACAGTCCCTGGTGGGAGGCAGGGACTTTTGAGGGGATGTAGCATGGCTGATCGTGGACCCCAAAGGGTCCTGCTTTGTTTGTCTCCAAGACTTTTACTTGTCATCCTAATGCAACCTGTCCTGAACTGTATTTCTGATGTGTGCTCGCAGCCCCAGATGGGAGTGCCCAGCCTAGGAGTGACACAGCTCCACGTGGATCCCATGGGAATTATCCAGCATCACATCTTGGGATGGAGGACAGAGCCATGGGGCAAACACTTGGGTTGGAGCAGCAGGGGTAGGTAGGGTCCACATCCCTCAGCCCAGAGCCCTTCTGCTGTTTCCTTTGCTTGTGCACAGTGCCCTTGGGAATGTGCATCCACAGCTCTGCTGGTGCTTGTACAAAAACAAGGGGCAAGCCAGACCTGTCTCCCATGCCGGATAGGGAATGGGCAGAGCCAGTGGAGGGAGCTGCTAAGCAGGCACAAGCCTCAGTATGTGTGGCAGATGCAGAGGAATCAAATGGTGTTAAACTTCTGTAAACACACTCAGATCTCGTCATCTAGGGAACTAGGTGGTTGGTGGCAGCACCAAGCAGTAACACAGCCCAAATCTGTACAGCAGCTATCTCTCAGGAAAACAACATTTTGGGGTTCAGTTATCAATGCTGGAGTTTCTAAGCAAGGAAAGAGCTGCAATGTTTGATAACCATGGAGGAGGCATGAGCTACAGGGATTACAGGTGATACAGTTTATTGCTCACTGGACCATTTCCTGCTTCTCAGTGCACAGAACTGAGGTAAGTTTGAGGGGGCAAGTTTTACAGCTGTTCCAAGATGACCTCGTTGTGAGGTTCTCCTCCAATGTTCTGGAAACACCCCCTCAGGTTCCTACCGTACTTTCAGTGGGTTCTATTTCTTGTGAGGTAACAAGGTTATTCCTGTGTGAAAGCCCAGCTTTGTGCCTGTGCCATGAAGTTGTATTACACAGCAGGTATATTGTTGCACCTGAAAATAGTGACCTCCAAGTGATATTAAAGGTCAAGACCATGTAAAATGCCAGAAAGCTTGGCCTCAAAGACACTGCAGCAGGAGGATCATGGGGGTGCTTTAAACAGGCTGAGGCCAGTCCTTTTCTATTACAGCAACCACATCATCCAAGTCCCTGCACAAATTCAGCAAGCTAACTCCTAATTTAGCTAGACTTCTGTTCTCACCCTTCTGTTGTAAAAGACCATTGTAAAATATGTTAAATGCCATGCACCCTAACATATCAACCCAAAAAAACTCAGTCTTCCACAGGAAATTCTATGTATCTCCCATGGTTTGCTGAAAGTAATGTTTAGGACTACACCTCCAACATCCTGCCTGCCCAGGGAAACCTGTAATCTGTGAGGAGCTGCAGGAGGATCATTGTCACAGAAAGATTCCCTGTTGGCTGCGCTCCAAGGCTTTAAAACTGAGATCTTCTTTTAGATCAGTGACACTGTAGGAATACACACTTTGATTCAGAAGTACTTGTCAGAGCGCTCAGCTGACCCTGTAACCACAGTGCCGCTTCTCACACTTTGCTGCTTTGCTACTTCCTGCTCACTGAAGTCAGTCCTGGGCCAGATTGTCTGATTGCATATCCAATACGCAGTCAGAAGCCACCATTTTCAGAGCTAAATGTTGATCAGAGGTGGGTTGGTTCACCAGACATGTCACTTGCCAGGGACATGGGACCCTTCTCCATCTGCATTCCTGTGCACGAAGGGCCAGGTACAACAAAACAGCTGATGCAGCAGGAGCTGGCTGTCCAAACATGCTCCTATTATATGACTGGTTTTTTTCAGTCAACCAATACTCAATGGCACTATGGGTTTATTTCTAGCATGAGGAGAAGATTATACGAGTAAGGTTATTCTTGGTTGTGCAGTCCTGTTTGTTTACAGGGAAGTACATGCATGCCTATGTCCCCAAAACAACCTGGAAATGAACAGCACACCGTTGTGTTGTTCACTCTTTTCAAGACAGCTTTTCCTCTCAGCTCTGCTTGCCCAAATTTTCTGTCTCCAGGAAATCTGTCCCAGGACAATTCTCTCCATTACTTTTCCTTATTTTTTTCCTAGCTTCTGCCTCTAATGTGCTTTCAGCAGCCAATGTGCTTTCCTCAGCGCTCATAACTCATTCCATCAGGCCAGATTTTAGCTCCTGATACACTTACATGCAATGCATTATGTAAGTTCCTACCATTTTGAGCTGTCATGGCCTTCAGAGGCTGTTTTTCTCTTTCCATTTGACTTGGAGAAATCCTACATAGATTACTCCTTGTTCTTAACGAGGTCTCTGCCTTTTTCCTATAGAAAGTTATTTGATTTCAAATTTAAATATTCTCTACTAGAGCACTAAGATAGGCTTTGAATCACTTGTGTGAATGGTAATTAAAGGACAGTACTCATGAGAAATTTTACAATGGAAAATTATTTGAAACAAGCAGAAGTTTGTATTGCTGCACACTAATTATTCTGTACTTCCCCCATGTTGTGAAAATGCAGTGAGTTCAAAGGGGTTTCAGTTCACAAACTTCAGGTGCACTGAAATTATGTTCATTGCAACCTGCTCCACCTCCATAGCTCTGCTCATGTGAGGAAATTCCTAATTTCAGGAGCTGCTTCCATTTCCTTGCCTGTTTATCCTGTTGAAAACACCTAAAGTGTTTCTTCAGAGCATGTTGTAGTGTAGCTCTGCCTTGGCAGTGGAGAGCAGCTCAGCCTAACACCGAAGTGCCCAAGTCTGAGAAATCAGGTTCTGCACTGCGACACCTGCACAAGGGACACCCTCTGTTCTGAGCAAGCCCTGCACACCCACAGGGTGGGCTCCCAGCAAAGGCTCTCCCTCTCCATCTCACTGAGCGTGATTCTTCACACAGGAAACAATAGCTGGGACACAGAGGGCAGGACCTGCCAGACTGGCAATAGGAGCGCTCTGAGACACAAATCCCCTGCACACCCCTGATCCTCTGAACTAGGGAGGCGTTCAGTTAATTAGCATATTAACAGTGCTAATCACGGTCGTGGACAATCATATCCAGGTATCCAAGAAATGCCTGCCTGAACTGCAGGGTAGTTGGGATTTGCCAGAAATCTGCTCTCTCGTGTGCAGCTGTGTTATCAGGTTTTCAGGGGAGCCCAAATATGAGTGATTATGCCCCTAAGGAGATATGAAGCAGACACACATTGAACTTTTAAAGGTGTTTTTCTTACAAATCAATGAAGTGCTGATTCTCACTTTTATTTCCATAACCATATGACTTGTTTTCATTATGTGTCAGCTGCCTGCTAATATTGGATTTGCACTTTACAGAGATTTTTTTTTCATATGATTTCCAGAGAGGAAACTGAATGCTGGTGAAGGTGAGAACTAGCTGTAGGTCAGTGGTAAATGGGAAGCAGAAAAACATTTCAGTCCAAGCACCCTGCAGTGACCTGAGAGAAGTGCTCTGTCTGCACAACAAGTAATGCAGTGTTACAGGAAGGAATAGCAGAATGAAACAGCTCATGCTGAAAGCCTGACTTCTTCTACTTTAGGTGCCTTTTAGGAGGGTTACTCAAGACCAGCTCATGTGGTCCAGTAGACTGAACATGCACTTGTGGTTCACATACATCAAATGTGCTCCTGGAGAATCTCACAGCTTAATTTAATCTGAAAGGATCTAGTTTACAGACTCCAAGCATGCAATGCCAGATGCAGTAGGTGAGGACAACTGGACAATCTGCTTCAAACACACATCCCTTAACTAAAACACTAATGTTGGCAAGGAGAAGGACTGCTTGAAATAGATTAAATTTAGACTAGAAGTTTTCCCTCTGTGATATGTAGGAACAAAGAAGCTGCAGGTTCACAATAAATTGCAGCTGACAAAAAAGCCCAGCAAATAAGTATGCAGTTTATTCTTCTTTCTGCATCCCTCTCCTTCTTCCCTGGTACACCACAAAGGAAGCTGGGGTGCTTAGCTCTGCATTCTGTATGCAGGAGAAAGAAACCAGCCATCTAGAAATTAGATATTGCAATACAACCCTACAGGATCTAATAATAAGCATTTTTAGTTTAACTATTACTCACCTCATAATTTAAACAGGGGAGATCCACATTTTGCTTTCAGTAGAATGCATACTGGAGCAAATTTTTTTCCTATAAATATTTAAATAAACTACATTCATTAAATTAGTTTTCTTCTCAGTCATTCTATTTACTTTTATTTGCTATCAAAAGTTGCATTATGGTTTCAGTTCAGTTCTTCCCTAGAGGCCATAGCCACAATAATATTATTTGATGTAAATAGGCTGTAGTGACTGAATTTTTTACTCCAGTAAGCATATTGCTTGGAACATGCTACTCACTCCTATGCTCCAAAAAACTGTGAAGGGATGACTCATAGCTAACAACTGTTACTGATCTCATTTCCCGTACTCAAACTCCAGTTCATGTACAGTTCTGTGTCTCTGTGTACAGTGTGAATGTGTCTCCAGTCTTGCCTTAATCAGCCTTAGGAGCAAAGAAGGGAGTTTCTCTCCTTTCTTTTAGTGGACTGTTGTTCATCTCACTAATTTAATGTTCATTTACAGGAACATAATGGAAGTTTAAAGTTCAATTTATCCCACAGCAATTGCATGTGGTATTTTTAGAACCACTTTCTAAGCATTTTTAGGGTAGATGGCCAGGTGAATTTGCAGCAGCCTAAATTTTAAGGAGCTATTTATATTATGCATTACGCACTCTGAACTGCTTGTCTGTGCATAAAGATCTCTGCATGTGACACACTTCCTTCCTGGATGTAACTAGAATGCTGTTGTGGTCTTCCACTGCTAAAATCAGCCACAAAGATTTTTATGCTGCAATAATCCTTCTCTGCTCGTGTTTATTTTAGTGGTTCTCCCGTGGCCTCCTCCCATGGCTTTTGCATGTGTGCAGCACTGCTGCGGGGTCACGGTGGTGGAAGCCAGGGCACTGTGCCAGTGTCAGCACAAATGCTGATACAAACGCAAGTGCACTCTTCTGCCTCAGGGATGAGCATCCCGGAGCTCATCATCTCCCTTTTCCTGTGCTTCTGCTTTGTGTTTCCCCCTGGAGCCACCTCAGCAAAGAGGTGGTGCAGGGAGCTGCATGATCCCCACTACAGGTGCTGGAATTTTTGAGAGAAGTATTAAAGAGACTGGCCAAGAAAGACTGTAACTGGGCTAATAACCCTAATAACCCAAAGCTACAAAGATGACTCAGGAACATGAATGGGAGACTACTTATGGTTGAGCCCACACTAAACACTGGGCTGGATATATTGACATGAGTCACACACACTAATTCTCACCTCAAGGCTTTCATTTGGCACCAGTTCTTGCTCCATTGTCATCCTTTAGCTAAGCAGTTATTTTGTATCAAGAGTTCAGTACAGTCTTTACCAAAAGCTTTCCTTATCTAAGTATAAGAGAGGGTGAACAGGTTCTCTTAGAATAAGACAATTAGCCAGTGCTCCTTATACCACATTGTTCACCATATGAGCAAGGCCAGACAGTAGGAGAATGAAAATTCATGCATTTTTTTAGGCAAGCTGCATTAATATTATTAAATCCATTACAGGACTAGCTAGGCTTTAATAGAAAGTACCCATTTTTACCAATAAAGTCCATGGTTTTGTACAGGAGGGAAGTTATCAAAATATAGTTTCAACAAGCTATTCCATCCAAGCAATCTCATGAGAAGGTCACAGACATTAATCATGCAATGACATTTGTCATTTCATAGGATCACAGAACATTTTGGGTTAGAAGAGAGACTTAAAGGTCATCTAGTCCAACCCCTCCTGCAATGTTCAGGGAAATCTTCAACCAGACCAGGTTGCTCAGAGCCCCATCCAGTCTGGCCTTGAATATTTCCAGGGATGGGTCATCCATAACTTCTCTGGGCAACCTGTTCCAGTGCCTCACCACTTGCATTACCAAAGAAAAATCTCCCTTATATTTGGTCTAAATCTACTGCCTTTTATTTTAAAATCATTACCCTTGTCCTATCACAACAGGCCATGCTAAAAAGTCTGTCCCCATCTTTCTTATAAGCTTCCTTTAACTACTGAAAGGCTGCAATGAGGTTTCCCTGGAGTCTTGTCTTGTCCAAGCTGAAAAACCTCAACTTCCCAGCCTTTCCTCATAGGAAAGTTGTTCAAGCCTTCCAGACATTTTTGTGACCCTCCTCTAGACTTGCTCCAACAAGCCCATGGGGTTTTTGTGCAGAGGACCCCACAGCTGGATGCAGCACGAGAAGTAGGGTCCCACAAGACTGCAGTGTAGGGGCACAACCACCTCCCTTGACCTTCTGGCCAGGGTTCTTTGGATGCAGCCCAGGACATGGCTGGCTTTCTGGGCTGTGAGTGCACACTGTTGGCTCACATCCAGCTTTTCATCCACCAGCACCAGCACATTCTTCTCAGCAGGGCTGCCCTCAATCTGTTCATCCCCCAGCCTGCACTGACACCAGGGGCTGCCCTGACCCAGATTCAGCCTTGTACTTGGCCTGGTTTTCTCGTATCAGTTTCACATGGGCCCACTCCTCAAGCTCATTCAGGTCCCTCTAGATGATGTCCTGGCTCTCAGGTGTGTCCATTTAGTGCATAACTCATTACTCTAGCTCCAAGAGTTCACCCACTCCCCTAGGTTTGTGAGTAGCAGCTGGCACTTCCACATTTCCACACAGCAGGGGTCACACATGTCAGATTATGCCGTGTGCTGGCCCCCGGTACTCATGGAGGTTTGCAGAAAAATGGTGCCATTGCTGCCTGCCATACCAAGCCTTCACCAGGAACATCTCACCACATCTGTCTTCTGCTTCAGGATTAACTTGACGGTGAAACATGCAGAAAATTGTCAGAGAGGGAACACAGAAAGAATATTTCAGAGGAAGGAGAAGACAGAAAACGCCATGCTGTATTCTGCAATAGTCCCAAGCTGGCATTGAGTCCAAGCCCATCTTCTGTCCATGCTGATGGAGACAAACCTATTACTTATACAGAAGCTAACACAGGCCCAGCTCAGGGGCAGAAGCTAAATGCATACCCATTTCAACAGCATCCTAAGCTGGGAATGCTGTTTGCAACTGTAGAGAGGAGAGGAGAGGAGAGGAGAGGAGAGGAGAGGAGAGGAGAGGAGAGGAGAGGAGAGGAGAGGAGAGGAGAGGAGAGGAGAGGAGAGGAGAGGAGAGGAGAGGAGAGGAGAGGAGAGGAGAGGAGAGGAGAGGAGAGGAGAGGAGAGGAGAGGAGAGGAGAGGAGAGGAGAGGAGAGGAGAGGAGAGGAGAGGAGAGGAGAGGAGAGGAGAGGAGAGGAGAGGAGAGGAGAGGAGAGGAGAGGAGAGGAGAGGAGAGGAGAGGAGAGGAGAGGAGAGGAGAGGAGAGGAGAGGAGAGGAGAGGAGAGGAGAGGAGAGGAGAGGAGAGGAGAGGAGAGGAGAGGAGGCAGCAAGGGGGACCTAAAAAGACTTAATGCACTAAAAAACGTGCTACCAGCAATATTTAAAAGATTAAAGAGAACTGGCATGTAGTTCATGCTTTAGACAAATACTTGCAGAGGCTGTGGTGAGAGCTCATTGCAGGAAATGCAGAAGGGGAAGCTGCACTTTAAAGATTCAAGATGCTATTAGAAGAAACTTCCCTGTCTCATGATGTTTATTAAATATCCAATTTTAGACTAGTGACATGGTCAGACATTAGTACCCAGGTTCTATGTTAATATTTAATATTATTGACCCCCATTCTCATGTTTCAGGGGAACATGCTGGAAACTGTGGCAAAAATTACATGGGGATGTGGTACAATAATATAGGGAAAGACCAGCTGTAGCACTAATTTCTTTGTTGCCTGAAACTAAATTCCTTTTTTTTTTTTCATCTGCAGCTTTGTAGGACCTGTAGGGTATGACAAATATTTATTCTCAGCAGAGTGTTTTGCTGCACATACAGAAAGGCTGTGGCTGTTTCTCGATGCTCCCTGGCTGCTGCTTCTGTGGTGGTGCCATTCAGTGCAAACAAAGAGAGGAGCAGGGGGAACATTCATTTCAGTCAGCACCACCAGTTTACAGCATCAACTTTTTTCTCCTGAGCTACAATATCCCAATGCCAAACATGGACCTAAATGTTAAACTGTTCTATAGCCAAAAAAGAGAATGTTATCTGGCAGCACAGCTCCATTTACCAGTGAACTAATGAATACAGAATTACAGATATCTGATTACTGTTAGATAGATGTGATAGTGGCAATACATTATACACACAATCTGTCCCATGCTACTGCCATTTACTGAAGTTAGTCTCAAAATGTGGATACTAAATGCCTGATCTCTGCATCTGCTGATGGTTAAAATCCAAACCTTTTGAAAACATGTAAAAGAGAGTTCAATGTCTTTGTTTAAAGGGGAGAAGCACGCTTGAAGATCATGGACACCAGCTGGGGAGAAGTGGATAGTTTGTGAGTCAAGACCTCTGTCAGCCACATCTGAAAAATCTATGAAGATGAGAGCTTCAAGAAACTACAGAGATGAGAAAAAATAATCTCTACAGTATTCATGTAGTTTTACACATTCTAACCTCAGAAAGGCAGAACAAAGAAGAATAAGTAGTGAGCTTTAGCATGACAAAATTATCTTGGAGGTTCCATGTGCTATCAGTGATCTGCAGTAGGTCATTCACAATAGCTGAGGTGCCAACATCTGCCAAGTAGCTAATTCTGTAGCTAGGCTGACCTCAGATAGGACTGATTTCTAAATGAGCTGGGACACCTCCATGAATCACAGGATGAGGAGAAGCTGGAAAAGCTAACTTGAACAAATTCCAGAACAGTAATACAATAATGTGCAAGTATTCAGCTTTGTTTCCAAAACAACATCCTCTCTCTGCAGGACAGATGCCTTATACACAGGTTAGAGACACAATGTTTATTTTGTACAGGACTGAGGGAGGTTATGCTCCACATTTGAAGCCCCAAATTATTATTATGAGATAGCACACAACAGAGGGGAGGACATTTTCCCTGCATGACTTCAGCATTTCTCACTATACTTGAATGTGAAGTCACATTCTCAGGAGAGGAAGTTTTTCAGGCATATAGTTTTTCTGCATAACACTGTTAATAATTATACTATTTATTATTATATCTTATTATATAATAACATAACAAATATAATATAATAGTTATTATATATGTTGATTTTATATGATAATTATACTATTACACTATTAATTTGTTGTAACACTACTGAGAATAACACTAATGAGAATAAATATAACAAGAAGAAAGAAGCAAAAATAGCTTTTCTCTCATCTATGCTGATTCATTCCATCCTCATTGCTCTACACAGAGGAACAGTGTTACCTGAGCCCTGAATCCTTATTCTCCCTTCTGCCTTCCAAACCATGGAGCAGGTTGAAGTCAGCCCTTTTAAAATGCAAATGGAGCTTAGGGAAATGCTGCTGTTCCTACTGCAGCTCCCCTGCAGGTCCAGGCAGATGCAACGAGATCATAATCAGTAGTCAGAGCACTTAGAGTTTGTCCTGATTTCTTGAGTGCCGGCTCATCAACACCAGCCCAGAGGAGCAGATGTGGGGTCCCAGTGGCATGTCACTAACCAGGAGACGCTGCTCATCTGGGAGCATCTCCAGTCTCCAGCTTCTGGAGGAAATCTTGGCGGCTGTTTCCAGGATCGCTCCGACAGAAACAGCAGCTATTCTGGGATCAGCAATTCCCTGGCTTAGCAGAGCAGCTGCCTGCACCCCAGCAGTGGGCTCCCGTGCCCTCGTGTGGGCCAGGGCCACAGGCTTCCCCACTCTTGGACACAAGCACGCACCTCTGCTCTACCCGGGAAATAAATCCCTGCTGCTTTAGAAGATACTCAGTTCTGCTGCCTCCAGCCTATGATTTTACATCACCGCCCTCTTTTTACTTTTCTACCAGTTGTCTTGAAAGTAGCTGAGAAGATGGAAATCTCAGCTTCAGCTGAATCACGGAATCTTTTTGTCTTTGTCTTCACTTCATAGAGTGTGAAACATGGTATCAAAAGGCTTAAAAAAAAAAAAAAAAAAAGAAGCTCAAAAGGTCTTTACATTTTCCAGAGGCTGAGAGAGCGCAGAGCTGGGTCTAGCTGGATACTCGTGTGTGCCTGTGCAGGCAAAGAGCCCCCACCCGCCTTTGAAGAAGGGCCGCTGTCACCCCCTGGAGGCCTGCGGGGCGCTCCGTGACTCGCCCGCTCGCCAGGGCTGCCTGCTCCCCGCAGAGCTGCAGCTCCGGGCTCCTTCTCGCTCTGGTGAGTGCTGGCAACACCTCCTGGGGAATTGCAAGTTAAACACACGTAAGAGAAAAAGACAAAGCCTGCCGCTGCTAGCAGATAACATCGCCACAAACACTTAACCGGGCTAACCTTATCTTGTTATCTTAAATTAGCAGAGTTCAATCTAATTAAGTGCTCACATGGAAGAAACCCAAGTTGTGGTGTGACTAGTCAGCCTGAAGGCTCTTCTAACCGCAGCGCAGCTCTGCTTTTATGGGGTCTGAGAGAAGGTACAATTCATCATCCAAATGGTTTGCGAGCTAAAGCCCGATCTCCTCTTTGAAAGGTGGGCGGGCACTCATTTTGTAGATGCGGTATGCATCTTGAAAATTTAATATCTGATGGGTTATTTCAACTCTTAAGGCAAGATCGACATATGCTTGTGCCTTTTTTGCTGTTATCAGCTGCCAGGGCTATTGCCTAATGCACTTACACTGATAAGTTTTATTACACCTAAACCAGAAACTCCTATAGAAGATAAGACCTCGGGAATCAAACTGCATTGAGGTTTATAACTTGATTTATTTATTTATACCCTGAGGTTTATCAGCAGCAGAGTAGTTGATAAATTGCTGTTGTGAATTTGTCAGATATGCTCAAGAACCAGTAAAAATTGCAATATTAGAAGATTTGGATCCCAGAGCTGTGACCCAGTAAATTCAACAGCCAAAAATACCCAGGAGAGCATTGTCTCTAGCTTTTGCATCTGCTGATATTACTCCCCACTCCATATAGCTGGATGCCCCCTTATATCCAGATGGTGTTTTATGAACATCTGCAGCACAGCCTTGAAGTCACACAGCTGCCTCTCACTGGAAATTGGGAGCACCATCACCATGCTCCAGTCAATAGATTTATACCTGCACAGATGGACGTAGCAAGCCTGCTGTATGCAACCATTCTGTGGTGTCAGTGAAGCTACCTGTCCCTTACTATTTTTCATCTAAAATTTAACTGACCCCTCTTGAACACAATGTGCACCTCAGTTACTTGTGTCCAGGTCTGAAGATGGCATAGATAAATTAGAGAATTAGAGAATTAGCATAAACTGTAAGACAGCGTGTCCCGAGTAGGCCAGTGTATGTGAGATGCAGTCTGTGCTGGGAGGTCGTGTGCAGGGCAGCAGCAGAGCTCAGCTGACAGATTGCTGGCCCTTGCTGTCAGCTCCATGCAGAGCACAAGCCCCGGGGAGCCTGGGAACTCAGCTGGAAGGACAGCAAGCTGGGGAGGAGAAAAAGCTCTTGTATTTTACTCTGTTTGCCGGGGAGGGAAGACCTGCAAATGAAATATCAACTGGCTCCTTCATTCATTCGTTTGAACAAATCTGAAAAAGAAGGATCAAAAAATGGCTTGGATAGCAGATACAGCCTCCCACACTGGCTCATCTTATCTACTAAGGGAGGGAGGAGTGGGGGAGCACAAACAAGCATCTGGTCTTCCTGATTGTCATCTGACCCATGAATTTAAAACCCTGTGAAATTCAGAGGTGGGAGGGTTTCTCCCTGGGAGCTGTACAGCATTCCTGAGAACAAAGAACAGCTCAACACCCAAAGTGGCTCACCTGCAGAATTTCTCAGCTATTCATTCCCAAAGGAGGCCTGAACATGTCACTTTCTGCACCCTTTCTCCATCATTTGGGATGCCACAGCCCAGAGGCTCAAAGCCCTCTCCCTCAAGTCCAGCTTATAAATCCCCTTCCTACCCACCCTGTCATGACTGGCTGCTGTCCTTCTGCCAAGCCTCGTGTGCTGTCAGAGAGGATTTTGGTACCTGTGGGCTGCTGAAGATCCTCAGGGCTCTGAGCACCTCCTGCACTCAAAGGCAGCAGTGTTGCTGCAAGGTCAGGCACACACAGCCTTACAGAAGTGGGTTTCAGCCAGGGAAAACAAGCTGCTGGAGTGTCCACTGCACGTCTCCAGTGGGCTTCAGCACCCACACAGAGCTGCAGAAAAGAGGGAAGGGGACAGGTGAAGGATGCAGCAGACAGAGGTAGTGATGCCTGGTCACAGAGCTGAGTTTTAGATTTACAACACCCTGATTAAAAAAAAACAAAAAACAAAACAGCTATTTCAAAATCTATTATGGTCCATTTTCAAACACAATGAAACCTAAGTTGTTGGCCATAGTCATAAGTTGGTCCACAGTCTTGACAGATTAAAATTAAGCATTCTGTCGAGAGGAAAGGCACAACCCTTGGCCTTGACACATGGCTGGTGAGCACAGACCTGGGGCTCCTGGGCAGGGCTTCCAGCTCATTGCATGTTATGTGACAGGCTGCCTTCCGCCATGTGCTCTCAGTCTCCCCATTGCCCTCCATCCTCTGACATCACAGGGACCTGGGGATCCCCAGTACTTCCAACAGCTGCCCATTTATCATGGATGAGCACTGTTACTGTGATGAGAAACTCTCGTTGCTTATCAAACACGTGAAGCTGAGGAGGATCATGCCCTGGCAAAGCAGTAAATGTGTTAGAAGGAAAGAGATGGAGACCCAGCCAGAGGATATGTCACAGTGGTCAAAGCAGACCAGCTGCTTTGTTTGGCAAATGATAACTGGGATAAACCCTTAGAAACTGTAGCATCACAGAGAAGATCCAAGGGGGAGTCAGAACCTAGATAAATCAGGCTTACATTAAGCAATGTAAGCCTCCAAACACAGGCAAATTAAGCTCTTGCAGAGACCTGGGGACTACCTATGCCAGTTTCAGAAAGCCAGATACTTTTGGCAGATGTAGCCTGACTCTGGTTCCAGAAACAAGAGCAGTAATACTTAGTGGTGTGTGTAATGCTGCAAAGCCTGAACTGATTCCAATGATGAATTATTTCCTCTCCCATCACCAAAAGAGTGACAAAAATTATCAGCCCAGAACACACAGGTAGGTAACTCTCAGTGTTGCGGTACTGAAAAGTAGGAAACAAAACCAAACCCAACACTCATACTACAGGCAAAGAAGAAATAAAAGCCTAGTAGGAGAATATCATGTACTATAAGCAGATTCAACAGAAACTGGAGATCTACAGTCTAACTCCAGTCATGCTACTGAAGTTTTCTTTGAAAAGGTGTTGCAATTAGATGTAAAATCACGTGGGTTGCTCCTCTGTCCTCCCCGTGGCAGATAAGCAATCAAAATAAACACATTTATATGAGCAATTTGTTAATCCTCTGCATAAATAACATTTCACCATGCAAGTTATGTTTGGCTTAGTGTTCCTTGAGCATTGAGAAGCTTAGCAAAGTAGTTCAGTCCTTATCCTATGAGCACAACCACAAAATCCAATCCATGTTTACACGTCCTAAGGTTACCCAGGAGACAGGGATAAGGGCCATCTTTGGTTTCTCCCTGCACAAAATGGAGCTCTCCAGTCCATCTGAATCTCTGCTTGGTGGTAGAAAGGAGTAGGTGAAGAGAGCCTGGCACAGGTTTAGAGGCAGACAAAAGATACACAATCACTTCTACTTAGGTTAGCAGGAATATTCATGAGGATCTCTTTCTTTCAAAGCCAAGAAGCTCCTTAGTTTGTTCTTTCAGCATTCTAAGTCTGGAGTGGCAGATCCCTGCACTGCTGTTGGTTAGAGGAGGCTGAAGGCTGGTCAAGGAAATCACATGCCCTTAAGGGCTCTGTGCTGGCTCAGGGAGGCAGAGCTTCCCTGGGGAAAGGTAAGCAGAACCCTTTCAGAAATGCTGCCAAACCTGAAAGCTCAGGGGATACTTTACAGAGCACACCTGCCAGGCACAAGGTGCTGCTCACGAGTTTGGAAGGTGAATGAAGAGGGTGGTCCTGCTGGGATGTGAAGGCATCTGCTCCCAACAGCCTTCCCAAGGGATTTCCGTGAACTGTACACCTTGCAACTATGGACCTCCCTGGCTCTTGGCATGAACTTTCCTACAGGTGCACAGGTTCTGAAACAAAGAGCTTTAAAACTAACAGCAAAAAGCTGCTAGACAAACATTCCTAATAAAAATTTTGAGTCAAAATTAGGAACATATCAAGAATTTATTCACCATAGACATGTTCAAAGAAACAACAATTTTCAGACATTTATATACACTATAGCATCCAAGATTTTTTTATGGACTCTCCCAGAAGTTCACCCAGTTTATTGCATCATAGTATAGGTGTTTTGTTTCTTTTAATTACTACCAGGACACTTCATCTATCTTTGTTTAATGGATAACTCAAGTTTTATCCAGCTAAACAGTACTTTGTTAAATTTGCTGTCCTGGCTAGACAATTACTATTGATTAAGTTTTCTGGGGTGTACAAGCCTACAGAGTGGCTCCCTCACTGCACCTGCAATGTATTAATCAAGTTTTCTGCAGTGTACAGACCTTTAACTACTTAATTTCCTCATGATATCTTTCTTGTTCTATAACACCTAATTTATCTCTAGTTATATGATATCAAACAATTATTTATTAAAGTTTGTTCTTCATCTATTGATTAAGTTCTGTAAGGGGTAGGTGTCCATGGGGCTCCTTTCTGCAGGTGCAGTGAGCTAATTTCTTAGAGTTTTCTACTGACACTCAACCAACACATATCTAAATCAAAACCAGCAAAGTAAAACATTCAAACATTCCTTAAATAATTAAACATAATTCATTACAAAATTTTTAAAGAATCACAAAACTCCTGGCTAACTAAGATATAACTCACTGTCAGTTCCTTCTGGATACAGGACTTCACCAGGAAAGAAAAGGTCTGAGGCTGTCCAGAAACACAAAGGTCTTATTTGGAAGCACATATCTCCTCCCTGACCCTCACACCCTGTTGGTCATTTTTGAACTTTGTCTTGGAGGGCCCTGGTTTTGCAAGGTAAGTGGCAAAGCCCTGGAAGGAAAAGGAGCTACCAGAATATAGAAGAGCTCTGACATGTGCTCCCTCAAATGCTGAGCCTTTAATTCTGGAAGAGGAATTTGGTCAGTGAAGCTGGTAAAGAAGCTGGGGAGAAAAAGTAAAAGAGTTTCCCCCTATAAGCCACATTGTGTGATAGTAAAGTCATTTTCTCAGGTGTTATCCATAAAGGAGAAGATGAAATCTGATAGTCATGGTGTCCCAAATATGAAGCTAAAAGAGCCATCCAGAGTAAGGCTGAATAGCAATGCTCACTGCTGGGGACACGGGCGAGGCACAGAGCGACCCTTGGCTGAAAGCACTGGATGTATCCTATCCCACACAGCCCTGCACAGCACACACCCTTTCTGAGAGGAACAGTCTCACACAGAAAGCACCAAGCTGAAAAAGGAAGAGCCTAGTGGCTTCGAGAATTGGAGAATTCGTCTCCTGAGTTGCATGTGATGACTCTGAAAGGCTGAATGAGCTTTAATCAGCTGTTTGGTCAATCTGTTCTCCCCTGAGGGCACACTCAGTGGGGTGGCTCTGGCAATTTGGGGCTGCTATCCTCCCTTCCTCGGCTGAGGACCTTATCATCAGCATCTCAGTAGGGAGTGGGTCTTTCTCTGAAGAAAGAAGACTTGGCTTTGATAGTATGGTCTCAACTAATCTTCCTCTGTCGGGCAACAGATTTTTAACAGCTGCCTTCTTAAATAGCTTTATCTCTTTCACAGTATTCTATGTGATATATTCACATTAAAATATACCACATTCATTATATTTGATATATTATGACAGTATTATCATTGTTTTAAATACTTGCACAGAAAGGCAGATTATTTTCTAAAAGTCAGAATCTGATACCAAGCTTATCAAAAGATGTAGTCAAAAGCTTGTCAGATACAATTTATCTGGCACTGATTAAGAAATGTTATTTGGAGCTACCAAAGGTAATGTGTGATAAAAGTAATCTTTAGTTTTATAAATGAGGTAACTGAGGCGTGGAAAAATTAAGTGCTTTGTTCAGGGTTGTATGGAAAGCCTTGGCCATGGCTAGGAGCAGCTTACTAACCTCCAGTCCCAAGCCTTTTAGCTGTGTGTCTTCACTACTCTTTCCTGACAAAAACCTCAACCACTATTGCAGATGAGAAAACTCTGTGAGAACAACTTCAGGAGGTTTCTTTTAAGAAAAAAATTAATGAATATTGCTTTTCCAGTGGATTTGCATTCTGAAAGCTCAAATTCTCATCCTTAGCAGACTCCCATGATACCAACACCTTCCCTCACAGCTCCCCCCAACACTTCCTTGTGGACCCAGCCACAGCCCCAGCATCACTGCTGCTGTAGGAGAGCTGCTGGTGATGACCATCCTCTTGAGGAAGGAGGTGACTGTGTGTCTCTCTTATTTACACAGTAGCTGACCTTCATGGAAGGCCTATAAGATCAGTGGTGTCTTTTCAAGTCCTTCTTTGAAATGCAGTTAGACAAGTTCAACAGTCACTGGGAGATCACAGTTTCCCCAGGGAAGCAGGTTAAACCTTGAGCTAAAGCACCTGCCACTGTCTGGAGCTGTCGGAAGCACTGTGAGTTTTCCTGTTCAGCAAGCCGGCAAAGGGGACATTTTGGAAATAATTATGGAAACATAGAATGCCTTAGTTGGAAGATAGCTTTAAGATCATCTAGTTCCAACCCCACTGCCATTGGCAAGGATGCCTTTCACTAGACCAGGTTGCTCAGAGCCCCATCCAACCTGGCCTTGAACACTTCCAGGGATGTGAAATAGTCTAGTTGCTTAGTACTTACCCTGCTTGTCTTCCAGGAACTCACAGCAAGAATTACCACACTGCTTTGTGGATGTTCCTAAGCAGCTTGCCATCTCCCCACTGAGCATGTCACTGCTGGAGGCCACAAAGCCATGACTACCCTCAGCCACAGGCTAGTAGCCATGTGACCAAATGCCATCTTATCCTGGTTCAGAGCCTTGGGCAAGCTTCTCGTCACCCTGTAGAGCTTACCTCTCAGATTTGTAGGAGTGGCACTAAAGAACACTGGCAACCAGGATTTAATAAAAGTAATTAAAAGGCTGTTAATTATATGGTTGCTTTCACTGCTATTCATAGATTGTCTTGATTGCTGGTTGTCTTTTTTCCTCACGCATCATCCTGTGTGGTTAATTATACACCAGCCTGCCCAATACAGCGAGCACAGCACAGCATGCCCTGGCTGATGTGAAAGAACCAGAACATTTAAAGCAAGTTATACAGCTTGAGTTAGAAGCCTCAGAGTCCATCTTATAGCATCAGCAGCACTGCCCCTTTCTGACTTCATCACACTGAAAACAGTGCACTATCTAGTGCTGTCCAACAGTAGGGACTATGACAACACTTCAGACATCTTTTCTGAAAAACAAAAAACTTCTTTCCATAGCAAAAATCCACATTTTCCTCTTTTGTGCACTTCAGTAGTGATGATTGCAATAGCTGGGGATGGGGACAGGGAAAGTCAACTGCTAAAAGCCTATAAAACTTTAAAACAGAAAACTGTGACCTGGTATCTGTGAAGCCGGGAGCAATGGAGCAAAATCCATACACAGATGTCAACTACAGAACAACCATGAGACATTTGTTAGTATTATCTATACTTACAATCATATACTCTGATGTCTTTTTTCTCTGTGAAAATGTGAAATGCCCATGGAAAAGAAAACCATGACCACAGGATGCATCTCCTGAGGTGTACTTGTGAGACAAAGGGGAATGTGAACATCAAACTGCAAGGTTTTGCCTAGGCATCCTCTGAAATCTCAAATATTACTCTTTTCACCTGTACAGCCTGTGAGGTTTTATCTCTTTATTTTCTTTTTTATCTCTTCATCTCACTTTTACTACTTTTCATTGTGTCCTGATTTATTCCTCCACTGTGCTCTCTCACCTCTCCTCTTCCATCCTCATGGCCCTAGCACACTGCAGGCTGCCATCCCCAGCAAATGGTGCTGATCCTCACCTCCCACTCTACCTGCAATTATTGCCCAGCAGGAAGCTGGACACCTAAATGGCAGAGAGACCTCCATCACGCAAAGAGACGGGTTTAAAAATGAGATTCAGAGAACAGAAGCTCAGAGGAAGCCTCTGCTTTGGGCTGAGATCCTTGACATAGGAGAGTGCTGTACAACGCAGAAGTGCTGCTGCACTGCAACAAGGCAATGCAACTGCATTGGCTCCTCCTTTTGAGAAACACCTTTCTGAGTGAACGTGACAGGGTTGCCTATGACAGAAGGGGTTAGATGACAGACTAAGGTAATCCCTTCCAGATGGAAGTTTCTTTGCTACCGCTCATATATCATCAGCACACACAGATTTGCAGTCTGGGACTTCATCATGACAAAAACAAAACCTTAGGTGTTATTACTCTTCTAGAGCTTTAAACTAACCTCTTGAATTTTACCCATCAGTAGAGCAGAAATCCAAGCCCTAGAATTATACAGCCATCCTAAACTGTGCTATCACAGCTGGGAAGGGAGAACTCGTCTGCACCTGACCTCTTTTCGAGGTGTACTTGAACAACACTCAAAATTGAAGACACTGTACAATTTAAACCCACAGAGAACTAAATTGTGGTTGAATACAGTAAAGCCTGCCCTGCTGGAGATGGCTCCAATCCCTTACCCAATCATTGCAGCTTCAAGTGATCCTGATGGATTCAGCAGGGTCCATTATCTGTCATCTGTTTCAAGGGTAATCTCAGTGGATGTCATTGAAGGACACTTCATATAGAATCAGCTTCATTGCATGACTCCCTTTTTAGTTGCTGTGGGTCACTTGTAGTTCACAGTCATCCCTGTCATCCATATGTCTGTCTCAGCCACGTGCATGCCAATAAATGGAAATACAATGCTGGATTGATTATCTTCTGCATGATGGTGTCACAACACCCTGTCAGCCTCACTGTCTCACTTTGGATCACAAACAGGCTCAGCAACCACTCACAGGTGTCAGGCAGATAAACAGCTGCTTAGAGGTGTTAGAAAACCATGGAGGCTCATTCCTTACTATTGGCAAATGGCACTCAGTGGTTTGCTCTATGAGCCTTTTCCAGCACAGTGTTCTTTCCTGAGGAACTCTTACCCCACCTGAGAATGCCCAGAAGGACCCATGGAATTTGCCAGTCACTTCTGGCACACCTTCAAAAGGGTTGTTAATGGCCTGCACTGCTGTCCAGCCCACTGCCCTGGAGTTTTTCATCTCAGAAACAGATGAATCTAGGATGTCTTTCCACTTTGAAAATTAGCCTCTATTAGAAATAGAAGCAAACTCTTAGGATACTCTTTCTAAATGCTGTTTCAACATGCTCTTGTTTGGGTTTTTCATAAAACTTTTACCAGATGTGGCTTTTTTCTTAGACAGTCATTTCTCATATTTCTTTTTTAGAAAATTAGGTGTCATTTAGCCACAGTTTGTGGTAAAATATTTGTTTCCATTTCCTTTCATTTCATGAATATATTCATTTGTAATCCAGTTTGGAGGTTTTTGTTCTCTTTTTTATGAAAGAAAGTGAAAAGAAGCAGGATGACATTGAAATGCATCTCTTTATGACTGTTTCTTCTATTCCTATTTACTTACCTTCCTCAATATTAAAGAAAACTGATATAAAGTGTTTTTTGAATGCCATTTACCTTTGTTTTTCCTTCTTTTTTGTTTTCTTCTTTTTTTTTTCTTCAGTTTTATATTTCCTCACCACCCACCAGAGACGTGAATAAGATATCACCAAAAAGCTTCTTTTTGCTTAGGCACCTTGAACTCTTTCAGACTGAATTTAGCATAGTTTTTGCTAATGCACATTATGAACAGAGGTGGTTCTACCAATACAAAATTTAAGGGCAAGATCTTTTTGAGGGTTAACAAGCATGGAAACTGCACAACTCTCCTTCCTCTTGCACCCTCTGTAGTCATGTACAGAAATCCATGACTTTTGTTCGTTCACTGGTCAAAGATTCACTGGATAACAATTTACTCTTCAGTAATCTTTAAGCCATTTGCTGCCACTTACTGGATAACTAGACATCCTACTTCAAAAAAGGGGGAAAAATAATCAGAAGTGGGCTTACAGTGAAATTCAAAGTAGGCATCACCTTAAGCCTGTGCCAGTGTAAGAAAAATGTCAAGGGCAAAATGAACATTAAAGTTGTTCCAGTCAGTGGAGACGGGTTCTTCGTTAATGAGTTACAGCTATAAAATGCCTGTAAACTGCACCACCCCATTTCACTTCCTCCTCCTTCTCTGCTCTCCGTGAATCCCTTGGGAGTGGGAGAAGGCAATTGGAATACCAAAGCAAAAGGAGATCTACTGCATTTGCAGAAGAATTGGAGATAAAATAACACCTATCCGGAAGAGAGGATACCTTTTCCCACCTTTTTCATTTATTTCTATGTGTTTTTATTTCCTGAGGATACTAGTACTGATAGCATTGCTATTTCCTCAATGAAATGAGACGTTAATTTTGTTCAGATGAATTTGGAGGGGTTTAATACTAGTTGCCATTTAAAAAGAGATGGCTAAAAGAACATTAGAAGCTGCAAAGTGAAATATTTACAAACAAGAGATAGGACTAAAAGGATAGAAATGAGATATTGTATTTACACTACGGCTATTCTTTAGTCACACAAGAACAAACTATTTTGCTGGAATTGCTGCCCAGCTGGGAATGGGAAGGTGAGGTACATGAACATTTGATCTATCCTCAGTTTTAAGTCTCTCTTCCCTCGCCTACTACACACTACTGAGACCCTTATCTGAAGGAAGAATTATTAATCTGTTCCCAGGCTGTCCTGAAGCAGCGTTATCCTATTATCCAAGTACAACACAACCCCAAATTAATTCGTTTTTCACATTGCCTCTAAGACAATTGCTGTGAATTTCTCATTTCACAGCTGACAGCTGAGAGGCAGTCAGAGATGTCCACAATATTTTTATGAAGGAAGCAGCCAGTTCTCAAGCAGGCAGTCTGGCAGAGTGAAACACTATCAGTAGCCACTTTGGAAAAGCTTGATTTTAGCAGCTTGTCCAAAATTTCTGTGACAGAGCCAAGGACAGAGCACAGTTCTGAATTGCAACACCTGTTTTCTTGGCTATGCCTCTTTTAGCTCCCTGGATAATATGGCCAGGGTCCAAGCACTTCCAGCAGTCAATAAACCTGATCCATCCCCAAAACAAGCCTATGATATCCATCAGTTGAGATGGGAACTCAGGACAATACCAAGTGATCAAATATTTAACACTTCCAGACTGGATATCACTAGCCAGATTTTGAGGTTGGAACAGAAAATCTTCAGCTGCCTGGAAACCTTCCTGACAGGTCATGAGATGCCAGATCCTGCTTTCTGGAGAAACAAACCAGTTGAACTGGGTAAGCAGGGAAGATCTTAAGCCAGTTCAATTTCCTCAAGTCATTCCCATTTATGATCACCTTTTAATGAACTACAAAGTACAAAGACTGCAATATCAAAAAAAAGATGACTTTGCTGTTCAGTGTTTCCTGTTGCACAGAGGGACTTAAGGTAGAGAAAAAGATCCTTCACACTCATGGTGTGACCACTAACCAACCCATTCCTCTCTACTGCTTTCTGACTTTCTCACCGATTCTTCCAGCATTTCTAATAATTACATTTTGTTTGTTTTAGGAGCAGAAAATGCTGAGAAATGGATAAATGAGAAATCTTGCTTGTCATCAGGGTCACCCTGTAACATCAAAGCTGTCTTTAGTTTTATAAACACTCAATTTACCTAGGCACAGTGTTAAGAAACTGCAAAAAGCAAAACCTTCTGAAACTGAAGGAAGTGTAAGCTAACACAAGCTAGACTTCCCTCAGCCTGGTTTACATCCCTCACCTCCATAAAGAGGAAAAGCATTCACAAGTGGGGCATAACCAGGGAAGTAGCCTCCAGGGCAATCATACTGAACTTATTAATTGGTTCATTTACTCATTGTATGATCTTTTTCTAAAGAAAAGCAAACCAACCACGTGGTGTTTTGCTGGCGCTGTGCACACAGTGGCAATGGACCAGCTAATGAGTGATGCCCCAGCTCTCTTCCACTGCCTTCACAGCTCCTGGAAAAAGCTTCTCCAAGGAGCAGGGAGGTGTCTGCTGCACAGGCAGGAAGGCAGGGAGGAATGCTGCACTGTGGCTTGGAAACAGGAGATGGGGAGATAGCAGCAGCTGCCCATGGGTATGTGGAGTGAGGGAGATCCCTTTTCCTCAGTCTTTGGCATCTAAGTGAGGACAGCCTGGGCTTTGAATATATCTTACTCGGGGTGGCTGCTTGGAGAGAACAAATTCCATGTCACTGAGGATAGAAGTGGTTTTTGAGCTTTTCCTGAAGGCACAGCTGTTTTTAACATAGCTCCTGTCCTGTTTCTAATAGTAAAATCGACTAGGTCTTATTATGTGACAGGTTTTGTTGTCTGCTGGCTGCAAAGAAAGTGGCACACTTTCTACTCACTACATGGGATGCTGCATTTCATGCCTTACTTTACATTGACCTCACTCACAGTATGATCAGAGCACTGTGAAAAAAAAATTAAAAATTCAAACACTCAGCCCTCCTAAACCATCTTCTATTTATATTCTTTGCTACTTTTAAAAGTAAATCTTAAGTGAAAATACTGCAACTCTACTGAGCTTTAGCTTTTCCTTCTGCCAAGGATGTAGGAGAAAAATTACTCCCGGTGAGGAGAGGCCATGGAGTCCGAGGGGAACAATATGTCCATTGCGACTCCCCCTCTGACATTTCCTTAGGAAGTGAGTTCTGCCAGCAGATGCCAAAGGTAAACCCTACCATATGCCTGACACCACATCCACCTGGTGAACATACTAGGATAAAAACAGAAGAGTCAGCACATACTAATCTAAAGACAGAAAAAACCTAACTGGTCAGGAGGAACTTGTGCATCAGCTATGTTTAAATTTCAAATTAATATGCAACTGCAGTAGCACAGAGGCTCAGGGACCACAGGAAGGATGCATTACCTACAGAAATCACATGCAGTACTGGTGTTTAGAAGCCTGAGGGAGTTGGTTTCTGCAGTGCTATCACACATGCCACAAGAAACTATTTCAAAACCACATGAGGTCTGACACCACAGCCTGTCCTCCTGCAGCTCAGGCACCGGTGTGAGTGCCTGGCTTTATTAAAACTGCAGACATCAAACTGGCTGCCATGTCTGTCCAACTGTGTTTAAAAACCCCCTGACAGAAGAAGGTCAGCACAAGCTAGGTTGGATACAGCTCAGGCAATGGATGTGCTACGAGCACCGGATGCAAGCTGCTGCAAAGCCAGAAGCAGATGCATTCAGCCTTTCCCAAGACTGAGCTTAAAAGCCAGATGAGAAGGTGGATTCAGCCTTTTAGCTGCTCCATCTCAACGTGTGGCCAACAGGACTTGAACTCAAAGCTGTGGTCTGAAAGAGGACCTGCTGCTCGGCCGTGCACGGCTGGTCTGTGCAGAGCAGCACATCTGTGCAGCCAGAGCTGGCAGAGAGGCACTGCTGTGGATATTGGCAGCCAGGACACAGACACCTGCCATCCCCAAGACCTCCAGACCTCTGAATGTGGCCCTGGGTTTCTGTGTATCTGGGACATGAGGCAAAGCAGAAATTTCACAGAAACAGGACAGCAGTGTTTTGTTAAGCTGCATGACCGAGAATGGGCTATTTGTCTGGTGTTTTCTACTTGAGATCACAGCTTTCCTCCAGCAACTGCTTTCCTTTACTTCTAGGTGTATTGGTTTGACTGTAACAAGCAAAATAGAAACAGAAGTTATTGGTTCTCAAAACAGTCTCCTTCTGCCTAATTTGAACTTCTGGGTTTTGCCTTTTAAAAACTTTTTCCATCACAACTTGTGCGTATTCTCTTTTTCACAAATACTCGTGCATATATATTTATATGTGTCCAAACACACAAGTATTCACACACTAGACTGAAAATGCGCAGTCTAGTCATGCACTAGACTGAAAATGCTAGTTCTTTAATACTTGTGTATATAATGTTCTGTTGCAGTTCATTATCAATGGCATATTAATCTTAATTTTTTCAGATTAGATTTTTAAATTCCTCTTCTTTGTCATTTCTGATTAGTTTTAAAATACCAATAAATAACCAAAAACGCAGTGGGAATATTGCATGTTCTTCCCCTATTCCTTTCAGCTCCTTTAGAGGAGTAAAATATCTTTGAAATGCTTGAAATGTTTCAGATTTTGATTGCTATTTGTTGCTCTCTCCTTTTTTTTTTTATTTTGCCCAAGACTAATTCCATTTTGATTGTCTTCCATAAAAAAGTACTCATCAGAATTAATTTTAAAAAATTATGATTTTACATATTTCCTCTATGAATTAATTCATATGAAATAATTAATTTATTATTTCTACAAGTCAGCAATTAATGCAAAAGTTTTGATAGCATTACAAATCTGAGAATTAATATATTGATTGACCAGTAGGTCACATACCATTTCAGTATTCTTCTACCTGAGCCTTTGCATTGAGAATCAGAGTTCTACTTTTAAGAATCAGATTTCTACTGTAGATTTGTGCTGTTACATTTTTGCAAACATTCTTGTCAGGATAGATCTACTTCTTCAGTGATTTACAGGCCTCAGATTTCAAAGGGAAACATGTAAGACAAATATGTAGCTATTTGTGTCTCTAAATCTTTTTTTATGAACATTTTTTAACACAGAACATTCAGCTGAGTACCACTGACTTGCACTCCCTCATGTCCTTGATCTTGATGTTTCCTATTGAAAAATGACTTCCACTGTGGGACTCTGAAAGCACCCCTGGGTGCTCCAGCTTAGACAGAGTCTCTGAGGCCACATCAGTGTATAAAGATGGGCTGTCCTCACTCCTTGGCCAGTCCCAGCTGCCTTGCTGCATGTCAGGCAGCCCTCCAGACCCCGGTTAAGTGTATGTTTGCACAAGGACTCCTTGAATTCCTCCTTCTAGGGGTGACTCAGATGACAGGAATTCAACCTTACCGTAATTCATGCTCAGTTGCCTTTATAATTTGTCCCTTAATTAACTGATGCATGCAAGAAACCTGTTCTCCTAGCTATTCAAATAGTGGCTATGCAACATTAATCCGTGGACTTTTACTGTATAAACAGTCACCAGCACAAATTATTTCAGCTACCTGACTTGGATTATTTTGGCTAGAAGTGAAGTCCCTCTGCATAAAGAAACATTGTTTCAGGCCAGTCTCTCCTATGAACACAAATACAGATTTAAGGCAAATTTAAGATAGTTCCCAAAATGTCATGGGACACTGAAGTTTTTGCATCCCAAGACAATCAGCAGTTATCTCAAAGAACAAACAGCTCTGTTTTCTAGAGCTGAACCTGTGGGAGCATTTACTAAAACAAGTAGCCCAACCCAAACTAGTGAGTATCAATACAGCCAGATAATAAACCTGGGTCTCTTCCTTCAGGACTGGATTCCTCCTCTCCTCCCAGCCTCTGCTTTTGTACAATGTCAATGAATACTGTTAACCACACATCGTAGTTAATTCTAGAAAGGACTGCATTTCACTTATGAAAAGCATACAATGTTATGGTTTTATGTTATCTTTTATTTTCTGACAAAGCCTGACTGGCCTGTCTGTCCCCCTTCATACACTGCTCCCTGCTACCCTGGTAGTTGTGCCAACAATGACTGTGAGCCTGGCAAACCAGATCAGTGAGCCCATCTTCTAACTGGCTTAAAAAATCTCAAAAAAAATTCAAAACAAAACACACCCAGAGCTGCAGTACTCACAAAGAAAATGTAACATGAAACTATGGCCTCTCTCAACCTCTCCCTCAAAACAGTCTCAGTTCTTTGATGAATAAAATACACTAAGTTTTCTCACTGCAGCTGTTTTAATTCTAGTTCAGGATGGAAAATGTCAGCACATCGGGTTCTTATAAAAGAATAGAAAACCCATTTCCTTTTTGGGGTCAATTAAACAATTGCTGTTTTCTCAAAGAAGCAAAACAATATTTTTAATGGCAAAAAATTAAAATAGTGACTCAGTGGTATTCTTCAACCCTGTACGTTTTTTTATTTTTTCTCAAGACTTTCCTTTTTCCTTTCTTTTCTTTATCTTGTGGAGGGAAAGGAAAATTTGAAAACATGAAAGCTCCCTATCAGACCTGCCTTATCTCATCTTGAGGGTTTCCTTGTCATGGGCAGAGCTGAAGCTGGGCGGAAGACATGTGCCTCCAGCCGCTCCCTTGCTGCCTCCTGAGCAGCCAGAGACAGGAATCTGGCATCTCACAAAGAACCAAGCACAGAAAGACCTGAAAATCTTCTCACCTGCCATCAGTGACTCCTTGCATCAGCGGAACAGCGCTCTCCTGTTTTGGATGAAAAAGCCCCTTCAGCTCTCTAGCTCTCCTAAAATAATCACAGGTTAACTCCACACCTCTGTCCTCCAGAGTGTCCTGGTTACAGGCCCTCTCTTCCAGCCTCCAGTACATTTTACTGTCTCCACAGAACTCTAAGTCCCTTTACTTATTCACCAGAGACCACCAGGCACCAGGATATCCACTTGCCCACTCCACCTTCCCTTGAAAATAACTGCAAACCCTGATCATTCTTCACTGAGCCCTTAGGCAGAGAACAGAAAACACAGAAATGCCAGATGCTGCACATACCCACACCCTCCATCCATCCACTGGTCACTCAGGGTGTCCAGCATCCCTGATTGGAACCTATTCCACTCTGCTCCCCAAACTTTGTGACTTCGGGCAGCCAGTTGCCTGCCATGGCTCTGAAAAGATACACTGAAAGCAGAGGCACAGATTCATTAGTAGTTTGCAAATCTGCACATTAGTTCATTCCAAAATATTTGTAAGACATCACATGTGGAGCTGTGAAAGATTTAGCAGCCAGATAAGCAGCGACAGCCTGCCTACACTGACAGCTGGAGCAACAGGACCAAGGAAACAGCTTTGGCCATCTTCACTCTAAAACTGATGCCTCCTCAGATGTGGACAAAGCTTTTGTGCGGGAGTGAAGCCCAGCATAGGCAAGGGGCAAGTAGGATACACCAAAGTCCAAAGTAGGGAGTGCACTGGGCTTTGTTTTGCTTTAATTCAGGAATGCTGAACTTGGTTTTCCATGGTCGTGATTCTTCAAAGTCGCCTTTGCTCCACCTGGTTCTGTGTAAGGAAAAAAAGAGAACCAAAGGTCAAGCTTTTCAATGTGTATCCCAGAACAAGGATTTCTGCATGAAAATGACAGAGTTTGGAAGTACATCAACATGGAAATAAGGACCTTTTACCTTCCAGCAAGACAAAAACATCTTCCAGAGAAATATTTAACTGCCTTTGCCTTCAGCCAGCCATTCCAATGTGAATGAGGATGTGCTTATTTTGGCAAGAATCTCCTGAACTGAGTGTTTTGTGTGTGGTTAGGAGTGTCGGATGAAGGCTCAGTAATTTGCTACTGGATGCTTGAGGTAAGCAGTCCTTGGGAAGAGGCTGACTAGACAAAATGTAGGTCACCAGTGGGTGGAGTTCACAACCTCCCAGCTCTGCTGCAGTCAGTATGCAGAAGGTACATGTTCCACAGATTTTGAAATTATTGACGAAGCCTGAAAGCTGGGTCACTAACTATAAATCCTTAGGATGATAATTTAATTGGTTACTCATTTTTGTAAGATGCTGTTTAATGTCCACTCTGTTCCCACATTATCTGCCAGCTAGGAGAAGTTCCATGTGCAAGGACATAGGTGTTACTCTACAGTGTCTAAATGTAAATGCAAATATTGATAACACAGTTGAAGACCATTTGTCTCATTTTCAAAATGTCTCCTTCCTATCACACTCATGGCAGTTCGGAGCAATCTTTTGGGTCCTCAGCTTCAATGGCCATTCAACTGGCAGGGCTTTGCAGCAATGATTGGTGAGAGCCATGGGGTCTCAGTTGTCTGGCCAAGCATTCAGTGAGAGCAGTCAGGGGAGAGCACTAGTTTCTCAGATGACCCTTTAAAATCAGCTCTATATAGCATTGTGACAGTTTTTATTCTTCTTGCTGCTTGTGTTTTAGAAAAAAAAACCCAAAAAAAAAAAAACAACCCTCAAACCTTAATAACTGTTCTAAACATGAAGAGCCAGAATAACACACCCTTTTATGTTTGCACACACTCCATAGCTGCCTTAACTCCAGGCTAAACCACTGCTGTGTATCTGCATAATCTTAAACCTTGGCAAATTAGAAAATAAATATATGTGCATGCATTTGAAATAGCACATTCTCCTCCAGGCTTTATCTCTCTGTAACTGCTGAAATTGTCTGACAGGGATATTGCTTGAAGTCTTATCACACAGATCTGTGGTAAAAGGTTTCAGCAGTTTGCAGTGCAGATGTACCATCAGGACTGTCACCAGGATACTTTGGAGGGATTTGTAAAAACCAGCTTTCCCTGGAGGAGATTGCTGCAGGAGCAGAGGCCTCCTCTGCATGTACTATCTGCACGGACATAGGGTTACTGCATATGGTACATCGAATATCAGAATTACTGCCTAAAATTCAGTACCTAGTTGGAAAGTGGTCTGAGTGATGTGTCTGGGAGGTGTAATGGTACAACTCACAAAGCAAAGCTAGTGAGGATATCTGGTGCTGGAAGTTTAAACAAGCAAGACTTTTAATTCTGACCAAGTCATGTAAACAAAAGCTTTTGCCATACTCCTTCATGTTTGTAGTCTTCTACCCTGTGGGAAAAGGGTTAAGAATTGTAGAAAAAGACATTTCATACAAAGAAAGCACTACTGGCACCGCCAGCAGCCCTACATCAGGATACATTCTGATGTGTAGGCCTGTCCTTGCTGCTGTCTGTGAATGGTCTGAGTTAGGCACAATCATCTATCAGAATTAGCCCCTTTGAAGGGCAGGGATGTGCAGTTCATGAGACCAAAGACGGAATAAAATAGCAACAATGTGGCCAGCATAGGCTAGGCAAAGAGGGCACCTAAGAAATTTTACAGGTAAAAATTTCTTCAGGTGTCCCAGAAGAGTAGATACTGTGGGACGAAGTAGGTTTGCTGTCACTTGCATCCAGGAGGCCAAATTCCACCTGGGTTGCACAATAGGCATCTGATTGCTTTTCTGGACTGGGCTGTAATAGAGAATTTACACAGGAAATCTGAGGTAGAGGAGGAGATCTGTTTCTGATTTTCCAATTCCCAGTTCAGTGCCTTAACCACAGGTGCCACCTCCTGCAGTGGCCCTGAGCTCACAGGGATGCTGGAGTTCTTCCAAACTAGCAGCGATACCCGAACGGAAATAGGCCCTTTCAGCACAGAACAAACAAGAATAGTCCATAAATGCTAATGATACAATTTAAGTGTCACTGTGTTCAGTGAACTCAGCCTCTCACCTCCAAATGCTGGCAGCTTAAGTTTCTTTTGTCTAAGATCAAACATTGATTACTTTAATGGACTTTGTCTCAGTAATCTATTTTAACACTATGGTTAATATCTGACAATTATGCTAGATTAGCATCAAAGACTAATGGAAAGATTGAGGTAAATATATTCACAACAGTCACCGTGTGGTTCAACATAAAGATGTTTGCTGTCAAAGAAAGGTTTTCTATTATAAACAAGTATGTTACTATTAGCACTGCTGTATAACATCTAGGAGTAGCAAGTGAGCTCTTTGCTACTTCCAATGTCAAGTAACTAAACCACACAAAAGTTAAAGTTTTAAATGTAAAAAGTCATGGGGGGAAAATAGATTTAAAAAAGAGAGAAAAACCTGTAAATATCTGCCTCTTCTTGCTTTCCCATCATGATCCCAGCCTTTGTTTGTAGTTGTTATGTACTGTCCATTCAGTACATAAACGGCCAGCCAAAGATTAAAGACAACAGGATCAGATTTCATAGGATGGTCTGGTACCTAAGGAATTATGGAAGTGTGAGACGAGATACAGAAAGGAATTTAAACCTCATTTAAAAATTACAAGAAAGAAGATCTTCTGCCTGAAAAAACACAGTGTGGAAACAGAGGATACACAGGTTTTATTTATATATGCATGCTCCATTAAAATTACACTCATTGAAATATATCATTAAAAATGACCCCAAAAGTTCAAGGTTCCTTAACTAATGATGATTCTATCTCACAAACTGCAGGCACTGAAATACTGCACAATTTCCACTGAGCTGTGCCCAAGAAGTTACTGTGACAGTACACATGTAATATTTGAAGCACAATATTCCATAGCAGCGTTTGTTAAAAAAGCATTTTCTGCTGTTTCCACTGCTTGTATTTCATGAAAGGCTAAGCAGGAATCATAGCTGTGTGTACAGATACTAAAGCCCAGGACTGTGGCCAAAGCATGGATTTCCACTTCTGTCTTATGATGTTTTGATCAGTACACAGACCTATTATTTTTCTGTGTTACTTACTAGCAAGCAAATCCCATAGTACAGGGACAGATCTTTGACCTGTTGTTTACCACAGTCCTTCATAAGCTATTTAATGAGTGCATTATATCACATCAGTAATGCAGGATTTCCAGTGTGCATTGATGCCTTTCAGCATTCAACCTGTGGCTTCCAGATCTCAGTGTGATGATTTAGCTGTTGCTGGGGACAGTGCTGCTAAGGCTGCCACATTGCACCTGCTTTGTAAGTGGATTTCATAGACACACAGAATCACAGAGGTCTTCCATTCCAACCCCCTGCTCAAAGCAGTCACCCAGAACTGGTTTCCTAGCACAATGTCTCTTTGGGGTTTGATTACCTCCAAGGAAAGACTCCACAACCTCTCTTGGCAGTCTGTGTCAGGGTTTGATCTTCCTCACAGTAAAGAAAGTTCTTTCTTATGTTTAAACAGAGTTTTTCTTATTTTAATTTGTGCCTATTTCCTCTTGTCCTTTCACTGGATACTACTCATGAGAGTCTAACTCCGTTGTTTGTTCTTATGTCTTTTTATTATGTTTTATGTTATAATACAACATGTCACAATGTTATGATGTGAATATTAGACATTAAACTACTATCTTTCATGTCATATTATTGGTCCTTGTTATATTCCCCCATCAGATATTTCTCTGCATTGATAAGCCTCACCCATTTGTTTACACAATTTGTTTGCTTTCTCTCTAGGGCCTTGGTGGTTTCCTCAATGCTGGCCCTAAGTCCAGAATGCAGTTGACCTTAAGGCCCACCCTTTCTCCTTAAAGTTACTTGAATGCATTGATGCTTCAGGAACAGCTGTACTCTCCTTACAAAGACATTGAAAAACCAAATTTCAGGAATGACATGGTGAATAAGAAAACGCTGTTTTAGCTAAGTTTCTTCTTCTGCTCACACTGAAGCCCATATGCCTTTTAAGTGCAGAAAAGGAAACGGTCTTCTTTTGGCAAGTCCTGTAAGAAAGGTTCTGTGGGAAGGAAAAAACAAGAGGTGGAATATAGATGCCACTTCACCATACTTTCAAGCACTTGGCCCTGGGAAGAAATCCAATCCATGTGACGTATTGCTCTGTACAATCACTGCAGCGTAATCAAGTTCAGACACCTCCCCGTCTCCTCTGACAACATACCACAGGGACTGTGTGCACCCCAGCAGCAGCTCAGTCTGCCTGGATGTGTTGTTTGCTTCCTTCACAGACGACATACAGAACTCGGGAAAAAGTTATGCCCCTTCATCCATTTGGAATCTTGTCCACAGAGCCTCCTTCAAGGACAGGTGCCCGGAAGAACACAGCTGACACTTACATAGTTACTGTCCTTGAAAGTACAGGAGTTAGAGGCTGTGTTTTCAAGAGTCTGTGCAGTCCACAGACTGGACCTCGTGTCAGAAAAGAGCTATAACCAACTCTTTAACCAGTTCCATCTGAGGAACACACTCATGGCTGATCTTTGGAAGCCAGACAGCAACTGAAACCTGTGGGACCAGTAGAAGCTGGTCAGAGGGATCCTCATGATAGCCTGGAAGCTGGGCTGCTTTGCTTGTGGCAAAGCAGAACTGATGTTCAGGTGCTGCTTTCTGCATCAGACTCCTTACTGTGGGATAAAAGATTGCTTCTTTTCTGCCACTGACATGATGTCCTGTTCTGCAAACACATCAATCTTTTAAAAACTGACAGCAGCCTCCAATTCCCACCTCCAGCTGTCACTGCTTTGGCTGTGAAGCTTCCTGGCACAGTACTTGAGAGGCTTCTCTGCCTTCTTCTGATCCCAAGAGCTTTATAAGCTGCATTGACTCAGTAAACTCAAGCTATTTAAAACTACTGATGCCTGGATGGTAAATTCAGGCACTTAGAAGTCAGGAAATAATAGATCAGTCCAATTGCAGTTTTGGTCTCTTTAAATTCATGTTGTGCTGTCCTATCAGTAAGAACATGAGTTATTTGCTTTAATTGTGGTTCTGACATTAAAATCAGCACCATCCTAAGCATGCACAGAGAAGAAATAATTACAGTGGCACAAGCAGTAAAATGATTTCATTGTCTAAGCACTTGTCTTTGTAATCTAATAACAGTGAACCAGTTATTATCCTCCTACCCTTCCTCTGTCACTCCTCTAATTTCCCACTTCCTTCCTTTCTCCCTCTCTTCCTTCCCATCCATAGTACCTCTCCCCACTGAAATATCAGCAGCATTTGCAGCTCAGAAGCTTCTATATTGTATATTGAACTGAGATTAAAGACTGACAGTAACTACCAAGAAGGAAAGCTACTCCCTTAAAGCTATGGAGAGTTTGCAGAGCCCTGGATCAACACCAAAGCAGTGTCATTGTCAGCAGTGTCACATGGCAGATTGTCCTTCGGCCATGTGCAAATATCAGAAAACTTCTGCTGTAAGTGTTGCTGCTGATACACTGTAATTAGCTAGTAGAGCCACAGACCATATCCATGGTTACTCTGTCCACTTCATTCTGCTTAGGAGTTGAAGAATGAAAGAAGGATTGGTGTCTCCAGTATAATTTTATTCCTGGAGAAACTAAAATAGGAGCATGAGTGCTGAGTGAAGGAGGTAACCTAAAATATCTCTCTCAAACTTTGAGTTTTTTCTCTTCAAAATACACTCTGAGTGTCTTTGTTCTACCTTAAAAAATTTCAATACTTCATGTTTTGAGAAGGAATACATAGTCTGTTAACAATATGTGATTTTCATCAGTAAAGACATTCCTTAACACTTATATTCCTGAGTAAATAGGTTAGCTACTTTGACTTACAATACGTACATACAGTTGGACTCTTTAAGCACCTTCCTATCTCAAAATCTGTGGGGATACTACAGTCCAAAACCTAAGATTTGTGGAGCAGCTTGGAAAAAAAACATAATTATAACATTATAAAACCCAAATATTGATAAAAAATAATGTGGGCCTTAAATCCAGTCTTCATTACATTATCTAATTTCTTCCCCAACAGGTTCCATTTGTAGTGTACTAATGAGTCCTTTATCTTGAGGATTTTTGTTTCTTGTTTGGCTGTCTTTTATGGATAAAATCTTAGTTCATGGTGCACATGGTTGTCAGATTCGTGCTCTCCACCAAGCTCACCTGTTTGATTCAACCATCAGAAGTCTCTAGGGAGGATCTCATGCCCACTCAAATTCAGTTCTCTCCTCTTCCTGGTAACTTATTTATACTGGGTTATGCAGGAAATTAATTTTGTATCAAGACATATATCCTTGTATTAAGTGTGGTCAAAGCAGGCAGTAGGCTGAAGGGAGGTGATGGCAGGGACACACAGATATAGAGAGGATTGAACAAATCTGCTTCCCTTGAAATGGTGGCAAGTTTCCTGTTGCTTTCTGGTAGAGAAACAGATGGAAAAAACCATCAGATAGGCTTGGCATTTGATTGCTCCTTAGCTTCCAGGGCTGTCACACCCAGCAGTGACTCCATGGGGTGCTATTTCCTCTGGGAGGTCTCCTGATGCCAGCTGAAATGCCTCACAGCTATCTGACAAAAGGTGTTGAAGTGGTGCAAAATCCTTCTGCCAGTTCAAGTATGCTCAAAAGAAGTTTGAAGAAGCAGTTTTGTCCCTAAAGGCTTTTTTTTTTCCCTTATAAGGTGTAATCTGTCCTTGTCCAGATGGCATTAACATTACTCTCCTGTGTAATTCAAGAGAAAACCAATCATGAGTTCACAGAAGACCTGCATTAGGGTCGTTAGTGGGTGGTTATCCACAGTCTTAACCAGAGCAGACCCATGTCCTGACATACTCTATGATGTCTGTATGTGCAGTGAGCTCAGAAGTCACAAGAAATAAAATCTTCTTTCAAGCTCTTCCAACAATTGCCACCTTCACCTTCGGCAGGTTGCTGAATCTCTTTGTATCCCTCTTCTAACCTGAAAAATGGGAATAATATTTATTTTTCCATGTAATGAGGTAGGAAGCACTGCTACGCATGCACGTACAAACAACTCTTAGCTCCTCAGTATTAACTCACGTCTATTAATCTGTTCAGGAGCATTTTGTTAGTCTCAAGTGTGGCAAAAATTTTTGCTTCTGCTGTTACCTGTGTAGGAGTAGATCAGGATTAACTCTCCTGAATTTAATAGTAAAACTAGGCTGAGTAAATGCAGAATCAAACACTCCCAGTAAATGAAACACTCCAGACTCACTCTCACAGGAGTTGAACTTTCTTGAGCCATTCTCACAATCTTTACAAACTCCTGTGACGAAAGATAAGTGGTTTATGTTTTCACTCCTTTGGGAACCTGTACAGATCTAACACTGCTGAATCTGACCTGTTTCTCAAGGTGGAAGTTTAATTTTCTAACCTGGACAGCAGTTAGGTTTCCAATTTGGACATTTTACTCCCATGTAACAGACACTTGAATCTCATTAAAGAACATGTAATCTACAGTAAGAAATGTGAATAACAAATGTTACACAGTTAATTCAGACAAGGCCAGAAAATTACAATGAAAGTGGTATTAATGGACTTTTATGTTTTCCCCAATGAGTTCTGGAACCTGTGTCCTGGGATGCATCAGGCACAGCATCACCAGCAGGGCAACAGAGGGGATTGTCCTGCTCTGCTCTGCTCTGGTGTGGCCTCACCCTGAATTTTGTGTGCAGTTTTGAGCACCACAACATAACAGTATAAGGCTATTGGAGAGTGTCCAAAGGAGGGTCATGAAGATGGTGAAGGGCTTTGAGGGGAAGCCAAATGAGGAGTGGCTGAGGTCGCTTGGGCTGTGCAGCCTGGAGGAGACTGAGAGGAGACCACATTGCAACCTGCAACTTCCTTGTGAGGACAAAAGGAGGGGCAGGCACTGATATCTTCTCTCGGGTGCCCAGTGACAGGACCCAAGAGAATGGCCTGAAGTTGTGTCAGGGGGTGTTCAGGTTGTGTATTAGAAAAAAATTCTTCACCCAGAGGATGTCTAGTCACCGGAACGGGCTCCCCAGGGAAGTGGTCACAGAACCAAGCCTGGCAGAGTTCAAGAAGCATTTGGACAGTGGTGTCAGGCACATGTTGTAATGTGCAGGGGATGGAGCTGTGCAGGGCCAGGAGCTGGGCTTGGTAACCCTTGTGGGTCCCTTCCAACTCAGTTTATTCTGTGATCCTATGAAGAATCTTTCACACCATTTACCACTCATGAAGGCCAAACACTGAATGCATCCAACCACTTCATCTCTACCGCATCCATCTGACTCAGCTATTGCTGAATGATGGGGATGGTTTCAAACATAGAGTCCTTCCTTGACTGTACAAAGCACCAGCTCTAACATCTCTGTCCATGTAACTGTGCTGTTTGAGGTCAAGCAGTCCTGTGGCACTTCCCAGGTTTCATATGCTGCTTTTATCATCCAAAATATGCCTGGCAGAATAATGTCATGATGCATTCAGCCTCTCAACATGAGGAAGACGTAAAACTTCAGATTTAGCTGCAGATATATTACATTGGCTCAGAGAGCTGAAACATAATCAGTAAATCTCATATACATGGTTCCTACTGCTTACAGATCTTGAATCGTTTGTTGGGTTTTGTTTCACTTAAATGTGTACTGAATTCTCTCGGTAATATTCTTCTGTCTTTTGTAGAGTTCCAGGACAGCCTGAAGTTCAGTAAAAATGTCTGTTTTGGTGTAAGGTGGATTTCTTTCCAAAGCACGCGTTATCTTCTGGGAAAAAACCCAGGTAGTCTGTAGCTCTGGACTCTGCACATCAGAAAGAAGTCCTCAGGACATGCAAGAGGAGGGAGGCAGCTCCAGAGCATGGATCCATGCAGAGCAACCATGGCCACACAACAAGGACAGCAACCTTCGAAGATGACTGATACTAAATATCTTTGAGAAAAGACTGTAGCCTCAGGTTACTGAGACCAATCCAAACCTGTCAAGGACAAAAAATGGTTCCAGCAGAGCCCTGTACTTTCCCTCTGTATAAATGGCCACAGCACAGGCTAAGGGCAGAAGATAGAGAGCCAGTCATGTAGGAAGGCTTTAGCTCCAAATGCAGTGGGGATCCTGGCTTCTATGCAGCTTGGAGACCACCACTGTAGCAATACCGATGGCATTTCATTCAGCTTCTGCTGCTGCCGCAAATTTAGGTTGCAAACTACTTTTCTCTCACCCTCCCGCAGCTACAATCCACTCTTGGCTCCTTCTGCACAGTGGCTGCCAGGATGTGGATCTGCAGGACCCTGAGCTCTCCCTTCACTTGAACGCCCCCACCTTGCTCCAGCGCCCTCTGCACAGGCTCCCACTACAGCCAGCCCCCATTTCACCCAGGGGGAAATGAGTGCTGGGGAGAGCCAGGTTCCTCCAGCCAGCCGCGGCTGCGCTGTGGCAGAGCACGGATCATCCCCTTAGTGCTGCCCCGGACGCCCCAGAATCGTTGCCTTATAAAGACCATTTTGTCTGTGGCTCACGCTCACACCCTGTATACATAAAGAGAAATTGAAATGTTCCAGGCTCCGCTGTCATCTTCTGAGCAAAGCAGTAATATATGGCCTTGCGACTCCTTCTCCCCAAATCCGCTGCAGAGGTTGCATTCCTCTCTTCACTCGCCACGCTGGCCAGGGTGGCACCAGCCTGGTGAGCCAGCTGCCATGAGGGACCCCCTGGGATGGCTTTGCTCAGCCTCAATTGTTGCCATTGATATTTTTCCTTAAGATAATGCTTGGCTGAGGGTCCTCATAAGAAAAGGTCTCGAATTCCTGGTACCATATTGCCTTTACAACACACAGACCATGTTTACAGCCCTGTTAACAACCACTTTGTCAGCTACTCGGTGTTAAAACTGTACAGTTTGCTGAAGGGAACTGTAGGGAACATTACCTCAAAATCTCAGCCAGGGCAGTTCACACCTTTCCACTTAAAAAACTCCAAGAATGCAAAGACCAGAATTTCACCCTCAGCAACTCAGCATGTATTTCATGGCAAGCCCTATCAATCTGTTGCCATTCACTACAGATAAGAAAACCTTGTCAAGTGTGACTTAAACCTTTCTCTAAGCAGAGATTTAGACTAAATATGTATTATTCCTTTGGACTTAGTATTATTACATCCAGCATTCAGTTCAAATTATAGAAGTAGTGACCTCTTCTATTTACAGAAGGGGAATCTGATCAGGAAAACATTTCTTTTTTTTTTTTTCCTTTTTGGCTACAGGAGCCCTTCTGACATAAATATGCTAAAAGCTTTTGTAACAGCTGATTTATGTTGAAAGCTCAGCTTTAGCTACAGGCTTATGCTAACAGATTCTTATTGAAGTAATTCTTGTTAGCCCATCAACACTGTATTTCCTCAGCAAAGATGTTTGACAGCATACACTACTGTAACATCCCATATGATCTCTTCTCTCATTCCCAGGCAAGGCTGGGACAGATACCTGCCATACGGAGAAATGAGGAACCAAAGGCCATCACAGCTCACCACACTTTCCTGTTTTGCTTTTGTTTTACCTGACTAGTGGGGGCTTTTCATGCCTGTCCTAAGTCAGGCTAAGATTTGGCCATCAGCAATTTAAGAAAGTACATAGTGACAAGACAGGGGGAATGGATTAAAACTGAAAGGGAGTAGGCTTAGATTAGAGGTTAAGAAGAAATTCTTTACTATGAGGGTGGTGAAGCACTGGAATAGTTGCCCAGAGAAGTTGTGGATGCCCCACCCCTGTTCAAGAACAGGTTGGACTGGGCTCTGAGCAACCTGGTCTAGTGGAAGGTGCCCCTGCACAGGGCAGGGGGTTGGAACCAGATGGTCCCTAGGGTGCCTTCCAACACAAGTGAGTCTATGATTCTGTGATCTCCCACCCATTCCCTAGTGTGAGCAGGACAGTCCTGTAGGGTCCACCTCCTGTTGGATGGCAGACAGAGAGCAGAGAGAATAGACCTGCAATGCAGATGTAAGGAGAGAAGGTCTTGACATGACATACTCTAAATATACTGCAGATCTACAAATACTGAATTTGGGATAAAAACATGTATTTAATCTATATTATATTTCTTTAAGGTATTTATACACACACACACACACACACACACATATAAACACAGAAGAGTCAACACTTTAGGGCCACTTACCACAGATTAACTACTTCTTGGTTCAGTGCCCTCAGAAGATCTATGTCATCTGTAGCAATATGAAGGAGAGAATCAAGACAAAAAAAAGCTCTTGACTTAAACCTGGATTTAAATTTTTTTTTCTGTGCAAAGCGGGCATGTGTGCTCTGATGCCTGGCAAAAGACCCAAAGCAAATTCTGAAGAGCAAAGGAGATAAACAAACAGCAGTTTAAATTAGCAAACCACAGACTGATACACAGCATATGCAGCTAGAGCAAAAGTGAAAGCTCAGGGAGAGGCTTCACAAGGCAAGAAGATTGTTTTGCCAGAAGATAAGCATAAATACTTGCCTGCAGCCTAGAAACAGGCTCAGATCAGCAGTACCCAGCTCCCCACAGCTGCTATATTTACAAGACTAAAATTATATTTTCTGCAAAAACTTCAGGCAGGTTGTTCTTGTATCTGCAGTTACCGTCCAGACTTTGTGAAGAAAATCCAGGTGTGAAATAGACTACCAATATAGAATGTGGGGAAACAGTTATTTTGGGAAAGAAATGCTTGTAGTCATTTCAGCAAGTGGGAAGGGTTGAAAAACATGGGTTTAGAAATAGGGACTCCATTTAGTTGCATAAATAAGTAATTTATTTCCCTCAGAATGTCCTACAGAGTTCTGTCTGACCCCATCTACTCCTCCCATAGGGCATGGCTGTCCTGTAGACCCCGTGCTTTATCCATCGGTGCATGTGGGTGTCTCACATGCCAGTTAGGACACCCTGGGTACCAGCAAAATTATCCTGATCCCTTGGTGCCAGGAGCAGGGCACTCACCATAACCAGACAGGCCCATAAGGACAAGGAAAAACAATACTAAATACAAGTATAGAAATTATGAGGAAAAAAACCCACAAATTTACAAGAAGGAGATGAATAGCAAATGGATTAAATTTTGCTACTACCAAATGTAACTTGAAAAATGTTAGAGCAAAGACTCCAATGAATCCAATGTTGTGTATACTAATGTTCTAGAAAAATTATTTGTACTGATGTATGCAGATTTGTGTCTTGGCCAAAACCTGGGCTCAGAGAGCTGTGATAAGAAGCACAAGCCCCAGCTGGAGGCCAGTCTGGGGGTACCCCAGGGGTCCTGGGGGTATCTGCTCTAGCTGACCCCACTTTGACTGCACAGTTTGCAGAGAGGCTGGCTGGTCTGTGATTGCATGTGGAAAAAATTTACTTGCTGTCTCTAAGTTATGATTTCTTCTATCCAGAAACATGACACAGCTGATGAGCATATAATCAACGTCATAGTCAAGGTATTTGCCAGAAATAGCACACTGATAATGGCAGTGGTAGACAATGGACCACAGCTTACAAGTTTAAAAGTCAAAGCCTTTGCAAATCATGGAAATGTTTTACTTCAAATGCAGGATATTCACTGTGTAAGTATACTGTGATTAATAGTGCTACAACAGCTAACTATTTAGACAGGTTATAGCATGCAGATTTTAGGGAAGCCAGATGTTTGTGAAAATAACTAAAAATATGTCAAAGAGCTCATGTGAATGATAGAAAATAAAAGAAGACTTAAGTGCCAATAGCCTATAAAACAACCTTAAGAAAATCTGCAGTGAGTTATATCAGAGGAATGTCTGTGAAGAGAGGAAAAGAGAAGGAACATAACCACACAGAGAAAGCTTCACCAGTGCAGGTCATGGAGATGGAGTAGTTAGAAATGTAAGATGGGATATATTAATAAAAGACATTATCTAACAGGGAGGGAGGGAGGGAGGGAGAGAGGGAGGAAGGAAGCGAGGAAGGGAGGAAGGAAGGGAGGAAGGAAGGGAGGGAGGCAGGAAGGGAGGCAGGAAGGGAGGCAGGCAGGCAGGCAGGCAGGCAGGAAGGCAGGAAGGCAGGAAGGCAGGAAGGCAGGCAGGAAGGCAGGAAGGCAGGCAGGAAGGCAGGCAGGAAGGCAGGCAGGCAGGCAGGCAGGCAGGCAGGCAGGAAGGAAGGCAGGCAGGAAGGCAGGCAGGAAGGCAGGCAGGAAGGCAGGCAGGCAGGAAGGCAGGAAGGCAGGAAGGCAGGAAGGCAGGAAGGCAGGAAGGAAGGAAGGAAGGAAGGAAGGAAGGAAGGAAGGAAGGAAGGAAGGAAGGAAGGTTACACAATGATTGTTCAGGCTATGACAGATTCTTGGAGAAGGAAAGAACTCATCTTCCCACTGAGTGAAGAAGATAAAGACAGGGCAGAAAATATTCAGATTTACCTTCAAAACTAAAGTGTTTTTTTCAAAGGCAAGACTCTGAAAATAGGAAAGGTGTAGAAAAACTTGTCCATGGTGAAGAAAACCTGCCACAGGACACATGGCCAGGTTCATCTTTGCATTTGAACTGAGATGGCCACAAAACTGAGAAGGTATCTGGGGAGTATCTCAATCATTGGAGCAGCAGGGATACAGGAATGTCTTTCTGACAATGATCTTTCAGCAAGGATCCCTTGCTGGGGATAGACTGAGACTGTTACACTGACTGTCTGCTGAAGACTTTGTTAGAATTTTGCTGGCTATGGGATCAGGACAACCCACTAAAATATAAAGGGCAAAATTTTTGACATAGGTTATAAACAGAACAAGAGATCAGACAGTAAAGAAAAAATAACAGCTAAAAATGCAGCAAAATGCATGTGCATAACAGAAGACTGAAAACAAAAGAAAGACCTTGGAAAAGAGTGGAAGAAAGGAAGAAACAATTTTGTGAAGATAACAAACATCATTGTTAGCAACGTAAGTATCACTATCTTCATTAACCAAAAATAAAAGCCAAAACCAAACCTGCGAAGATGGATTTGATTTGAAGAACTAGGCACCAGGGTGAAGCCTGGACTTTCTCCAGCTCCATTCAACAGCCAAAGGTGTTAGCAAGATGAAAAACAGGAACCAGTCAATGCTAAGGAGTGTCACAGATGCCAGAATGTGAAACAAGAAGACTGAAGACAAAGAATCACAGCCGTAAGACACACAAAGTCTATAACCAGTTACTCTGCCTGCCCAAGGTCACCATGTTATTTGCAGGAAATTCTAGGACAAGCATGTTGAGGGAGAATTTCATACAGAAATTTTTCTAGTCTGTGGTATCATCTAAAAGGAGTTGAACCACAAGTGGTCTGATTCAATGGCCAAAACTCTTATTGTGAGGCATGGCATCCTGCTTGTGACCCCACAGGCCACACATCCCCAGTGGAGACCAGATGCTGGATGCCACAGATAAAATATTATTTGCCAGTTTTGCTGAAGACATTCTGCGAGAGCCCACAGAAAAAAAAAAAAAGGAAAAAAAAAAAAAAAGAAAAAAAAAAAAGAGGGAAAGATATTACAGCAACTAAAGTGTAGTTAGTTGTTGTTTGTGAGAGACCTTGTCTACCCCTGCTGATACCATGGCAGAAGGTTCCAAGTCCACCAGTGTTTGCTGACACACTTTGCAGGCTCATCACACCTCTATTCTCCCCAGTGTCCTACATGGATCTAGACAGGAAACAGACCTGTTCCTGCATGTAACTATCCTGATATCTCATAAGGATTTAAATCTGACATCCAGGACAGGAAGAGGATGTGTCAGCAATGATATCTGACCTCTGAACAAAAGTCACATGGGTTTGCTGGTGATGTGACAGATTGAAGATATCAGGTGCAGGTTGTGAGATTTTTGTCCATGCTAATTCCCAGTTTTGGTGTAGGGTCATAACCTCTGAGAAGTGCAGTTCCACTGTCCTGAAAATTTGACAGAGTTAACAGCACCCTCAGAACTTACAGGCAAACCATGTAATTCCATCATCTAATGTTGCAGGAGGCTGCTAGGAGCACGTTTCCAGCTCAGGAGCAGGTTGCTGCTGCTGCCTGGAGGCTTGGCAAGTCAGATGTGGGTACTACAGTAAAACATAAGTCACTTTTTAAAGACATGGAGCTGAAAACTTGCTGTAAACAATGTGAACAGCAGCATGTGTGCTTTATCCCATGATACAGAGTGGGACATTGAGTGATAACATCACAGTAACTTTGTGAGTCCACCTGCTGAGTGATGAAGGTGCTTCACATTCAGTGGGATCAAAGGGCAGCTGAGATATTGTCTGTTTAAGTCTTTGCCTGTTTTCAGTAACATGAGTATCTACCCATAGTTCCTGCCTTTGAATGTACAATTGAAACAGGACACTGAAATTTGCAATTTTATTCTTCCTGAACATAACAGTAGGACTACAGTAAGAGTTCTTTATTATCATCAACAACAATGCCCAAGGATTTGTGTATTTGGAGAGGAAGAGGACCAGGGACTAGCTAAGGGGTCTGCACTCCTCTTCTCCCCATGAGCACTACGTGGTTTAACACGCTCTCCAGGCCATGTAACACTAGAATGTTCTGTGCCTTTACTTCCAGCTCCAGCAACAGCTGTGCTCAGCTGCAGTTCAAGGTACTCAGTCTGCATCTGTATCTGTTGGGTTGCATGCAACAGCCAAATGCCTTCTGGTATTAAGTGCAAAACCACCTTTGCTGATAGATGAAGGAACAAGAGTAGGAAAAGTAGTATGTTTTTTATTGCCTGTATAACTTGACAGCATGACTTTTTTTTAAGATGAGGGTAAAGGCCAAATTGATATTAGATTTGCAGGAACATTCAGCAATGACGCTTCCAGAAGTCTGAAGCAGCATCTGCATTGTGTAAAATCCTACTGTTACTGAGGGTCATTTGCAGATTAGTTATGAAAAACAGAATTTAGATTAGATTTTAAGTAGCAGTCATGGGTTGCTGTAGTTCATTGTTGGTAGTTCTGTCTTGAAAACATTGCACAAACATCAATTAACTAATTCACTTGAAAGAGTAGAAAAATTCACAAGCAAATCTGTAAATTGAGAAATATAACCAAATAAGGCTAGTGGTGATGTTCTGGCCAAGAATTTCAGAAGAAAAAAAAAAGAAAAAAAAAAAAAAAAAGAAAACATGTTTCTGTAACAGCCCTTTGAGCAATATGGTAACTCTCAATAATATTCACTGATTTCTTCAGGCACGCTTCTAGAAGTACTAGAAAGTCATACTTTTTCTAATCACAAATCTTTCAGGCTACTTGCCATCATACCACAGCTTATTTTTTGCTTTAACCTTTTACTTGCAAAATTAACAGTTGCTCACAAATAAGGTTTAATATATTCAAGATTCAAATAGTTCATACCAACAGAGTTAATCCTGCATTTTTGTTTTCCCACATGAACATTTGTTTGTGCCTTCCATGTCTGTTGTAGATTTAAAATATTGGCTTTGATACAAAACATGCATTATTTATAAAAGAGTGGACAAGAGGCAAGTTGTTTGTAATCTTCCTGAGCTATTACACTCCATGGTATAGAAATGTTACTAAAACACCCTATTTCACACTCAGATCAGCTTCAGAAGCATTTAATACCTGAGAAAAGTTAAGTCATAGGCTTATGCACAACTTGTCAAGGAAGATTTGTTCTACATAAAGCTAAATTCAGACTTCCTTCAGGAAACTGGGAAGTGTCATTATTACTTTTCATCCTGTTTTATGATCCCAAAGACAGTTGGTATTTCTGCATTTCTTTCATGAAAAAAATACTTAGTAATCACCAAGGATAAGACTTCAGCAAAAGGCAAGACACAAATTTGTTAAAGTGCGTTTAGAGGAGGCCACGAAGATGGTCAGAGGGCTGGGCACGTGTCCTGTGCAGACACACTGAAAGAGCTGGGGTTGTTCAGTGTGGAAAAGAGAAGGTTCTGGGGAGATCTTAATGTGGCCTTTCAGTACTTAGAAGTGGCTTACAAAAAATGTTAGTGAGATACTCTTTAGCAGTGTCTATGAGTGACAGGACAAGAGGCAGCATTTTTAAACTGAAATAGGTCTAGGCTGGATACCATTAAACACTTCATGATGAGCACTGTGAGATGCTTGAAAGGGTTGCCCAGAGAAGTTGTGAACTCCCTGCCTTTGGAAGTGTTCAAGGCCACGTTGGATGGGCCTTTGAGCAATCTGGTCTAGTGGAAGATGTCCCTGACCATGGCAGGGGGGCTGGAACTGGATGATCTTTAAGGTCCTTTCAGTCCAAACCATTCTGTGATTCTCTGAATCTATCATCAGATATAAATTCTACGGCAGTTTTATTTATTGTTATACTAGTCAAACAAGTTGTTCATATTTTCCACCAATTGTTATTCTTCCGTACTCAAATATATCAATAGCTGTATTCAACTTTTCACAGGTTCTGTTTCAAGGTACCTCCTGGAGAAGCACAGGACACAAATTCCAAAGTTTTTGACTAGGAAACATCAGGGTAGAAAATCACATTGAAACAGGGCTAAATATCTTTTCTTCCAGTAATCTCAGTATTAGACTTCCATTTTCTATTGCCATCTAACTCCATAGTTAGAGTTTGTTGTTTCAAGTAAAGTTGTTCCATTCTTTCCCATTGGCAGGATAAACTACATCTTTCATAATATACCAGCCAGGGCAGTCAGAGGGAAAATCCATTAAAAGATATAATTTCTGTCATGATAGAGCAAAGTAAAAATTGCAAAGTAAAAATTGCCTATAAAATTTCAATTTTTTTTTTTTATTTCCAGAAAGTACAGTTTCCAACTGTAGAACAGAAGTTTCTAGCCAGCCCTAATCACCTCAAAAACAAAAACGTAGCCTGCTTTCTTGTCATTATCAGGAAAGCATTGGATGAAGTACGAAGTTAGTCTCTTCCCATTCCTACATGCATCTGGAAAACAGATCCTGGCTGAATGACTTGTATATAAATGAGATGGGAGCGTGCAACCTGTGTTTTCTAGTACTTTCCCTTGTGCAAAGGACTCAGGAGCAGAGAAACTCTTGATTCCAGCTTCATCCCACCTCATGCAGCAACTAGGGGAGTTAGCCAGGCATCAAAGATGAAATGTCACCCTTAGGTAAGACAGTACTGTGTCTCCAGGAAGGTTGGGATTCACTGTCCTGTGTATTAACACAATTTACAACTCAGAATACTTTTCTGAACCAATTTTGGAAGCAAGCAATTTAAAGGTTGATCTATATTTAGAGCTGTGCCAATAAAGCAATCCAGCTGTACTGAAATATTTCAGCTGTACTGAAAGAAAGACTCTTGAAGTGAATTCAAGAAATGAGGTTATTTTACAGGCAGACACAGCTAGAGACAATGACTTATAGTAATTTACTCATGGTTCTACATTCAGGATGCCACTGTGGAAGGAAGAAAACAATAGAAAAATCCAAAACAAGTAGTACCCAATTAAAAAATGAATATATAATGCCTGTTGACCTGAAATGAACATTTAATTCACACTGGTACCATGTTTTAATTGAGTAGAAACAGTAACAGATTCGGTTTTCTATCGCACACTAGTCTATTCCTGTTCTCACCCCATTGCAGCAACACCCAATTGCTTACCAGTAGTGCATTAAGCAACACCTCCTTTGTTCTCTCTTCCTCTGCCCCAGGGGAGACGTTTGTAGGAGGATTTGCTTTGATAATTTGGATGCTTCTCTTTAATGTATATGTTGCAATGTATTTATGTCATGAAGGCAGGTTAAATAACCTTGTTTACATTTGGATGATGATGTTTGCAATTGTCTTAGCTCCTGAGGGAATTAATTCCATAGTCTTGGACCATGCTTTAAAAGTTTTTAACCACCTGCATTAAGGAGATACTTTAAGGCCAAGGGGTAATTTTTTTTCTTCATTTTTGTCATGTTTTTTCATCTTGAGTTTTAGTCTATCTTCTAGATGACTGGTTTTGAAAACAAGGTGTGTGGACTCAAGGGGTATGCAAGATAATCCAATGGGGTGCACAAAGAAAATATGTTCTGTACCATTAATAAATTAATTAATGAATTTTATCTTTAGCTCATCCTTTAGTTTTCATTTTGTCTATGTTTTCTAATGTGCATAATATATAATGATGACAATATATATATATATAATTTATAAATAAAAAATACAAATATATTGGGAATGCATGCTCAAAGTTTTTTTAGTGATAGGGGTACACTACCTAAACATTTTGAGACCACGGTTCTAGAGAGCCCTATCTATCCCCTAATGATAGTGCACCCTCATAACATTGAGATCCCAAATTTTGATCAGTATTTGTAAGGCAATGCAAAAAAAACCCCTAATATAACCATCAAGCATGCTTTAAAAACTGCTGCTGTTGTGGAGAGTTGCTACAACCTTCCTGTACCACATGGATTTCCCTGGTGCCAAGAATCCCCAGCAGAAATAGCATGTAGCTGTGCTCTAACCAAGAGGTGTAAGAAATATGAGAATAGAGCACAACAGATCTGCGAACACAGGAGTCTCCCGGCCAGGAATGACTAAATATCGCTGGCCTCGTGAGCTGCTTTTAGGGTACCAGCACAAAACCCAGAATTACTCCCAAACTGTAGACTAAACTGACTGTGGGTTTGTGCATTCACACCAAGGAAACTGCAGTGGACAGTAAATTATCCAGAAGTAATTTCTCTGAGAACCATTTCTGTCTTCCAGAGACTTCTGGTTCAAGAGTTGATACCTTTTTGTCCTGTCCTTGAAAACACAATGGAACTGTTGATGTGAGTATTGATGTGACACAGGTTGGGTGACCTATGCTAAGTGCATTAGCATTAGCACCTGGTTTTGAAAATGTAGCCTCCCTAGATTAAATCAAATTATTATAAAGGTGCTAACTGTCATTTTGAAAATACCCTCACACAGATGTGTCTGCGAGACTTTTCTTGAAGTAGCCACTTTGATTTAATATCTCTCTCTCTCTCTCTCTCTCTATATATATATATATATATGTATACATACACACATATATATATCTTAGCATACAAAAACAATTAGGTATTTTCCAGTTTATTCACACCTTCCAGAAAAGCCTTGTAGTTATACTGAGGTAAACCTGAAGGTTTCCCGACTAAACCAGATTTTCACAAAGCATCAGAGTTCACACTTTAGCAGTACTATAAAAATGGGGGATGTGGGAGGGGAAGAGTTCCTAGTGAAAACAAGAGATGCCTTTTTGAAACGCCCATTTAGCAACAATGTTCCCCACAGGACATTAAGATGTAGCAGATTAGGACAACTGCTTGTCCATACCACAAAGAAGAGAAAGAGGAGGGGAAAAAAAGGGTGTTGAGCAAGAACACTTCAGGGTGGCACCCGAAGTGCTGATGCTTCTGAGACACACTTTAGGTCCATGCCATAGTGAAGGGAACAGCAACCAATATTTCAGCAACATTTCCCAGGCCTTAAAGGGAGTGTCCAAGATAACAATGGGTATTCCTACTAGAATTCTGATTCAGATAGGGGAATGCATTAGATGTAAGTTCACCAACACTGAATTTGGGAAACCCTTGTAGCACTGTGTGTGGAGAGAAAGGTTTTGGCACAACTGAGTGCTTTGATGGTTTGGCTTTGGGAAAACATACATCAAGGAGAAGGATGGCACGAGGGCAGTGCAAAGGCAGGCAGTGTTGTTGTGGAGTCCTTCCCTTGCTTGCGCTAGGGTGCTTTGGGAAAAACAAAAAGAAAAGGGAGCATCAGCTCAGGGAATGGCTGGTGAAGTTGGCAGGGGATATTTCTAAGGACAAAATGGAGTGTCAGGGTCTTGGGCCCGTTCCCATCTTCCTGAGGGTTTGGTTGTCTGGGCTCAGGGCCAACTCAGAGACACTGCAGGTGGTGACCTTGAGGAAAACTCTTACTGAAAGCAAAGCAGGGTGGCATCAGCCAGGGCAGCCCCTCCTTCTCCTGGAACCTGCATCAAAGTTGATTCTCTTCACTTTCCTCTTCCCTTTGGTCCCTGCCTGTGTTAAGCTGCAGTGGCACTGCAGCCATGCCTGTGCATTGCCTGCCAGACTGCCAGAGGAAAATATTTGCACAGCTGTGTCTGGCATTGGCAACAGCAGAAATTGCAACATCTATAATGTGTTCAGCAGTATTAACATTTGAGAGTGCTAGCCCTGTTCCTTACTGCCTTGGCATTAGCATTTTGGCTGGCAGATTTCACTCAGTTTTAGGAATTTTGATTTAAATTTGATTTTCTGAGTGAATAAAGCTATCCTATCTACAATATTCTAAGGAATCATTTTAATTCCCTCTAGCAAATACAGTTATAATTTTGGCTGCTGTATATAATTGCAGCATTAGCAAAGTATGCCAATAATTAATTGGCTTGTATAGTTTCTTTATCTCCTCCCAAGAAAGGAAACCACAAACACCGTCCTACAAGAAGGACAGTTCAATAAGCAGAATTTTCAAATTCACTCCTGTTTAACACTGTGTGGACTAACTCCACACAGCTGAGATTCTGCAGCCCATGATAACTGTTAATAACTGCTCAGTAATGAATATGAGGCAGGCTGAATGGAGATATATGCCTTCTGTGAACTTTGGTAACTTAAGATGGAGAGTACCATTGGCCCACTAACAGATTTTTCAGTAGGAAAAATGTGTAAGATTATCCAGAAAAACAAGAATTGGATAGTTGGATAAAAAGAGAGGGATACATCGGATTACCCAAAGTTAGCAGTCAGAGTGTTAGGAGAAGGCTGTAACCTGACTGAAGGAGCACTGATCAAAGTCATAGGGAAAATGCAGTTGTTTAAGTACCCAGAAAGACTTCATTCCCTTCCTGATTAGAGAGTATCTTTGACAGGTCATTTACTGCTTGATAAAGCAATCCATCCAAGCTGCAGACTGAAAAATACAGGACTACTATGGAGACCGACCAAAGAAACAAAAGACAAGAAAGAACAAAAATGTACTATTTTCCCAGTCAGACAAGGGTTGAAAACCAGATGTTTTCAGAACTGACCACTGTTTAGAAGAGACACCTAACCCAGACAGACAAAAGGACCAGAAGCCTGTGAATAAGAAAGAATAACAAACCTTAGGTATAAACATGCTAAATTACTTTAAAAGAGGTTGAAGCTAAGTGGAGATGCCTTGCATTTGTGAACACTAAACTGGTCATAGCTGTAGCCATAGGAATAAAAAAAATAAATCAATCTCTTCATCATCTGAGCAGTTGGCCACAATGAGTGAGCAGCTTTCAGCCTCCTTTAACACACTTCAGATTAGACCTTTCAGTTCTACTTCAGGAAAATATTTTTTTTGCAAAATCCTATGTTCTTTCTTCATGGAAGCACATGAAAATATCTAGAGGTTCAAGTACTTCACTGGAAAAAAATCATTTAGGCTGCAGGTGACTGAAACAAATAGCAGGGCTGTCCTTGTATAGAATAAAAAAATGGAAAAAAAAAGAAATTACAAAAACCAGTTATGTGAAGCTACAACATTAAGAGCAGAATTTTCCAAAAGAAGAGATAGTTAGTAGTCATAACAACAACAGTGGTAGACAAAGCACAATCTCTTCATAAGGATGTTTAGGAACTCCAATATGAAAATACAAGAAAATGTAATCTAAAGAGATTAGGAAAAGACGGTGCAAGGGATCCACGAAAGAAGGGAAACCACAATGCATCTCATGGGCCTTGCAGGCAAGCTGATGATGTAGCTAGAGGAGAAGGCTCTGCAACAGGAAGGGCACACCTGGAAAGAGGGTGGCAAGGACAGCTCTTCACAGCCAAGCAGACAAAACTCCTTTCAGAGGCCTGTGGGCAACTGAACCCGTCTAGGTTTAAGAGTAACAGGAAGTCTTTCACATGACCATGAGAAAATGTACAAACTGGGAATGAAGTCTGGAGCCCCGTCTCTGGATGTGAACTTCTGCCAGTAGTGTAAAAACAGTGCGACACAGCCCCAGAACAGACTGTCCCTGGGTTGAGGGGCAGCACTGCCACCCTGCATCCAGGTGCTGCCTGTGCATCTGGCATCTTTACAGGAACAGATCAAGTTTAGGATAAGGAAATGATGCATTTAATTTTGCAAGACTAATAGTTGAAATTCACCCATTATACCTTCTGACACAGTTTTTTAAATAAGGCAGCTTTTACACCTCTGGATGCTTTCAAATTGTTTTGTATTGCCAGAGTGGTATAAAAGTACTTAGTATGAATGAGATTTAAGGCAGGAAGGTGTAACAGAAAGGGCACAGACCTGTTTGGAGGAGCTACAATACCTATGGTGCAGACAGGAGTAAGTCATGTGCTGGCACTCAGCTCGCAGACAGGTGTGCCGGCTGCTCAGTGACATTATCATTCTTCCAGTTGTTCCTTAGGACTCCTCTGCCGAGTTTCCACCCCCGCAGCTCTGTTGGCAGAAGGAATTAAGTGAGCACTCCCTCATGTGCTTCCAACAAGTCAGATGGATTAGTCAACAAAGAGGGTTTAAACCAACCTGCTCACTTTGCCTGAAGCAAATGAAAGTGCTCCTAAACAAACCTTTTTACCAGCTGAGCTATGGCAGCACTAATGGCAGCATCAGAGGGGAAGCATTAAAGTACAAACTGGCAAAACCTAAAAGTGGCACATTTACATCTGGTACACACTGTTGTCCAGAGATTTATATGTAAGCACAAGTTATACCATCTTACACACACAACAACTGTCCACATGTATATGTTATTCTTCAGGAAACACAAAGTTGAAATTACACTGAAAATTCTTCCACCATGGGCTAAATTAAGGTACATTATCTCATATTTATTGTGTACTAAGAGCATGCAAGGGAACAGGTATCAAACAATGGATGGTTAGCTTTCATTCATAATACCTTTGTAACCTGAGGTTACAGCGTGTGATTGTGCAAAATTAAGTAATTGACCTGAAGAGATTGTGAATTACTTTTCTAAATATCACTTACAAGGTAATTCCAAGACAAATTATTGCACAAACTCAATTTGAGTTCAATTTACCTCAGAAACAGCTGCCAATTTAGTCCAAACATTCTGCTGACACACAACCAATGTGAGAGTTTCTACTAATAGGAATTACACTTTCAAGTCTTCTCCAATTGCAATCTTTAAACAAGGATTATGAAATAACCAGATATGCCCATGCCAGGCTGGAAAGCAATGAAATTCCAGCACACACAAGTCTTCCCATGGCATTCAGCGCTCCCGAGGCAGCTGAACATGTGCCACCAAAATCTACTTTGGTATGTGCACTTCAGTGACACCTGAGCATAAGGAGAATTGCAAACTAAGGATGGCATCAAGGTTTCTGAATTTTTCCTCATTAGCTTCAATCATTGTATTATCTTCCTGGTACTTGTGCTGTGGAGTAGGAGAGTTCAAACTACAAAGTGACAGCTTATACTATTTATTTTCTGCTATGATCTATTTTACCACTTCTGGGGTATCAGGAAAAATGTGCACTTGTTCCTGCCCTGGTAAAAAAGCTCCAGTTCCAATACATTCACTTTCCTGTGTGATCCCCACAGCAGAGAAATGCTTTTACTTGAGAGACAGGAGCACCTTCTCTCCTATGAGTCAACTTCCAGCTTCCAAAATCCCTCAATAGACAGGAGTATTTGAAGTGAAACTTTCACATGCCCAGGAATATAGATTTCATAACACAAAAAACATGTTAGTGAGCCTTAAAAGTTCTTTAAAAGAAATTTTGAACCTTTCTAACTGAACACCCAATGCAGAGATACAGACTCTAGGGACAGAACAACAATCTATCCGTTTCAGAAGCTGTCTTGGAAGAGTCAGCCTCATCATGAAAGTGTTTCTAAGGTCACAGCAGGAATTGCAGGACATAAAATCATTCCAGTTATAACATGCTATTAGTATCAGTGCATTTTTGTTGAAAGTGCTTGTGGTTGGTACACACTGGGATGCCATGATGTTTGTCATGGCATGATCTATTTCTCACTCATTTCTGTAAGAGTTAGATCAGACTTTAAATACTCTCCTTAGCTGCAACAAAAGGAGACACTGGATGTGTGTAACAAAGTCACTGGCCATGGTGGGGGGCTTGGAATTATGTGATACTTAAGGTCCCTTTCAACAAACCCATTCTATGATTCTATGGATAACACACAGGCATCAATCACGCAAGTACGAGAATTTAATCCTCAGAGTCTTGCACAACAGGTTTTATCATCTAAAAGCAGAATATCCCACGCTTTTGTGTGGGAGCTTGCAATTTGTCACTGAAAACCTAATTCAGCAGTATATACAAACACACATTTAAAAGTCTTGGTAGAGTGAGCTTTAAGTAATATTAAATATGAAATACTTTATGAAATACAAGTGATTTTATATTCATCCACAAAGGAGTTTTGTAAACCATTCTACCCAGATATATATACAGCTGGAGTGATGAACAGGATTTATGTAATTCTCACTCCCTTTTCACAGCATTATGAACATTTATTTTTAAATATTGGACAAACCAAAAATAAGTAACAAGTAATGCCTTCCTGGACAGTGTGCCCTGCACAAAGTGCACCAGTGACTGGCAGTTGCATAGTTATATTTGGATTTTTCAGATTTGGAGCAAAATGCGACACTGCAATAGTGTATGTAGCCTTGAGATATCAATTATTAATTCTGTTGTCTTGTGTGAGGCATTAGCTTTTTATTTGCAGGAAGCTGAATCAGTTTATGTTTCTTCCCAACTAACACTGGAAGATTTCTACATCTTTCTGTAACACAGGAGAAAGAAACAGAAAGAACCAAAGGACTATCAGAGATATAAGGTAAAGAAGCTCCATGTTGTGTCTGGAGAACTAGATTTCAGACTGAATAAAACTGCATTTTCCATCTACAGTACTAGAATAGTTAACCTCTAAAGATTTCTTACCTACACTCCCATCAAAGAGCGTAAAAGCAAAGATATCCTGGCTGTTGTCCAAATTAATGAACTTTGGCAGTAAACACTACTGATTCTCAAGAGATTGTGGGTGAAAAACATATGTTAAAAAAACCAGGAGGTGTATATCAATGGCTATTTTTTAATTACGAGCCTTAGTAGCAGGTGGGTTTGTCAGGGGAACTGAAAAGCTGAAGAAGAAACTGCAATGTTGTTACAAAATAAATGCATTTTTGCTACAGCATCTCAGGATGCTTTTGGAAATATTTTGTCCTACTATGAACACAATACAAAACTGCATTTGAAACAAAGCAGTCTGAAAATGAGAATTTCTGCTGTGAAGATTAAGTGGTTTGCAAATTTTTGCAAATTACTCAGCAACAAAAAGCATCATGCAAAAGTTAAGATTACTTAGGGAGACCTGTGTCTGTGAAGACACTCCGACAAATGCAATTAATAAGCAGACCAATTCAATCTTGATTCTAGCGTGGCAGAGCCATTATAGAACAATTAAATTAGCAACAATGATTTAGTTATGTTCCCTTTTCTGAGAGCACTGCTCAGTGGTGGAATCCCTCATAGTGAGGCATGATGAGACCATTTGGGAGGAGCTATTGCAAAAGCTCAACACCTGGGGAGTCTGAGAGGGTGTTTCTGAGAAATTCACTGTAACTGTAGGGTTGGCCCTGCTTTGAACTGAGTGAACTCCAGAGGCTTCCTCCAGTTGAAATCATTTTATGATTCTGTATCGATTTGTTACCACTCGAGATTACCTGTTGCAATCAAGAAACACCTACTTCCACTTGAGAACAGAAGCCCTACAGCTCCTTATCCTCCCATTCCTCCTGTGTGTTTGGCAGCTCATTCCTGGATGCCCACGGAATAGGTTTTCAACAGACCAGTCCAGGGTGCACTTAATGTTCCCAGAGATGACAAGCAGCCTAAATGTGAATCCCAGCAGGGATTCTTCCTGCAAACCTTCTGTATACACTCAGTGCCATCTGCACTGATTTAAACATATAGTGAGAAAGGATCTACACCACAAAATATTCCTTTACAAACAATATAAAATGGGTAAGAAATTCTAACGTACGTAAGGGCTGACTTAGCTGACAAATGCTGACAGGTGAGAATTAAGTGATAGGAGTGCAAAATTATGGATACATCACAAAACCTAAAACTTTATGAAATACAGGTCTGTTTTGTGTTGTATAGAGGCTGTATCATGGGAACCCTTTGCTTCAATGGACCCCGCCCTGTATCATTTAACTTCACCCTGTGCCCCAGTGAAGCATGGCAAATTCAAAAATTCTTTTACTCTCATCATTATTCCAACTCTTTGCTTAAATTTAGACCATTTTTGCTCCTCTCCTGGAAATCTGATACTGCCTTTTACAGTTACTCTGTTTCTCCACGACTGACTCTCCTCTCCCCTGAGAATTTTAGAAATCTTTTCCCAGAATATAAATTAATTTTCTACCAAATATCTCCTTTTCACAAGCAATTATTTGGAAGGAGGAAATCATTCTGGTTTATAGATTTTTTAAAGTATTCTTGCAAAGTCTTCTCAAAAGCTTAAGGCCAGCTGTTCCAGACCCCTGCCTATTTCCAGGCCAAGACACAGAGGGTTGTGGTTTTTTACTACTGAATATATGTATGAGTATTACATGACATCAACAACACCACACTTCTTCAGCTGGAAGACTCCATCACCCTCCCTTTTTAAGATATTTTGTTATCTGTAGTTCTGGACCTAACTGAATGTTCTTCATAGCGGCTGGATGGGCTGGCATTGCTGAACTGCATTGGCACCGAGGCATCTCTTGGCATCTGTTTCTGACTCTGTTGCCCCCGTGAACAGACTGGGGGTGCCAAACAGTGGGGCAGGTGACACCACTAAAGCAACCACTCCATGCTGCGTAACATCGCGCTCCCGGGCAGAGAGGGAAAATAACCATCTTTTTCTTGGGAACTGGCATACCCTTGGGGAGTGGACAGTGACTGCCTGAGCACTTGTTCTGGTTTCCTTCTCTCTCATTTTTGCACATACTGAACTATTCTGTAACTTGACCTACCGGTTTCCTTCGCTTTTCCTTTACTGTTTCCCCTCACACTGGGCGTGGGGCAGAAGCGAGCAAGCGGCGTAGTGAACAGGCTGCCCAGAGAGACGGTGGAGTCTCCCCGTTATTCAGGAACCGTCTGGAAGCAACCCCGAGCCATGCGCTCTAGGCAGACCGTGCTTGAGCAGGGGTTTTGGCCCCGATGACCCACAGCGGTGCCGCCCAGCTTTTCCCATCCTACGATTCCGCGCAGCCCGCCGGGGTCACCGCGCAGCACCTGCCCGCGGTGCCCCGACCGCTCCCGCTCCCGCGACCGCCCCGCGGCAGCGCCGCGCGCGCCGCGCCTCGCGCCTCGCGCGCGGCACAGGGACCCGCCCCGCCGGCACGTGCGGGAGGCGCTCGCGCCGCCCCGCGCGCCTATAACGGTACCGCCGCTCCGGGGAGGCTCGGCCGCTGGCCGCCGCTCCGTGGCCGCCGCCGCCGCTCGCCCCGCGGGACCCGCGGGGTCCCCATTCCCTCCCTGCTTCCGGCAGCCGAGGGGGCAGGCTGCGGCCCCTCGGCGCGGGCAGATGTGGGGGTAGGAAAGGAGGGACGGAGGGGGTCGACCCCTGGCCCCCCCCCCCCCGCCCCACAATGGGCGGGGCGGGGCGGGCGGCGCGTGACGCGGCGCGGCCGCAGCGCGCGCCCGCCCCCCGCCGGCCCCCCCTCCCTCCTGCCCGCCCCCCGCTCGCGCCCCCCCTCCCCTCCCCTCCCCTGCGGCGGCGGCGGGCGGCGGCCGCGGTGCATTGTGGGCAGCCCGTTGTTCATTTGCCACCCGACCCGATCCGGGGCCTGTCGGGACGGAAGCGCCGCCGCCGCTGAGCGATCGAGCGGGATCCATTGTGGGCAGCCCCGCGCCCGCCGCGATCCAGGCCGGACCCGGGGAAGTGGGGAGCGAGCGGCCGGACTTCGCTTCTCTCGGCCGCCGCCCCCGCACGGCAGCCGGGCGCCTCCTTCCCCCGCCCCGTTCCCGCGGCGGACGGAGCGCTCGGCCGGGCGGGGGGCGCGGGGCGCGCCCGCCATGTTCGCGGAGATAAACCGGCGGACGCTCGCGTTCCGCGGCGGCGGCGGCCTCGTCACCTCCGCGGCGGCCGCCTCAGCGGCGGGGGCCGAGGCCTGGGAGCGGCAGGACCCCGAGGCGCTGAACGGGCGCGGGGCGGACGAGGAGGCGGAGCTGGAGGGGCTGGAGGCCGAGGAGCTGGAGGCCACCGCCGCCGAGGAGAAGGAGCTGCTGCTGCCCCAGGACGCGGCGTCGCCCCCCGCCGCCGCCGGCCCCATGTTCGCCGAGAGGAACCGCCGGACTCTGGCCTTCCGCGGCGGCGGGGGGCTTCTGGCCGCCCACCCCGCCGCCAACAATGGCTGCGAGGCCGCGGCTTGGCCACGGAAGCACTTCAATGGGCGGGGGGCGGACGAGGAGATGGAGCTGGAGGGCGCGGAGGGACTGGAGACGGAGGGGCTGCTGGAGGGCAAGGAGCTGGTCCAGGACGGGGGTTCGCTGAGTGACAGCAGCGACGACGAGGAGGACGGCGAAGGGGGCAGCTTGGGCGACGGCAGCGGCGCCGAGGGCGGCAGCTGCAGCAGCAGCCGGCGGTCGGGGGGCGACGGCGGGGACGAGGCGGAGGGCAGCGGCGAGGGGGAGAGCATCCGGCACTTCCCGCTGGCCAGGCCCAAGTCCCTGCTGCAGAAGCTGCACATCTCCTTCCAGGGCTCCTGGCTCAAGGAGTTCCCGTGGCTATACTACTGCCAGGAGACCGGCCTCATGTCCTGCGCCTGGTGCACCGCGGCCGTCGCCGCTGCTGCGCCCCCCGAGGTGATCATGTCCGGCGCGCCCCTGCCCGGGGGGCACGACGAGCTCTGCAAGGGCACCCGCAACTACAAGCGCGCTCTGCTCCTGCGGCACCACCTCTCTGCCGAGCATCGCCTCAACGAGCCCGGCAGCGCCGAGCAGGTACGGCGCGGGACGGGGAGGGGGCGGCGGGGAGAGAAGGGAGGGAGGGAGGGGCAATCCCGGCCTCCACTTTGCATAGGTAAGGTTTTCTTGTGCTCACGTGTGTGAACTTCTTCAAATGGCTGCTCGTGGTCGTTGTTGCCCGGCGGGCTGGCCACGCCGCGTTGCTCTCGCTCGCCGCGTCCGGAGCGGGAGACGAGCCCCCTCTGGGATTTGGGGTGACTCTCCCGCTGGATGTGGGCAAGCACACAAACACAGCACGAGCTGTTGTTTGTGGTTGTATCCCGTTCCCGTTATCTGTCCGGCCCTGGCGGGTGCCGCTTTCATTTGTTCATCTGTTTATCTCGTGAAGATAAACCGGCGATGTGGGAAAAAAGTTGCGTACGAATCCCAGTGTCACAGCACTGATTTAAATACGCTCGTTACAACTTCCTCCTGCGGTACAGGCGGAGGGAGGGCAGTGTCCGGCCGGCGACCGCTAGTGAAATGGGGACTCGGTGGCGTGAAATTGGAATCGCTCTGCCGTGCTTAGTGGTGTGGCCCCGGTGCACTAATCGGATAACTCCGTGTATTTAAGTTCTTCACGCTGAAATCTTTTTTTTTTCCCGATTGCGTTGCCTTAGATTGAGTTGCTGAGCAAGAAGTCTGCAATCGCTTGGTGTGTGTTTGAGATAAACATGTGGTTTCCTGAAAGCTGTGTTACTATGCCAGCGCTCCTCTAACGCTGTAGGAGTAGTGAAGCTCTTCACGTTCTCCGCTAAACTTCAAATCATTGTGTTTCTTCTGCTTTTTCACGAATGAGGCAGGGCTTGCTCTAGAATGTATGTGGAGGAAAAGCCCCTAAAGAATACTTGTGTTGAATCCGCAGCCTTCTGCAGCCTTTTCTCCTAGGGATGCCTGCGCTGCTAAAGTTCGCTGGATCACTTCGCCGCCGTTAAACTTGCCTGCGGGCATTAGCTAAGTGTTGCTTCAGGTTAGGTTAGTCCTTGAATTGTTAGGCTGTTAGCCGGAATTAATTGATTAGTCACTCCGTTTTTCTGCATTTAGAATTCAGTTTTAATTAAAACACCTACCTTGCTTGGGTAGCTTTATTTGCAGTCTGAAATGTAATGCGGTAGTTAGGTTGAGGTTGTTGCTTGAACACTCTTAAGGAGCTCAGGGTACCTTGGACAAGAGCTGCTAGTCAAATGTTAGGGCAGGATATCAGGATTACAGGATGATTTATAAAAAGTTAGGTGAACTATAGTTTTCTTAGAACTACTTGGAAAATCTATGCAAATTTTTTGTGAAGCTATTGCAGGACTGCAAGGGAAACCTTATGGTGCGCAAATATGAGTTATCCAAAATATTATTTTTAGATTTACAAATGCAACATTCACCTTCAAGATGATTAATACTACTTTTTCAGTGAGTGTAGTTTTATAGCACCTACTGTTAGGGATGTTATGTGGTAGTAGGTCATCTCAGTTTTCTTCAGTCTTCTGGGGTTTGCTATTCACTGCAATGTTTTAGCCAAACTTGCTTTCAATTAGTTGTTTCTAATTAAGATACTTATATTCTTAGTTTCTTTTACTTCTTCATAGCTTTGAAAACGTTCCAGTTTTGCGTAATGCTATTGCAGCATATTCCTTACTGTCTTGTTGCCCAGTTTCTAACTTTGAGTTGTGACCAATTACTCTGTAGAAATATGTTCTGTCACTGTGTAGGCTCCTGTGTTAGTGGATGCTGCTAATCCCTGCTACATTTAGAAGCTTCTCTCACTATGTTTTAGATGTATTTAAATAAAAGCTATTCCAAGCATTCTCTACTCACATAACTATTTTTTTTCTTTCTGTCTTCTTACCCTGAGTCTACTGTAAAACTGTTAAATAGTGGGAAGGTGGAAGGGAGGACAGAATATTGGGTTGTTATCACAGTAGCCTACAAGTTAATGTAAGTATGTATTTGAAGATTGTGTTTATTTGAGGACCTTTCATTGTCCTGGGAATATTTGTAAAAATGAATCTGCTTTTATACCACTGATAGTTTAAGAAAAAATATTTGTACTAACTGTAATAATAAATGAAACAGTAGGATAGATGAGTCAGTGGTTCTTCTGTACTGTACTAAAGATAAAGTTGGGACAAAGGTAGCTGTAAAGAGATTGTTTTTTTTGAGTGGAAAACAGTGCTTTGTACATCCTTCTGCAATTACATTTCAGTTAAAAACGTCTCACAAGGGAAGGAACTGTAGTTTTTCAGGAGTCAGTGTGGTTTTCTTTGTGGCAAACTTTCATGTTACAGTTTCTTTATCAAAAACCTGATTAAGAATCTGTTTTCTTTCCCTTCTATGTTTAGTTTCCGTATCCTTTCATACTCTTAATGGCATTTGAATTTCTTTTGATACATATGTTTAAATTAATACCAAAACAATAGCCCCATTTTTTTCTAAATGCCATGATACCAGATACTTGGAACAAAAGTAGGTAATTTGTACCCTGACCGTATTTCCAACATGCATAATGAGGCAGCAAAGCCGTTTAGATTTAATGAAACTTGGGAGAGATCTTTCAGCCTTTGTGTTAGAGACAGCACACATGTATTATGGACTTGACAAGCCTCAACTGCAGGGCATGTTTAGCAGCTGCTAATAAACATATGGCATAGTGCCACCACTCAAGCACAGAAAGGAAATCGTAGGTGTTAAGACAGTAAAGCAGTGGAAATTTCTATAGGTCTGTTGGATATTACACTCGTGAAGAAATGAGTGATGATTTCAGTTTATTTTTGGGATACATTTAATTTGGAATGCCAAAATACATCACAAGTGGTTGCAGCTGCTGTAATTCAAGGGTATTGAGCTGTCAGCCGATGCTTCTTTCTAAGACCAAATTCTTGAATCTTTTTCTGTTCCAGTTTTTAAAGTAATTTTTCTCCACATTAAAGCTTAAGGAAATCTGTCATTATCTTGAAACTACCTTTGTTTTTGTAGTGAACAGACTGTGTTGCAAGAATCTTAAGAAATGGATGCTTAGTGGGAAATCATGGTAAAATATTTTAATTGTTTGATGAATTTGGGTCCATAAGATGCAGATTTATTGGCTGCTGGGGAGTCTTCTCCTCAAATCATCTTCTTAAAACATTTTCTTTTTGGACGTAATTTAAAGCTAAGCTTCGGAAATACTGCCAGAAAAGCTTTCTCCAGTCTAACAGGCATGTTGGTTTTAAAGCAGAAGCTCTCCAAAAGGAGGAAGGCCTTTGATGTGTTATTTTTTCCATGTGAACTGGAATTGTTTGCATTATGTGAGCAGTGATGAATGGAAGTCATGCTTCAGATGTTAGAGTTACATTACAGTGTTCTAAGTTAACTTCTTGACTTACTCTTAGCTGAGTGAAGAAGTTGAGGAGGAAGTCAAGCCTTAGAGTAAACACTATCAGTGTATTTTCATGTAGTGTTTTTATCAAATCTCAAACGATTCAATTCAATATTAGGCAATTAATGAAATAATTTGGAATTGCTGAATTGTCTGTGAGTGGTGCTGTGTGTGTACAGAAACAGTAGACCATAGTGTGCAGCTGATGGGACCATATTTTGAGATGATTTTCCTCTGCACATGGTTATGAAGCTGCTGATAGCTGACCTTTTTATAAGACACATTTACCAGAGTAAGAATTAATTTGGGGGCGCAGGGAACTGCTGTAGAGCAAGATGTGGCAATGGGGAAGGGATTAAAAAATGTGGCATAAGTACTTTTTATATACGTGCAGCTGAGATGGAATCTGTGGTTAGGTTGGTTTGGGTTTTTCTTAATTCTTCCTGCCCTCACTGTTCTTCCTTCGAGGGACAGAGTATGCTGATGGAACAGTAGGATAAAGAAAACTAAACAAACTAAACTTCTAGTAGCAATTTTTGATCATCTGTTTCTGCTCCTGTTAGCCTTTTGGCAAGTTTAAGTAATGAATTATACATATAAAATAGTAATTTATCTTTGTGTGTATTTTATTGAAACTGAGCACAATATTAGTTTCCTTAAGCAGTCTCTGGTCTGTTACAGCACTTCTTAATCTCACCCACAGAGAGAAGTTTTTGACTTAGAACACTGAAGAGTCCATAAATTGAAATCAAATTGTGTTGATTTTTCTTTTATTCCTTACTAGTGTTTATTAAAGGATGAGGTGGTTTGATGTTGGGGTAACATAGTTAATGAGACTATGGGGTCTGTATTCTGAAAATATAGTTGAAATCTATGCAAATATCATTAGTTTGTTGTTCTCATTAGAAATACAGAACCCTTATGATGGATGTGTCATTAAGTTACAGAAGTTTGCAAATATGCTTTTTCCTGTAATTATTTTCTGCATCTTGCCTCCTGTTGAACTGTATTGTATTTTTTCTGTATCAATGTCTAAATCTCTCAAATATATTTGAGAGATATCTCAAAGTAATGTTATTTCATTAATTTTTCTCATAATAAATATCAGTTCTACTTGTCATACTTGGTGTACATGGACTTGATAACTGCTCAGATGTCAGGACTTGATTTGAGTTGTGGCACTAGGGTTAACTGTTGTACTGTACTAGCAGTAAAACAGTTGGTTTTAGTACTGCAGTTAGGTTTTAGAAATGTTTATGCACCCACTTCTGTAAAGCTATAATATTAATTAAAGCTGTAATACTGATTGATCTCTTTCTCCAACACACACCCCTAACAGCTTGGACACAGGTTGCATAATATCTCATTTTTCCACTTCTGGTCTTGTTATAATGAAGATTTCAGTCTTGTTTTTCTGCAGCACATTTGTGATCTGCAGCTCGTCTTCACCTTGCTGGCTTGTCCTGTTCTCAGGAAACAAAACCCTACATTGTAAATACAAATTTATTTTTTTGTCCCAGCTTGATGGGGTACTTATACCTGCTTAGTTAAAATGTACTCTCTCTCCATTATTTAATCAGACATTTGTCAAAAGAAAAGAACTGCTGCAGGCTTTTTTTAAAATTTTATGTAGTGTTTAATGTGTTCTCAGAGAATGAAATTGGCAGCTATCATAGCATCTACCTAACATTTACTGTGTGAGGTGCAAGTCACCGGTGATTGACAAGCGTGACAACACTTTAGGGTACCGTCATTTTCATCTTAATCTGATCCATTGCCAGTGTAATTGGTGTTTTGAAACTGTGCAGTACTCCATTGCTAAAGTGACAGGAAGCTAGTCCAGACCCAAAATCTGAGAGCTTAGAGTGACAGCCTTAGCTGTCCCACACCTGGAGCAAACAGATCACAGCCTCGATCTGAGGTCGTACTTGGGATGTGTCATAAAGTACACAAAAAAAAATTAAGTTGAGGTTGGGCAAAGATCTGTTGCTTGTTTTCACATAAAAGCCTAATTGCTTTTATTTCTTCCTCTTTAATGTAGTGTTTTTCTGAGAAGGGTAGAGATTCAGAAGCAACTTGAATGTGACAGCAAACTGAAATTTCTCTGCAGGAGATGCTGAAATGGCACAGTTTGTTTTGGTTATACCAGGCCTTATTTGCTGCTTATAGATGCAAACACCATTTTAGATGTAGTTACAGCCTCAGTTGTCCTTCCAGTGATACACACTGGGATTTTAAATTGAGATGAGTACTGATTTAATCCACTAAGGTCTGTGGAGTGGAAAGTGACTTTTTAAATATACATAGCTGATTTCTGCCATAGTCCCAAATTAAGAGTAGTACTTTCCTGCAACGTGTATTTTAGCTCCAGCATAGCTTGTGGGCTCATGACAGTGCTAACATTACCTTCTTAATACTGATTTTGACCTGTAATGTTGAGGCAGCTTTAGCTCCCTAATCAGTGAGGTGTTTTAGGAGATGAGAGAAGAAAATAATGATTTAGCTTGGAGCTATTCATTTTTGGGCTTTCATTTTTTGCTAGGAAAGAAGAGAGAATCTTGGAGATCTAGTATGAAACAGACTGTCATTGTTGCTGCTCTTGATGGCAGCATATGTCAGCCCAGATAAGTATTGTCTCAAATATGCCAGTCTGTGTTTTCGGCTTTCTCCTAGCTGCTGCTTTGTAGCATCTCTGAATCATCTTTATCTAAACATGAGTTAGAAGTCTTCTATGTGCTCTAAAATCCAGTTGAGATCTCTTGATCTCTCTCTGTCTGAACTAATCTTTAATAATGAATTATGTCTTGGTGTTGGATTTTCTGAAAATACCAGGTTTTGGCAAAATTTTGAAGCCGTATTTGAGATCACATCTTAAAAAGGTTGTGTGTGTGTAATAAGTATTGTGCCAGTGTTGCCAGTGGAAAGTTTGGGAGGCTTATTTCAAGAAAGTCTGAGGTAAGTATTGTAATGGAAGCTTAAGTCGGGAGTTTTTTTGTCATCTGCAGTATTTATATTTATTCTGCTTGTCATGTGATACACTGTTTAATCCTAAATCTGCTGCAGTGAAAAAGCAAAGGATAAATACTTCATTTGTAAAACTGTGTAAGAAATACATTTGCTGTTATATCTACATTAGCAATATGTTTTCTTTAAAACATTCAAGACAGATTGGGACATACAGACCTAATCTGTATCTGTTCATATTTCAGCATAAAGAAAATGTTGAATCACTTATCTGGATTCTGCTTAATTGTTTAAGTGGAGATTTCTGAGGAAGTACAAGGGATTTGATACATAAGAATCATCTAGTTCAAACTTTGGAAAGAGAGGTTCCTGAATCTTTAATATATGTGGGTTAGGAATAACAAGTACTTGACACTCAGCTATATATTTCCTTCCTTTTGGCTGAAATTTTCCTTCCTTTGCCCTCAAGGCAAATCTAGTTCTGTTTGTTTCAAACTTGGGGGTGGAAGGTGCAGAATGACAGCATGACTTTTAGTTTTCAGAAGTGTCTTGTTATTTATATATTCCTGTCTGCCTTTGTGACCAAGAACATAAATAATAAAAAAATAGTTTGATTAAAATAATCTTCTTTAGTTCATTTTCATATCGTTATTATCATATTGAAGAACTAAGGAGAGCATTTATTAAGAGCTAATTATGTTTGTGCGGTTTTTTTAATTGCAGGAGGCAGAGTTACCGTCAGAACTGAATAATGAAGGATACTGTGATTTTAACAGCAGGCCAAATGAGAACTCTTACTGCTATCAGCTCCTGCAAGAGCTCAACGAGCAGAGGAAGAAAGGCATTCTTTGTGATGTAAATATTGTGGTGAGTGGGAGGGTCTTCAGAGCTCACAAGAACATCCTGGTTGCAGGCAGCCGCTTCTTTAAGACTCTGTATTGCTTTACAAACAAAGAAAGCCGTAACCAAACCACTGTTACCTATTTAGACGTTGTTGCTGTTCAAGGTTTTTCTGTCATCTTGGACTTCTTATATTCTGGTAACCTCGTGCTTACGAGCCAAAACGCCATTGAAGTGATGTCGGTGGCCAGCTACCTTCAGATGACGGAGGTTGTGCAGTCCTGCCGCAACTTCATTAAAGATGCCTTAAACATAAGTATAAAATCGGAAGCTCCAGAGACTGTTGTAGTGGATTACAACAGAAGATCTGTTAGTAGGGATGGTTTATCTCCAAGGGATCAAAAAGTTGCCAGCTTCTGGGCAACACGAAACCTTACCAACTTGGCAAGTAGCATAAAAACTGAGAATGATCCCTACCCTATTGATGAGGGCCAAATGGAAAGCTACCAAATGAATGACTGCAGTTGGGTCCAGGACAGCTCACCTGAAATGGCTGAAAATGAATCTCAAGGTGAGGGGAAGGTTTTCGTGTGGAATGACATGGGTGCACAGGGACAATCAGTTCAAGAACCTGGAAAAGCAAGAAGGAAAAACCAAACTGCAAAGCGATTTATTTATAATATACCACCTAATACTGAAGAGAACTCTGAAGATTGCTCAGTGTTGCAACCGTCAGTTCCATATCCAGAAGAAGACTTGTCATTTATCAAAGAAGAAGCAGGTAAATATTGCTTAATGTCAGTTATGTCATTTGAAAATTAAAGTATTGACTGCAGTACCTGACTATGTAATGTTTGTTTTTTATTTTTTAAATTATTATGCTGTATGAATAGTTACTGTATGCATTTGAAGTACTGTGATTTGCTTGCCTTACTTTTTGATGAATTAATAGTTTTGAAAACTTACTGCAATTTAGGAGCCAAATTAAGGGTGGGTTTGAGACACAGCTGAAACAGAGTTCTTTAGATGTGTCTTGTTTCTAAAGCAGTTTAAAATGTATGCCTGCTTTAAACATCACTGAACTGTGGATGTCTTCTCCAGGGCTCTGCTCTACTCCTGCCCATGGGGGTGGGGGACACAGACAAGCAGTAGTCCTGCAGGGGGCACGGGGTGGGGGGACCCACGGTCATGCTGTGTGGTGCCCAGTGCCTGGGCATTGTGGTGACACGTGCCAGTGCAGAGCAGTGTGGGCTGGAACTGGGGACGTGTTTCTCCAGTACAAGAGTCCTTCATGTGCTTAGTGAGTAGTGAGACACAGCAGAGCAGCTGTGGAGAAGCAGTTGTGCTGAGGAGCTCTTCTGCAAATGCTTGTTACTTATCTCTGGTCTTCATCTCTGAACTCTGGGTATGTCTGCTTTAGCTCTACTTGGGAGTTGCGCTTGTGAATTTCCTCTACTTCTCTTACTGGCAAAGCTTTGTTAGACTGCACAGGATTCCTTCTGGCTGAGCTGAAGATAGAAGCTGTGTTTCAGGAATATGACAGTCGCTAATATGCCTCAGGTCCACAGCATCAGGTTAGCTCTAGCCTAAGTGAAGCACTTTTAGCTGCAGATAGTGGGGGATGTTAAGTCCTCAGCACCCACACAACAGTTCTGCCTGTGCTGGGCTACACTACTTGCTCTAGTTGCAGTGCCACGAAAAGGGACAACAGAGGGTCTGGAACAAGAGCTGAGGATGTGTGTATTAGCTGCACAAATACAAAATTTCTGACAGAATTTAGCATGTGTTTTCTGTTGATGATTTATAGGGGATAAATATTCAGTGTCTTTTACTGATGGAAATACAGAGAATATGCCTACTGTGTGATGGCACCAACAACAGATAAATAATTGTTTAGGTTCCGTGGAATTTTGTATGTGTGCTGTGAAGATTTCTTGGAGAAATAAATGGAGGGCATGGGCAGTGCAGTATGTTTAGTCCTTGTTTTTTTGGGGTTTTTTTTGTTTGTTTGGGGTTTTGGTTGGTTTGTTTTGGTGGTGGGGTTTTGGTTGGTTTTTTTGGTGGTAGTGGTGGTGTTTGGGATTTTTTTTTTGACAGAAGCACTAATGTTTCCAGTAATTTGTTATGCTAAAGAATTAAATTACAAAATACATCCATGTAGCATTTTGATGAAAAGAACTGTATTGAAGACAGAGCATTCTGAATATGTGTTGTGGTGTCTGTCCGGAACCATTGAAAAGTTCTGTGACTGCAGGGGGGATTTTATTTTATGGAGTTTTAAAATACTAGTCAACTAGTGATCTCTTTGGTGCTTTCAGAGCACACCATATATGTTCCTAAGTACCTAATTACATTTTCTGTCAGTGTCAGAATTCTTTTGGAAGCAATATCTAATATTTTTGTAATGATATCTTCACTTTTACTAAGTTCTTGAATGCACATTGCTTGAAACAAGAAGAATGACTGAAGTCGAGCTTGGTATAACTCTACTTTTCACCCATAGTCCATTCTTCAGCTTTTGGTATTCTTTCTCTTCTACTTGTGGCTATTTTTCTTTGCTTTGCAGGTAGAGTCCACTCTTAAACACTCTTCTTTTAACTGCTCCCTCTGTGCCAAAGAGGTGGAAGAGGGAGGAGTGGAGAGCTGGAAGAATGTCAGGAATGAGTTGTAGAGTAACCTGCAGGTTATACAATAACTTTTTAGTTTGAGATTAAATTTCTTGTGGGGATGAAAAACTACCAAAAATTATAGGCACCGAGAGGTAAAAATCCGTAAGAAAGTGTCATCTGAAATAGATATAAGACAATTCTATACGAAGAAAAATAAAGAATAGCAGATTCTTATGTTCAGAGCGAAGGAGCTCTCCCATTGATTGCTAAAACGGAAATGAGCTTCTACTATTATGCTTTGTCATGTTCTGATGGGGGTAACGCCAGTGGTTATGAACTGTCAGTTACATGCAGGGTGAGTTTCTGTGCCCTTGATTTAGGTTTGAGTTGGTCTGGTGCTTTTGTGATGATACTGTAGATATGGTGGAAGAGAAGCCTACTTAAGATCACTCCTCTCACTACAAAAAATTATCCCTGAAGCCACTTCCTTGAATTCAATAGTAAATGAATTTTCCAGTTGGGTACAGTTGGTAAGTATTAGATAATAAACAGTAAAAGCTTTCTGAAGCATCTGCTATCCCTCTTGTTCCAGTGAAGCAAATATGTTAAACTGCTCCTTGCTGAACATGAGTTTTTCTACTCATATCCAATAAGGATATGTAAGCTGCTTTTTCCTCTCACCCTGTGTTGCTGATGCGTTGTGAAGGCTGACCTAGAATAGAGGCTAGATGGAGTTAAAGAATAAAGTAGGTATTTATTAAAAGGCCTCAATGGATGCACGTTAGGCAGTACAAGAGCACAGCCAGGGCTACACCCAAGATGAAGCAAAATGACGACCGGCCATGGGGTTTCACACTTTTATAAGTTCTGGTCCATTAGCATATTAGAGTTAATTGTCTAGTTAAAGCTTTATCTTAGGAAGTCCCATCCTTCTTGGTTTTCTTTCTTTAGTCCACCATTGTTTATGCTCTTGGGCCTGAAACTTGGATCATTTGTCCTTGACCCCAGCCAGAGAAGGAATTGTTTTGTCTGCCTACTCTGTGAAGAAAGCTTACTATCCCCTAATATGAAGCTCAGAACTACGCACTAAAGCAGTACAGAATCTAGAAAATATAAAAGCTAAAACCTGAGGCATCATTGCCAGTGAGTTTGTTTAACACCTTCTCTGTAAAAGTAGCACGTTGGTGAGCTTTAAAGAAGCTTTTAAAAAGTTAAGATGGATTTGAAATTCCGTGTGCTGTCTTATATTTACTTATGTTTTACTTAAGTTTTCAAGGCTTCTCCACTTTTAGCTATATTAATTAAAGTAGCTGTTTAATTAAAACATGGAATGTTACCACCTATATCAGTGTTTTCTTTCCTAGTTGATAATCTGCTAAAAAAGTCTTTTACTGTTTACAGCCATCATTCATCCTACAATTAACCATTTACCATAGTGAAAATAACCATGCAGACAGCACATTACAGTCAGTGTTACTGTGTATTACAAAAGGTCATTAAAGTTCAGTGAACATAATTCATCATATGCTTAATGTCTGTTCACAGGGGTGATTTTGTCAATTTTCATCACTTCTTGGGTATGTCTTTCATCTGGGTGTGGTGGTTTTGTTTTTTTGTAAAGTGTCCTATCCTCAGACTTCAGAACACAGCTGTGAAGTATTGCTCATGCTTTCTGGAACTGACTGTGTTGATTTTTAGGAGACTTGCATGCAATATCCCAGTAGCTTTATGAAGCTACAAGTGTATAATTTCTTACCGTGATTTTCAGGCTAGATAATGCTGTACTCTGGTGGAGGTAAGGGAAAGGATTACAAATGCAGGATTAAAACAGTCCTTGCTGGAACAAGAGGGTTCCTAACTGATTTTGTAGGGGTTCTTAAGGAATTTAATTCAGCTTGCTGTAGAAACAACTACTTTTCAGAAGGATACAAACAGCAGGTAAAACTACTTACAAAAAGTGTAGTGCTGGTCCCAGCTTTTGTCATGATACAAGGGAGGAGCATAACACAACTTGATTAGGGTTTTACAATAAAGCAGGTATCTTTGTATTTGAAGAAATCAAGATTGATGGACTTACCAGGACAAGTGTATATTTCTTGTAGGGATAAACCCCACTTGACAGACTGTGTTACAAAAGAAAAAAGAATTGAATTTTTTTCCTACTTTTCCATGGTACTGTGACTCTCAGTCATATTTTCTTTAGACCTTAAGCTGATACCCTGATTAAAAGATTTAAGTTCCTTGATGGACCTTTACCACTTTATTTGCCCCATTCCCTATGTAATCCAGTATTGAAGGTGTCAAAGGTTTTTAGAAGTCATCTGAAAACACTGCAATACCTGAGGGTCACCCTCTCCCCCATTCATTCAATTTACCTCTCCTAGGGATCATCTCAAAAACAAGCAGGTTCTCTCCTCACATTCTCACAGTATGAGTGTGGTCAGTATGGTCTGTCCCTGAGCCTACAACTCTAGGCAATGTTTTGTGTATTACTGTTGTCAATATGCTGCTTGTTTGGTTTTTTGTGTGTTTTTTGTTTGTTTGTTTGTTTTTGGTTTTTTTTTTTTTTTTGTGAATGGGTTGGGGAAGAAGGTTTTGTAGTGTCTACATATCTTCTCTGCCTGAAAATCCCTTTGAGTCCCAGTATAATGCATTGACTTACTAAAAAGGGTTCATGAGAACAATTAACTTCGCCACAAATAAATGGTCTGCATGAAGAAAGCTTTTACTTTCTTGTGTTTCACTGGTAATAGTTGTTGGAGAAGATCAGCAAAATAGCTTTCACTTTCTTGGGAAGGAATTTTTCAGGGAAGGTATGATAATCAAGTTGAAAAGTAAGTGCATAATATATTTGGCATCAGTTAGTGGTCTTCTGTCAGGGGTAGATGATGCTAGATCTGACTCTGTAGTCACGGCAATATACCACTTTTTCATGAATGAAAAATAGTAAAAATGGAGAGCAATTTGGAGTAACAGATAGAGTATGAGTAAGATTGCATTGGCAAAATGTCTTAAATATGTCTGAGCCCTCTGTTGCAAGAGGCAGTTGAGTACTAATGTGCTTCCAGAGTAAGCCTTTTCAGAAGAAGCAAGGTTAAAGATGTGAGGAATACTCTGGGAACAAAAGGAGCTCAAAATACTTTCTTTTCCCCACCTTCCCAGTATGTCAGTCTTGACAGTGCTGTTTCCTCTGTCATGTTACCTAACATAAGCAACAAATCCAGCTCTCTAATAGCAATCCAGATTGTATCAGTAGATTACCACTGCTTTCTTTGCAATCCTTGAAAGCTATGGCCTAATCACTTATCCTGTCTACTTTGTCTTTTTTAATTGATTAGATGAGCAGTCAGTGTCAAAAAATATAGTGAAAAATAGTACTTATTTTTCTATTATTTTGGCACTGTTTGCAGTGCTAGTATATGTAAAGAAAACAGAAGTTAAGTTCACTACAAACAGCTGTATCTAATGCAAAGTTTTGTATCTTGTCCCTCAGTACACCATATGTGTGTTCTTTTCTATAATGCCCCGTTCAATGGCTTCTGTCAGTGAACTTCTCATTATTTCCCATATCATCACCTACTCAGTAATGTTTCCTTTTCTGGCCCCCAAATCAGTATGTTTTCTGATATAAATCAGAAAAAGAGTGAAATTTGTCGAACTAAGGATGCTTCTGGCTTAGACATGCTCTTTCTTTCTGATGGTGCATGCCTACCTCTTGCCTTCAAAACTGAAAATCATTGTATCTAGCTTCTGGTTATCATCCTCTTTCCTGGGAACAAATGCAGTAGAACATAAAACCCTTTCACAATGTTTTCGATAGCTTTTTTTAGTGGTGTAAAAATCACAGAACCACTTTTATTTTAGTTCACACTGTCCTTACCTCTTCTCAAATCAACATATTGTGAATTTTAGTGCTGATGATTGATCAGCTTCTTTGTATTCTGTTTTATTTTTTATTATTTTGGCTTTGCTTGTTGTTGACTTTTATGAAAGATCACATTACTGGTAGTCTTTTATCCGTGCAGCCTAGGAGAATGGGTAAATGTTTGAGGTTAATTGACATTGGATTATTAACTTATACCTCTTAGAAATCAACTAAAGTGTAGAAAGGTAACCTAAAATCAGAGAAAAGTTGTGATCAGGTGGTTTAGTCTGGACACACAGGATATTATTGCTTCTAATAAGCTTTTTTTTTTTCTTCAAAGATCTGCTTTCCCCCTTTTCACCCTATCCCTAGTATACCAGTATGACTGCATCCATATTTGATTCCAACCTCCTATCAAGAGGCTATCATCTGGCTTTAAATTGACCAGAACAGGTCAGATGATAATTATGTCTAATTTTTTGCAAGCAGATTTCAGGGGCCAGGAGCGTGGGTGAGAGGAGAAATGGGAGAAGATATTATAAGCCACAGGGGTCTGTAAATAACTTGCATTCTAGAAGCTTACCTGACTTTAGGCTCTATATCCAGCTGGGGAAGGTAGTAAAGGCTGGGTATTACACTTCCAGCTTCCAGTCTGTGTGTAATTCAAGTCTATCTTGTTTGGATGAGCAATTAGACATTAAATATGCCTTTTGAATGGTTTTGTTTTGAACACATTAAATGTGTGCTTAATCAGGTTTTCTAGGTCAACGAATTATTCTAAGAATAAGCATTAGGTTTAATTATTATCTACTTAGTCATGTATACTGAAGCATGAAGCATGTGTAGCAACCTCTTATCTCTTGTGGTATCTGTGCTGGTGCTCTTTCATGTTATAGTGGGTCTTCTCTTCCAGTTGGAGGTTGAAAGATTTAGTAGCAACTACCTACACTAGATGACAGCTCTTAAATTTATTTGGCTTTATGCTGAGTCTTGTGCTAAGAACTCGAATTATGTAGGGATTTGAGCTCCTAAGTTCCCACAAACTTAAATACCAGATGTGTACATAAATGTTTCTAGTGACATTTAGTTTGTGTTCTCTTAAATACAGAACAATTGTCCAAGTGACAGTGTTAAAAATATGTTCAGCTTGGTCCACCTCTTACCTATGATCAGTCTTTTGTGTATGCTTATTCTGAAGGAAGCTATACAATAGTGCCTGTACATAGCATAATGTTACATCTGTGTGCAGTAAAGACTTGGGTATGTTGATCTTAAAGATATTCATACTATAAGGGAGGGAAAAGTGATTAAGATATTTTATTACTGACTGACCTTTCATTGTTCAGCTACAGTTCTAGTACAGGGAGAAAAATCTATAAAGACAGGATCTAATACTTTAAACGTTATAGAAGTTAAGTTTGGTTTTTTTCCTCTGCTAGATCCTGAAGCCTGCTGTAATTTGGAGGCTTTTAGCATTAAGATCAAGTCATCTTTGCTCTTATCCAGCTTCCTCTCTAATCCTTTCTTGTGTATTATAGAAGGAAGTCTTCCTCCTCACCTCAAAGGAATGTGTAGCTGGCATGTCTATAGGGTATCTGTGTTCTATTCCTTGAGTTGTTGAGATGCCATTGCTGGAGTCTATCACTCCAAATTAGTATAGGGAGTTCTTGCCTCTTTTGGACATAACAGAAGTCATGTCAGTAATTAAAGTTAGAGTCAGTAATTTAAAAAAAAAAAACCTCACTGCTTTGTGTTTTTTAAGGGAGAGGGAGGTTTATTCCCTTCCCTCTTCCTTTTATAGCAAAATAGGTAGTTAGATGAGCTAAAATACTGCTATTTCTCGTCTTCATTCACTCAAGCTCTGCTTTTTAAAAGCTCTGCTGCAATGACTAGTTTGGAAGTTATGATCCAGCTTTGCTTGTTGTTTTCCACTGTCTAATGGATAAGATAGAATTCCAAGCTTACTACTTGTTAAGTGATATCCTTTTGAACTGTTGTCTTATGTTGCAGACCAGATCACTGCTGCCAGTTGTAATGCTGCCTGAGCAGTAAATGAAACTGCTGTGTCTCGTGCTGTGAGGATTTGTAATCTGTACCTTTTTCCAGTAAAACTGCAAGTTGGAAGTGTTTAAATGTGCAGCTTGCCACTAGCTGCATGAAATTCCGGTTCAGCCTAAGAGAATTTCCTTTCCCAAAAAATCCTTAGAATTAACAGTGTAGGGATAAAAATAAGTCTTTGGACTATTAAAATGGATAGTTTCAGGCTTGAAAGCAAGAATACATCTCCTCAAGACTTTTCACAGTGGTGACATTGGGAATCCAGTGTGAGGACCCAACTACCATCCAGAGAAATAAAAGGAAATCTGCCAGTTAACACTGCAGTTTGTTTATTTAACAACTGTTTGCCTGTGAGGAAAGTAATGGATTTATGAGTTCATGATTTCCAACAAACTCCTGTCTTGGGGATTGGGGGAAGCATTGATTTGCACTATTGCCAGAAGAGCTTTTGCCCAACAAATATGATTTTGTCAAATTCTTAGTGCAGCTTTGTGTACTATTTATAGTTCTTTGTACTCTGTATTAGTGACTCCATGTTCTCTGATGCAGTTCTTACTTGTTATGAAGTATGGAATTAAACAAGCGCAGATCTTTTTAAGGCATTGTTCACTTCTGAATGGTTTTATTTTTTTAAAGAGGAAAAAAGGATACAAAGACAACATAAACTGCAGAAGATCTTGTCTTAAGAGCAAATGTAAATATGCAAACTAGTCTTTTAAGCTGTTATATTCCAAGTAATTATGGTCTCTTGAATTTATGTGGTTATAGAATAATGGACATGATTATTCAGAAAAGGATTTAGACATAGCTGTAGGATCCTTTATGTAAATAAAGGTATTTAAAACACTATATATGTATACCGTGAAGATATTTTAAGGCAATTAAAAAAAAAAAACAAAAAACAACCATGCCTCTAGTAGAAAATACTTTGGTACCAGCTAGGCTACTGTGGCAGTCCAGGTGAAGACACTGCACAAAGCAGTACTGAAGAGGAAGGTTTTTCCAGTGGAAAACCTTTCAGCCCCCTCATTATGATGGTGAGGGAGTACATATCCTTACCATCAAAGTCCCTGTAGTATGAAAAAGGCTTTCAGTTTTTCTCAGGATGGGGAGAAGAAATGGTGCTGTGGAGAGTAGTTCAATGGTCTCATTTCATTGAAATTAGGAATACAGTTATTTCTTGTTTTAGTATTGAATACTATGTGAAAACTTGCTTTAATTACTATTTTAAGGTTAGAAACTTTTTTGTCACAGTTTAAAAAGGATACATACATTGCTAAACAGATTAGATTGATGACTGATTAGAACCCAGGAAGCTAAAGAATGTGTCTTTAATAGCTACTTCAAGTGACTTCAAGTACGGACTGTTGCCGGGTACTTCAAATGACTTCAAGTATGGATTGCTGCCGGGTACTTCAAGTGACTTCAAGTATGGGCTGCTACCGGGTACTTCAAGTGATTTCAAGTATGGATTGCTGCCAGAATCTTGGCCAAAAGAAGCTTGGGAAAATGGTAAGTGTATCTGATGGAGAGTAGGTAGAGGGTTAGGAGATTATTTAATCAATCTTTTTCCATATCATTTGCTGTTCTGGATAATGTACTTCCTTGGAGGGAGGAAAAGGAATTCAAATGTATGGAAGATTAAAAACAGAATGTGCTTTATATCAGTTCTAATGTTGTGTCTGAGTGTGAAAGTACCTGAGGTCTTTAATAACCTGATAGCTGCCCGTCCCTTTACTAAGCTAAATACAGATAAATAGCCTTTGAAATTGAAAACTTGGATGGTGAAGATATGGAAATAAATATAATTTTAAAAGGAGATCTCAGCATATGTCTTGCTATTAAAAATAAAAACTTCATTGCAACAAATGTTTTTAGTTCGGTGCAGCTGTAATTAAGCCTTCTTCTTTCAATTAAAGCAAGCAATTACCTGTAATTATTTTTCTGTCTGAAAACACCACTATATCTAAAACAATTGTTGCTAGTTCCTTACGATACATAAAGTCTTCAGTAAAAAGAGGATAACAAGTACTGGGTAATAGTAATGCTTACCTCTTCTCTTTAACTGAGCTATTACTGGGATGTGGCTTATGGTTTATTTTAAATATTTTGGGGTTTACAGTAGAAGAAATGTGGTCATCAGAAGGTGAAATTTGCTGGCAGTCAAGAAATTAGAAGCCGGGTCTTAGGAAGTCTGCGTGTTCTTAAACCATTAAATTCCAATATATCTTACAGCCCTCATGTCTGCCTGTATAGGACTTAGTTTTCTTCATGCAAGCCATTATATGATGTTATGTGGACATGCAGCTCACATGAGTGCTCCAATATGCAAACTTGTGAATATTAGCATAATGTAACTTCCATGTTTGGATGGATTTGGAAGCTCAGAGGCGGCAACTCTAGATACAGGCCTATGAGCATGTGTACATAATGCACAATTACTTAGGTTTTCTTCCTTGCCAGTGTGAACATTAGAAACTCTTGCACGTAATCATGTAGCCTTAGCCAGTGCTTTTTGGATGCTTCTAGATGGTTATGGTTATGTTCATAAGTTCTCACCTGTAGTTAAGTTGAGTCAGTATGCTATTATCAAAACCATCCTTGTATTCCTATGTGGCCTTCTCCACGCCATAGAATCCTGTGTTGTTCTTTTTCACACAGTGATAGGCAGCTGTATTAAACCTGTTTTGCATATATCCTTTGAGCAAACTATATAGAGTTCTCCTCCATCATAAGGAAGAAGTGAGATATTGCTACTTCCAGAAGTTTTTCTGCTCTTTTTATTTTTCTGCTGTTAGATCAAAGTCAAAAATAGGTAAAATCTGAACCAATTCCTTTTTGAGAATTTCAGAATTGTGTTACCTCTTAGTGTCTTACTCCTCTTGTCAATATTCATTCTTACTTACACTTTTTTTTAAGGCAGGTCTTGGTAGACCGTTCCTGTATGTAATTCTAAATAGAATATTGGAAGAGAAGATTGCGACTGTCTAAATGCTGCAGAGTTATAGGGTTTCTAAACCAGCAAAAAATGTTTTCTGGTATAACTGACATCTAGGAATATTAGTAAATTGTAGTTAACTTACTTCAATTCATGCAATAAGACTTCTGTGGTAAAAATGCCTTGGTTACAAGTAGGTATTTTTCTAGTAGAAGTGTATATGCAGAACTTAGCAGCATTTTTGATTTCTGCAGACAGGCATTGTCCTGATTTCGCTGATGAAAAGTCATGTGTTTTTCTTTGTTTTGACACCTGTTTATTTTTGTGCACTAGACAGAACATATTTTAATTATTTTTTGTGTGTTTCATCATCTTTTCTCTTGATGGCTTCTTATCTTTTAGGTGATTCCTCTGCTTTAATCATGAACAAGTTGAAGTGTCCACACTGTAATTATGTAGCCAAATACAGAAGAACACTAAAGAGACACTTGCTCATTCACACAGGCGTGAGATCTTTCAGTTGTGACATCTGTGGGAAGCTGTTTACACGAAGAGAGCATGTAAAGAGACATTCCTTGGTAGGTAATCTCAAGTGTTCATGTATATGTATGCACACGTATGAGTGGGGTTTTATGGGGTTTTTCAGGTGTTTTGGTAGTTGGAACAAACTGTTCTCTGATTTGACATAATGTAATTTGTCTTATCTTGATCTGAAATGGATGAAGATAAACATTTCTTGGATAACTGTGCTTCTTGTTTTCTTAATGGAAAATGCAGTGTCAATGAAGACAGTAATTTCAAGATTGTTTTGAAAGTGATGTGATAAAGGGATGCAGTGCATATAAGTATTGTGTAGATAATGAGAAGCAGTTTTGGCTTAGCTTTACTGCAGTAGAACAGCACATCTTGGTCTGTAATGCTGCATCACCATTTTCTGTGAGGGCACCCTGTTATTTCAGCAATTGCATAATATCTTGAAGTAGTTCTGAAATGTTTATTTCACAACTAGACAAAGCTATAGTGTAGTATCTGCTTTAAGATTAGGAAAGAAATAAAAATATCTGATGCAGAAAGTAAACATCTGTCTGACTTACATTCTGCCAGTACCACAACCAGCAGTTCAGCTTACCCTGTCCTGTGCACATTGCATAACTCAGGATTTGACTTGAGTACTTGTTTATCTGAGGATCCAGAGGAAGTTTTATCTGTGTTGGGTATTTTGTACGTACTTTGTATCTAGTCTATAAGGAAATTGAGACTTCGTTATAATATATACTATATAAAATCCAAGGTGTGTTTTAGGGCAGTAATAAAAGCAAGATCTTGTTGGTGGTGAGAAAATAATAACATGTCTCCAAGCTGTGATTTTAAAAATTCCCCTAATTTTGCAATATGTTTTGTAGATAGATAGAAAAGTTTAGTTAGTACATGGAGTGGGGTAAATTGCACTTCTCCAAGGTGCTACAGCTGGCGGGGGCAGCTCTCGGTATCTATAGGGGCTGTTGGATGATCATGTCGAGAGCAGCCCTGCCAGGAAGGATTGGAGGTGCTGGTGGGTGAGAAGTGGGACATGAGCCACCAATGTGCTCTTTCATCCCAGACAGCCAGATGTATCCTGGGCTGCATCAAAAGCAACATGGCCAGCAGGGCGAGGAAGGGCATTCTGCCTCTCACGAGACCCCACCTGGAGCACTGCATCCAGCTCTGGCATCCCCAAAACAGGAGGGACATGGAACTGTTGGAGCTACTTCAGGGGAGGGCTATGAAAATGATTGGAGGGATGGAGCATCTCTCATATGCAGAAAGGCTAAGAGAATTGGGGCATTATTGCCTCATTGATGGCCATGCTCCTTCCTTTGTGGCTTACCAGAGAAGACAGCAGCAGTGGGAGTTAGTTGGTCTACCAGGAAGAGTAGAGTGGGACTTCAGTTTTCTGTATTTTCTGTCCTGTATTTTCTGACCAGGACTTGTAGCTGAAGATTTTGAAGTCGGACAGTGTGAAAACAGCTGTGGAGCGAGTTCAGTGCAGTTCTGCGCTTTAACTGAAGTGTTCTTTCTCTGACAAAGTCAGGACACATTTTTTTTTCTGGATTTTTTTCCCCCCTCCCTCCCCCTTTCAGTTCAACAAACCTCAATCATTCTGCCTTGTGTGAAGTATTATAACAAGTCTAGAGGCTGGGGAAAGCACATGTATCAGCTGTACAGACTATACAGTAGAGCTGAAGTAACTATTTGTATCATGACCTAATTAATTTTCCCCCTCATCTGGGTGGTAATTTCTTTTTTATCTAAAATTGCCACTTTTTCAATGGGACTTCAAATGAGATATTTAAGCACATAATTGTAATCTGTTGTGGGAATACCAGATAGAAGAAGGAAGTCTTCAACATAATTTTTTCATAGATAATAACTAATATATATGGTTGCTGAATTCAGTTACTTGTACAAGCAACATACTTCAAAATTCAAAATCAAAGTTTATGGTTAGTCAACAGCAGCCTTCTAATTTTACACACAGACTCAAATACAGGACAAAAAAATTACCTAAGGGACCTGGAAAGTTGATGTTGGTTTTAATTGTGTTGAGAGGGAGAAGTCATGGAAGAAGAATTTTGCTCTTTGAATTCTTCAATGTAGTAACTCTTGCTTGTTCTTAATATTTCTAGAATTTAAAATTGTAAAAAGCAATTTTCTAAATGAGTTATCTTGTGTGCAGTGGAAGGGTTTGTGCTGCTCTCATTGCTTTTGAGTCTTGTTCTGTACCCTGAGGTGTGAACTGAATACTCACCTGTGTAAGAACAGGCGACCTGCTGAGCTCCAGCAAAGTGGTTTGTTTGTGGGCAGTAGTTCATATCTGTTGAGGAATACATAAATACATCTCCAGTAATCATTCCTTACTCTGAACAGTGAACAGTGTTTGGTATCTTTTCCAAAAGTTAAAAATAGGAATTTTTATATTCATAATTATTATTGTCATTATTAATAGTTTTCTAGTACTATATGCAAATGTAACCTGATGTGCCTATATTCAGCTGTTAAAATTTCTCTTCCATAGGTGCATAAAAAGGATAAAAAGTATAAGTGTATGGTGTGTAAGAAGATTTTCATGCTAGCAGCCAGCGTTGGAATAAGACATGGATCGCGACGTTACGGAGTTTGTGTAGACTGTGCAGATAAATCTCAGCCTGGAGGGCAAGAGGGAGCAGACCAGGTGCAGGACACAGATTTCCCTAGGGATGAAGAATACGAAGAAAACGAAGTGGGAGAAGGCGATGAGGAGCTTGGTGATGATGTAGAAGAACAGAATGACCAGTCTCGATGGGATGAAGGCGGGGAAGTTTGTATGCCTTTAGATGACTGACAGAGCATATGACTTCAGGGTGCTGCAAGTGGACACTGTATGGATTGACTGTTTGAATTTTTGGACTGAAGGCTTGCGAAATATGGTACAGGCTGGATGGTAGTTATGTTGCTGTGAAAATGTAGGGTCAAAGCCTTATAGCAAAAAAAGGATTATTAATTTTTTTATGATATTTGCACAGGACTGTACAGCATACAACCGTTTGGTTGAATTATACAGAGTCCTCACATCTACAGTCAGCTATCAAAAGAAAAATGTATTTTTTATTATTTATAGGCTATAGCTACTTGGGTCCTATTCAGACATAGTAGTAACTGTAATTATGTTATACACATTCATGTACCTGTTAACATGAATGAAGAAATTTGCAATTTGGTATGGAAATATAAAGACAGCTTTCCCAAATCCACTTGTACTTTTGTCAGCAAGTCAGTGAAGCTAATTTGGGCTAGTGGCTCATTTTCCACAAGCATGTCTTTGCCATACAAACCTTACCTCTCCTGTAATCTGATAGGTGAAAGCCAATCATTTAAATATGTGTCACAGATATTGCCAACACCGTATTGAAATTTGGGTTGAAACCTTTTGGCTCTGTGCTGGCAGGTGCTATGGGTGATAAGCACTGGAGAAGTTTTGAATGGCATTAATTTAGTGTCTGTTTTTAAAGAAGGTTGTTGTTGATTCATCAGTTTTAAAACGATAATGCAGAAGAAATGACCAGTAATGAAAATAATAGACTGATCAGAGCATGGGGTAACTCTTGTGCCACTTAGAAAAAGAGACAGTCATGCTAAAAGGTAACTGATGTAATAATGTTTCTTCTTCCTTCTAAGGCCCCCTTCTCTCGATTTTTTTTTTTTTTTTTTTTTTTTTTTTTTAATTTGTTTTGTTTCCCTGGTGTATACCTCAGTCCCACAGAATAAAATACAAGGAATGGAGAAAGTGTCATATTAAAACAACTTTTTGGTCAATAATTTCTTACTTGTCCGTTTTTTGGCTAGTTCATGTGATGTGAATTGGACACTAGGCTATTGTGCCCATCGTTCATCATTGAACACAAACTATTTTTTATTCTTTTGTACTTCATGTGTTGTTGTTAGTATTTAATATAAACAAACTACATTTAACTTGCTCATTTGCTGGAATTTTTTTTAAGAAAAACAAGAAGTCCAAAGCAAAATAATGCTCTTTGAGTTGTCTACTTTTCAGGAGGATATGCTCCCTATGCTCTTTGTTTCAGATTTCATAGGAGGCATTGAAACTTGAATTTTTGTAGCCACGTTGTTTTTTTGTTTTTTTGTTTTTTTTTTTTTCCTTAAGCTTGTAATATTGTACCAATGATTTCAGGTCCCTTTCATAGGGCGGGGAGGGCATTACACCTTCACCTTAAAATCCTCTGTGTTGCCTAGCCTAAGGCAAGTTAATTCAGGCAATCATTGGAACAATAAGTCTGATGTACTATTATGTCACAGTGAGTAAATATGCAGAGCATTTGTCATGACACATAGCTAGGCCAGTGTGACAGTACTGTATAAAAAACAATTGAGGGTCACCATATTTTTCAACTTTGTTTAATTTTGAAATGAGTATATTTTTTCCTATTTTATGTCAGGTAAATTATGGTAGTTGTGTGGATAACTTTGAATTATGCTTTGATGGACAAAATCTTACTGGTGCTCCATCTGATCAAAGTTGGTGTGTATTTAAGGAGACAAGCTTTACTGTTGTCCATAGAACAGTAACATAATGTTAACACATTGTTTTGCTGATTGAAACTGAGATGATAAGTTTGAACTACAGTTATATGGGAATTAAAATGCTTTTTTTTTATCATCCACTTGTTTCATTGGTAGTTTCCACATCATTGTAAACCTGACATGAATAGTTTTTTGGGGAGGGGAGGGAGGGCGGGGTACCTTTTTTTACACTGAAAATTACATTTTATTCTCATTGTTCTAGACTGAAATGAGTAATGTGTAATTCTGGTGGGGTCCAAAGTAGGAATTAGTTGGGCAAAGATAATATGAATGAAAAAGTATTTTAAACGTTAAAGTAATGTTCTGCTTTGTGAATATGTAAGTATAGCATAAAGATTTTTCCATCCCATTTATCCCTTTTAAAACCATAGTTTACAATTGGTAGATCTGTCTATATATATAAATATATATATATCTGAAATTCACCTAAATCTGCTTTATTAGAATACTGCTCACTTAATGCTTAGAAACTGGACCTGGCTCTACATTCTTAATGTATTTTCCTTTTTTTTTTTTTTTCCTCCTTTTGTTTTGTTGGGGTTTTTTCCTCAAGGTATGAACTTATTATTCTCTTGGAACTGAATCTTCTTTTACTACTTAAATCATTTATGTATATCTGGTAAATTATGACCAAATTTGTTGTTAGACTGCATTACAGTAAATTGAAATATACACTTGGTACACTACAGAATTGTTGTGCTTTTGTTCTGGTTCTGTTTGGAAAAGCAGGCCTTAGTAAACATTTGTGTTATTTATAACTATTCAGTTATTATTCACTGGCCTTAATATTCTGTTGCATTGTGACAATCATAATTTCCTTGGTAAAGCTTAACTGCTTGCTTTTAGAAGTTGCATGTAATTGCCCTCGGTAGGTTGGAGAGAGAGGGATGACTGTCTTTAGAAAATGGTGTGAAATACTTCAGTGAAGGTCCGCTGTTCTTGTCTTGGACAACCGTAGGAATTCAGATGCTATCTCCAGTCTGGCTTTTCTGAGTTGTTTTATTTAGAAGTTATTTAAAATATGTTACCTTGATTGAGTACAGTTCTAAATTAATAAAACAAAACTTCTGAAGAATTAGTTCTTGATAGACAGCTCAAGTTTTGTCACTATTATAAGGATTAGGAAGAGATTTCTCTTTGTGCAAGAAATTCTTTCCCTCAAGAAAGGCTGAAGTTATGCTGTAGTAACACAGCAATGGATTTCGTCTGTTTTAAGATTTTTTTTTTCCATTTTAAAAGAAGACTGATGCCCTTAAAATGTCATATTTATCGAATGAAAAGACATTGTCTTTCAATTTGTCTTCTGATGAAATAATTCTCAACCCAAATGTCTGCAATTTGTGTATTTGGGCAATGCCACACAAGTAGTTTTATGAAAAGAATCATGTTATTAAAACAAAGTTTGCCTGATGTTGGGATTCCCCCTTTCTCTGAGGGTTTTTGTTTGCTTTCTGCTCTCTTCAAGCAGTAGTGGGTATCTTTTAGAGATAATCATACAGAGCAGTTTCTGGCAGGGCACTGTGATGCAGGACAAAATTTAAATTAGTAAGTAAATTCACTTTAGAGTCACAACTAGAAGTTCTGGTCAAAGTAGGTCAAATGATGTAAGGAAGACACACAACATAAAATGTGTTTGTTTTATGTCAGTGTTACTACAGTGCATTAGAAAGCATTTTTCAATTGCAGTGACAGATGCATCTTGCAGGGAAAACAGCATTTTCCAATTACTTAGAGAAATTTTGTAGTTCAGCTTCCAAACAATTCTCTAGTAAAGTAATTTTTGCTATGAAACCAGTTTTGAAAGCCAGAAGTTGTCTTTACTTGTCAGTATGCATCCTAAGAAGTGCGAGTTGCAATTACTTGTTCCCATAGTGTACACCTGGTTTTGAGATGTGTTACCTTCTGCAAATGCAGTTTTCAGGTATCATTACATGTTACTACTCTTTCTTCTGACAAGAATAAGCATTATCAAGTGAAGAAAAGTTGGGGGCCAGGACACTGGCATGAGGTATACTCCTAGTTGTGGGTCACAGCAGTAATGCTGTTAGCAGAAGATGCTTTCCTTGCCTAGCTTTAAGTTGGTAAGGCTTTTAATAGGATTTGCTTTAATGAGGCCAATCTCGGTTGTTAGCTTGCTGTTAAGTTTTGTTTCACTTGATTTTTCTTGTTCTTGCCAGTTACACAAGTCTCCCACCTGTTCCAAAATACTTTTGTAGTCTGCTGATTCCACATAGATGCAAAATTCACTTTTGGAAGTACTGTACCTTGTTTGCTGTTCCTTTTTTACTTTGTTGTATTTAAATGGCTTTAGAAACTGAAATGAAAGCAAGACAATTGACACCACCACCAGCCCAAAAAACTTGTGCCAAAAGAGAGTGAAAAAGGAGCAAAACGTGGAGTGCAATGTGATAAGAAAAAGGCTGTTGAGTTTGCATTGTTACAAACTCCTCTGGTTTGTTACTTGAATGTTTTGGACAATTCACTGTACTTTTCTCTAGCACTATTTGGTGACAACCTTCTGATGAAGAAGCTATGCAAGAAGTCCAGTTTTGAGTTTATTCCGTGTCTTCAGAATGTGGTTCAGGCTCTGCAGAGGTAGTAGCACTGAGTAGCTTTCTGTAGATATTTTACTCTAGATCCTTCTGTTAGCATCCTTCTTCACTATGTGATCTGTTACTCATTTTTTATTTGATAAATGTTTGCTCCTTTGCCTTTTATATGTTTTAATGGCACGTTACTGTGCATTGCTGAACAGTATGGTAAAGGTTAAATATTGTCACAGTGGATAAAGATAAATAAGTTGGTTTTCATTTAGTATCTTTTAACAAACCTGTAATAAAGTAATCAATTTGTAATAAAATACAGGTTTGAAATCCAGGGGAAGGGGTGTTGTTGAGCAGAACCCCTTAACATTAAAGATTCCATGTATAATTCACCATGGGTTTTAAAAATAATTTTATGTGGGAAAAAACTTACAACTACACTAGAAAGATCATATGACTTAAACTTGAAAATAAAATTGGCTTATCAAGTACTTTGTATTTGATATTATTGCAATTTGAAGTGAATGTTTTAAATAAGCTATACATGTTTCTTACCTGAATCAATTAGGATTAGCCACTTCAGGATACAGATAAAACTAACTTCTCATTAACATTTTGGTGTGTAAAGATAACTTCAAGACTTCTAATACTCTGTGCACCAGTCTTTAAGTTACCCTGCTGCAAATAAATTGAAGAAATAACAATTTTATTCTATTTTTCTGTGCCTTGTCTCCTCACCCTCCACAAGTAGATGAACAGAGATTTCTTTGGATGGCTAAGTGTTAACATTTAATACTAAAAAAACCAACTTGCTGCAAATAATTTCTGCTTCTGACATAGAATAGAATTTGTAGAAAATAGCTGTTATTTTAAGCTGTATTTTTAAGCTTCTCTCATAATAAGGCAGGTTTAGACATATATTATTATGCTAATTTCAATATGACTATTTTCCAAAAAGCAGAATCCAAATAAGGTAGTTATACCTAAAACTGGATTTTAGACAAACTAATGCAAAGCTGAGCAGGTTACAGATGGGGTATTTCAGCCCCAGTCTAGTGCATAGCAGAAGGTTTGGATCCCCTCAGAAATGCAGTAGTATTGTGTGTGCCCAAAGGCTTTCTCTTGCTGTTTTGTTTCCTCCCTCCAGCTCCACCAACCTAAGAATTTTTGAGCAATTTTGGTTTCACCTGGGTTTATCAAAAGCTTCTTGTCTGAACAATGCTGGATATGTGTTTAAACTGGTGCTTTGGCTTCTGTTATCTTCTCAAGGTGGGTTATGTTTGGTAGATTATACACAAGTGGGTTTCTTCAGTTAGATGATCATCCCTTTGGGTCTTTGAAGGATTTGAATGCTTTGAAATTTTCTGTTTGCCCTATAGAGAAAGCTTTAGGTTTGATATCCTGGACAGGCAAGTCTACCTGTGTGTCTTGACTGGAATACTAGGAGTTACTGAAGACCAAAGGGCTCTGTCCAATTAGCTTTTCCTACTCCCTGGATCTGCACACTGCACATCTGATTGTATCTAGAGCATGTGAGGAAATGGTCTCGTGGGGGACTATAGCTCCAGTTTGGGAAGAGCCTGGAAAATAACTTCTAGGCCATTGAACAAACTTCAGTATTATTTTTAATTATCTGAATGGTGTTTATCAGAGATTTGTCTTTAGATCTGACTGTATTTTAAGATTGTTAATTGTGATACACTAACGTGATTTCTTTTTTGTTAAATGTATATGAACATATATATGTATATTCTGTCTAAATCTGTTAGGAAAGAGCTTCAGAGTCCACAGAACAGTGTTAACTGTGTAGCTAGAAAGGAGCGGCTGCAGAAAAAGTATGTTTGTTTAAATTCAGCAAATTCAGTCTAATTAGATTAGAATTAACATTGTGACAGCAAGGGGCTCTAGAAGATGAACTGCAAAGTTGGAGGGAGGGTGGTGGAAAAGCCAGTGCTGCATGAATGTAGCAGCTTTGTTAAAGGGCCTGAAGTCGGGGTGCATTCAGCAAGGAAAAGGTGCTTATCTTGCAGCAGAGCTCGGTGTTGCTGTAAAAATCTTTAACACTTGAAATGCTGGCCTTTAAAGGATAGACCTAACATCAAACTTTGAAGTAGTCAGGCTTCCTTTAGCTTAGAAATAACTACAGGATTAATTGTTAAGAGATACCAAGCTTATGCTGAGAAACAGGCCAAATTATTTTCCAATCAAATGAAGAGGGTTTTTTGAGCATGTAAGTGTTTATACCATTTCAATGCATTTATTTCCAAAAGTTCATGCAGTAGAAGCATAGTATTAGTCCAGTTCCTTCAGAGATTTTATTGATAGGAGATGCCAAAACTGTCAGCTTGACAAGAAATGGTAGCTGCATCCCACTTCTATAAACCTAAGATGCCTCTAGCTTGGAAGGGTTGCTTTTATGAGTCAGTATGTGCTGCATTCTCCTGAGATACTGTCTGCCTAGGTTACATCTTGTTCAAACTAGCCTTAAGTTCCTCCTCCTGGGTTTAGGTTGCAAAACATTATCAGTGAAGGAGTGTCACAAAATAAATCTTGTCTGGGAATGTTTTTCTTGTTTCACATTGCTGAAATGTAGAAAATAAATTTCTGAAGCATTGCTTTAATTGAAACATTCTTTAAGTAACTATTTTCCTTAAGAAATGCTGCTTTAGTGAGTGACCTACATCCGCTCTTTGGATGTTGTCATGCCATCTTTCTGCAAGTTATCCTCTGCATCCACTTGGAGATCACACTACTGAGATCATAGGATATAATGTTAATATGTCTATACATTTTTTTCATCTTTTTCAGAAATTGAGGTAATTGGAAGAGGGGGAGTGGGAAGATTTATCTCTTACCTTTGAGTAACTGGAATTCAGGGAAATGCTTGCTTTTAAACCTTACTGAGACTTGATATGCCAAGATGTTTATAAGCTGCATAGGATATATTATATTACTCTGGCTAAGTTTGTAACAATTACCATTGCCACTTTCAGTCATAGTTTTTTTCAGAACTATTGGACTTATCTCTAAGTAATCTTTCCTGTGATAGCTCTAAGATAATTTGCAACTATGGAGGATCTACTTGCTTTCCAGAAACATTAAGATAGGATTTTATAATGTTTCCAAATGAATTGTCAATAGCTTTCTGTTGATAATTATTCTGCTTTGGATTCCTCCTTGAATGGTGGTTTTTGTCTGGAAGATGTAGAAAGTGGCATGGTGACCACTATATACTGATAGGGCTAAAAAACTCCTTGCAATCTACAAAAAAGGCGTATGTATATATTTTCATTCTGGAAGCAGACTGCCCTTGGAATTTCTTACACCTTGCTCTGAAGCATTTTAGTTTTGAAACCAACACAGTATTGTGAAGAAGCCACTACACTTACTAGAACGTGTAATTGTTGATGCTCAGGCACCATTTAAATGAATAAAAGTATGATCTGATAATGCTGAACACTTTTAAGTGCAGTTGTCACTATTTGTGCTGCTTTAATAACCGTGGCTATTGAAATGGTGTATGTGATTGCAGCATCTGACAGGTCTCTTAAAGCAGTTTTGTTGACTTTTGTGCTGTGGTCTGCTAGATAATGTTTGGGGGGTTATTTTGTCCTGTGTGTGTCATTTCCCCAAGTAGATAATTGTCTTTTCCCTGAGATATTTCATAAAGCTGTCCTGAAGCACTGAGAACATTTTTTTTCAAGAGCCAAAGAGCAGGAGTACCTGTGTAAATCTGTGGTGCTTAGTGAGAATTATTGGAAGTTCCTGTTCTTTGATGTAGCTTTAGAAAAGAATCTAAAACTGAATGTGGTTTTAAGTTACCACATCAAGTGATTTAACTTTAGAGTTTATTCATAGTGATAGATGACTCATTTCTTTATAATCACATGATAAAATCTCAAACAAGTGTTCTCTCAGACATACTTCTACCTGTTTGTCTTGCACCAGATAATCCTTTTTTCTCTCCTCACTTGCTGAATTGCTTCAATTATGCACATACTTATTTTTTCTGTAGTTCTACTAGCTGGCTCTGAAGTGATTGTCTGTCCACTTATTTCCTTGCTGGCAATGTAAAAATGCTGGAAATGAGTTTCTGTAGGAAAGAACCTCAGTGGAGTTAGGGAGATCTGGGTCTGTTCAGTGTCTGCTCATAGCTGCAAAACCTATTTGATGGAAAAAGAATAATGAAAATATTTAACATCAGTATCTTTTCTGCATTTTGTTGTGATGCTGCCTTGTTTTTACTGATGTTAATGAAGATCATTAACTTTCCCCACACCTCCTACTGAAGGTAGAACAGTTGCAGTAAATCCTTAGTGACTGCATCATGGACATTGGCCAAACAATTCTGCCTGTAAATTGTCTGCAAATTTGGTGTATCCTGAATATTGCTAGCATTCTAGAACATTTCTTTGTAAACCAAGTATTTGTAAGAAAACAAACCCTAACTTCTTAATTTTGGATTTGGTGCCACTGTTCTACAATGTTTTAGGTTATTCATCTTAAAATGCAGTTAGGGGATTTTTTTTGTCACCAGTTTTTGGAGCTGTATTGCACTAACTGTAAATTACTGCACCAGGTCATTTGTATGTCTATAACTTGATATTGGGCTTGCAAAGCAACATGCTTAATATCAACAAGAAACCTCCTCCTTGCTGGATATCCAACATGGAGCCTGCCAGTCAGTTCCGGCATGAAGAATGCCAGGAAACAATTGAAAATATAGGAGAGGGAATCCTCAGCTTTGCCACAGCAGGGAGGAGGACCCCTGCTTTTTAGAGTTCCTTTCACAGTAAAACTACATGGAATTAGATTTATGTACTTTGGAAGGCGGAAGGACTGAGTCAGCCCGGTTGGAATTTGAACTTTTGTGCTAGGGCGCTTCGATGATTCCAAGTCTGAGCTTACACTGCATCCCTTTAAACAGTATACAAGAGCTTAGTGCATTGGAGCAATAAGTCTGCAACCTGTTGTTGCTATATGCAGGTCAGATTTTGGGTTTAGTGGGACTTCAATTCCCAACTTAAAGGTTAGTTATTTTTTCTAATGGTATTTTTAATTGAGCATTTCAGAATCCACTGTTTGATACTCTGTATGTATTCAGTATTGAATGAAATTGATACATAAAAGATAATATATGCAGTACTTTTTCACATGCAACAGTGCTTTGTTTTTCATCTTGCATTTATTAGACAAGCAAGCTGGAGCTCAGATTGTGTCCCTTTGTTCCTTCAAGGACCCTAGATCAGGATTTCCCTTTGAAATGCAGCTGCTCTCCACCTCTCTCAGCTGCTTTTCCGGTACCAAATCAAACATCAAAATTCTCATACCATGTTTAGCTTTACTTGGCCAGCACACAGTTTGAAATTTGGTATTTTTTACACTCTACATAGCTTCTGTCAAGAAAAGAAAAAAGCAAGCTGTGTGTTGTTTTTCAGGTGCTAAACTAGAGATTATTCCTGAACATTTGCCCTCTTTGTGTTTGGGATGGCCAAAGGAGTATCTTATTAATGCATGTAATATTAATTTAATGCCAACTTTGCCTTGAAGTAATGTCTTGTGGTTCCATGCTGAGGTGTGTGCCCTCAGGCGCAGCTGTAATTAGGAATAAAACATGGTACAGAATGCAGTGTGTTAAAAAAGTGCAGCAGATCTTTTGGGCAAGTGAAGTGGGAGAAATCAAGATGTTGCTAAAGTTTGGGCTGCTGGGACACAAATACCTCCAGCCTTGTGACATGGAAAGCTTTTCTGAAAGCTTGGTCGGGTCTGTGTTTGCTCTCTGCCCAGAAGCAGCACTCATCCTCTGTAGCGTGTGTCTTTCTCCTGGGCATCATTCTGAGGGACAAAGGCAAGTACCCCAGGCATCCAGTGTTCCCCCAAGGGAAAAGGGTTATTATTTGCTGTTATTTTGTTTGCACCCTTCTTTGACTATTGTGGGGCAGGATATGACAGTGTTGATGCTTAGATATTTAGTAAACTCTGTTACGAGAAGTGGTTTGTGTTCAGCTTTTCAAATTTGACACTGAACTCTCCCTTGCCTTTTAATAGAGATGACACCTTATGTGGCTGATAGGGATATAACAGGCTCAGTATTGACAGCTTTTGTGTCAGGTCTGCACCAATATTGCTCCTTGACAGTTTTAGCAGAGTTGGTGATTGATGTGGTTGATTTGTTGGTATCCTGTATTTTGCTGTTATCAGCCAAAAGGAAGGGGCACAGATGCAATTTCTGATTTAAATCCTTTTTATGATGTTTGCTGGCTAAGCTGCCAGTGCTAATAAGCTACTTTACTCTTAAGCTTTATCAGTTTGCTACTATTGTTGTTAAAGCCAAGGAAAGTACAAATCAGCCTTGTCATATCATTATGATATAAAAAAATACTGGAGCTGGCAGAGATACTGTAAAAAAGGCAACTTGGGTCTAGCTTGTTTAGAAGTTACTGTACTCAGACCTCTTTTTTCAGAATAACAAAAATTATTTGCTGAAAATTTATCTATGCCAAATTTGTTGTTTAGTTGTAACCATTCTTTTTTATTTCCAACAAACTGTAAAACAATTAAAACCACTTTTTCTAGTCTTCTTTTCCCACCCCCTTATTTTCTTTGACCTGTTTTCAGAACTTTTTTGGCTTCTCTACTAAGTGTATACATTCAAATGATGTGTTGTTCTGAAATACTGCTTGAACCACATTCCCATTGAACTTGAAAACTGACTTTTGGATCTGATTTTTTCACCTTGCAAAAAGGGAACTGCAAATAATTGCTCAATTAAAAAAAAAAAAAAAAAAAAAAAACCCACCCCGCAATACAACATCTGCACCCTAGGGTTGGGAATTTTTGCTCATGTTCTTGAATATCTGCCTATTAATAACTCCTATGCATAGGGATGAGGAGGCAAAGAAGATTGTTTTCAAGGTCATTTCTGCAACTGAAGAAAATTTGACTGTCTAAAACTGGTGCTGGAAGAAACCATGAAGATTTTCCATCCACATCTAATTAGAACTTCACACAGTCCCAGTGTTCATTGTCATTTCCCTGGGCTTTTTCTGGGATGACAAGAGACACCAGAGGACTTGAGCTATCCTCTAGCTCTTGCAGGGGTGCACACATTTCAACTTGTTCAGTGTATGTTTGGACAAAGAAAAGGTGCTGCTTTCCAGTGCAGTCAAAGCCAAAGTAACTGCATCCAGGTCCTGAGTTAGTTTAGATCAGGAGGTCACTCCTGAAGCAGAGCTCTCCATCACTCCCACTTACCCACCTGCAGTTTTTATTGCAGAGCTCCCTGAACACTTCATTGAATTCCTTTTGGACAAAACTAAATGAAGACATACTTCAGGAGTGTTCCTGATACGCTCCAACTACAACTGCTTCTCTGTCTGTAGGACCACATAAAAGCTAATTAAAAGGAAAATATCCTTGAAATGTGCATAGACTGGACAACTGTTTACACATCTGCTTTTATGGGATCACAGAACTAACAGGCATAGGCAAATGGTGCTACCCTAGACCTGTGCTGCTTTTGCTTACAGTGACTCTAGCAAAAACCAAAATGAGGACATAGAATTTCTTAACTTCTAAAATAATTACTGGAAAAAAACAATTTACAAACCATGATAACTACTGGCGGATTTTCCTACCCAAGTTCTTTAGCAGTGTGATGGTGCATAGGCTGGGAGTGAGAGGAGTATTTCTCTTCCTGCTGAGGAAGCAGTACCTGCAATCTTGCACATCCTCGCTTATTTTGTCTTGCTTCGGTATCCTGCTGTGGCTTAGGGGTTTTTTTAAATGAAGCTGAAACCAACAAAATGTCTTTAAATGTTATAATCTTTACATTTCATTTTAGAGCTATTCTGATGCAACACAGTGTCTTTACTGGAAGTAGTGACTAAGGTGGGGGGAAGTCACAGTGGTGATAGCAGGATTAGTTCTAAGGTGTGGATGTGTTTTTTGTGGCCTATTTCTAACATGGTGCAGGGGAAGAACTCACAACCACTCTGTCCTAGAGCTTTTCAGGAAATTATTCATGGGATGGTGTAATGCCTCTGCTCTCATAGGGACTTCCAATATCCCTCTGAAAAATATTAGGCGTAAAATTGTTTGCTTTTGCTTTGTTTGCTGAGCATATTGCTGAAGAAGGCTATCTGGGCAATGGCTATTGCCACAATAGAAATCCTCACTTAGCCCTTTTCTGTGGCTGTAAGGTGAATATTTCTTGGAATTGCACTGACTGAACATGGAATCCGATAGCGATACTTGTGCCCTGCATTGTAATTTTGGTTGAGAGAGAGTAGCACAAGCAATGTCCAGGTGAGTCACACACGCACAAGCAGCTGTCTGGGGTGGCCTGAGTGCCTGTTCTGTCTATAACAGACCGGGTTGGGGAAGGTGGACAGAAACAACTGCAAAATTATTTGCAGGCACAGAGCTGATGAGACTCAGCAGCTCTTTAGGCCCCTGATTGTACCTGCCTAGAATCCTTTTTTTTTTTTTTTTTAACAAATCTCTCGAAGAAAAGCTGAGTAACCATTGGCTTTTATGTCCTGTCCCTTGGCTAAAGTACCATTTCTAAACTAAATAATTTCTTATTCTGGGAGTTGCGAGGTTGGGTCCTAGAAAGGACAACAAATTACTTAAGATATTTTGAAAAATTAGTCACTTAACACAAGGGAGTGCATTCACATAGTGCAGAACTTGTTCAGAAACCTTCTACTGTCTCTCTGTCACATTAAGGGCTCACAATAACACTGATTGTAATCTTTCTTCAGTCTGATTAATTCTTCATCACACTTGTACAAGCTACATTTTGCCAGGCAATCATTAATGTTTATGAAGCACGTTGAGAATGAAAAAGATGACTGGTAATGTGAGAAGCTAAGCTGTACTTGATTGTTCTTGTGCCCAGTTGCTCGAAGTACAATTGTGTGTGCTCATAACAAGGGTTAGCTTGGAAACCAGCCATCAAATTATTCTGATGTCACAAACATCACTAATCAAATGCTCATTGATCATGCAAAGTGGCAAACTTCATCAAGAAGATCTCATAGACATATTTTAAACATGTTGGGCACCTTCCAGAGATCAGATTGATTGTCCTGTGGTAATGCAAAGCAGGCAGCAATCATACCTCCCTGATGGAGGGTGAAATGCCTACAGCTCTAGGGAGCAAGTTCCCACCTTTTGCCAGGCAAAGACACTGAGGCTGGGAAGGGAGCAGGGGGAAAGGGATGGCTTTGGGGGTGCAGGGTTCAAAACAGAGTCTGGGTTTGTTCCTACCGGCACAGTATTAATGGATACAATTTAAAGATAACATCCTCCCCTACAGCTGTCTTCCTTCCTTTTTAATAGCCATTTGCAATATGTCACAAAGTGTTTCAGTCAGGGAACTGATGAGGTGCCCTTTCCATTTAATTTTTTTTCCCAGCTGATGTGGCCCATCTGTTAGGTGTGACTCAAAGTGGTGAACAGATGTTGAATTAATTGTGGAAGTGTCTGTCACCCACCAGGAATAAAAGTGTTTGCCCTCCAAAGATGCTGGGCTAGGGTGAAACTTGGATTAAGCAGGGCAAACAGTATTTTTGTTTCTCTCAAATAGACCTGATGCAAATTTAGGGGATGTTTTTCAATCCCATATTTGATTGTGGCAGTTGGTGAATGTCCTGCTGCTGCTTTATTTTCAGAGAAGAGTGGTCTGGGTTTTTTTTTTTAGCTTCTGAGTTCCTGTGTCATAGCCCCTGCCCTCCAGCCTACTCTAGCAAAACAGGCACACCCAATTAAGCCTCAGTGGCTTAGTTTAGTTATGCAGCTCTGGATGTGACAGTGGTGGATCTTAATGCCTGCATGCAAAATCGTTTTAGTTATCACCATCTTTTTGAACCTATATAAGTTGTTCTGTGATTCCCATGTAAACCAGTGAAGGGTGGCTGTCACTGTAAAGCAACAACAGCCAGGGCAGCAGGTACAAAGAGACATTCTGGAAACAATCACCCCAACTTTGAGAGACTTCACTTTGTAATGGAATTGGAACACTCCAGTTTGTCTGGTCATGCACAGTCCTACACATATTTACTGTTGTTATTGGCTACTCTTGATAATTGGCAAATCCAAAGCAAATATTTAATTCAGGATCATTAATTTAAACTTCTTACAATGCAAGTTATTTAATTTGAAGAGGCATAGCAAATGTTTCATTAAATCTGACAAGTTTATAGGCCCTGATTTTTCAAAGCACTTGAGTTTTACCTTAAATGTCTTCGAACATCCAGGTCTTAATTTATGTAAGTATCGGAAGGGCTGATGAGTGATACTGATCACTGAGGATGCTAAGATAGTGGCCAGTCTGAAAAAAATTTACTGTATAGCCTTAAATGCTGAACTCCTATTGAAATATTTACTACATCAAGTCACACAGAGTCTTGGGGAATTGCTTGATGGTCCTAAGAGTTTGCAAACACTTTAATGCAGTACAGAGACAAAAAAAATCTAGTCCTAAAGAGAGTTATAGGAATCCATCAAAGGATGCAGGGCAGACCTTCGCTCTCTAAATGCTTTCTAACTAGGCTGGCTAGTAGACCTCAGATTCAGCATCCTATTTCCAGCTCATAACAATCTATGAAAATTAATTTAGGAATTGTGAAGAAATTATCTAACTTTATTTTTGAAAACACGGATGCCATGTTCTTTTATTTTTCTTTGATAGTTGATGGTTTTGTGTGGTTCTTGCTCATATTTTCTTTATTTGTGAAATGTCTTGAATGGAAATTCCAACCATCTTCAGCCATGTGGCATCTTTCATTAGAAAGAGCTTGCCTGTTGTTTGCATTTGTGCAAAATAGTCAGTCATTCAGATAGCTTTTGCATAGATTCTAATCTGTGTTGTTTAGATTGGCACAAAAAATTCTCAAATTAAATTTTCATTAAATTGCTGTATTGGATTGCCTTTTGGAAAATGAGATGGAGGGAAAGAAAAACAGTGTTTGCAATTAAATTAGAATGTGTTAAGAATTATAGCCTTCTTTTTAAGTCGCTTTTAGAATTAATTTTAATTGAACAATTAGTTCTTTTTTCAGAGATAAATATCTTCCTGCAATCCTACTCTATTCCCGTCTAAGCATCTACTCAGAGCCGATTTGTTTTAGATCCTCATCAAGAAGTGAAGTAGGAACAAACAGTAGCTTTGATTTGCAGGAATCTGCATAGACCCAGCTATAAGGGTCTAAGTGAAGAAGAAGCAAGAGCCAGTCCTTTGTCCTTCACCTTTCTTTTATAAATTACCATGGGGAAATTACAAAAAAAGTCCATTTATCTTCACTTTTTCCCAAATGCCAGTATTGATTTTAAAGCTCCCCACATTGTGGAATCACACTGTTGTGATCCTCTGTGCAGTGCTGTTTCATACTCTCCAGTCCCTGAGCTGCTGTTGCTTCCAAGGAAATGTGGCATATCCAGTGTTGCTCCCACGCTTGTATCCATGCAACTGCCTTTGGCTACTGCTGAAGAGTGTGACACTCCTTCAGCTCCTTCTCTCAGGACTTGTGCTCCAGACCCTTCACCAGCTTTATTGCCCTTCTTTGAAAACACAGCTAGTTCAAATAGTGTCTCTGCTCTGTATTAATTATCTTACTTAATACAGACATTCATATTCTTAAATAAAAGGGATCTTCTGGTAAACAAACACCTTTTTGGTGTCCCCAGGTCTGTCTCTAGAATGGTGTATAAATCCTTGACAGACATTTTCACACAGTTTGATTTTTCTGTCCCTAAAACCTTTGTGTGGCTGTCATTCTTTCTAAGTGTTAGCTGGATGGTTATTTCTGACTGCTGCTGCTAAGATGGAAATGAAGAATAAAAATTCCATGTGTTTCTCTGAGTTGTGCCAGCAGGAGAGTCATCAAAGCTGCTTCTTTCTGGACAGAGGCCAGATGTTCTAACAAACAATAAACTTAAGTAAAAAGAAGAAAGAGAAAGCATGCAGGCAACATTTTTTAGCTCAAGGAAAAATAACCTGTTTGCATGTGCTGGGAAGACTGAAAGAGTTACATTTAATTAGCTTTGGAGAATGTGGCTGCTACTCTTAATTTATGATGATGTATATGAAACATTCACAATCTCTCCCCCTAACACAGGCATGCTTTTCCATGCAATCAAAGGCACGTGCAAGATTTATGTCAGTACTGGATTGCATCTCACCCAGGTTCATTTCATACATCTGCTTTAAAACATGAAAAACTTAACCCAGGAGCTGATTGCGCCTTCTTAATCCTTATAAAAGAAACCCCTTTCACAAGAAGGGAGCTGGGGCTCAATCCAGATGCTTAATTTCAGATGTTTGAGGGCACCTCCCTTGGCCTTCATCTGCTGGTCAGGTGGGTGGGTGACTTACAGCTCCTGCATGGTCCCAGCCACTCCCATCTGGATGTTTGAAGAACTGAAATACAGAATTGATTCCATAGGATGGAGCTTGGCTTGATGGCCAAAAACTCACAGCAACAGGACCCTGAGAAAGGCCTGGAAAAGGTTTTTGCCAGCTAAGTGCTGGAATGTACAGTGGTGCTCCCTCCTGCTCTCTGCTGAGGGAAACAGGGTTTGTTAGTATACAGGGATGCAAGGAAAAGACATTCCACTGTTGCCTTCACAAACCCAGAGAACTCCAGGGTTTTTTAGCTACTTGTGCCAAAGAGTAAGAGTTACCCTTTATCCTTGTTCATCATTTCACAAAACAATGTGGTATAACAACACTCATGTGTGTATGAGTTAGACATGGCAAACAGTGCCACCAAAAATCAGCCAATGCTGCCTCTGCCAAGGCAATCCTCAGATTGGAATCCAATTCTTTAGATCAGAACTTCTTTAGAAGTGGCTGGTGCTTATGATAAGATTCTTAGCACTGATGGGCAGAAAATAGCATAATATCTTATTGTGGGCAAAGCTGTATTATTTACCTTTGATAGATCCATAGAGTATTAAAATTAAAGGGAGTCAGGAGTTAAGCAAAAGCTCAGTGAAACAAACTGGTGCTGACATACACAGATCATGTCAACTGATAGCTTTTTGGCATTATGTATTGTTTTATAATTAGGTAATTAAAGCAAGTCTGTACAAACTTTAGCTTTCAGGAAGCTGTAAAGATACATGTAGCTGTAAAGTTATATTTAGCCATTAATTTCTTGTCAAGTCTGTCATACTTTCTCATAAAATGTCTAATAAAGATTAAACATGCACAGTCTCATGCATTTCTTCTAGAAACTAAGGTATGTAACAGTGCAGCTCTAGAATACCAAAGTACAATAGTAAAAATAAATATAACTCTTTGCTCTTCATTCCTTTTCAAACTGAAGATGTTTTTACAGCTTTAGTCTTTTAAAGGCAGGAGAGCACTTAAGTCCCACCAGAAACCTTGGCTTGGCTGAAATTATGCAAAAATGTCAAGCTTTTTAAGCAGGTTCTCTAGACTGAGAGCTAAAACTGCTGGTTACTGTTCCATTGCCAGAAAATAAATCCTAAGACTTCATAGGAAAAAGAGATGTTATTTGAACCAGCACAGGGTCTTTCTTCTGGGTCTTGTAGATCCAAGTAAGTACTGTAGACAATATACAGACAGCTCATGACAGACATAGAGGAGCTGAGGATGAATGAAGGCACAACAGCAGATTCATAGTAAAAAATAATCTGAATAAAAGCCTATAGAACAGGCTTAAAGCTAGGACATCAGTTTAACTCTCAGTTGCACTTGGAAGTCAATGAACTTTTATATCTGTAGCTTGAAGATTAATTTTGTTCTGTAGATTTGAATTTTCAATTATCTCTTCAGTGGACCCAGGTTCTTTTAAAAAAATGCAAGCTAACTTTCAAAAAGCTTTCTGCATTTTTTAAGGTGAGGCGGTTTTTTGCATATTACTTTTAGTTTCAATTGACTGACATTTTTCACCAGAAATCAGGCACCACAAGTTATAGAGAACAGATAGAAATCTATCATGGACATCTTTTGTGCTGGGTATTTCCTTCCAACATTGAATAAAACTAAATGGAGGAATTAATGTAAAAGTAAACTGCATTAAAACAAGCTGACAAATCATGGATGCAAAAAAAGGGCTGAATTGACTGATATGAAAATTCCCTCAGTTTTGAGTTGTGGGTTTTTCTGGGGGGTGAAGACTGTCGCTGAACAGTCCATACTGCAACAGTCAGACCCTTTCATGAAGATGTAGGTTGCCGCAGCCACATGCTTGGGCTATTAAAAGTGCTTAACTATCCAATACATGTTTGATCACAATGCATTTGACTGCTCACAGCAGTAAAACCTCTAGAATTTCTAAGGGCATGTTCATTACTAATCTAACCTGAACTTATCCTGTTTGCAGCTGCTAACACCCGAAGAAATTGTGATACAGAAAAATGAAACAAAATGGGTAAGGCACAGGCAAATTGAATGCTGCCAGTATCGATTGCTTTGCATCTTGCTTTACACAAGCAGTTTCCCTTCACTGGGAAAATACTTCTGGCAATTAAATGAACCTTAAGGTGCTCTGGGGGCTGGCACAATTTTACTTCCTTTGTTTCTCTCATGCTTTATTTATGACCTGCCAAGTGCTTGTAAAAGAAAAGCCAGGGCTCGCTCTCTCAGGATTTCACAAGGCTTTTTAATTATTGGAGCAAAGCCTGAACCTTACTAGCATGCTTTTTTCTTTAAATTTTAGGTGGAATACCATAAAAAAGTAAAATAAGCTGAGATAGTGATATCTGAAATGTTTTCCTCTTCCTAACTGTGTAGTTATAAAGTTATATCAACAGTGACAAGGGGCTGTGGTCATCACCAAATTTGGATGAAGTTTGCAGTTTTACCAGTGCACGTGTTAACCATTTGCATAAAGGTATGTACCGTTATTGGAGCTTCCAATGTATAATTCTTTAAAAAGGACTGGTCATAGTAGTTCCACTGCAAACTCCATCAGAACTTCAGTTTCAATTTTATAACTAATTTTCTAAATTAGACAACACAACAGCGAATTTAAAATACTCTGCCCTTTGTATGCACATCTATTGTCTGTTAACCATGTTGGTTTTTCGAGGGGTCCATGTTGTCCATGTTGTCCCCATCCCAAAGGACAGTATGTGTTCTGCTGAGAAGCTAAAAATTTGGTTTTAAGAAGGTTTAGATTGCCTTTTGTCAAAAGGAGATGTGAAGAGATTTGGAAAATAGTGCCATTATAGGCAAGAGAAGTCATAAATTGCCTTAATGTTTATGTCTTGATACTTCAGCTTTTAGACAGCCAGAACTGGAATTGTTTGCCTACCAGCTTCCATCTCCCAGTGATGGAATAGATTTGCTGTAGCTGCTGGAAGGAAAGAACTTGAAGTTCATCATGTACTTTGACACTGGTACCGGCATGTTCTGCAGAACAAATACCAAATTCAGCAAGGAATCTAAAAGTGCATTTGGAGATCCAAGCCCTTAGCTGAGTCTTTGGTAACACTTCTTTAATCTGCTTTAATCCACTCACCCCAAGGTAGTTGAAACAGTAACCTGGTCTAGTGAAAAGTGGCCTGCCCACGGCAGGGGGCTCGGAATGAGACGATCTTGAAGGTCTCTTGCAATCCAAACAATTCAGAGACTCTGTGATTTTCTGTGTATGGGCCTATTGACACCCCACAGGAAGGAGGGAATCAGCCATGCTGGTTTTAGTGAACTGTGTAGAACAGCACCGAGACCCAAATGCAGCACCAGCCTGGCGCCTCCTGCAACGAATTTATGGGACTCCTGAGCACGCTCATTTCCTCCTCATGAGCCATTTCTAGCACATTCTCTGTCCTGATTGCAAAGTAAATACAGTATGTTGCTTGTGACTGCTGATTTGCAATAAGATTTTAGTATTGTGGCTGGGAGGCTCCAGAAGGTTGGCCAAATCAAGGCTAAGTTTTTTTTGCAGTCAGATTCTCAGTATTTTATTTCTGGTTTTTGTGTTTCTGCATGCAGACACAGACATATTTACTTTCCTCAAGCAAAGGGAATGACAATCCAACTTTAAATTCAACATATGGGCTTATATGCCTAATGCCACAGCTCTATAGCATATTACATGCAGACCAGTCCATATAGGTTTTTTTCTTCCTTTAAGGTGGCTTTATGCTGGAGGAGGACAAATGATTTGTGAAATTACCTGGAATTAGACCAATGTAGCAAATTGTGAGCTATGTAGCAAACGGTAAGCAAGAACTGATTTAGCAATGACAGTTACATTTCCAAACTTTCCCTTCTAATGGGTTTGTAATGGTTTGATGCTTTGCTTTAGGGCTTTTAGGCTCTCAGTGTCTGACATGAAGAAAAAATTAGGCCAATATATGTGACTGACAGAATCACAAAATGAAGCTGAGATACACAAAGCTCTGTTTGGGACCACAGCAGAGCACTCTAGCATTGAAACTGCTATGAGCACACTAGGGCACATTTAAAATAGAAAATAAATGTAATTGGGACCAGACCGAGAGATAATCTCCACATCCTCCAGCGATTTTCCTTAATGTGATAGATTGCAATATATTTTTCCTACTTGCATCTCAGGAAAAGGGAAGGAATGAATTCTACTAGGCTGTTTCATCTAGGAAACCACTCCATGAGGGAGTGGAAAATCACTGTGTACACTTGGATGAAAGTTTTTACTCTCAGATTCTTTGCAGAATAATAGCTTTGTAGCCAGAACTGTAACAGTTCCTTGAATAAACGAGGCCAGTCAGGCTGGAGGGACTGGAGGTGACTGTACAGCCTTGTCAAAGAGCCTGGGGAGGAGGGTGCAGTGTAGCAGGGGCAGCCACCAAAGAACCAACATCTCGAGGCGAAAGAGGCCCCTATCAGTGAGCTGTGGAGTCACACTTCAGAGATCTAATACAATAGGGAGTTGTAAGTACTTAGAATTAAAAAATTACCTTCATCTTCTGCGAGTCTTGCTCTGCATGAGTGGTGGGTTTTGGCTGGATGCTGGAAGCCTTTCTGGCCTGCCTTCATCATAAATTACTGTTCAGGAATTGTTGGCTTGTCCATAAAGCAGTACGGGTTTGTTTTTTCCAAAGATCACGTGATAACTGGAATCACGTACCAGCTGTAATTTTCTTCTGGCTAGAACATAATATTTTGACACAGTAAATAATATGGATAGCTACTGTTCTCATCTTGCAGCAAACACACCACCATGCAATGTTTCTGAGCTCTCTATCTTGTTTAAGCAATGCTCAACAGTAAGATGCCAGCTTCTGTGGGTTTGCTGCACCTCATTTTATAATAATTTTTTTTTCTCAAGATTTGGGTTGCAGAAGTAAGGAGACTGCAGTAGAAGAGAACTTTGCTAAAGGAAAAAAAAAAAAAATAAACAAAAAAAAACCAAACAATCCCTCCTAGCACTTGCACAGTGCTTGGAAAATGTGAGTCAGGTCCACTCTCAAACTCAGAAACCAGAAAGCAAATAAAAGAACCTAACAATGTTGCCCAAAATAAATAACCACAGTGTGGAGGCACCTAACTGGGGGACGTGTGGAGAAGTTTTTCATTTTTTTTTAATCCTCAAGCTTGGCATATCTGCCACAAACTAAACAAACAAATTGTTATTGGAGTCAGGAAGGGACAACTAATGTAAAACAGGCTGAGACATAATTTAGTAGTCATGGTAATCTGTCACAGGTGAGTGCTCCTCAAAGAAGTGACTTGAAATGCCAAACAAACCTTCTACTGAAATCCTGGGAATCTGTTTATCCAGCCACTTTATTTTAATCTAAGAATCAGCTACAGCTACTATGAAAAATGCATATAGAGAAATATAAGCACTTCAAACTATTGTAAAATAATTAGTAGCTCCTTCCATGGCTTCCCTGCCATCATAGCACCCGTGCAGCCATGTGCAGTACTCAGTTGCAGTCACAGGCCTCCCTAAATCAGAAGCCATGAAAACTTTAAGCACTGCTTTTTTCTTTCTAAATTTCAATGTTTTATGGAATACAATTATTTTTCTTTGCAACCATTGGAATTATCAATGGCAAAGAAAATAAAAGGCTAAATTCCTGCATAATCTTAGCTCCAACAATAGAGTTTGTGGTTTTATGGGGAAAAAACCCACTCATGGTGCAAGACCAAGGATAAAACAATGACAGATGGTAACAAGTAACTGGGCTCATCTTCTAAATGCTTTCATACTCATGGCAACTGTTTGAGCAACTTTGCCAAAATTTGTCAGGAAATGTCATATTATTTCTTTATATTTGTTCCATGGATTAGTGCTGTCTGGTAACATTTCAGTATCAAGACAGTACATTAGGCTAAAGAAGGTGATCATATGAACACTGAGCAAACTGTTAAGTAGCTGTCAGAATGACTGGCTCAAACCAACAAAAGATTAACACTCCTAACTTAGAACAAATGGGTCGACCTAATAGAGACACAAATATGTGCTCTGAAAATAACTGAGTGGGGGCTATTTCCGGAGGGCTTGAGGAACATTATGACAGTAAGTTTGTTCTTATAGTTCAGCCAGCCTTAATCATCACCTCACATTTCTCACTTCAGATTACAACCGTCTAAAAAAATTACTTCTGTCTAAAGTGCTGATAAACTTGGAAAACAATGTGGTGGGTTGACCCTAGTTGGATGCCAGTTGCCCACCAAGGCTGCTCCAATACTCCACTCCTCAGCTAGACAGAGAAGAAAAAAGTATAACAAAAGGCTCGTGGGTTGAGAGAAGGACAGGGGGAGATCACTCACCAGTTACCATCATGGGCAGAACAGGCCCACCTTGGGACATTTGTTTAATTTATTGTAAATCAAATGAGTAGGATAATGGGAAATAAAAACTAAATCTTAACACACCTTAAACTGCCCACACACTCACACCCCCCCTTCCTGGGCTTAACTTTGCTCCCAGTTTCCTCTTCCTCCTCTCTCCCAGCAGTGCAGAGGGATGGGAATGGGGGTTGAGGTCAGTCCATCAAACATTGTCTCTGCCACTTACTCCTCAGTGAGAAGACTCCTCTCATTCTTCCCCTGCCCTCCCATGGGAGACAGTCCTCCACCAACTTTTTCAATATGGGTCCTTCCCATGGACTGCAGTTTTTCATGAGCTGCTCCAGCATGGGTGCCCCCAAGGGTCACAAGCCCTTCCAAGAAACCTGCTCTAGTGTGGGCTCCTCTCTCCATGGGACCACAGGTCCTACCAGGAGCCTGCTCCAGTGCAGGCTTCCCATGGGGTTATAGCCTCCTTCAGGCATCTGCCTGCTCTGGCTAGGGGTCCTCCATGGGCTGCGGGTGGATCTCTGCATCCCCATGGTCCTCCATGGGCTGCAGGGGCACAGCTGCTTCACCATGGGCTGCAAAGGAATCCCAGCTCCAGTGCTTGGAGCACCTCCTGCCCCTCCTTCTGCACTGACCTTGGTGTCTTACTGACCTTGATGCTTATCTCACATATTCTCACTCCTCTCTCCCAACTGAACTTGATGGTTTAGCTTTTTTTCACTTTCTAAAATACATTACCCCAGAGGTGCTACCACCATTGCTGATGGGCTCAGCCTTGGGCCAATGGTGGGTCCATCTTGGAGCCAGCTGGCATCGGCTCAGTTGGACAAGCTTCTCATAGGAGCCACCCCTGTAGCCTCCCTGCAACTAAAAATTTGCCACAAAAACCTAATACAGCCCTTATTTTGTGAGAAGTACTGTCTGCTCAGGCCCACATGGATTTGATCAGAACTCGATGAATAGTGCAACTTTACATTTCTTACTTAGGTGTGAAGCTGAAACAACAGTCCTAGAGGCTTTTTTGAATCTTTGTGACCTGTGCTGCTTGGGTATAAGAACAAAGCACATTTATTTGATGCCAGAACAGTCTTAACAGGGCTACATATCTTAGAAAATCTTTATTTAGATTTAATGGCAGCAGAATCTAATTAACAGTTGTATATTAAAGACTTGAAAGTCTCTGATCTCTTAGAAAATCAACAATACTGCCAAAACTGCAAACTCATAAAAACAAGAAGACTGATTTACATTGCGAGATCTTTGCACTGAAGTAGATTATGCAATTTCTTTGAAAGGAAAATAATAGCTGTAATGAAAAACTAGCAGAAACACAAAAGTGATTAGGGGGCCAAATCTCTGTGAAAGCATGAAATATTGGAAGAACTACTAATGAAGGGACTTGCCAAGTGTAAGCAGCAGAATACTTCAGTATCAGTTAGATACTGCAAAGTTTCAGGTATCTTCATACTATATCATAAGGAGGAATCTAGGAAACATATTTATATTTTAACTACAGAGTTCTAAAGGCAAAACAGCGCCCCTAGCATGGGTGGGTACAGCCCTGCTCTGCCTGGCTGCCAAGTGATGAGGGGAGCCTGTGGGCACCAGGTAATGTAAGGCTGTAGCATATTTTGCACATTTCTCTGCAGCAGTACAGATACTCTTTGGTTCACTTGATCTGATGTGCTGAAAGGAAAAAAGAAATTGCAATACTCCACTGAAGAGGAGAGCAGAAAGAGCCAAGGTCACCTACAATTATCATAGAGTCACAGAATCATTTAGTTTGGAAAAGTCCTCCAAGTTAATTGAGTCCAAATTTTCACCAAACACCACCATGCCAACTAAACCATAGCACTAAGTGACAGTCATTTTTTTAACATTTCCAGGGATGGTGACTCTACCACTTCCCTGAGCTGGCTGATCCAGTGCTTAAACCACTCTATCAGTGAAGAAATTCCTCCTGATGGCAAACCTGAACATCTCTGGTTATGACTGAGGTTATGGCCTCTTGTCCTGTTGCTGGTTGCCTCAGAGAAGAGCCCAACCCCCATTTGGCTACACCCTCCTTTCAGGTAGTTGTAGAGGGTAATAAGGTCTCCATGAGCCTCCTTTTCTTCAGGCTAAACAATCCCCATTTCCTCAGCTGATCCTCACAGGACTTGTGTTCCAGACCCTTCCCCAGCTCCATTGCCCTTCTCTGGAAACACTCCAGCATCTTAATGTCTTTCTTGTAGTGAGGGGCCCAAAACTGGACACAGTCCAGTACAGCCTCACCAGTGCTGAGTATAGAGGGATGATCACTGCCCTGATCTTGCTGGTCACACCTTTGCTGACACAAGGCAGGATGCCATTGGCCTTCTTGGCCACCTGGGCACACAGTGATTCATGTTCTGTTGGGCTCTCAATAAGCACCCCCGGGTCCTTTTCCACTGGGCTGCTTTCCAGCCACTCTTTCTCAAGTCTGTAGAACTGCCTGAGGTTGTCATGACCCAAGTGCAGGACCCAGCACTTGGCCTTGCACAGGTGAGCTCAACCCATAGATCCAGCCTGTCCAGATCCCTGTGTAGAGCTTTCCTGCCCCCCAGAAGATCAACACTCCCAAGCAACTTGGAGTTCTCTGCCAACTTACTAAGGCTGCAATCAATCCCCTCCTCTAGGTCATCAGTGAAGATATTAAACAGGATGATTTTGTATCTCTCCTTCCTTCAAAACCATTGGTTTCTGACTCTCTTACCAGAAGAAAGTATAGGTTTAGAAATAAAACCAAAAAAACAATTCATGTGACTTTGCTTTTGTTTATCATCTTTTAGTTCCTATTGCTCCACGGTAGATGACTAATTTCCCCTTCAGTCCTCAGGGGGGACTGACAGTACAGCATGACCCCCAGCTGTTTCAGGAATAGCACTTCATTTTGCAAGGAGAAACTTCTCTGGATGCAGAATGTGCAGCCCATGTGCAGTCTCTATACTGTCTTTCTTAAATGCAGCTACCAACCACAAACAGCAAATGAAAGTAAGGCCTATGGCTACCTTTTACCAGGCAAAATGGTTCCAGAATAGGATGAAGACCACTAACTTCTCTTCTTCTGTCCCACAAGCTGTTTACATTTGGAGAAGACATCTGACCATGACTGTTGTACAAGAAAGAAAAGCCCTGCACTCATCTACCTACCTGAATTCCCTCTAATTTTGCAACCTGTAGCATTTGCCCAGGTCCCATCACCCAGCTCTTAGTATTACAGAACCCCTCCAAGGAATGCCGCAGCCACACAAGGAGAAAATATAGTGATCAAAGCAGTAACAGGCAAATATTCAATGTAATTCTGACAAAGTCAAACAGTGATTTTATATTTGATCCCAGCAATTTTTTGGTGAACAGTGAGATGCAGCTGTACTCTGACACTGCAGAAATGGAGAAATCAGAAGTACCTACAGGATAATTAGACCATGAAGATTGCAAACGTAGTTTTTTGCCTTCTGCATGGAGCTCTGATGTGTTTTCTATAGCTTTTCTCTGAATTGCTTTCTTTTTCTTTTTACTTTTTTTTTTACCCAGAGCAATTGGGAATATTAGCCCTCCAGAAACAAGTTTTGCAGGAAAATCTAATTACATACACTATATTTCAACTCAGAGCACATTTTACAGCATACTTTGAAAACAAAGCTACTAGTTATGGTGCTATAATGTTATTACTGATGTTATAATAGGGATTTTGTGTCTGACCTGACTCCCATCACACCACTCTATCAGACTGGTTGACTTTTGCAAAGTCTGATTAAGCATTAAGTCAAAACATAAATCCTAAGGAATTTTCCCAGTCACACTGACATTTACTAGTTTTCTGCCATGCATAAAAACACCATTCTGCAAAATCCCATGCTGTTGCTTTAGTGAATGAATGCAAAACACTCTTGGAGCCATGGTAAATACAGACTTCTACATGGAGATACGTAATTTATTCCAGCTGCATAATCTCTTGTCTATTGCTATGTCCTATACTTTCCTAATCAAACCACCTGTTGTTTCAGATAAATGGCTAAAACTACTATCTGTTTAAAGTTTACAGTCTAAAGAGGACACAGTAACAAGGTGGTCATTCAATCTGTATTCTCCAAACAGATAACTAAATTCTATATTCAGATGAAAGACAACTGTTCAGTTGTACAGAGAAGCAGCTGAAGCAGCTTGGTAGCCTGCATTCCTAGCAGGAAGAAAGTCCTGTGCTTTTTAAATCTAGGCTGTTCTCACAGTTAGAAACACACCCTTAGGAAACAGCAAACAGATTCTCCCAAATATGGGGAACTGCACAGTTCCCAAAAAAGGAATTCTCCACCGAGTCTTAAACAAAGGAAATCATCTGCTTTTCCTACTGTAAGTCAAATGAATCATTTTTCCACTAGAAGTGACTTAAATATACTTTCCTAGATGAACACATTCACTTCAGCATTTTGAAGGACCTGCGCTTTCAGTTTTGTTTTGCAAAAGGATATGAAAATAAAGTCTCAAGTCCCAGTAGGCAAACTTGTTTCTCTAGCTTCTTTGTATTGTCTGCCCCAATTGATTTGGAAGAAGCAACAAGCATTTGTCTGCAGCAACAACTGAAAAGCACTTTTTAAAAAATATAAACTGCTTGAAGTTTGTAGAGAGTATGTTCACATGACAAATATTTGCTACTACTCCCAGGACAAACGGACCAAACCCAGATGTGTACAACTGATTTAGGAAAGGGGAAAACAAAAGTCTTAACCACTGTCTAATCTGCTTTTGCTATATTAGCCTTTTGCTGAGTAACAGGCTTTGTGAACCTACAACCAAGGTCAAAGATTGTTACACTCAGATGAATGTGAAAAACTGCCTTAGACCCCACAGCTGATATGCTCTTGCATTCCAGTTCCAGCAAAGACATCTCTACCTCTATGTTACTTGTAATGCCAGCTTGTGAGCACCTGGACACAGCTGACAATGTACAAGTCCGCAGTTCCCACCTGGAGTTAGGATTTTTCGCCTATAGAAGTCCTTTGTATCAAGTTCTTACTTGCAACTTTCTAAGAGCTGTTTTAGCAGACAGGCAGACCTCTCAATTACTGTTGCAAGATCCCAATAAAATCAGACCAAATTATTAGTGATTTTTTTCCCTTGGAGAAGTTGGTAAACAATCAGATTTAGCAGGAGCATGGCCTCTGACCAGCCTACATCTTAATCATCCTCCTGACACCCTTGAAGACAGCAGTGGCTTCTAGGTGCTCCAGCCCACTCAGTCCTTGGAAGGTGCAGGCAGCCTCCAAATGATGCTTCCTCAGAGTTACCTTCAAGAACAAATAGACTTAGGCCCTATAAAAGAGGCAACACAACTGGAATTTCCATGAATGTCATGTGACATTCACTCTTCATTTCTAAACTTGAGGGCCAGGTCTCAGTTCAGAACATTTTTCAGCTCTAGCCAAACTGCAGAGACTGGAGTTCCTCAGACTTTTTTTTTTGCTGGCAACAACAGCACAATCAATTAACAATGCCAAAACAATACTGGAAGGAGTGAAAAGGTTGTTTTTTGCTTTAAGGAAATAATGCCCTCATTCTATAAGGCTTCCTCTTCTACTTGGAGAGAGCAGAAAGGTGGAGAGGTAAAACAGAAAACTGACACTTCTCCTATTTCACTTCTCTACAATGCAATGGAAGGAGTTGCATTCCACATTTGGTCTTAAAGTGAGTGCTGGTCAAAGCCCATCCCTGCTGCACAGTTACAGTCTCTCAATAACCTTCTCTCAGCTGTGTTCATCCCTGGGAAGGTGCTCTACTGCCAGGATGTTCTTGCCTTCTCCCACCCACTCACCCACCCGAGTTTCCCTGGCAGCTGTGTCTTAGCCTTGCTCCAGCCCTTAGGATATCTCCACCTACCACTTCCTGATACGAAAACCTTTTAGATTTATACCACATCTGCTCGCTTGAATAATGAGACACCAAATGCTGAGCTGTATCATCTCTCAAAGGCAAAGATGGGGGATGGGACGCAGAAGTGGCTTAATGTACCAAGGCAGCTCTTTTTCTGCTTGTGTTCTAGGACATCAGCACGCATCGAGAACTGAATCTGTTTCAGCAGCCCTTGAATTCCTTTGATTCATTCCAGCAGCCCCAATAGTACGTAAGAGTCACCACAGTGAACACTCCCTGCACAACAGCTTCAGGTGGGAGAGTGTTTATGACTGTGCTATACAGTGCTCACGATGCGACAGTTCTCTGCTCCCGCTGTGATCCTTCACAATTCTTCAGCTGCTGTGGCCCGGCCTTGATGTGATCCTTAGTCACTGGCAGGGCTCCTGTGCTGTTCCCTGGTGCAGAGCATGAGAACAAATACACAGCTCTACTCCAACCAGGTGTGGAGGCTGCAAAGGCTTGTAAGACAGAAAGAAGCTGGGAGAAAGAGCAGAAAGAGGTGAGCTGTGTAGCTGTGTGAAGATCAGGCTGCAGTCCTTTGGGAGGAGACGTTGCATAGGAAATTCAGCAAGAAAGAGGAGTGTTCTTCAGACTCCTTGACATCTTTTTTTGTGGAAAATGGAGTGAATTAGTTCAATGCATTGTTATTCAGGAGGTGACTTGTTCTGTCTGCTGTATTCCAAGTTATTAAAAATGGAAATATGAAAAACGAAATCAATTTTCCAGACTCACTCCATCAGCAGCTGAAAAGAAACAAATATTTTCACATTCTATTTCTAGCAGGTATGTAATTTAATGTTGCAACACTGTAATGTTTGGGCTGTAAATGCTTCAGGGAACTTGAAAGAAAACTATTTCCATTGGATTTTAAATCACAGAAACCTTTCTATTACTATGAATTTCTCACATGGTACAAAAACGAGCTCTGATGCTTTTAAATTTAGTTCTTCTTTATTTACCTCGTAACAGCAGGAAAGGGTTCATAAATACTGAATATTACACCACAAATAATGTCAAAACAATGAATGTTGAGATTCCTAAAGAGAAAAATTGTAGGTTTATGACAGTAGGCAACAGGGACAGAAGAGAGAGACAAAGAGAGAAGGCAATTTATTAAAAGCTGAACATTATAAAGAAGTAAATATATGACTATGTTTCTAAAAATCTAGCTCTCAGAATCCTTTTGAATCCCTTGAGAATTGTGTGTGGAATGCAATATAGCCAGAGGCCCAAACCAAAGAATGCATACAAATACTTCAAGGAATTAATTGTAAATACTATAAGATTCCTGTGTGTAGTATAAATTATTGTTACTGCAATTTCAAGGCTCTTTATGCCTGAGATGAATAAAAGCAAGTTTGCTATGTTCCCAGAATATAGGAATATAGCTGTGAAATGAGCAACGTCCATCAAAATAAATGGCCTATGAGAATTCTGAGATTCTGCTCCATGGCTCGATAAACTGGGGCTTTTTCTCCTTACTTTTACTGGCTTTCTTATACTAAGAAAATCTCATTGCTGACCAAAGCCATGTAGTCTTTTTTCCCCACAAGAGACCAGTGATTATACATTTCCTAACTGCCCTACATTTCTATCTCTTGTTTCCTGGAGATTATTTGTCCCCACCACATCGACCTAATTGTCACCATAAAACTATGCCCTGTTCAGTTTCTGCAAGACAAAACAAAATCCAAATCCAGGAAAGGGTTCATGGCTGTGAATCCATTAAGGAGACTTCCTGCAGTCCAGAGTTAGTTAAGTAAGATGCTGAGCTTCAAAGATTTAGATGTCTAACTTGTATTTAAAGGTACCTAATTACCTTTAAGAATCTGAGCCTAAGCCCCTTAGCCCCTTGGGGTTAACTTGTGGCTCTTGCCTTAGCATTTCTTACAGCTATTTTGGAGAGATCCCTGTTCAATTTGCTGACATTTGGGATTTCAGGAGGGAACAGGGCTCATTTTGAATCTGTGGTTGCTATACCTTAAAAGCTAAGGTGATTCAAAGGGGTGCTGGTGTCTTTTAAATCCCCAGTGTAAATTTACCTTCTCGTTTCTACTGTCTTTGCACACACTTGAAGCCCTTCTACTGTCCCTTCTTCTTATGCTTTCCTCCTTTTATACACTTCAATACAACAACTTCTTCCATGAAGCCTACACAACACGCTGCTTTCCTCTAAGAAACAGCAGGCTTTTTCTTCCCTCTCCTCCTTTGCAACATCCTTGCTTTGGAATCCCTCCAGTAAGCTCCTTAAGCACATGGAGTCACAAGTACTTAGCACAGAAGAGAATTACATAAATAATAATAATAATAATAATTAATAGCCCATAAATGGGACCTTAAGGGGCTTCTAATCTTCACATATGCTTGGAAAGCAACTCTCTGAAACTATTTAATTTGGGTGAGAGTTCTTAGCAGCAATATAATAATCAAAATATCAAACAAGTTTATACAGTTATATAGCGAAGTAGGCTTCTGCACAAGGCAATATCTGTTTATAGCTTGGCTGTGGCAGAGCATTGCCCATCCCAGATTCCTGAAGCTGACTTTTAAACAAAGTTTGCAGGGAATGTGTAGGATGTGTTACTCTTCTGTACTACTCACTTGAAACTGGGTGCCAGGTTGGAGGAGTGAATAATTTGGAAGCAATGGATTTCCTTGAGTTTCCTAGACTAAGACATGACATAATGCATGCAGTTACATAGCACTAGCAAAACCCTGTTGATGCTTATATTTAATGCTCTTGATTTTTTTAAAGTTAAATTATTTCAATAACCCTGGTGTTCGTAAAAACATTCTGTTCTCCATTTTCATGGTAGATTTCAGTATCAAAATTGCAAACAAAATGAAAATAATTAACTGTAATGCTGTGGTTTCTGGTCTTTCTTGTGACTGAAGTGTTGCTTTTGTGTAGAAAAATGGAGATATCCTTGAATGAATAATGATTTTTGTTTCAGACCAATTTGACTACAATGTCATCCCGCCACTGATCAGCAGTGGGACCTTTGAGGAGACACTAAGCGATGAGTTTTCCATTGAGTATGTTACTTTAGTAGAATCTTGAATGGCTGAGAGTGGAGTATGGAATGCACTTGGAAAAGAGCTGTCCTGGAAACGCACGTTCCCAGTGGCTCAGAAACAGGCCACAGACCCTTTCCCTGGCACGGGGCACGCTTGTGTGCTGGCCACGACTTTCCACTCCTGGCACTGGGAAGCCACCAGTGTGCTTTCCATAGGGACACAGAATTATCCTGGGGAAAACCAGTCTCCCCCTGGAAAAAACAAGCTGTTGTTGCTAGTCCACCAGGGACGGGGAAAACTGCTGCCTTGGAAAGGGCTGCACTGAGGCGCTCAGCCCCTCTCACAGGCCATTCCCTGAACTTGCGTAATCCTCTGGGGTGAAAAACAAGGATTTGCCCCGTCATCTCTCCGTTTCTCGTAAGTTTTCCCTCGCGGCTCGCCGGAGAGGCCCCCGGGGGGATGTCAGGGCCGGGCCGGGCCGGGCCGCTCCCGCCTCTCCCGCCCAGCAGCGGGAGGGAGGCGCCGCGCCGCCTCAGCGGCCGCTGCCGCCATGGAAACCGATCCCGCCCGCCGGCTGCCCGGGGCACAGCGTGCCCGGCCCGCGGCTGGGAGAACGCGAGAGAGCTTAGCCCCAGACTAAAGACTAAAGAAAGCAGCGCCACGCAGTGCTGCGTGTCTGCGTGGTTTTTTTTTTTTTTTTTTTTTTTTGCTTGGTGGTGTTTTAATGTTGTTTTGTCTGGAGGTTTTTTTGTTTGTTTGTTTTTTGTTTTTGTTTTGGGGGGTTTTTTTGGTTTTTTCGGGGTGGGGAGGAATCGTCCAAATGTAGTCAGCATTTAGTCACCATTTGTTATATTTATTGAATTTAATGAGCACAGGAAAGCGGCAGCGGGCCGAGTGGCGGGTTTGTTCCCCTGGGTGAAAGGGAATTGAGGGGGGAGGCAGCGCTGCGGCGGGCGGGCGGGCGGGGACGGGGCTGGAGAGAGGATGAGGCGGGACAGGGGCGGCTGGAAGGGGCGGGCGGGAGCCCGTGGAGGCGGATGGTGCTGCGAGCCTCCTCCTCCAGTGTCTGGAAGGAGCGGAGTGTGGCGGCTGCGGCTGCGTGGAGGGAGCTGCTGTGCGTGGGGTGGCAGGCACGGACGGCGGAGTGTAAAAACTGGGTTTCTGAGCACGGCAGAGATACCCAGTGGGTTGAAGGGGAGGGATCTAAAGTGTGCCTGGGAAGTACAAAGGCAGCAGGAGTACTCTTCATCGATTCCTCCCGAGCTTGGAGGAGGGCCCATTACTCCTCGGGGGCCGACTGACCACAGCCGGTGTGGCCCCAGGGCCAGCTGCTGCGCACACCTCTGCCTCCATCCCTCTTCATCCCGTGCACTGCCCTCTGCTAATCCTGCCCACAACCAGGGCAAGGAAGCAGAGCAGAAGGTGGAGGGGTTCATCGCTGCTGCAGAGTTGAGGGGAGTGGGATATCCTCTGCTGATAGAACAGCTGGGCTGGAAAGGTGGAGATGAGCCCGCAGTTTGCTGTTCCTCTGCTGTCAGCAAATAACAGTGAGAAACCATCGAGCTCTTGCACTGCTCATCTGTGTAAAAGATGGCAATTTGCCACTGACAGAGGTTAATCCTCCAGCTCAAATGGCAGAAGGCCATGTTGTGGAGTTACAGCATTCATCAAGCCTGCTAATGATCTTGTGGTGACATACATGAATTCTGATGATGGGTGTCTTCTCTTTGCTTTAAATACGATCTGAAAGATTATGCTGCAGGACTTGTTCTTAACTTATCCTCCTCCTGCATGTACTCAGCCTGTTGCAGGTTGTAATGGTAGATTGTATGTTGCTTTCCACAGGGTACCTCTGCTCATCAGTACTTGAGGTGGATGTTGCTCTGGGGATGAATTGTAGCTGGGCACTAAGAGGGATCTTATCTGGGTGGCTCCTATTCTTGTTTTGCAAAAACTGGACCATGTAGAGTAAGTGATGTGGGGGAGGCATGATGGAGATGGGATGGTCTCAGGAGCAAAATAGTTAAAAATGCCACTTAGCATGCATGACAGAGCTGCTTACACAACTCTGGGCAGCAGCTTAAACTCCAGCTTGCTGGCCACTGCAGGTATGTGCCCCATTCTCAGATATTCAACCTGCATTGTCACAGCTACAGCTGAGATCACCAGACTTCTAGTCCCCCCTCAAAAAATAGCTAAATACTTTGAAAAAGTAAGAAAAAAAAAAAGTTGGAGGTATCTCAGACTGAGAATCCAAAGTACCATGTCCCTTGTTCATGGTCTCTATCAGCCATAAGGTTTAGTTAAATGAAGATTTTCTATCAAAGTTCAGTTCCTTCACGTGACATCTGCCCTTACGCTGTTCCCTGCTCTGTGTGGCAGCTACCAACTCCACAAATGTACTAGTGAAACTGTCTGTGGGCTTGCAGTGCAGATGATTTACAGGCCAGCCTTGTAAATGATTGTCAGTGCTACAGTAACACTATCATGAGTCCATCATCAGTCAAGTAGTAACGCTGGTGTGAAAACTTGCCCCTCTGCTCCTGAAGGTGTCTAACAACATCTACATTAGTGTTGGCGAGGGACTGTGCTCTCTCAGCCCCTGAGGAGCACCAATGAATAATCCTCTATGCAGAACACAGCTGGGGCAACGTTTGGCTTAGGAAGATGCACAAACACAGGCAGAACAGAAGAGAAATCAAGTTACTGAGCAAGCACTCACCAAGTGGTCACTGGCTGTTCTGTTCACCAATGATGCTAGAATCCCACAGGAAAAAAAACACCTTAGAACATCTCATGTAATTACAGATTGCATCTTCACATAGTTGTGCAAGAGGCACAGTTCTAAACCAGCATTTGACGAAAATAGTAATATCCTTTGAGATATTCTGTTTGTCCAAAAATACCTCTCTTCCCATTTAGACCTGGTCAGGGTGACTGTTTTTCCATTTCAGCCTGTCAGACTGAGGCACCTGGCAGGGTGCTGCAGGCTGTGAGAAGCATCCTGGAGCCCGAGGAGTGACAGTGAGCTGATTTGGCATTCCAAGTCCTATCTGTTGCTGGGGCAACCCAGCCCAGCCCATCACTTCAGCCAGCTCCGGCTGATGTCTTCATTTCCTTCCCCTGAGCTGTACGGGTGGAGAGAGGCTGGCTGCATTCCCCGGGAAAAGGCCTTCAGCTCTGGGATATGTTATTGATTTGCTGGGGGCAGTGAGAAAACAGGGCAGCTGGGCCCTGTAAGAGGATGGCTTGCCCAGCCAGAGATCAATATGCTTCAGCAAACCAGGGAGCAGGCACTGGCAAGGCCAGAAGTTTCCTTTGTTTTGTCTGTCTTGTGGAAAAAATAGACAAGCAAATAGGCTTCAGGATTCTGGATACAGAGAAGGGGAAAACCTCCTTATTTACAGAGTAGCACAACCCATCCAGCAGTGACAGTTTTAAACCAAAGTGTTTTAACTTTGTGTATAGCTGAGGAAATGGTGACTAGAAAGGGTGGAGAATCTAGAGAGTTTAGTGCATGTCGGTTGGGTTCCTTTTGGTTTGAAATAAGGGCAGCTTCAGGGACAAGTGACCAAGTTCCCAAGTCAGTATTTTGTGGTTTTACAATCACACTTTGAAAAATGTTTTCTCATTCCTTTTGCTGTGTGGAAGATCCACCAAAATAGCTCTGAAGATTGCCAACACACCAGGCGAAAGAATAAAATACTACTAATAGCATCTGTTTTGAAGTTTGTGTGACATACAATACCAGGAGACAAATAGATTTGAAATGCAAGTGTGTTTTCTATTGTTTTTAATTTAACAGTGACTCCTTAAGAACATAACATTGCCTGCAGAGTTTATTTTACAGTTCACAGTAAGTAAGAGTGAGGCTGCCAGGCAGGGTTACTTTGTTTTGGGTCTTTTTCTCTTTTTCTTTTTCTTTTTCTTTTTCTTTTTCTTTTTCTTTTTCTTTTTCTTTTTCTTTTTCTTTTTTTTTCTTCTTTTTCTTTTCTTTCAGTTGCTCCTAAAATCGTGGTCTAAAAACTCCTAAAATGCAGATTGAACTCCTGCATGGTTTTGGAAGGACTGGGTCATTGTGTCCCCATAGCACCCCATACTTGGCTTCCCTGTTGCAGTTGCCTGTAAGTCTGTATTCAAGTGAATTGTTTTCATAATTACTTTGTAATCTTCCGAGGAGCACTTCCCTTTTTTAATAACTACAATATAAAAATAATGAGCTAAACAGGGCACAAGTGGTGACTGATGAGTTCATGCTGACAGCATACTTCTTGGGATGGCTTTGGTCCATGCAGCCCATACTTCTCAGTCAGTGCCCAGACACAAGCCAGAAACTGTTCCAGGGAGACATCATGGAGACTTGTTTTAGGAGACAAGGAAAATACTGCCACATGGACACAAGCTGGGCAGGGCCACTGGCCTTTAGAGTCAGAGGACAGGCACTAAACCTGTTCAGTGTAATACAGATGTAACTGTGATCAGGTAACTAGAAGAAAAACCGATACAAATTTCAGCTTCATTAAGTACTTAGCTGTCCTGTGTAATGAATCTGCAGAATCTGCTAGGAGGGTCTCAAGCTGGTAGAACATAGAGGGTGCATGGAGCTGCTTGCTTTTATTCTTTATAGAGTATATAGTGATTTAAGTTAAAAAATGCAGATTTCAGCAGCACCAGATAAATCTGAAGAGTCTTCTTTTTATCAAAAAATGTGCGTTTCTTCTAGGGTGTGAAGTTTAAACTACAAGATAAAGGGAGAAATAAGATGTGTGTAACTTGTGTTTTCTTCTCCTACTACAAGTCTGTAACATCTGACAGTGAGTGCCATGTCAGCTGGGCACTTTCATGCCTCAGACGTTACTGCTAAGCCTTCCAGCATTTCTCTCTGAGAGACCAATTTGAAGGAGAAAGGAGATGTCTCCTTCAGCATGTCACTTCAGCTATTCAGCCACTAAACTTAGGGATTTAGCTGTAAAACAACAAAATAAATTCCAGCTTCCCTTCCTCTCCCTCCCCAAGCCCCCTGGGTTCTCCCTAAATAATGTCTGTGGTCACTCATTTAGGTTATTTGCAAAGTTTCCACTTACCACAGTAATTTTGTAGGAATGACTGTGTTCCTTCAGTGTTTTGTGATAATAAGAATAGAAATAGGGAATGGAAAAAAAGAGCAGAGGAGAGTAGAGGCCTCACCTAGAACTGCCCTATTACTAAGTAGCCTGAGCAGAGTGTCAGGGAAAAGCCAAGCAGTACTTCATCCTGAGCTATCACATCACTTAAGACTGAAAGCAATTACTGACATTTTCACAGGACTAAGACCACATTTAGGGTTAAATATGTTTGTTTGGGCATAAAGTTCGCCTATGCAGTTAACTTCAAGACATTTAGTTAGTCTGATTCATGGGTTGTCACATCTGAAAACAGTAAAGTCCAGTTGAACTGGGAAACAGGGCATGAGGACCCATGTGCACCTTTAAGACTGCCTTCCTTAAAAACAAGAAGGTGAATGCAAGTTCTCACTTGTAAAATAATTGTGCCTTAAAATCCCTGAGGTTTTGTTCCTCGCTCCTCCTGTTAGGCTGTGTGAATACTTGGGGACTTTAAATCACAGAATTTCCCTGGATAAGTGAATTGATAACCTGAAGCTTCATCAGAGCAGTATCCTTATACCCTGCAGCAGCTGTCTGTAGAAGACCAGGTGGGTCATGCAGTTAAGCCTTTAAAATCAAGTAACAAGCTCACCTGCTACATACTTAAGATAGGTATTTTTTAAGGCAGGGAAAATACAAACATTAAGGAAAAGGTAATATGTGTAAAGAATTGTGTGCAATTTGGGGCACCACAATATAAAGAAGATATAAAGAAGCTGTTCCAGAGCATCCTGAGGAGGGCTATGATGATGCTGAAGGGCCTTGAGGGGAAGCCGTGAGTGGCTGAGGACACTTGGTCTGTTCATCCTGGAGAAGAGGAGACTGAGGGGAGACCTCATTGCAGTTTAGAGCTTCACTATGAGAGGAAAAGGGAGGATGGGCACTGATCTGTTCTCTGTGGTGAACAGTGACAGGACACGAGGGAATGGCCTGAGGCTGTGTCAGGGGAGGTTTAGGCTGGATATTAGAAAAAGATTCTTCCCCCAGAGGGTGGCTGGGCACTGGAACTGGCTCCCCAGGGAAGTGGTCACAGCACCAAGCTTGACAGAATTCAAGAAGTGTTTGGACAATGCTCTCAGGCACATGGTATGACTCTAGGGGATGTTCTGTGCAGGACTAGGAATTGGGCTTGATGGTCCCTGTGAGTCCCTTCCAACTCAGGATACTCTATGACTCTATGCATAGGATAGTAAAGGAGAGCTTCCAGCACAAAGTTGGATGTGTATGGAATCAGGATGTAGCAGTCCAGATTTGCACAGATAACGTGCTGAATTCACATACACCTTTTTCTTGGGAGTTTCAAATGGCCAAAGGTGCCTCTTGGATTTAGGTATTCAATTTGCAGTGGTACCAAGGTGCTTAAAAGCAGTAATTAGAATTACAGATTTACTGTTAAGGCACAAAGAGAAGAGCTAAGAGATTCTGAGTAATAATTCTATGACTCAAGAAATGCCAGTGTGTGTCCCAGCTCCCATAGCTGTGCACCATTTCAGCAAGAATGGTGTAATGCCACATCCCTGGGAGTGTTCAAGGCCAGTTTGGATGGGTTTTCGAGCAACCTGGTCTAGTGGAAGGTGTCCCTGCACAGCAGTGGGGTTGGAATTAAATAGTCTTTAAGGTTCCCTTCCAACCTAAACCATTCTATGATTCTTGAACAACTCCAGCCACTGTGTTGTAAATTGGATTTAAAGGTTCTAGGCTTTCCTTATCAGCATGGAGGAGGAAAAGCACCCTGAAATATTTGTTGATACTACACTTTATCTTACAAGCAGGGCCATCCTTGGCTTGACTCAAAGAAACTTTTAAGTGCTTCAGAAATTAGTTGTCACTGCTTTTGCATTGCTCTTAAGTGGAATGCTTTCTATGCCTGGCCTTATAAGTGTCAAAAACCTCCAGCCTAAAGTCTACAGCTGCATAACTCTCTGTTCCCCTTTTTATTTCAATCTTTTCTCAGAAGCTCAGAGTACAGAAATACGGTTCAATTTCCCCAAACAGTTCTAGTAATCAAATATGAAAACAGTAGAAAAATCTGTCTATGAAATTAAAGACTATCTTACAGAAAATTCGAGTGGATTTTTGAATAGCATAGTTTTAAAGCTAATCAGTAGCTAGAAATGCATTTCATCTGTGTAACTTCACATGAAAACCACTTCTAAAAGAAAACACCCCTGTTTCTCATTTTTCTTAATTCCTGGGGTAATTGCAATAGCTTGTATTTTATGTGGTGAAATTAGTGTATTAGGCACTGAATTGAAAGAAACTAAACTATACTTGTGCTTTGTTTATCTTGTTTATTTGCTGACTTCTTTCAGACTGAGCCAATTCCTTCTGTCCTTTACTGAAATAACACTCCTTTACATTGTGGGGCTGAGCCACCAGCCCCTTGGAACAGCCCACATTTTAAGCAGTAGCAACCTCTCCCATCCCTCTTTTAAACAGCCAGTGGACTGAACTTGTTAAATTCTTTCTGTGGAGTCTCATGCCATGCGAAAGGGAGTGCCAAGGACAAAAGGCCTGGACATGGTAAAGGGATACTCTACAGTACACTACATAGCCAACATATATAGATGGTATAACATATAAAAATGGTACAGAATGGCTGAAGAGAGAAAAAACCCAAGCCAACAGAAAACGATTTTAAGACCCTTTCAGCAAAGTACTTGTGTATCTACTTTACCATGCTGGGTTTTGTAGCAGTGCTCTACAGAATTTGTCAGCCAGACCCTTAAAAAATCTTGGCTTCCACCCTACTCACTGACATTGCCATCTAAGCCAAAGATTTCACTGTCTTTCCCTCCTTCACCTGCACTCCCTTGGAAAGTTCCTCCTCTCTCTTCCCTTTACTCCACACAAGGTTCTTGTTAGCTGTCCACTACCTTCTAGCCCTTTACCCTTCTGAGTCTGGCCATATCTCTCAGATAATTTTAAGATATTTTAGAAACTACTACATTAGAATGCCTCCAGTTTTGAAGCCTCTCATCTTACATTTCTCTCAACTGTACATTGGCAGATCAAAGGAGAAATTGTTGCCAGCTTAAAACATCTCCGCTGCATCTAAGCACAGCTCTTGATGAGCACAGACTGTCCTATCAATTTTCTGTTCCTTCCCTGTGGCTGCTATCACTACAAGCCCATTTTTAAATTTTCTTCCTCATCTTGTGCCAAAACCAGGATCCAGCAATTAAGGTATTTTGAAGTGCATTAGAAGGACTCAGAAGTTTATCTTTACAGCAGGCCAACAAGCGCCAGCCTTTCAAAAAGCAGGGCCAACAAAAGGGTGCTCCAAAACTTCTCCTCCAAAGCAAACTGAGAATTGTAAATTGTACTAAGATGTGAATTACATTCATATGAATGTCATGAGTAATGAAGAGAAGTGTTCTCAGAGTAATGATTGTGATTACTTGAACAAACAAGATAGGCACCTTGGACATGTAACCCTAGTCCTCTTTACCTGCACCACCACTTTCTCCCTAACACCATACACTGCCTCCCATCTAGACTTAATTCAACACTTTGAATTGTGTTTGATCAGGGACAGATCAAAGAAGTTGTCACCAGACATCTTTGACAGATTTTAGAACGGCCTAGTTTTTGATTTAAAACAGAAACTTAAAATGTCTGGTGGCTTGTCCTCAGAGATAGTAGTTTGCTCAGTTTAAAACACAAAATTCTCTGCTTGCTGTAACCTGCTGGGCCAGGATTCTGATATCCTCAGAAATTACATGCATGCTGGCCTTCGCTGTGCTGAACACATAACCAGAACACTTTCAGTTCTAGTATTTCAACATAATGTTTATATCTCATGTTCAGGATGAAAACTGAAAAAAAATGACCCCTAACCCTCAGTGAAATACATAGAAATGTTCTTATGTGGAAAGTTTTATTTTGAAATCTTCCAATTCAAACTAGTTCATTTTGGCTTTGTTTCACATGGAGATGTATCCTTACAGGTGGTTTTACTGCTTTTCAGTCCTTGGGATGTATATCCACTCAACGTTGTCACAGTTCTCCTCATGTTCCACTCCAGCCAGAAAATAGAATGCACTGAGGAGAAAAAACCCACCTTGATAAGAACTACCATCACAAACTTGTTTCTTGTGTGTTCCAACATGTTTGAATTAAGATGATAGAGTCATTGATCAAATAATTCATTCTTATAGGAAAAAAAAATTCAACTTCTTCACACTTGTGTTTTCCTATAAAAATTTGTTTTGGTGCAAGTTTTAAAGCAGCTGTAAAATGGGATATATTGACAATTATCCTCTTATTTATGGACTTTAATTAGACTAAAGACACCCAGATTCAACTCTTCAAAGTTTTAGTTAGGAAAGAATGTATTCAAATATTTACTAAACAGTACTACTATACATTGGATTAATCTCTACTATAGTTTTCCTAGATGGAAATGTCACTTCCAACTTAATTCTCTCCCAGTGTTGATAATGCCCTCCAGTCAGTGACTACTGTCTGCAGCACAAGCAAAAGAGCTCTGTTGTGAAAGAGCAAAATCAGCTTGGCCGCAAATAGTCAACTCAGAATAAAAATAAAGTCCCAGAAGAAGGGCTGAGATTGAAGGACACCATTCAGAGGATGCAAGAAGCCAAATTAGTCAAAAATAGACCAAATGGCAGGAAAATGTTGGGTGAAATTGAAGCAGAAGTCCTCAATACTGCATCTTTCACTACATAAACCTGCATTTTCATTTTCTGTCACAAGTCATTAGAAATGTCAATTCCTGTTCAGAGAACCTCACTGCTGACTGTATCTCAGTATGACTTGGAGGTATCACTTTTCTAGTTTGATTTGCCTGTGCCTGTACCGTAAGACAGCTGCACTAAATTTCCCAGTGACACCTGCAGTTAAGATCCCTACAATGAGAATTCAAAAATTCTTCCCATCCATCTGTCTGAAGAACTATGGTAGCCAAATGTTTTCGTCTGAAGTCCACGTGCATCCTTCTCCCCCATAGCCTTTGTGCCTGTGCTCTGACACAGGCTTGAAGTCAGCAAGTGAACAGTACACACTGCAGGGCCTCCTTTCTGGACTGAGGGATTGCTGTTGTCTGCGCACTCTCCCCTTCCCCCTGATGAAACCTGGGGTAATAAGGAGGAGTCAGGGACTCAAGCTCTGTCCAGCTTCCACTTTGGATAATTACACTAGATTTGTCTGTATCCCCTCTGCAGATTTAACTAGACACAGAGCACAATTCACTTCCCACTAGAGCTTGCCATGTAGTTTGTTGGGTGATTGAGATACAGTTCAGCATGAAGATAGTGGATAGCCTTTGTGTGTCTGATGAATGATAAACAGCATCTGAATAGACTGAGCACAGCCTTGAGTCTGTAGTCTATGAAAAAAGAAAAGCCCTTACATCTGCTTCTGAAACTTGATTCCTGATGAAACATACACCACACACTCTGGATCACACCTTAAGATCAGAGGAGAAAAACATCAAAACCCAAGTCAGACCTCTGCAGCTAATGGCTCACAACTTGGGGCTCCTGGTGGCAGGAGGCTGCCCAGGAAGTTCTGACACCCCAGGAAATTCAAGCTGCCAGAATGGCCTTGAGAGAGAGAGCCCTTCTGCTTTGTACTGGTAACACAGTGAAGGTTAAGCAGAGAACCCCAGAGCCCACTTCTCATGGGAGCAACAGCAGAAAGTACCCCTAACCTATCTGCCTCTCCTCTGTGGGTGTCAAGCACATCACCACATCAGACAAAGAGCACATTTGCACACACATTTCATCAGTGCTCTGCAAATTCTGGGTCCAGCTCCACCATCTGTCCACATCTTCTTGTTCATGCTGGGAACTAGCAGACTGACCACTCAACACATCTCTCACCAGCCCACTGAGACAACTGTTACCACTGTTACTTCAGTAGCCATACACATAAAACACAATTTCTCTCTTAAAGCCTAGGAAATCAAAACAAAAAAAACTGAAAAAACCAAACAGAACCCACCAAAACCAACCAAACAAATCCACCCCACAAAAAAAAAAAAATCCCAAAAAACCCCCAAAAAAACTCCAACCAAAACAGAGTCAGTCAGGCTTTCTTTCTCTCTGGTGAATCAAAAGAGACTTGAGTCACCAAGACAAACAATATATTCCTCTCCCAAATGAGAAGCTTTTGAAGTCTTTGAGGGTGGGACATGCAGCCCTGTGAGTCAATTCATGTCAGCTGTGCCCATCTACACCCCCCAGGAGCTCAGCTGCCCTTTGGAGGTCTCAAAGAGCCTCCCGGGTCTGTGATGTATCCCCAGCACATAACGCTCTCCAACACTTGGTAGCCATTTGTTGGCTTGCTGATGCTAATGCTCTGTGAACTCTTATCAGATGTATTTATTACCACAGTTGTTAATGTTTTGGAAAGGCACTGGCTGGCTTGAGTTCAAAGAAGAACCACAAGAACAGAAAATAAGTCCTGAAGGTGCTTATTTCAGGAGTCTGACTAATGCACCTTACTAAAGAGAATGTTGAAAACACAACGTGGTGAGTGGGTGTTGATACTCACAGCTGCAAAAGGTGTTTTAGTGCAGGGCTTTTCAGTTCTTCAGAGCAAGATCCAGTTTTTTGCTCTCAATCTGAGAATCTTCAGCAATATATGAAGTATATTCCTGAGAGGGAAATATAATTAATCACTGGGGCTGAAGTGTGGGGCTTTTGTGATTAATCGTAACTGATCAGCAGGGAACACAGGGGGCATCAATTAACTCACTGTTGTTAAAAATTTTAAAAGAGAGAGAGAAGGCTGAGCTGCATCACTTGATATGTGATGGTGTGTTAAGGAGAATAGTGCAGGTGAGGATGTGAGGTAGCAACATCCTGAGGTCTCTCTTCTAATGCAATAACATGCAAATCATTTGTGTGTCTGCAGTGTAGCCTGTAAGGGTGGCAGTGGAAACATGTTCAAGAATACAAAACAATGAGGTGCCACGTCTTATACTGCTCTGTATTCAAATAAATCCATCTTACTAACAGATTTAGTTGAATACAGAGCAGTATAAGAAACAACCATGGTCCCATTTAATTCTAGAGAGGCAGTGCTGCATGTGCAAGAGATTAAAGCTAAAAAAACTTAAATGCATTTTGTCACTTTCATTCCTGCAGATGCTTTGTTCAGTGCTTGTTAGCACAAAACTCATGTGAAGGAAAACTAAATGAAATCACTTGTTGCTCTTCTAGAATCTCAAATAACTCTCTTCTTCACAAGGTTGGGGATAGTGAGGACAGCATGGGTCTGGTACTCTGGAGGACGTGAAGCCATGGAGAATACAAGCTTGAATTTTCTAGAAGATGTGTTGCTTCATAGAAGATTAATGTAGGTCAGGATGAAAAGTACAATTTAGGTGCTCTCCTAGTTCCTTTCAGTGGCTCTTTTTTTTCCCCTGAGCTCTTGGGGTACTTATTTGTAGGTGCTTGTCAGGAATGCAGTGATCAAGGGAAAGAAGAATTTTTCCATCATGTTCTATGTTTCTTTTGAAATCAAGAGGTTTAATTAACAATATTCATGCTACAAGCTTCTTAAATATTTTGTGGAGTTTGGTATTTTTTGACAGTCCTTATCACATTCATAAGTGTAGAATACATACATGCAGTTGACCACTTCAGACTATCCAGGCCATTTCTTTAATGTTTCCTTTAGAGAAGAAGAACGAAGACAAGATTTTCTTGCCATCCAGGGCCAGTGTGATTCATACACTCAAAAGGTTTTACCACAGCTAAAATAATATTACTTAAAACCAGCGAGAAGAGAGAAAATGTGCATAGGGCTTCAGGTGTTCTTGTCTGGTATCAGTCCTGTGAGAGAGAGGCTGCTCTGGTGTGTGGGAGTTGCCCTACCCCTGCAGAGGGATGGGGACAGGCTGGGCTGGGCAGCTCTGCTTTGCCTCCTGCTCCCCACCAGAGAAGGCAGCCCTGGCTTGTCCTTGGGAGAAAGAGCATCTTCCCTATTGACTTTCCAGCTGACTCAGCTCGATTCTGACATTTCCGACTATTCTGCTCAACTCCTTATCATCTCAGGGAATGCTTCAGCCCTGCCAGCAAGACCAGTCTGCAGGGACAGGGGAAGCAGGGGTCCCAGGAGAGGCTGGTAGAAGGGAGGCAAGGGGATGAACAGAAAAAAAGAGGTGGGTTTTTTTGCAGAAGTTAAAAAAAAAAAAAAGTCAAGGGGCTGCCAGCCACAGGTTTGTTTCTTTATTGAACTCTGATTAGCCTTGCCATGAAGAGCATACTTAGGCATTCCTCTCTGTAGATTGTGTTCTTTTATTGTATAAAATTGTAACTGTAACTTGTGCAAAAATAAAATGAAGACATTAGAAGGAGCTTTCCATTTGTGACATTTTTTCAGGGAGTGATGCCTTAAGTTTTAGCTTTCATATTTTTCAGATTCTGTACTGCATTAGTATGTAACTTTGAACTTCATATAAAGTGTTAGCAAGTTCTCTTCACAGTTTAGTTAGACGAAACAATCCTTTTCCAGCCTGAGAACCAAGGACACAATTGCAACTTTATGCCCAAAAAGTATAAACAACAGTGAATTGAGGAGAGCAATCTAGGAAGATAGGACTTCATAATCTGAAGCTGTAATTAGACAATTAATCCCAATATATAAATGGACCAAAACTTATAGAAGTGTGAAAACTTGTGACTTGGAGTCCATCTTGGGTGGAGCCACGGCCAGGCTCTTGTACTGCCCAGGGTGTATCCTTTGAAAGCCTTTTTAATAAATACCTACTTTATTCCTTTAACTATCCAGCCTCTGTTCTAGGCAGCCTCTTTAGGCATCAGGAGCTGAATCAAGCCTAACTGAGGTAAGCAGAAAGGATTGTGGAAGGACAAACAACTTAACTGGAGGCACAATGGGGAAATGAAGTTGAAGTAAATGTATGTTTTTACATATATATGCAGCAGTCACACAATCACTCATATGGCAAGAAGGCATGGATCAAAGAGGAAGAGCCTAGCATGAGATTAAAGGGGGGATAATTGCAAGTGACCAGAAAGTTTTATAATAGAGGTGATAATAATATACAGCAGAGGAAGGAAATGGCAAGGAACAGAAATGAGGGTAAAATGCAAATATAAGAGATCCTTTGATCCTTCTGGCTTGCTCCTATATAACAGAATTATTTTATCACCCACTTACTTCATTTCCCTTCCACTTTCATCTTGCTTTCCTCTGATAGCTTTCTAGTTCCCCTGCCCTGACAACATACCCACTCTGCCTCTCCACATGTCTGGTAGCAGTGCAGTGCAGGATATGTCTTTATTATAAAGTGCTGGTTCTAAATACGAAACATCTTCAGTGAGGGATTGTACTTCTCATTTTGCGGCTGACTTTGGGAAGCAACAAAGCTGGCAGGGGGAGGAACGCAGAAAGAGAGCACATGTAGTGAGCCAAATAGTCCAAGTTCAGCCTGAAATACCAAAACCCCTCACCACCATTCTGGGGGAAAACACAAATATTTAAAGAAAAGAGAACCCAAGAAAGAAGCAGCCTGGGAGTGGGATTTTGCAAATATTTTTGAAAATTTCTATTTTTTAATAAAGCTGCGGAAGTAAAAAACATTTTCCTTCCTCCTGTTTTTCTGTATCCTGTTTAGTTTCATAGGTCAAGAGGTCTGTGACCAGAAGGAAGGAACCAGCCCTTTTCTAAAGAGGATGTCATTTAAGTCTCCAAACAGAAATCTCTGCCCTACAGCACTGTAGAAAGCCTGGTCAGCCCTGGCTAAAAACTCGGGCTAAACTTGGTTACGTGAGTCACCACTTCACTGACTTCATACCGCAGGCACGATGGGAAGCAACCGCGGTGATGCTGATAGACACCAGAGCATAGAAGAGGGGAGAAAAAATGAGAAACAAAAATAAAGTGCCAGTTTCTCCTCCACAATGGCTAGAAGGTGTGTTGATGGCCTGAAAAAGACTTAAAAGCATATCTGTCAGTGGTTTCTGGGGGTGGCTTGCTCACAGTGTGGGGGTAGGACTTGAAAGCACAGGATCTGCAGCTAGAAGGATTTTGTGTTTGTGTTTGAGTAGCAGCTCCAGCTGTGTGGTAAGATGAAGGCATCCTCGGTGTGCTCTGGTTTCAGAGGGTGCACTGGGAAGGCCTGCTTTATACACTGCTTCTTCTGCCAGTGACAAAAGAGCAAGGCTGCAGGAATAAATTTGTTTCCTCTTCTGAGGTAGGACTCAGAGCCCCCTTTTTACTGAACACTTGTATGGACATTGTTGGTCAGAGCCTTGTGCCTGTGAGGGTAGGGAATGCTCTGCATCATCTGGAGAGTAGGTGAGGTGTATCCCAGGGATGGGGAAGCAGGCCTAGTGGGACAGGTATGGGTGCAAGTGGACTTCAGGGTGGGGTAAGAATATGATAATCCTGTTTTGTTGCATCCCTCAGGCTTTGACAGTTCACTCCTGGCAGAGCGAGTAGTGTCTGCTTCCTGTGACCTTAAATGGGCTCACCACTGAACGATGGTGTTAAATAGATTTGGATTCCCACTTACTGACTCGTTTTCTGATCCTCTGGAACCTAAATGGAATGAGTGATTTGAATGATGTGAGCAAGCCCTTAGAGGAGTGAATATTGAGCTGTAGAGCGTGTGTATCACCTCCTTTGGACAGCTGTGGTGTGCACCGTGCTGGTGGGGAATGGAACAACAACAAAGGTATCAGAAGTGAGACAAAAGACTTGGCCTTCCACAGATTAATTAGTCAAATGTTCTCAACCACAAGTAGTGAGAGAGGGATGCTCCATGCCTTGTACACATTGAGATAACTCAGTGTTGATGATGACACAAACACAGCTCTGGCCTGCAAGGATGAAGGACAAGCGTCCAAGCTAAAGCTGCTTGTATTTCTTTGCAAGGAATTTAGATCAACCCTTCTCAAATTTAGGAACTGTTTTTACCTGATTCATTCACCATGTTTAAGTATTGGGTAAGATGTAGGATTTTCTGTGCATGAGAGTCAAACACCAAAGTTTAAAGGTGTGTGGGATGTGTGTTCTCTGGGACGTGCTCATTGTGTTCCCTGCGTTCCCAGCCTGGGACTGGAGGACCAGCCAATCGGTATTTATCCGACCTCGCCGTCCTCTTGACTTCTGGCGACTATTTTTGGCGATTGCAGATTCCTTACGTACCACAGGAGGTCAGCACGGGATAAGTTTTTGCTTCCAATAAATGCGTGGAAAAAATGTGTCTCCATCTCGAGACTGTGCAGTTCACACCTGCTTCAACAAACGTGGTGTTGCTCTTGGTATCAGTTTTATGTAATATAGTTTTAGACTGCACATATTTTTATTCTCCTCTTTTCTAAGAAGGGCTAGTTTATAGTTTTTTCCCTTTTTTCTGGATGTTGTCCCTATGAAAACTAATTTTGTGAAAAGCATCTCTGAAATATATATACACATATTATCACATGTATCTTTTATATATATACTGCTTATAGTATTTAGAAGGAAAGCTAAAAAGCCTACAAAGCTAACAGTTTAAAAGCCTGGGAAATGTGAGTAAGTTTGCTTTTAGCCAATAGCCAAAGGGGAATGTTCACATATTAATGAAAAATACTGAAATGAATGTTTGGTGGACTAGTGATTGTCAGAGTCAGACAAGACACTTGGAGCTATGGCCCTTGCTTGGTTAAAAACAACCTCGGTGGTTTAATCCAGTCCTTGGTAGTGGTTCCTCCCTTTCTCACCACCCATAACTTTTACAACTTGGAAAAAAAGTCAGTGAAGCTTTGTCTCAGAGCAAGACTTTACAATAGGTATCACAAGGCAAAGCTGAGACAGAGTAATGAGAAAATTGCTTGTCATTTGCCTTGCATTGAAATAAATGTGTTTGAAAACTCTTCTCCTTCCCCAGAAATTGTAAAATTTAAAAAAAAAAAAAAAAAAAAAAAAAAGAGAAGAGCTGTGTCTGTTCACAGTGGTATCTTCTGGGGATAAACAGGCAAAATATAATTCAGGAAGGTGCAAATTATTTTTCCTCTCCAAAGTTAATTTTAGAACTTAAATCTTAGCATAATGTTTGCTTTTTGTTTTGTAAGCCAAAAAGAGAAGTGTAGCTTAGTCTTCAAACAATTTTTATAACATAAGTATTTTTCTTGGCATCATAGAAATGAGTGTGTGGGAGAAGGAGAAAAAAGTTGGTAGTTTAAGTAAATAAACTGGAAAATAATATGTTTGGTTAAGGGCACCAAAATAATATTATTGTTCTCTAAGCAATATTTGCATTGCTAAAAAGTTGCTTCTGGTGCAGCAGATTTCCATTAGGACCTCACATCAAAAGTAATATTATGTTTCTCTAAGGTCACATTTGGAGAACAGATCTCAAATGTAGTAGCATAAAGCAGGATGATGGCATCATGCAAAGTACAAAATGTACAGGTCCTTGAAACAGAAATTGTTTTCTTGCAGCTAAGATTATTGGAAGTCTAAATTTGAATCTAGTGAATTATTTTACTACAAGAAATGAGGTTAGAGAAAGTTACTGATGCAGGTAGAGATTGAATCATTCTGTCTCAAAATTTTCTCTGGGAAGTACATGAGGTTGTGAAGTATTTCTGAACCAAATGCACCTAAGCTAGTCATTCATGTCTTAGTGCAGAACTCGATCAAAAAGGGAAAAAGCCTGTGCAGGAGTGGAGAGAGGGAAGCATAGGTATTGAATCTTGGTCTAAAATGGAATCCCTTTAATGCAGAAAATATGATGAGAAGTCTAATTCTGAAGACAGCCCATCTGTCTTCAGAAACATCAATTACAGCAGAGATTATTATCTCTTAAAGTGGCATTTAATTAGTGGAATTTAGTCTGAAATATCACTTAAATGCTTTGGCAATTATACGACTTCAAATCCCTTCCTTTTTATATCTACAGGAATCAGCCACAGGATTCCCCACTCCAGTGATCCAAGTCCGACAGCTCTGAGTACCTCTGAGCGTGGCAGGAACGGGGCTGTGAAGACAGCTGGCTGTTCCTACAGCAGCTGCAAGGAGCGGCGCTCGCTCCAGCAGTGCCTGGATGTGCAGGATCAGTGCAGGGTGCGAGGGATGGTGGGACATGCCCAGCTGCCGGGACCGGGACCGGGACCTCTTGTTGGGCAGCAGGGCCTTTTGGCCAGAGCTGTTCCGCCTCTGGCTCAGAGAACAGGTTTGTTCATGGATTTCCTTTGCTGGACAGGTGACCGAGTGCTCTCATGTGTGGTGAGGAGGTGCTGCTTGAAGGGAGGAAAATGCGAGCACAAGAAGAGTGATTAAACCACTCATTAAGTTTAATAGCCTTGCTATTTATATTGGACTTGGCATTGCAGCAGTAGGTAGGAACACATTAGCCAAAGGAAAATCTAAATATGACCTAACAAAGCTGGAAAGGGAGTCAAGAATTTGGACAGAAATGGTATTCATTTATACTCTTTTTTTTTCCCCAATAAACTACTCCCTTTTCCAAGAAACTACTCCTTTTTTCAGGGATGCCTCTCCAGCTTGCAAGTTTTAAGCAGTAGCTTCATCAGCTTTACCATGGCGAAGGCATATCCTGGCCAAACAATCCTTTGCTATCAGGACTGCTCCTTGCTGTGCACAGGGAGGCTGCTCCCCGGCTGCCAGGCAGGAGCAGGATGGGGGAAGTGTTGCTTGCAGAATGCATCAGGAGGAGCAGCCTGAGCCTGGAAGTGGGAAACCACAGTCACCAGCTAAAGGCTGAACTTCAAATTGAGAGGGGCAAAACTTAGAATTCAACATCCCTGTCCTGTGTGTCTTAGCTCACAGTGTGTAAACATCAGCCCTCTGATGAAAGGGAAGGAAATCAGCCCTGCTTGTAACAAAGTCAATGCAAAGGTTATCACTGACTGACTCCAGCTGGTCCTTGGTTGATGCACAGGCATCCATGGCTGTGAAAGAACTGAAGTTCACATAAACAACTAACAAAAGTTATACACAAGGGATTTATTACATGAATAATTTGACATACTCCATGGTAGTCAGATACAAGTGCATTTAATTAATGTTTTGTGGACATCATAACAGTCAGAATATTTCAGCTGAACAGTCAGTATTTGGCTGAATTCAAGCCAGTGCAATTCATGACATAACCAGAAACAGGGAGTTACAGGTCTACAATGAGGTTAGACTAGATAGCAACAGCATATTTATTGTCACATCAAAGCATTACAAAGTATGAAAGCCCAATATTTCAACTATCTCTAAAATGGTATTTGTACAAAGCTGTTGTAGATGCTTAAATGTAAGGATTTGTCACATCAGTAATGGACCATGACTTTATTTTTGGAAGTTATTTGAATATTCAAAACTATTTGGGGCAACAAGAAGAAATGTAAACATCTGACAGTCCTTTGAAGGTCCCTTCTGAGAAAATACATTGTGTGCCACAGGAAAAGTGCATTCTAACTGGTTTGTCTGCTATGGCCAGTTTGACTCACATTCACTTAGCACCAGGTATTTAACCATTTCTGCAGTAAAAAGTTAGAAAATCTTTGTATTAACTCAGAAAAGAGAAAACTAAGTCAAAAGTTTTTTTTCTTCTTCTTTCTTTAGAGGAACAACAAGTAAATTAAAAGAAACCCTGACCCAACATTTAAACAGTTACCTCTTATGTACAAAGGAACCAGGAGCTAGCAAAGCGCATAGCCCCTGAACAGTCTTTATTATTTTTTTCTTCAGGTTCATGTACCTGAATATATGAGTTATTTACAGGTGGATAGGTATCCACAGAAGTAATAATCAGAATTTTTCTATTTGGCTAAAAGTTGTATAAAAAAAGACAAAACACTGTTCAAATACTTTCCAAATATATATATATATATTAAAAGTATTCAATATTTCCATCAGTGCCAGAGTTGGAAGCTCTTCCTCGTTGTAAAAAGTTAACTTTGTGATAGTAAGTGACAGCAAAGGACTGACAGGGTCAGTCAGAGCTTTGATTTGAGGGACTGCAGCTGGAGCTACCCCAGGCCCACAGGGCAGTTGCAGATTGCAGGGAAGTGAATCCATGTGTGTCTGTTGCAGTGACAGGCCATGTCCTGGTAAGGGTGACCTGCTGCTCCAGAGAGCCTCCCACTCATGCTGGACAATCCTGAGGAACCCTCTGGGGCAGGTTCCCTTTGAAAACAACCACCCAAAAACCTCTGAAGTAGTGGAAATATTCTTTATGCAAATGAACAACTAGCATGGGCAGGTAGCTCAGCAAATGGAAAAACATAATCACCACACTAATTCTTGTAAAGAATATAAAATTAAAGACTTGGCCCCTCAAATACAAATACATACCACAAAAATATTTTTAATTAACATAACCTAGATGAGTGCAAATCTCTGGATACATAAGACTATGACCGCCTTCATACTGGTATGAAATATCTAAACAGTTTGCATATAAACAAAAGCTTTGTTGTTGAGTCTGTGCTTGCTTTAGTCTAAAGCAAGGATATTCTTATTACTTCTACTTTTTTGGTCTTTATTCCTGTAGGATAAAGCATAAGAAACACACTTCATTGAGTAGACCGGGCTGATGTATATTACAGCGACAACTCAAAATTTAAGTAAGAAATGTTGCATGCTTTATCTTTTCCCCATATTTAATTACACCAGCTACAAGAACAAGACATCAATTTTCCATCTTTCCTGCTCCCTTCCAGCAGATGGTACACTAAACCCAAGCTCTGATCTTTTGTCCTTTGCACACCCCAGCCCTGAAGTCCCTCAGTGATTAGGAGGAAGGGCTGAGCACTTGGGGCACTGCATCACCTGGGGCAGCAGGTCTCAGCAGTGAGACCACAACCCCTGAGGAGCCATCCCTGCCTCCCCCGTGCTGCAGGGCACTGTGGGGAAGGGATGGTCAGAAGGAACCCATGATGGCTGGAAAGGCTGTCCGAGGGGGAGGATGACCTCTGCAAGCCCAGGGGCAGTGGCCTCTCCTTGGCACAGCTGGGCTGAGTGTGGCTGCAAACTCCTCCTGAGTCCGGGTGAGAGCAGCTGCTGGCCCCGCTCGCCCACCCCAGCTCCAGGATGCTGAGCCAGAGTGCAAGAGGTGCTGGGGCTGGAGCGGCTCTGGCAGAGGCTCCGCAGATACCGCACCTCTGTTTGGCCACGCTGGGCCTGGGAGCCCAAACTGGTCCCCCAGAGCATGCCAGGGCCTTGACTTGGCCACAAGCCCTCAGCCCCTCTGCTCCTTGGGCAGTGCAGCTCAGCATTGCTTTGTCCTGCAGCTAAGGTTTGTGGAGAGCAGAAACAAGACAGGAGACAAATATCTGCCAAAGGAGGTGGGAACACCTTCAGCTCCTGAAGTTTGGGGGTTTCTAAGCTAGGGGAAAGGTTGAAGTGATTCAAGATACAGTATGCAGCTCTGTGAAAATGCATAGTTGGTATGTATACATTCATTTACAAAGACCAAAGGGAGGTCCTTTGCTATGTAGTTTAATCACCATCTGCTTTTAACAAAAATGTGAGCTGGCAAAGCTACATGATGTCAGTTAAACACACAGCTTGGGAGTTAATGGTAGCTGAATGGCATTTCCCAGATAGAGAATTAACTCTTCTTTCGGCTTTTTTGAGATAATTTTAAGTAACTTTTAATTTGAATTCTGTTGTTTCTCTAATCATGTATTTTAAAATTTCAAGAGATTCCTATTCAACCATGGTCATCTCAGTAATGACAGACCCTGCTTTCAGGGTTGTTAAGAAGTAAAAACCCCAAAAGACAAACAAGCAAACCAACAGAAACCTGGGTTTAGCTATGGTGTGTGAACTAGATCAAAACATGGTTCTTTTAAAATGATGAAATTCTAGTTCAGTAGTGCTTTTTTGCTGTTTTGGATTTTTTTGGTCCATTTTTTTGCAATAGCTGAGCTAGTACTAAGAAAATTCTATGAGTTTGCTCATTTCCCTTTTATTTAGTTGACACTTTGGAACCTAGCTGCTTCCCATGAGGAATGTCTGTTGTGTCTTGAGCATTCCTGAACATACAACAGTAATGTAACAGGCAGGATGGGCTTAAATTGAGAAAATATTGGTCTAAATGATCTATTTTAATGGGTTTTTTTTTGTTTGCACTTTTTCTGAAGAAAAATTCCTTTATCATTTGTGAGACTAAAACAAAGGTCTGTTTCTAAATGTAATTTTAAAGAAATTTTAAATTTAAAGATCAGTACTCTCTGCTAATCAATGTGTTCTATAAATATTTAATTCAGCAATGGATTGACTTTTCTCACTATACTTTACCTTCATGTTTGTTTCATGTACTTTATTTTTACTTAGCATTTGACTTAGATTCTTCCTTGCAATTTTTATTCAACTGTATCTATGGAAATTGCAAAAAGCATTTCTGAAGCTAGAAAAAGGTAAGAATCTCATATAACCAGATTCATATGGAGGAGAGTAACTTATTTAAGCATATTTTGCAATCTAAAGTCAAGAAACACTGCCTGTTGCTTAGTGAACTGATCATTCACTGGGAAATGGAAAAGTAGTAAAGGTTTTTTTATTTCCATACAAACAATGAATATTAGAAGTGCAAGATGATAAGATTTGCTCATTCTAAAATGCATTGATCAGAAACAAATTATTCATTACCTGAACTACTTGAGCAACTTGAGCAAAAATCAAACCTTCTCAATTTTTCTAAAATAACTCTGTACAAAGCTGGTTTAGTGTGTTGATAAAACTCAGGAGCTCATGCTCACAAATCACGAATTCAATAGTCATTCTTTAAAATTTCAGGTGCAAGCAGATACGTCTCAGTACCTTAACTCAATTACTTTAATGAACTTTTATGCATTAATATGAATATTGCTAATTTTGCAAATGTTTTTAATTTAAGAAAGACAACTGAAATGTTTGGAGTGTTTTGACTTGTACTGAGAATAATTCCCAAGATATCGGAAGTCCATTGGAAGTACTCTTGATTCACCAGGCAGAATTTACTCATGCTGACACAAAGATTTTAACAATTGTTTTGAAATGAAATAACAGCAAAAGTCTCAGAGGAATTTTGCAGGGCCCAAGTCTGGATGGCTTTGATCCAGCTCTAAATGATTTTCAGTGGCAACAGACTGCAGAAGCTTTTTCATGAGTTATGGCCAAGGTCCTCTGAATTCTTGAGTTCTCCCCAGCTGCTGGTGCTGTGAGAATTTGACAAAGGTCTGTATGGTGGCTTTTTGTTGTGTGTTTTTAATGTTGTAAGAATGAGAAAAGCACCTGCTTCTTACAAGAAACAGTTTTTTGCTATGTCTAAGTCACTGTTAGTGGAAGCCCTTTCTTTAAATGTGCTGTGCCAGCCCATAGGCTGCCCCTGCTAAGGAACAGCATCTGCAAGTCTTCTCTTCTAAGCCTTCCTTCAAACATGCATGGAAATACAGCAACCAGTTGGGCCACAGAGCTGCTATTTGTGCTGCCTGACAGAACACGACCTTGGACAGGGCCTGTCATTGCTCTTGTTCCCCAGCCAAACACGGACTGAGTTTTCAGACACCCTGTGCATACTATGAAAGTTTTAAGCTTAAGCTTTGCCCCATAATTCCAAGAGCTGAGCTATGCTGTGCAGCCTTCATTTCTGTGGTGGGATGGACAGGTGACATCAGTCCACACTTCTCTTCAGCACAGGTACCACTGATGTTAAGCACAAGGCTTGCACACCACTGGCAGTGTGCTTGCCTCGCTCCAGGAACTCCTGGCGGTCCCTGGAGGGACACAACAGCTTTGCAGCATGCATAAATACCTGGATCATGCCCATCTTTTGCAGGAAGAACTGCAGCTTGATTAAAAATGGCAAGGTGATACATTTGCAGTCCAGTGGGGAGCTACACCCAGGCTGTTGGAGCAGCAGGTAGCTTTTACTTTTACCTATGGATGTAGAAATGAGCAGAGTGTTTGGAACCCTCTGAAAAAGAACTGGGGTCTCTGGGAGGTGGCCAACTAAGAGCTTTTGCAAGGATGGATTTTACATGACTTCCAAGCTGTGCATGGTCCATGCACACACATGCTCAGCCTGGGAGAGGGGAGCCCAGGAATGATTCACCCTGGGAAGGAAATGAGCATCGCTGTCTCTCTCTCCCCTCTTCACTGCCATGTGCCTAGTTTTCCTCACTTTTCTTTGTGTGATTTGGAATAAAGATTTGGACAAAGTAAAAGTCAAAAAGGTCTTTATTTTTCAGCATGCTCCATAAGATTAAAAGGATTCTGTGCTGGGGCAGAGTAGCTGTTCTTTGTTCAAAATGCTGAAACTGGCATCTACAAATGATGACAAACTATGTGCAATAGTGTGAGTGATGTAAGCTTAACACCAAAACTAGAGGGAAGATGAGTGCATTAATTCACTTAGGAACAAAAGGATTGTCTTTAGGTCACTAGTTCCCAAAACTAGTGGGAATGAAGTTGGGAAAAAAACAAATGAAAACACTATTGCCAACCTGGCAGTGGGCCTGCAAGTTGGGAGTACAGCTGTTTGAAGCAGGAAAATCTGTACTCTCCTACAGCTTCTGCTGCTTCCTTGTACTGGCACGAGTTCCCTGTCTGCAGAACCCAGGGGCTTTGCAGTGTGCCCACTGCACAGCGCTGCACAGCACGGGGAGAAACAGCTCCTGGGTGCTTAACTTAAAATCATTTCCAAATTTCTATGAGCTCCTGGCATTTTAAACTTGCCTATTAAACAGTTTCATACTTCTTTAAACTAGATTAGGCTGGTTTTTTTATCAATTAAACTAATGCAGGTTTTGCATATAAGGAAATCAACTGTCTAGAACATTGTCTCCTCCTCATTTACATTCCACTTTAAACCATGATATCCATTAATGTATTGAATTTACCAAATGATAAATAATTTCAGAAGCTACAATAGTTCTCAATTTATCATTAAAAATGTCTCTGACCCAAACAGATTATTTACTGTATTTTAGGGAACTTCAATTTTTATAAAAAACATCTTATTTTCATGGTTAATTTCAGGTTAAAATTAGATTAATAAAATCTTTACTGTTCTGTGTATCAAAACTACATGGCCCAAAAAGTGAAAAAATATATAAAGTGCAATGCATAGCAAATTAAAGCTCTGTAATTTTACACTGAAGTGAAAGAGGAAATACTCTGGTTCTAAAAATAATAATTCAGAAAAAATGCTTTTTTAAAAAGAACTTGAACTTATTTTTACTCTCTGAAATAAGATTTGATAGGAAATAAAGGAAGAACAATGTATGCAGGCAGGTATTTCTCTTTTGTGTCTGAAGAAAGCAAAAAGTATGTGTGGATATAAATACTGCAGTCTTCTGCAAGCAGAATGTTTTAGAAATCCTCTACTCATAAAAACTAGGCAACTGGGTTTTTAGTTTCCTACAGCTGCTTACCCTGTGCTAAATTCACCCCCTTCTGCGATGGAAATACTTTTCTTACATGAGACAATATGAATAGCAAGTGACAAGAAACATGCTTGCTTTTTCAGAGAGTTAAAAAAAACCCACAGTGCAATTGATGCTGATGGACCTCTTTCTTCAGTTACCTGATGACCCTTTACCTCTTGCCCTGCATTCTCATCACTATTAAACAGAAGCTGTAATAAAAACAGGCTAAACCTCTGCACTAGCAAAGCAGCTGAGGATCATTCCTAGTTGTTACCATGTCTGGTTAAAAAGTATACCCTGGTTCTCTGTAGCCCAGAGATTTAAAGAGGTCATGACTTCCCAGTCCCTAATGAACCCTGCAGGGCCTAAGATTGCTGTGAATAATTCCAGACTGGCTCCAGGGAGGAACAAGATCCAGTTAAGGTTGTTTTTCACATCCCTTAACACCTCCAATATCTGCTTAGCAAAATCATGGCACAGTTAAGATGCAGTCTTAAGACTCATTGCACATGCAATTATTGATCTAATTCCTCTCTTTTCCCCCATATATTTAATTTCATACCAAAATCAATGCCACCAGCCATAGGTGGAGCTCTCCTGAGTTTAATGCTGTAGGGGTATGTGCAAGTTCAGGTCCTTAATGAGACTCTAAACAAGACAGAGTGGGATAAAGGCAACATTACCATGCCTGCCCCATGGAAGAGCAGGGGCACAGACCCAGCAGCCCATGAGCTATCTAGCATTTTATACACTAACAGGACTGGCTCAAGCCAGCATAACTCAGGAAACTTCTCTCTAGAAATGTCTCTGCTGAGGGTAGGAAGAGCTTTTTCAACAGCAGCACAAGCTTATGTCACCTTAACCTGCTGTGGAACTGCAGCCTGATGCAAGATGCAGAGGTCTAATCTAAAATAATATTCCCAAACTCCGTGACTGAGCAAGATAATGTATGGCTCCTTGCAAATGCAGCAGTGGATTTGAAATGCCAGAGGCAAGCGATGGGGCAATGTCCCCTTTACAAAGGTCTATTAATGAAACACTGACTTAGGTAGTCTAAGAGTTGGGAAAGAGCTGGAAAGAGCCTCCTTTACCTGGGGGTCCAGCTTGGTTTAAGGCTCAGTGCTGGGTCCCAGCAAATGTTTGGCAAAAACTTGGTTGAGGTTCCAGGGCTCTGTGAGACCCCCCACGGGAGCTGCAGCATGGCTCTGGAAGGAGGGAAATGACCATGCCTGATTCGAAGTCTGACAATGCTGTGACTCATTCAGCAACTTTCTGTAAGTTCAAAGCTTCCCCACAGTTTTTTTTTAATAGCTGAAAAAGAGATTTTTTCTCTTGCAAGAGTGTTCTGTACTATGAACATGTCATGAATGCACATGGATAACCAACCTCCTTCTAGGTGGACACAGCAAAGGCAGCACTTGAGCCAACAGCACAGGGACTATGGTGGTGTGGACTCCTTTCAAATTGGGCTGGCTATCCTGGATCCCATACTGAGAAACCCCTTCCTCCTGGGGCTGGTACCAGAAAAACAGATTACAGGCTGAATACCACCAGCCTAACAGCTCTTAAATTTGTCACTAGGTAACACATTCAAAGTACTGCCACTTTGGTATTACTAGAGGCTCTTCCAAGAGCCCTGCACATGTGCAGAGGTATCCGCTGTATCCATCCCTCTCACAAAGCTGAATGCACAATTCTCAAGCCCTCAGAAAAGGAGATTCACAATTTCACACTCCCAATCCCAGTGGGAAGTACAAAGAGGAAAACCCACGTGCCTTTGTTCTTCATTACCTGTGTGAACAGCCCTGGTCAGTGAAGCTATTCATGGGAATAACTGAACTCTCCTGAGAAAACCTGTACTGCTTTGAGGGCTCAGCTTGTTACAATGCGATCTGCATTTTACCAGACTTGTAATTCACAAAAAAAGATCCCAAAACACCAAAAATCAACCACAGAACTTCTGTAACTGACTGCTCAAGACTAGTTTCCTCCTACTGGGATTCAATTGCGAGCAATTTTTTTCAGGTCTTGTCTAACTGGCTCAAAGCCCCTTTTGACTAATGTCTCTGCATTTGTACTTTGGCCTCTTGTTAGAAGTCTGTCAAACAGGGAAAGAATCAAACTAGTCTCTGTTCAACAGACCTGATTATTTCTGTCTTTCAGTTAATTCTGGACTCAGAGCACAAGACAAAAACAGTAAGAGAAATGGGAAGATCTCTCTGATCTCCATTTCATTATTTATCAGCAAAAAAATCCCCAAACAGGGGTGAGATGGCCAGATACACGTGGCAGCCTGTATTCCATCAACCCTGCAGTGCAGATGGAGAGAAGAAATATGTGAGTGGAGCTTTTACTTTGATTGTTCAGATCTTTCTCATGACTGAAAAAGGGATGCTCAATGCAATATTTTCCTGTAATCTTCTGCTTATATGAACTCTCTATTTAATCTGGAGCAGATCATGTTGCATGATGTCATTCAGACTGCACAGTATCACAAAAAACTCAATTTTAAAAGCTTTTTTCAAAATGATACCATTCAAGCCGAATACTGGTAAATTGAGGAATGTTTTCACCATCAGAATAAAAAAAAAATACTTTGAGAAAATGCAACAGACAAATCAAGGGCAATTTCAGACTAAACTATCTCTGTAACCAAGGGGAGTAGATTTTTTTTTCTTTCAATAATCCAGAATTTGTATGGCTTTGTAAAGGTGTTTTAGTATACTTCTGTCATGGAAAATAACATACCACTAGTCTATGTGATTTATAATTTCTCCCTCCTCCTTTTGGTTCTTAGGAATTCCCAAATCCTGTTTCATAATGTATAATAAGCAGTTATAAAATTATACCAACACTATAATTTCAGGGAGGTATTAAGATCCCAGTGCTATTTTCAGAGAGTGCATGCTTGCAGTGATGTACGGACACATCACTTGTTTTCCTAATTTAGCCCTTTTTAAATATTGCGCCTGGTTAATAAGGCTACTGTCTATTTTCATCTGATACTAAAAATTACACACAGGCAACATAATTTGTGGCTTAAAAAGATAGTATTCCTAAAGTTTTTAGGTAAAATAATTTATTTCCTTGCATACTCATAGCTCCTATGCCTCCAGTTGCCTGGAGGAGTGTTGAATGTACAGGAAATACAGATGGAACAAGTGAAATTTATTTAATGTGACTTGCTTATCATGTATTCTTTTTCAGTGAGCTCAAGTAGGTTTCTTTGAGCTTGATGTCAAATACACACCTTTTACAACTTAAGCAATGCTTTCACATGCTGAAATGTACAGCTGAACTTGTATCTTTTTCACCTTCCTTTCTGCAATACAAAAAACCATAATAAAAAAATTCTGTAAATTTGTCTAGTCTTCTAAACACAAGATAAATTGCATAAATCCAGGAAAAGGTAGATTGTCTCACAAAGTGCAAATTTCAGACAAAGCTATAGGAGTATCTGCTCTTGCCCATGCCTGATTTCAGAAGAGCTCAAAAATGTGTGCCAAACTTTAGGAACACGAGGAGTCTCATCAACAAACTCCACAGGTGGAGGTAAAGACATACTCAAGTGCTCTAATAAACCTAAGCCTACATATTATTCTTGAAATACTCCGGCAGTTCTATGTCTGTGCAGCTGCACTTTGTAATTTACAGACTATGTGCTCCCCTTCCCTGAAAGATTTGTTGGCATCACTTTAAAAATTAATTACTACAGTTAAACACTGATACTAAAAATTCCGATACCATGTAAATGCTATTTACATTTGTAGTTACTAATACTGAAGATGCTGATTTTTATTCACTTCACTATACACATTTGGAAAGTTGCAAGACAGAGTGCCTGGACACAGGAAAAAGAATTTATAGGAAAAGATTATTATGGATCAAATAGGATTTTTCTGTGTAAAAATTGAGAATTTGCAAAACTTGTGGAATTTCAAAATCCTAGACAGCTCAATTCAAAACCTTGGGTTTAATGAAGCTGATACCTTTGCAGATATGACAAAAAAGTATGTGATGACATGTTTTCTTTTAATTTCATGTAGAACTAGCCCTTTGCAAAGTGTAGTACACAACTCTCCAGGATATCATGCTGGCATACTGCTTTTTTGCTTGCTGAAATCATTTGGTAAGAAGTAATTCAATTACAGACAAAGCATGTTTTGACCAAGCAACTTTGTAGACAAGAAGCCCTTATATTTACACTAGATCCTGAAAAGATTCACAGAAATGTATAGATTTACATTATAATTAGGTTATGATTTAAGCTAATTTTCTGTATTTTTATGTAATTTTTTTTTTTTTTTGTATTTGGAACTTCCTAAGCTACAGCATTAAGTAAGATCATGGTCATCAATTAGTGCTTCATTCTAATTGTAATAATTCAAGTAGTGACATATTGCTTTTTTCATTTTGCCTAAAAATAGAAAAAAAATCATTTTGTTAGACATCTTCCATTCAAACAAACTTGCATCCTGCCTTTACAGCCCTCTCATGTTCCCTGAGGAAATCTGTGTCAACTATTTTCTTTTTTCGTATCTTCCAGAGACAGCTTTTTACAAACATTTTAGTAACTTTTGTTTATCTGGCCATTGCCATTAAACATCATATATTAATTGATGCTGGGTATCACATACTATGTTAAGGACTCCAGAATCCAACCTGAATCTTTAAGAGGATTAGCAAGCAGTAAATACCAACACTCAAACATTTTATAATGTTCAAGCCCATCTTTAGATTTTAATTACATAAAGAATCCAGATTTAATGCTGAAAGAGCATTTATATTGCTAAATTAATTTCCCTCAAGGGTATATGAGAGATCTCACATTCAGATTCAAATACAGAAGGAGAAAATTCTAGGTGTTAAGATGTGTCAAAAACCAGCAAAACACCAGCTTGTTACTAAATTTATCTATTCTCTTCTATTTCATCAGCTGAACAAATTCTTGCTGTGAATGTGAGCAAACACCAGAGCAGCCTGTACTTTCTTCTGGCTGGTGCTATCCGAAACAGGCTGATTTCCCTGTTCCCAGAGTCCTTCTGCATTGCTGTCACAAATGGTCTGTGTGAAGCACAAAGAACATGATAAGTGCTTTCTGCATTGAGGAATAAGTTCAATAAGTTGCAAGCAGAGACACACACCTCCTTAAATCCCACATTTGACAGAACTGAGAGCATGGTCAATGTGAAAGCACTGCAGTCCAAGATGGAAAGAGCAGTTCAAGTGGGCACTCTCAAGGTGTACACTGGCTGTTAAGATTTTCCAGCTCCATATGGATTCAAAGAAAAGCTGCTCCCATCTAGCAGAGTGTATTTAAATGCTCAGCTTGATTTCTGTCCATGACTTCCATCTAGGTATTTTCCAAAGGTGCCATAAAACTCTGCTGAACTTGTATTAGAATAAAATCTACACTATGATAACCTATACGTGCCTGGTTATGTACTAGAAAAACTTGACAAATGCAGATTAAAGCCCAAACTCCATGCTGCTCTCAATTCCAGTGCTACCACCTCACAGGAAGATTGAATAAAATAGAAGATCAAGATGAGGCTTTACAAATGTTTCTGTATCAAAATATTTCTAAGAAAAGGCGCAGCACAACTTTCTCCAGCAGATGTCTCTAATTTTGAACCAAGAGAAGGAAGCCTCACTGGCAACCTCCAACATCTCTGCAAATGGCTAGCAAGCCTCTAATTCCATGTCCTGCTTCCGAGATCACGTTCCAACACATTTACAGGCAGCACAAGAAAGAAATCACTTTGAAGTGCGACACATACAGCGATTGTCTTGGATTCTCAACAGGGCCATTTTAGCTGGTCCCAGGCCACAACAAGCAGTAGAGAACCATCCCAATGTACTGGATCAGAATGAATGACAAAATGAAATTAGTGCCAAGAACATCTGGGACATTGCATGGTGCTGGAATCTATTGTGCAGGTTCTACAAGAGCTTTTGGCTAAAGCTGTACCTCCTGTTGTGCTGCCTATCTAGTCATCATTGTGAAAAACAAAAGGGAGAAGGAATAAAGATAGCCAATGGCTGCAAGGAACTTGTAGATAATTAGATAGCTAACATTCATACCAAGCTAAGGATTTGGGAAAAGTAATCTGACAGACAGGCATTCTGCTCAGCTTACTCACACAAGCAGGGCTGACCTGCCAACAGGTATGTATTAGGTGATGACTGGTATTGGTTAAAAGTGTAAACTTGCAAATTGGAATAGAAGAAGTTTTACTCACTTTGCATCTTGTATATCCTGTTGCGTCTGTGCAAGGCACTGGAGATTCAGGCACATTGTTTTGTGTGGAAACTCTTTTATGAACTAAGATGATCTGAGCTGTAATGTTCAATAGCTTCATAGAGGAGCAGCTGGAGCACAGTCGGTATTAAAAATTGCCATTAAAATTTTCCACTTCTAAAATTATCTTGTTTTCCAGATCTTTTGGGGGGTGGGGTGAATGGGGAATCAGGAAATACCTTTGTTTTAACAAGGAAACTCCTAAAGAAAAATATTTGGGATGAGTATGGTTGATCTCCACTCTGATAATGATGCTGGCAATTTCTGTTACCAACATCAATACTATTAACAGTAAAACAGATCATTACATTTTTATATCAAGTTCTGGTTCTTGACATAGATGAACCCCCATCCAATTCCCTGTAGCACACAGACACTGCATGATGTGTTCAAGACATTCCTTCTGACTTCTCTTGGGGGGGTCTGAGACAATGACCTACCTCCCACAGAGAAACCAAAAACTGAAACTGGCATGTAGTGATGACAATAAATGACCACAGCACTCAGGCTAGCTCCTCCTCAGGAAAACAAAGAAATCTGACTATTTTGGACTGGTCAGTGCAGAAGTGCTAGATAAATCAGGTGTTAGGAGGACAGCGACACAGCCCAAAGAAACACAGAAGCAAGAGACTGAAAAATGGAAGCGATTACTCCAGATTACGATCAGTACTGCCAGCAGAAGGAAGGCTTAGCTGACACTTCTGCCCTTGCTGGCTGTGTGAGGGATCACAAAGGGGATCTTGGCAGGCGCTGAACTGCTCGTGCAACACGAGTTAACGGGAGCTCAAAGCACAAAGTGACTGCAGAACGCTCTGGGCTGTCGCGCTATCGCCAGCCTTGCTTCAGACACGGTACCTCCACAAGTGCCTACCGTGAATCAAAATGCCACAGCCGTAAGATCCAAAACTGATTTAATATAAACCACTGATTAAAGGCTGAGTAAAAATACTGATAATTTAGCTTTGTCCTGGCAGGATTTATTAATACCTTCTGACTCGTTAACACCAACTTTCTCTCCAGTTTTGATGGTCTGTGGCTTTAGTCCTTTATGTAATCCATATTCAATTTGTACCAGAGGGCAATCTGGTCTGGCAACAAAACCATTCTTCTGTGCAGAAATTTATAAAGAATAATCTTATTACAATAATTCGTAAAGTGCCCTTGGGAAAGTTGCTCACAATGCGATGACATTATAGAAACAATATACAATCTGATACATTATTTTCAAAAAAATTCCTCCAAAGTAAAAAGGAGGTGAACAACAAATATATAGGCAAAAACTGTTAGTCCAACAACAGTCGAATTATGGAACGTTTTATAGTCTTGGAGTACTTTTAAAATGCAGGGAACAAATTGGCAAGAATATCTTGGGAAAATCCTAAATTTTTTAAGTTTTATCAAAGTAAGTACACCATCAGCAAGCCCAGTGTTTGAAGATGAAATGTCTATGAATTACTATGAGGTATTTAACTGTGGAAATTGAAAAAATACAACTTGTAAAGAAAATCCATGTTTTACTAAGAGGAAAGAAGATAATACAGGTCAGTATATCCACTAACCCTTAGTGTATTTTTTTTTCTATTTGTAAAGAAAACAATCTTTCTCCTCCCTGTTAATTTCAGATTTTATATACACATATAAAACTATATAATATATATAGTTTTACATGTATATACACACACACACACACAAAAATACTCATACACACTCATATGTGTATATATCTCAGGGTCTTACTGGATTTCAGAGTCTGTTTTTCTTTTTTTTTTTGTGTGACTTAGAGAACACAATTGGGCAAAAAATCAAGTAACTGCATGCATGCAAGCGTATCTTGCCACTTGTGCATGTAAATTACACAATCTGTAAATAACTGCAGAAATAGCATGCTCAAATTAGGCACCTGATTGCCCAATTAACTTGTTCACAGAAAATCAGATGATAACCTTCAGTAGCTCCTATTATGGATCCTTCTTTTCACTGCTTCCCTATGGAACCCACAGTTTATATTCCAAACAACTGCATTGTTATTTTGTGCTTTTACACAGATACAAGCAGCACTGCACACTTAATAAAGCTATCAAGTGAACTTTGGACCAGATTTTAGAAAGTTGTTCAGATACTTAAAAGTCCTCTTATGAGAATGAGGCAGCTTAGAGAATTAAAAAAAACAGAAAAAGATTTGGTCTAATTTCAATTGGTTCAAATGTTCAAATGTGAAAAAAAAATAACCCAGGCATTTGTGGCCCTTCAGCCTCTATTAATAGACAAAGTTTTGCTTCTGTGTCTTTGATTTTTTAAGGTGTCTTGTTTTCTTTAACAGGCAAGTATTATTTCGCCACATACATTCACTTCCTAGTAAATCCTTCCTTTATTTTTGTATTGAAATAATAATTAATTAACAGTAATTTGATACAAGTGGACACAGAACACCAGGTTGCCACATTCCAGTGTATACTTCCTAATGGACAGAGAAACTGAAATAACCAAATCAATCTAAGTACTGCAAATAGAGAAACTCATTAATTCATGTATCAAAATGAGTTAAGAAATGGTCTTTTACCATAACAAATATGTTGCTCCTTTGCTGTTGTACTTTTTCTGAGATGATGTTGTGGAAATAGGGTATTTTCTTTTCTCTACCAATTTTTTGCATCAAATAAATCTTAGTAACTTTAAAAAAAAACTGAACAAACCATTATCTTAACAACAATCTCTGAAATAAGAGAAAAGGAAGCAAAAGCAGAACTGCTGGGCTGGATCATTTCCCTGAATCAGGTATTTCAGATAATCCTAGTGGCTGCATTTACCAGTTCTTCACAGGCCTCCTGCAGCAACAGCTGTGCTGGTCCAACTGTTCATCCCCCCTCAGAAAGGGGAGAGTAATAAGAAAAGCTACTGGAGCCCCCTTATATCCTTGTGGGTTTCAATCAAGCATCACCGTATTTCTTCCCTCAGACTTCTCGTGACAGTATCTGCTGGTGAGTTGCCATTGCTGCTTTTCTTCCTCTAGAGGATCAAAATCCAATTTGGTACTTAAATTACTTGGTTCCACTCCACTGGTCTGTGCCTCTTTTAAAAAACTTCCAGGAGTGCTGCTTGTCCTTCTTGCAAAATCAGCTTTGCTTTTCTCCTATAAACAATCAAATGAAAATCCCAGCTCTTTCCCACATGCCCTTTTCAAAAATATAATCATGATCATTTGTATCAGGAGAATTATTTTGCAGTCTCCAGTCTTAGTACAGCTTTTGTTGAGAAAACTGTAGCTTATATGACTCTGAAGTGTTTATTAGAAAGCTTTCAAAAAGAGATCTTCGTTTCAGGAAAAGAAAAATTGTTCAGTTTAGCAAATACAGACGTTCACAGCAGAAAGACTGAAATGGTTAAAAATGATCCTAGGGAGCAAGCAGCTCACAGAGTTAGCAAAATAATTAACATTTTCCTTTCTTTTACAGAAGAACACTAATAGCTGCTCTGGTTTCCACACTTACTGAGACAGATTTTGTTGTGTGGTCTTCTTGGTTTTGCTTTTTTTTTTTTTTTTTTTTTGCTCTATTGCTCCACACAGGTTTTAATTAGTGCTTCTCCTTGGCTACAAGTGCTTCATTTTGAAATACAAAGCTCTTCAAAAAAAAAGAAAACCCCAAAAAAAAAAACCCCAAAAAAAACCTCCCCAAAAAACCAAAACCCCCAACACCACATCACTGGAGGGGAAAATGGGAAGTGATACAGTGCAGCTGCAGCAATCTGCTTCTGCTGTTGTCCTCCCCCTCCCCAAATCCTCTGCATAATTTCAATCGTTAGTCGATGAACCTTTGGCAGGCCTTCTTCCATCGGCAGGCAGTGCACCACATATCTCTGTTCTCCATCCCATAGACCTTCCGACACTTCTTCCCCTCCCCTCTAGGCTTCCTGTCAGAGAGAAAGGGAAGCTCGTTAAAGAGATGCTTTAGTAGTTTAGCTTTTCACCCTAAGACCAGGACAACAAACTCAATGAAGCGCAGGAGGCAGAGAACCCGTGGCCTTTCATGGGATTTGGGCTGTTTTCATTCCTGATGAAGTGACAGACACATGTATGGCCATGACTCCATCACTCTCAGGGACCAGGCCTTCTCCTCACCTGGCTTCCCCAGCTTCTGCAGCAGCTGCTGAGCTTGCTCCTCTGCTCCTAGGATAATCCCAGGAACATACTGCCCTGACTTTAGCCAGCAACTAAACCTGGACTTAGTAAGTTATACTTTAGCCACATGAAGTGCCAAGCTGTAATGGGCAGTCATAGCTGCTCCACAATACAGGCTAGCCCATGTCAGCCTAAAGTGCTGCAGAGCTGTGGTAAAATATTTGGAACAGGTCAGAGCAGCAGACTTTGACCATCAACAGGTATCAGCTATGCCAAAGCAGAGAAAAGCTACCAGCTCCTAACCATGCTGGTCCTTCCTGCAGTTTGCTCTGAGCTCATTGACTGAAAAACAACAAAGTGAGTGGGAAGTTTTAACCCTTGCTCTCACTCACAGCACCTTCTCTGTGGTCCCCAAAGTCAGCAAGGTGGGCAGCACCTGCTTTTAAAGCTGTAATAACTGTCCTGTTTTCTAAATTACAACCACACTTGAAAGATCACAAGTTTAGAAAATGATCCAATTAACTGTTACAATGGATTTTTTTATATTCAACACACAGCAAGACAGCACATCTGAGGAGCAGTGCTTCACCAAGCAATCCAACATTAACTACTGCAATGGCATCTGTCCCAGAATCTTTAAATAAAGTAACTGTACCAACAGAACTGTTTAATACTTGTTTTACATGTTGCATGGCACACACAGGATTCCTTTCTTGCATACCCTCACATTTTCTGGTAACTGAAAATTAATGAAAGGGCACAATCCATTAATTGGGAAGATCCCAAGTTTGGTTTGTAGCATATGCAATGATCTGAGCATCATAAAGAAAATGAAAAGCATGAAATCTTCTTTTTGCCTCATTTTAGGGTACAGTCACCTTTAGGAGTATGAGAAATAAGGAGTTTCTTAACTGTAAGAAATTTAGCATTACAATCTGATTTTTTAACCTAACTTTTTGAACACTTTAAAAGTAGATTCTGGTCAAATATCAGTTAAATTTAGTGGTAATGAATGCAGCTTATGTCTAGGAAGACAAGGCATAAAAAGTTTTGCCTTAATCTAATTTATTCTAAGACAGGGTTTCTTACAGTTCAATTGAAGCCAAATGCCATTCTGACTGAATGGTGATAAACACATAAGACAGTCCAGCCTTTCAGGGAAAAGTGCAAAGCCAGACAGTGCAGCTGAACTTTACCTTTGATGGTAGTGAAGAGAAAAATAGGTTCTGAACGTTTACTTTGAAGAGCTCTAGCAAGACTGCCTGACAAGTGCAATCAGGGCTGGCAGTGGACTTTTTCTGATTCTCTGGCCACTGACAACTTATTCACTGAATACCCTCCCAGTTGTGAGGCTGTAGTGTCAGCAGGAGCTAATGGTCCCATACCTCAAGCCAAATGCTACTCTAGGCGGTGATGAAAGAACTGTGTGGGACTGTTTCTGCTCTCCACTCCCTGCAGGACGATTATGGGTTGGTGAGACCTGTCAATACAGACAAAAAAGCTGCTTACGAAGAACATACACATGTGAATGCAGTATAAATACTTTTTCCAAGAAAATGCAAATTATGCTGCACGGTGGCAAGGATACCCAGGAAAGGTGACTATATAACATACAAATGTAATTAAATGAAATGTTTATTTAGCATTAGGTATATTACATTAGCTTCTCTTTGTTTCCCGGTATTTCCAGTCATCCTCCTAGAGCAATCCAAAATACAGATGAGCATCACTGCAGGTTTTGGAAACTACAAGAAACACATTCATTCTTGCAGCGGTGCGTTTCGAACTTGCTGGCCTAGGGAGGGCCCCCCGGGGACACCCCTGGGGGTCCCCCCCCAGAACACAGCGCTACACATTCTTATTTAAAAACTCTGAATAGCTCTTATGAAAACCTTCTCCTATATTAGCAAAGAAAGTAACTGGAAAAATAAACTCTGTCCTGTGCTGAGATCATTACCAATAATCTCCTATGAAAAAAAGGGATTTCACTTGTTGCTCCTGTCTGTCACTTGGCACTCTTTGTGGAGAGACACCCTTGTTGAAGAGGGTTTGTTGAAGAGCACTCACAGTGGGGCCCCTCGAGGTCTAACAGGCAGGGAGGACAATGCAGCCCTTCTAACCAAAGTTGCTAACAAGATGTATCTCCTTACTCCACACAGTAAACCTTCTCAGCAAGTGTCCTCTTTGTGAATGTTTCCAAGGCAAGGGTGTTGTTTGGTCTTCTGAGACTTTCCAAAAAAGTCTCCTGCATGAGCATGGGGCTTGGCAACACCATTCAAGTGATCACATGGCATAAAGCTTGGCCTTAAATAATACCTAAATTATTTTACTACGGTCTTATTTTGCTCCTGTGTGAAGGCCACAACCACTTTACATCTAAAATACCAGAAAAAAATTCTGAACACTCATTTTTTTTTGTTGTACATTGAATGTAGCATCTAGTGCACAGTCAGCCTCCTGCTGCCAGGAACTGCAGATATGGTCATAGTTCTCTGCACTGCTATGACTTTTCCCTCCTGCCCTTTTCAAGTTTTACAATATCTGGAAGAGAGGGGACTGACTGACCTCAGTTGAAGAGAATTACTCTAAGTGCTTTGATTTTTATACAAAGTCTATTTTAAAGCTACTCCATAGTAGCAAAAAACTAATGCTTGTAATTGAGTGCAGACACTCTTTCAACTTTTACTCTCGGCTAGTAGTGAGAGAAATTTTTTATTTGACTGTGTATGTGGCTCATATACTGAACAAACTTAGACCATTACTGATACACAAAATATACCTGCAAAACTTGGAAGACATTTCTTCTCTCTCTGCCAGCTTACCATGTTTTGTACATCCAAAGACCACATTAGCTCCTTTTGTTCTATCCCTCCAGAAAACTAAGGGCAGCTTGTTCTCTGCTACTTTTTTCCAAATTTTTATCAACCACTTTCCTTGTTTTACCTAAAAATGATTGAAACACTGAAGATAAAATGCAAATCATTTTGTAGTATTTGGCATTCACCAGACACTGTACTGTCTTCCAGTCATTACCAGTAACCAGAGATCTCCAGTCATTGTGCTAGGGCTCAGAAACATTTTAAAAACCAGAAAATATTCTATGTCTACCACTAGTAAGTGACACTCAATATATTAGCTGCTTGTCATTGAACAGAAGACTACTTGGATGGCCTCCTATGTTATAAGCAATTATATTGCTTACTTCCAAACAGAGATCAGGCTGGAGCATTAACTGCAGCGTGCAGACTCCTCCCTCGCATTCTCCTGGGAGGGTCTCTGCACGATGGCTCCACAGACTGGCACACCAAGGCAGCTACGCAGCACCGAAGCTGAGCTTTAGTGTATTTTGATGGGCTTTGGAGCAGGTCTAAATAATACCAGTCAGCTGCTCTCTATAGGGAGCACTAAGAGCAGATTAAGAGCAAGCCCTGAGAAAGCAATCCTTGCCCTTGGAGGCTTTTCATGTCTGAAGCGCTGTCTAATGCAGAGTGAAATAACACTGTTTGAAGCAAGGACCTGGAGTTTCCAGTTACAACTCCTGGAGGGGGAACTGTGGTTTGAGAGAAGATTTATCATCTGTAAACATCAGGTTATCAAGATCTTGCCTGTTCAACCTTTTTGAGTCTTATAGCAGGCAGATATAAGTAAGTATCAGACAGTCGAGATCATACTGGCATTCAGGAAGATTTTTACAATACATTACACAGAAGTGAAGTACATAGTCATTATGTTAAGTCCTCCAGTACCAAGACATATGGACTTCACCATGGCTCATCCCATTTGCATCATTTAACTCACTCTCCTCATGCATCCCTAGGGTGTGGCTGCTTTATTCTCCTAATTCAGCCTCAACTGGTAGAACAATCAGTCTGTCCTTTCTGCTTCATGCAAAGAACAACACCTCACAATGGCTCGTAACTGTTCCAAAATTCAACCTTTCACCTGCAAAGTTATCTTTGAAAAATTGTATGGAAAAAGTGTATTTCCCATCTCTCTTGGAATCTAACCTATGCATGATTCAGAGCACAAAGGGCTTTGGAGGTTCCCCTAATTACCGAACCACAGAATAACCTGAGTTGGAAGGGACCCACAAGGATCATCGAGTCCAACTCCTGGCCCTGCACAGAACATCCCCAAGAGTCAAACCATCTACCTGGCAGCACTGTCCAAACACTTCTTGAACTCTGCCAGCTGGTGCTGTGACCACTTCCCTGGGGAGCCTGTTCAAGTGCCCAACCACCCTCTGGGGGAAGAATCTTTTTCTAATATCCAACCTAAACCTCCTCTGACACAGCCTCAGGCCATTCCCTCGTGTCCTGTCCCTGGTCAGCACAAAGTAGAGATCAGTACCTGCCCCTCCTCTTCCCCTCATAATGAAGCTCTAAACTGCAATGAGGTCTCCCCTCAGTCTCCTCTTTTCCAGGATGAACAGCCCAAGTGACCTTGGCCACGTCTCCTCCCTTATGACTACAAGACATCTAAATAAATGCCTGTGTTTAGATGTGAACACTCCTGAGCCTAGAGCAGCCACATACTGAGCCCAACTGATCCAGCAGCATGTATGAGTTGTTTTGAAGTGCTCAGTTACTTGCTGGTAAGTACACCATATTCACAAAGGCCTTTCAGTGCTGTGCTGCTAAAGACTTTCTGAAAATATGGACTTAATGCAACTCCTGGTGTTTGAACACCCCAGTTCCCAGGACAGAAAGAAGGAAGTGCTCAATGTCATTGAAATTCAATGTCCACAGGAATGAAAGGGGGAAACAGTATGTGTCAAAAAAAAAAAAAATAAACATGAAAGGAGACTATACTGAAAATATGTAGACCTATGCACATTTTCAAATCTGTACCTAATCTTTTCCTGTCCAGTGATTTGTCCAGGCCAGAAAAGTATTCCAAAGCCATTTTAGAAAACTGCTTATTTAAGTATTAAGGGTCAGGCAAAAAGTAATGGTTTGGATTACTCTCTGAGGTTCTCTTGGGTGGTACAGATTTGTGTCTCATCTCAGGGACCGTGTATGTCACAATTGTGTGAGTTTGTTATGCTGGCTCTGTCACACAGTCTGGCCTTAAATAAACCCCATCAGAGAAGAAGGAAGTCTGAATGTAGGTGAAGTACCTACACTCAGTGTAAGGGTGGGAATTGCCAGACCCCTGAATTTGTAAAGCAATATCTAATTTATTTCGAATCAGAAATAACACTTTAATTTAATATACAGGTATATAGCATAAATTTGCATTTGCACTCTCACTTACTGCACATAATTTTCCACCGCAGGCAAATCTTTGTAATTCATAAATGATCACACTGATTACAAAGTAGTCAAATGTATGCAAACCTGGAATATTTTTTTTCTTATTATTATTTTTTCTTTGTTAAACAGCCTTATAAATGTTGTTAGAGCTATAATGACAGTTCAAACGGTTCCCTGAGCAGTTTATAATTCTGCACCACTGCTTCCCCAGGTTTTTGTATTGGAATTATTTTCAAATTGTACTTAAATCATTGCCATCTCCATTGAATTCTCAGAAAGTGATTTAGCATTTCTTAAATTCTATTGAGAACTCTCCACTCTACAGCCACAGATCAGCGTTGTTGCCTGAACAAGTAAACTCGACGCATACGTGTCTAATCCTGCCCTCTTAAGTGTCTGATTTACAATGTGACTAATTGCATTTTTAGATTCCCAACACTCCTGGCACCAGTTTCTGCTACTTCACAAAAGGACCCAGTTTCATAATTACTCCGTATCAACCCCATTGTTGGGAAATCAAATTCTCAGGGAACTCTGCAGATAGCACACTCTGTCAAGGCACTCTTGTTGAAATTGCTGCCAGCATGATATCTTTCACTGCTAGTTGTTCCTTGATGGAATTTAATAAATATTCATTGGCAGAGTGCAGTGTAATTGATTCAGTCACTTTCATTTTTATCAGCTCTGCTGGATGCCACAGCCTCGGCAGAAAATCTCCAAGATTTGCCAAAGGTTGACAGTAAGAAGCTTTGGAGATTCATTTGGTGAGGAGAAGGGAGGGAAATAGTATCTCTTATTGCCTTGTCTAATATTCACTGTCAGGAGAAAAAAAGCTATATGGTTCTTTGGATGAGCAATGTGCCTTATATAACACACCTTAAAAATTCATAAATTCACTAAGTGTAATATTAAATGAGATATTATGATATCAAAAAGGTTTATGATTAGAGAATATCAATTTATAATTTATATAATTGAAAACAGTGCTTTCCAATAAAATGAGGATACTTTACATTAATATTTATTTATATTAATTTTATATTATATTTACATTAATATCTATATTCATCATAGAGAAGATTTCCCATTACCCATAAACAGTGATTTGCATTTACTTTCAGGAGTCCCCACATCAGACACTACAAGCTGAATTCCTTGCAACTCTTCATGAAGGTTTTGCACTCCCCCCACAGTACCACACCTACACTGTGGTGTACTACATGTTTAGAATCATTGCAATTCTGTGTTTAAGCAAATACCACATTTCTGCAGTCCTGTTGATGGCTTAGGATTTTAGTATCACTACTGATAGAATTAGGCCATGTATGCCAGCTTTTTGAAGAAAGGTCAGTGTTGAATTTCCATTGAATACATCCTCATTAAAAAGCTATCAAACTGCAAAATGTATTAATAACAAAATGCAATAGATACTGAACATATTTTCTGTATAAAAATATTTTCCTGCTATAAGTAGGGGCTACATACTTGTAGCCTCCTAAAATGGGACTTTGCATTTCATTTTATTGTTTTTCTTTCAGCTGCCTTTCAAAAATGCTTCATCTTCAGAGTTCATTTAAGTAACAGCCCCACTGCCTGAATCCAACTGGCCTGTTAGCATAACCATCACCAGGCTGATTTTCCATCTAATTTTTTAAGAAATCTCTTAGTGGCACAAAAAAGTAGCACATAGTGCCAAGCTCTGCACCTACCAGAATGTTCTTCTGTGAGGATATAGTTTAAAAAATATATACTGTAGATATTGTAGAAACTATAGATGCAATTGTCTGCTTGTAGACACTGATGCAAAAAGAACCTAACTGCACTGATAAAGACAGTTACCAAGGTGTTAAAAACAGCCATGCTGGCAAACTCAGGCACATGTTTGTTTCCTTTTGGTATCTGCTATGTCACATTTACTTCCATAATTACACACTGTGAAACAAAGCAAAAAGCTCTAAAAAAAATCTTTTTTCTCCCCTTCTTTCCTTTTTTTGATGTGCACTTACTGGAATGCCGGTGAAGGTAACTGGAGGCGACTGCCAAGAGATGCTAAAGCTACTGCCATTGGGAGTGAATTTTGCTGACCCTGGAATGTTCACCGGAGGAGTGGCCTGTGTGAAGAGAAAGTATTATTCCAGCAAGAAGAACCATTCCTCTTCCAAAGGATCTTTCATTCCTTAAAATGGTAAATATGTGAGAGATTTTCCAAGGCATAAAAGAACTCCATGGTGACAAGCATTTTACCCTTGTGAGAGGGATAATCATGGATAAGCTAGTAAGGAAGGGACAGAGCTATATATATATACCACTGTTCCTGAACCTTGTTTAGAGAAAGATGATTGCTCTCAAAAGAATCCATAGAAAACTTTTAAGAGCTAAAACTGTTAAAAAACCAGACAAAATCAAATGTCACATACAAATAACTTCTAAAATAATGCCAGCAAGAAGCAAAACCAGACGATCACCCGTTCCACAGTGATAAACAAGGCCATACTTAAACTCATGGCAGTTGTTTTACACAATTTTAGTGTGGATAGCAAGGCTTCTTGGATGGAAGCGATTAACAGTAAGTGTTGGCCATTTCTCATTTATCAGAAAAATGTTTAGAGTCATCCCAATTAAAACAGTTTTTCCTATTAAGAACAAAGAGCTGTAAATCATCCTTTGGCTTCAAAAAGCAGCTCTTGAAATACTAAACTGAAGCAAGTATTTGGGCTCATTGAACTCCTGTGTTCTTCCCATCCAGGCTGTAATACCCAGTGCTGCCCTGGGGTACAAGGGCAACAACCTGAGCTTAGACTGTTGAGCATTTTTCATCTCATGCCTTTCCTTTCGTTTTCTCACTGGGTTATGAATTTCCATGAATTATTCCCTGCTTCTTTTTTAACCCCATTTAATTTTCAGAATCATGAAATTCACAGTTGTGTAGCTACCTTGCCTAGAAGGAGCATGAGCAGCCAGCATGAACAAAGGCTTTGACCCTTGAATTTCAAGCTGTCACCACAAAAAAAAAAAAAAACCTCACCTTGGTTTAAACTTACGAAGATTTTGCTAAAATGAGTTTTCACTTCTGCCTTTCAGTTGATGGTACGTGAAAATAACACAATACACTCATTTAAGCAATGTTTGTGTTTGGGGCTGCTGAAATTGTCTCACTGGTTCAGGAAGAAAGTGCTTCCTTGCACCACCAGGCAGAGAGGAGTGATGACAAACTACAACCTGATAGTCCTCATTAAAGATTATCTTACAAGTAAACAAGGGCTGAAGCAATCCCCTACAGCCTTTCCAGGGAAAGGAAGGTGAGACCACCAGATGCTTCTGTGTATGACAGCGATGCTCTGTGGGCTGCCAAGCTGCTGACAGCTCCAAGAAAATCCACACAGACATGCAGAGCCAACATCCACTGAGCTCCATAAAATATAAAAACCTCTCTGAAAGGTGTCAAGAGCAATTTGGCAACTTCAGATGGTATCAGCAGTTCTTCAACTTCAGATGGTACCAGTAGTTCTTCCTCATAACCCTGTTCAAATGCGAAGAAGTGAATGACCACAGAGCTCCAGACAGAAAGAAGAGCTGGATAAGCAGTGAGGCAGCACTGCCTCTGCTCAGCATCCCACAAGGATGGCAGCTCAAACCCAGGCTCAGCACAGCAACTTCCTCAGGTATTTGAGTAAGACCTAGAAGGGATATCCTAGGTGCTGAAAGAGCCTGTCTGTAGCTCCTCTGTAGTTAAGTTTAACAGGTACAGGCAATAGTTTTGTAAAGAAACATGAAGTTTAAAACTGACGCAGTTGCTTAAAATACCATAGTGCTCAATTCCTTTTTCTCAGTGCATAAATATCTACCTCAGACATGATCAGACTTAGATAGTCAATCACCTTGTTCACTTGTTTCCTAGATGAGCATCTTTGCTCATCAAGCACAGTCAGCTTTTTCAGGCTAACAGTTTAGTCAAACTCTTCCATAAGGTAAGCAACTACAACATTACAACCAACTGAAGAATTTCTATACCCCAACTTTAATTTGCTTAGAGACATCAATCTAATTGCCAATCAGAATATATTAATGAATAATTTGCATTTATTTGTGCAAACATTACCCTTCTATCTGAAATAGCCTGTGCTCATCCTCTTCCCCTCTCATGCTTGTCCTTTCACTTTTTTCCCAGGCAGCAATTCCATCCTTTCCTTGTCCCTTGCTTTGCCTGAGGTATCAGTCCCAACGGTGGAGAGGCTGCCCATGTCCTCTCTGCCCTCTTTCTACTTTTTCTAATTGGAGCCCATCACATCAAATTTGGCTGACCAGAACTCTAACTCAGGATTTCAGCAGAATTTATATGGGCGTCTAGTACAATGGCATTAAAAACCCCTCTCTCCTAGGCATTTCTTATCCAAGAGAGCTGACAACTATTTTTTCCCCTTTCATGGCTCTGTTGTTGCTGGCTCACAGTCATTCTGTGCTTGATTAATGAACATAGGTTTCCTTCTTACATAATTTTCTAACTATCCTAGTTTATAGCAGAAGAATCTCATTAGTTCCTTAGATACAGGACTTTGCATATTCTGACATCCAAACTGCATCCAAAACCTTATTTTTAAGGATCCAAAATCTTATTTTTAAGAACATCCAGTCACGTAAGCCTGATCAGCCCTTACTGCTAATGTGTCCCAGATTTGTTATCAGTGAAGTTTATTATAGTATTTGTGTACTACCAAAATGATTTAATGAAAGTGAGATCAGGGCCAAGAACAGCTTTTCATTTAACTCCACTAATGACAATCAAAGGCCCTTTCAAAATAACTCACTCTTCTCTGTGACTTTCTAGCTCCTTCTCCTACACTAAATTTAACCTCTTGCTTAACAAATACTGCCTATATGTTTTAAGATCAAATGCTCTTCTTGAATCCAGGAGGATTTATTCTTTTGCTTCCTGTACTGTTCTAGCATCATCTTTCTCTGGGGCTCCCCCAGTGCAGTTTACCTCAACTGCTGTACATGCCAGAATTTCTTCAATTATTCTTCTAAATCATTCCTCACCCATAGGAGGGGTCAGGGAAGAGCATCAGGACTTTACTCAGTTTCCTCCTATCTTTCTCACTACAAGTAGTCTATTTTATGTTTTCCAGTCATAGAGGAAATTGCAATTACCAGATCTCTTTAGGATTCTTGCGACTGAACTTTGGGTTCTGTATTTTTCCCTTTTTCTTTTTTTAACAGGAATTCTGTGATGAACAATATTCAGCGTCTCTTATGCAAGTTCCTTGAGCTGCTCTCAATGAAGTAATCTCCACTTTCTCCTCTGGCAGGTGAGATCTGAATCTCCACCCTGCCTCCTGGCCCTTCTTTCAGGGCTGAAGGGATCTTGGCAGAGGATGCCATTGACCTTCTCTACAGAAGCTGATTCCTTTGCCAGGACAGCCTGAATGCTTGAGCAGGGGACCCTGCCTCCTGCTTCCAATAAGCAAGCTGTGAGCAGTGTGGACTGTGTCACTCCTCACTGATGAAATTAAGCACTGAAACCACAGCAACCTGAAAAGCCCACGGGCCTCAGGCACTTGTAGTCTTGTGTCATGGAATACATCAATTAAAATCCAATTCAAGGACTTTAAACACTTGAGTTAGGATTTCCTTAGCCAAGTGCTTTACTCAGAGGTTGCTTGTAAAAAAGGGTTGAGTGGGTCTCCAAACAGCAGGGCAGACTGTCATGCAAATCCCAAATGAATCCTCAACTTGTCATTAGCCTAGACTTGTTGCCTCACTCTCTGAGGCAAGGCTTAAGCTACACTGAGAAGCAAGTCTTTCTCCTAGATGGTTTCATCAGTCCCCAGGCTGGCATGCTACGTGATGCAGCTTCCACCTGTGATGCCAAGCTTCCACCCACGCTTTTCAATATGCACAAAAGTCTAAAACAAGCCTGTGAATTCTCTGTAGCTCCCTCTGACCTTTTAGTAGGTGTGGTCCAAACACACCACTAAAGTTTTATCTGCACAACGCTATAGATGATAGCTATTGAATCTGATAAATTTAACAGAGTTCAGCTCTCCAGTGCATACACAGGTCATGGACCACACTACTTCAAAGCCTCTATTCCTCTTTTATCATACAGTATCCAGACCAAAACATGTCTGGCTTTAGTGCAGTTTTATAACTAAAGCTTTCTGTTGAAACTTAGCTGGAATGTTTTAGGACAGCAGTTTTTGCCATTTGAAAAGCATCACCTTCAAAAATAGGAAGATACCATATTTGCTTTTTCATTCTTCCTGGTCTACTTCACAACTAAAACTGACATCTTACACTCTACAAAAAGAGGAAATGAATTATTCCTGACATCCTTTGAGTACTTGTTGACACTTCAAGCAGAGCTTGTACTTGTTCAATAAAAACAAAGCTGAAATGAAGACTCTGGGAGGGATTCAGCTGACTCTATGGGAATTTTTACAATGCAGGAAACCCCATCTGAGCACATCACACCTTGGGTTCTCCTTACAGTCAGTGAAAATTGAACTGATGTAAGCAGTGGGATACACTGATCAACTCTTGTCAACCTCAAGTATGCACCTATGGCTGGATAAACAGCACCACAAAATCCACTGGCTGTGGTGGGCACATAAACAAACAATGAGCTTGGAAGAATACATCTCAGTTTAAATAAAAAAATGCCTTTGACTGCTCTGAAAACCTTTCAGCCTGTTAAAATCCAAACATTGTGATGTGCCATTCCTTTACACATTAGTGAGATTAGTGTAACGACTGGAGCTCATACCACTGGTGTTACCTGGTAAGCATGGTCCGTGTGTACGAGGTAGAGGTTGGTAGGAGCTGAGCGGCTCAGAGGTGTCATCACTTTAGTCTCGGTTTTGGCACAGGAAGTTTCAGGACGGATTGTGTCTTGGGTGGGAAAGGAAGGAGGAGATGCTAAAGATGGAGAGACTGGGGAAAGACTGCTTAAGCCATCAGCTACTGAGTCCGTGTTGAGCCTGATTTCTGTATAGTAAAAATCCTCCTCTCCATCACTGTAGTCAGACTCTCCTACACGTCTGTATCAAGAGAAAGAAGTAAGAATTGATTGAAAGCAAGAACCCCAAGGTAAATTTTAAGTTCTAGATGCATGAGTGAGTATATTCATATTGTCAATTAATATCTGCAGTTTCAAACCTTCCTACTTTATCAGCATTCTGACTGCAGGTAAGGGGAAGAGTAAAATCATCTAATCTGCAGGGAAAAAAGCAGGAATTACTTTTTTCCCCGCTCTGTGTTATTCTTGACCAATTCTTTCACCTTGGAGTAGATGTTTTGACTCCCTGAGATCAAGTATCAGCTTCTCATTTGTAACTATTGTAAAGTTAACAAGAACCTCAATGCACTCTGTCTTCAAAAGTCACAGCAAAGATAATAGACACAGGCAAGATATACTCCACTCACGTTACAGCAAACTATATTCAATCTTATCAGAAGTTACTTAATTATACCAAATATACTTATGGCTGCCATTCACTGTAATTTTCTGTGACATAACAGAAGAATTTGCTAGAAAACAGTCTCACCATGCAACTCACTCAGACACAGAGAAAGCACTCATATGGGCTGCCATGGCCAGGACTTTCTGGTCCTGCTCTCCAGATGCAGACTTATTGAAGGAGGGCATGTAGGAGGTTTAATTGCCTTAAAGTTTCATCTGGTGTGCATTTGAGCACAAGTGCTAACAGTGAAGCAACCCAGTCAAAGCAGTAGCTCCCAGTAGACTACACATTATCTTGAAGCCCAAACGAGAATTTGTTGAGAGAACATACGTCCAACAGGTTTGAAAGGCTCTACCAAAGTACCATCCATCAGAATGTAGCCAGTCATTCACCAAAATTACTCCTTCCAGAAAAGTTTCTAGCTCCAGCAAATTCCAGAAAGGTTTTGTTGTTTATTTCTGCCTCTCCAACACCACATGTCCCCATAATATAAAGCACAAATCAACATTCCTAACTGCATTTTGAGAGAGATTTTCTGTTTCCCACAGCCTTACTCTTGAACCCAACAGTAATTGCTGACCTCTCTTAGACCATCCTGAACTCCAGATCTTTCTTGTGGTGGCTTTAATTTTTAAGCCGTGGGCAACACAGACCTACAGAGAGATGTATTTTCACCTAACAGATTAAGATTGTGAGTCCCAACTGTAATTATAAATGAGACAGGTACATCACTCAGTGAATTGCACTGGAGAGTTCAGTTGCAAACTAAATCTCTGAAACAAACTTGTCTCCTAAAAGATTAATTTACTTTTGCTTCTAGTCCAAGTAACATACATGTGTGTCCTGGTTTTGTCTGGGCTGGAGTTAATTTTCTTCCAAGTAGCTGGCACAGAGATGTCTTTTGAATTTACGATGAGAAGAGTGTTGATAACACACTGATGTTTTAGTTGATGCTGAGCAGTGCTTACTCTAAATCAAGAACTTTTCTGTTTCCCATGCTCTGCCAGTGAGCAGGGGCACCAGAAGCTGGGAGGAAGCACAGCCAAGACAACAGCCTATACCACAGGATATCATGTTCAGTAAATACACAGGAGGGAGCTAGCTGGGAGGTGCTGATCACTACTTGGGGACAGGCTGAGCATTGGTCAGCAGGTGGTGAGAAACTGTACAGTGCATCACTCATTTCTCTTCAGTTTAGTTTCTCTCTCTCTCCCCATTCCTTTTAAGTATTAGAGTCACCAGTATTACTGTTATTATTGTCATCAGTGTTTTATTTTGTTTAAGCCATTAAACCATTCTTGTCTGAACCCATGAGGTTTGCTCTTTATTCCTTTGATTATTCCAGTGAAGGAAGGGGATAGTGAGTGAACAGCTCTGTGGTACTTTAAACCATGACAACGTGCATATCAGTTTCCTTTTACTTTTAGGTTTCTTATGTGGTTTGTGGTTTTTGGTGGGGTCATTTGCATTTTTTTTTTTTTGGCATTAATTCAACTCAGAACTGGCACAAGCACCTAACCTGTTGTGAAACAAAGCTGAAAAGTATTCATGCAAGACCCCAAACCTGTCTACCACAGAGTATCATCCCAGACATGATGTGCACACAGCACATATGATGTAATGGCACTGAGATGTGCAGCTGACAGGGAAGTGCAGTGTAACCTCGAGCTCTATTTGACCTTCTAGCAAAGCTGACAGAATTTCAGGAAAGAAAGTGTCTTGCTGCTGGAATAAGTGCTCATAGTTGATGCACTATTCCACAACTTCCTCAGAAACAGAGGGATATGAGACAGAGAAGCCAAGGACAATCCCGTTCATGTCACCAGCCAAGGGCAATTGCTCCCCTTCTATACCAAATCCTTTAGACCCAAAAAGACTGCTCTCTTACCCAAGATGAATGGTCCGTATGTGTTTCTGAATCCCTGCAGCTGTGCTCAGTACCTTCCCACAGTTCTTCCACAGGCATTTGAACATCACCTTCATGGAGTTCTGAAAATTGGAAGTTGTAAAGATATTAGGAAAAATTTCTTCCCTGAAGGGGTTGTCAAGCATTGGAGCAGGTTGCCCAGGGAAATGGCTGAGTCACCAACCCTGGAAATATTTAAAGGACTTGTAGATGTGCTGCCTGGGGTCATGGTTTAGTGCTGGATTTGGCAGTGCTGGGTTAAGGGCTGAAAATTTCTGTGACTGTAATTCTATGAAGGCAGAAAAAACCCCACACTACCAGATAAACAGTTACAAAGAAGACTGTGAAGACTCAGAGCCTTTGACTCCAAATTTGTAATGATCTAATAGTCTCTTGTCAAATGTGTCACCCTACTGAATTCAAGAGAATCCAGTGAAAAGCTGCAGGAGCAGCTTGTGACAAACTTTACCTCTCTCTGTTCATTGGCAACACTCTTCCATTTTTAAGTTTCAGTTCCTCCACTAAAGGAGGTATATGATATAAAACCTTCCTACACTTCTTTCAGAAGTCCTGATGAGGACTTCTTACTTCATCCAAGGCATCTTCTTAAATTAAGGTCTTTCCAAAGCAAGCTCTTATGAATGTTTCTGTTCATGATATTTGCAGCACAAAAAATATTGTGCCAGAAAAACATAGCTTCTGTTATGTCCATATTGGCCATGAGCTGGCACAACCTGCTTTTGTTTCACTCAGAAGCTGCTGTGGACCTTACTCAGACAAGAGAATGAGAAGTTATCAGTCTGTGTTCAATATTTAAAAATACAGGTATAATTTCATTTAAATGCTCTTTTTATATTCTTTAATATAACTTCATTGATCCCCATGGAGTTATCACTGATCTAGAGCACAGCCAACAAGGCTATTACAAGGCCAATCTTCAACATTTTGAAGACTCTGGAGAAAAGCAGTCTTAAAACAACACAGATGTTACAAACTCTAGAGATATTTAAAAGCTAATTTTACCCCAAAATGAAACTGATTTTATACAGTTTAAATAAAAAAAGAATTCTAAATAGCTTGTAATTCTTAAAGATAATTTTCTCTATTATTACAGAACACATTATATTAATATGAGGAAGAGCAAAATAATGTATTTTTGTTCTATAATTTTAGTTACATATAAGATTAAATTAATATATTAATATAAAACTCAATTTAAAAAAAAAGGAGAGGGTACAAGCACATCCTTAGGGTTAAGTACATTTCATTTAAGTACATTTCATTGTGCCTTGAATAAAAGCTGACTTGGTGCTTTCTTCAATTTGGACCCTTTGGAACTGCATGCCAGTAGATGGTTTTAGCATTTGCTAGAAAATGATGATTAGAATATAACTTAAAAAAGAATCTCAGCGAATGGGCTTTTTAAAATACAAGCGGATTGTAGCAGCATGTTCTCATAGCTCCTTGCAGTCTAATATCTCCTGTTTTAAAGTATGAATGCTTAGGGCTTTGAGATTTGAAGTACATGATCATACTGGTTGTATGAAAAACTTCTGTTAGGAATAAATTGCACATAAATTGCCTACTTTTTATTTGATAACACAACTATCAGTCAAATAGATACAGAACTCTTTGTTTTCTCAAATTATCTAGCAATTCTGATTCATACTTTTCTTAATTCCATAATATAATACTAAATACTATTATCAGCTCAAAACCACACAACCAACCACCAACTATGTCAACAAGATGAAGGCCATGTTTCTAACTGACATCCTAAGAATTCCAATATGACATCATAAACATCATATGCATCTTTATGAGCACAGAATGGTTTAACATCCATCCCCAGTTTGATGGTAAAATCACTCTGCTAGCTTCACTGTGGTTTTGGATTTATTGTCACTGGTAGGAGTTTGCAAAAACCCATGCACTTTTAACATAATCAAGTGAAAGCTCACTCAGTAGAAATAAAGAACATGCTTAGATTTCTTCCATTTCCTTTCCAAAATTACCTATTCAGGTTTAATGTTTTATTTAAGAAAATAATAGAACATAAATGGTTTGGTGAGGAATAACTACCTTAGAGGAAACTTTTAAGCAAATAGTAAGGTTACCAATCACTCTATTTCCAGGTTTACTCCTTCTGACTTTTGCAGCCCCGAAGAATGAATAACCTGAACATTTTTGTTTCAGCTTCTAAAGATGCTAACTTGTACTCAGATCAAGCACCATGCTGGAGCCAGAATACAGAAAAAAAACTGCAGGAAAGAAGTTAATTTATAAAAGCAAGTTTGACATGGAATGTTACTGTTTATTTAGAGAAAACATTTGCCATACAAAGCAAAATCCCTGTGAACCAGAGCAGATAGTGTAATAGACCTATAGTGGGTACATAAATAGAAATATTTGAAAACAACTCAGAAAACAATAAAGATGGCAGCTGCAAACCCATCTGTCTCATCACAGCTGAGCAGTAAGAGTGGTGCTAATAAGATGAAGGTTAACTGGGAAGTAAAAGGCAAACCAGGACACTTCTGCACTCCTACTCCTCCTGTCCCACACGCCCCCAAATTGTCTCTCTGTTCAGTGCAACGCTCAGCTCCAACTTCTAATTTATTATAACAAAGGTGTCCTCCAAAATACTTTTTTCCTTCTCAGCAAGATGCACAAACATTTTCACCCCTTTCCCATGAACAAGGGAACAACTGCATGGGTCAGCAAATAAGCAGCTTCTGGAGCAAGAGGATTTAAACAATCATTAAAACTACTTCCTGCTGGTGATGAAGCAATTAACTGTCTCAGACTGAGCCAGAAACAAATTCACTAAGGGAATAAATTCTCTGTTTTTTCTACTTACAAAAAAGTCCTTTTACATCTTGCTATGTAAAATCTGTCCTGTTGTGTTGGAAGGGAACGCAACTTGGACTACTGCCATCTCTTTGTTTTCTTTTTCTTCCAGAGAAGCTTGCTGGCTAGCAACAGTGCTTTTTTGGGTTAGTTTTGGACCTTTTTTTTTTTTTTTTTATGTCATGTTTTATTTAGCCTGCTTTTGCACTCCAACTCAGGATAAATTTGGCTAATGCTAATACTGTATCAAAAGCCATCGGGTTTGAGCTCTCTCTCTCCATTTTCACTCCATATGTTTGTGCAGAGAAACCTTCACAGTATTAAGGTATCTGACATGCTGTCAGATAAACAGCACTTTCGGGGAACAAGGAGTATTAAGGCCATAGTCAGTTTGTGTGATGACATGTAAAGGCTGCCTGTTGCATCCTGCACACAGAGAATTTGTCAAAGTAGGACAGAAAACCCTTGAATGGCCAGAGGCAACACCTTCTGGAAATCCCTCTAGTGTTTTCTGAGCAGGAGGCTTTATAGCACCTCACCATCTGGCAGGAAATATGTGGTGCTGATGGCAGCATGTGTGCGCAGGAGGTGACCACGCTGAATGAGACACAGTGACTAGGCGAAGTCCCTATGTTAAATGGATACCAAGGAAGGATACACGAGCAGAAACATTTGGGTGACCTGTCCCTTTCTCACAACAAAATAAGCCTACCAACATCCTATCTACCCATAGGTATGGAATTGAACATGAGGCTAACCTTTCTCTTCCTAGGAATGGGTTCATCGAAGAGAAGGTTGCTTGTTTCACCTTCATCAATACCATCATCTGGCTGGGAAGGTGTCCGAAAAGCTTTGAAGCTATCAGCTGACAGAGGTGGAGATGGGGTGGATGGGTTGGACTGGTCACTGGGAGCGTTCCAGCTCCAGTATCCACTGCTGCTGGTACTAGAAGGCACAAATCCTCCTTCTTTCCAAGATCCATTCAGGGATTCTGTCAAGAACAACAAACACTATTATTACAACAGTATCATTGTGAGAGGGCTAAGGAGCTCTTTTTTCTAAGGTTAGATGCCATGTGGGTAATTAACTGCACATTCAGTAAAGAAATGTGAAAGCATTGGATGTAAGAGAGGACAACTATATCTAACCCACTGCACACACATTACATATTCCACACTTGATTTTTACTTAATTTAAAACAAACAAGCAAAAGCAGCAAAGTATTTTTCTAAAGAGAAATGTTGCATTTGAAAAGATAACCTGTTCTGAAGCATAAACAGCAATAAACAGTCATATATTGCATGCATGATTTAAGGAAAACATTTAAATTGACCCTTAAAGGTCCCTGCAAACCCAAACTATTCTATGATTCTAAATACATCCTCAACTTTCAACAGGAACACATGACTCTGGAGCGGCACCAAAGCAAGCTCCAAACCAACAGGATGGCCAACAGGAGATCCCCTGGGAAGGGGACACACACTCTGAGCCCCAAAACACTGAGCAGATCCACAAAAACATGACCATCTTCCCAGTACTAAAACACCAAAGGAAACCATAGTTACACTCTGTGTTCTTACAATCTCTCAATACACCCGCCTCTGCCTAATCTGAATCTCTCCATGAGGTGGTATGTATCCCTTGGGATATACAGGTGCACAGGATCTTGTTTCAGAAGTGGAACACACAGACACTGGATCACCTCCACACCTACGCGCTGGAGGAACTGCCTCCTCAGTGCCACAGTTCCACATCCATTACCTGCTAAGAAGACACTTGAACTAACAGCTTACACTCTGCAGCACCATGGGTGGGAGTAACAGCACTGCTGTGCAGTCTGAGGCACAGCTTGAGCCATGCTTCACATGCAGAAGTCCTCAGGCTTTAGACACCGGCATGTCACTCTTGCCAGTCCCTAAAGGGCTTCTGGCAGCAGAGGAGTATGCAGGCCATCAGCTCAGTGGAGGCATGGCCCGAGCACATCCAGGGTGCAGCCACAGGCGGCTCTGTAGGGCCCTCAGGTTCTCACAGGGCTTGGGCAAATGCGCAGGAAAGGTTTAGGTGCGGCTTCTCCCTAACTCAGGCACTGGAAGCTTTTCCCAAAGACACTGTAGGTGCCTGAATATTGTGCAACACCTGACTTTGGAGCTGTCAAGCAAATAACATCTTATCTGTTCATTAAACAGTATTTAAGTGTGAGACAAGTCCATTCAAGCCAGTGCCTGTCTTTAAAAGATCTGCAGAAGTCACTCCTTCTTTCCTTCTGAATTTCTTACAGATAAATTTAACTAATGATAATGGCAAGAAAGTGAGCTATCAAAAGCTTACCCCCAAACCAGTGATTTTTTGGGTTTTTTTCCTCCTAATTCAGTTGGTTTTGGACAAAATCCTTATTGACTAACATCAGCTGCTCAAAAAAACAGAACTTAGTGCCCCCTTGAGTAGGCAGCTGCAACAGTAGTACTGATTTACTGATCAGGACCACACAGCATAAATGGATTTGATTCTCTCCCTCCACCCTGCCCAATTCCTCTTTGGAAAAGGACAAACATACACATTATGGTAGTTCTGAAGTTAACATATGAAAATGTCATGTTTTGTCTCATGATTACAATCTTCATGTGACTGTAATGAAGGTGGGTTTTGTTTCTTTTAAATATTTGGTACTTCAGTCTTATGCCAAAGCCAAAAATTACATCTGGTATTAACTTGTGACCTTAGCATAGCTTAAAATTTCCATGTCTTCAGAAAAACAAAGGAACACTCTTTCAGTTACTACTTTCTGAAACTGTTATGGTGTTATTTGTAATCTCAGTGTGTACAGCTTCTCCTCACCTTGCTGAAAAAGAGATGTAAATCAAGAACATTTTTTAAGTAGCATGGAAAAGACTGAATGAGGTTGACAACAGGAAAAAACCAAAAACTGGTTCTCATTCATACTAACAAATCTGTCAATGTAAAGAAGTTCAATATATAAATAAATGCAACTTACTCTTATTTTGGGGCTCTTTTCACATTGCTGGAGTTGCGTGAAAGAGAACCAGACCAAATATTATTCAACTGCAGAGAAACAAGGGCCAAACTCTGATCCAGTTTACATGGATGATCATTCCCAGGAATTCCAGCATGGATCTGACTTTAATATTAACGCTAATGTTATTTTTTTTACTTTTACTTTTACTTTTAGGCAAAATTCCATTTGTTCTAACAAATGGTCCTTTAATTATACTGCTACTTATTGCCCTTTTTGGAAAAGTATGTAGAAAAAACTAATCTCTAATACATTTGTTGCTTGTATTACTAGGATCAGAGCCTAGCCTTGCAACACCAAATAAGCTTTAAGTTATCAAGTCTTTATACTTCTATTCAAGTCTTTAGTAAGCCTTGACTAAGGCAAAACTAAGATATTCAGGGAGAAGGTGCCCAAAACCAGCTTCAAAATCTTGTCTGTGATTATTGAAAACATATGAATTACATTTTCAGGCTAGTCTTCCCGTATTTTGGGAAACAAGCAGACAAGCTATATAAAGAAATATCAAAGAGCACTCAGGCTATGCTGAGAAATATCAAAGGCAGTTAAACAGCCACCATTTGCCTATTAGCAATTCAAAAGAGCTTGTTTGGAAGTTCTTTCCATTTGACAGCTGCAGCTAATGTGCACTGCTACTCCTGACAAGTGTCACTTGCTCAGACTGTCTAAGGTGGCAGATACTGCTTCACTCACAGCAGAGCAGCTCCCTGGGACAGGGATGCAGCAGGGGACATGTGTATTCCTTGGCCACACCGAGCACAGATCCATCTTCAGCTGTGGTTTTTGTCTGTGAGCTGAGCAGCTGGAGAGCAGGTGTGCTTTTACCCTTCTGCTGGCCTTTCCCAGGGGCTAGCAACATCCTGTCCTGAGGTGTGACAGTCACCAGGGATGTCACTGCCTAAGGTTTCCCAGGGTTCCTCAGAGCAGTGGTACTCCAATAAACACTTCTGGCTTTCAACACTGGAAAGAACATGAACAAAGGCCATGAGTATTCATGGCCAGAATTCCAACTAAATGGATAAAACTAACATTTCCTGAAAATAAATGGAAAAACCACAGCATTGACATTTGCTATGAATTCCTTTAAGAACATCATAAAGTGGATCATGCCTGTTTCCATGAAGAAAAGCAAGTATTTCTCAGTCTTCCAATTACTGACAGTAGGAGAGCATCTAGTGGTTTTTTTAGCAGTTATAAGTGAGTAAGAAAAGTCAGTCATACAAACAATGCTGAGGTACCCTAACAAGGGTGTCCTAATTTAAATAATTCCTTAAAATAAAACATGCCTAAAAATTTATTCTAACTCTAGTCAATCTTGCACAGATCAATTGTATTTCATAACTGATCTCTTCATTACCTGAAACTTTTTATATGTGTTTTTATTTGTGTGTCTTCTGCTATACCATGAATGAAATAGTCTTTAAACCGATTGTGGATTTAATGGAAGACCAGCAGAGAGTTACACACAGCACAGGAACTGGAGGTGCAGAGAGAAGCAGACTGCTTGCTGTGCAGATTGCTACTGCACGGCCTCTCAGCCAAGGGCCATGATCTGGAGTGCTTTGCCTTATTGTGGCTTTGGCTAAAATCTGATCTCATTTCCATGGAGTGGATGACAAGAACAACTGCTATCATGTTTCCTGGATATGGCACTCAGGCCATGGTTTAGAGGTGAACATGGTGGTGGTGCCAGGTTGATAGTTGGACTTGGTGATCTTAGAGGTCTTTCCCAATCCTAACCATTCTACAATATTCTAGGACTGTATGTGTGCAAGTGCAAACAAAGTCTTTGAAAAATTAAGTGTTTCAGTGATGTCAAGAGACTTTTTGAAGTGCTCATATCCCATTTATGGAATGGGCATCTCCCATTTCATAAACTAGAGCTGCTCTACAGTTAAAGAAAATGTTTCTTTTCATTTCTGCCAGTGCTGCACCAAAGACTTTGACTAGGTTGGAGCAAAGCTCAGTATGATCCCCAACATATCAGAAGACAGCCACTCACCATTTGTTCTCCACCATGGCCACAGTTCCTGGAAACAAGCCCCCCGATAAAGGGCCCTGGCACCCCTTCCCGCAGCCCCTGGCTCCAAAGGCTTACCATTGGGTCGGACAGGAGGGCTGCGGACCAAAGGGCTAGTGGACAAACTGGTGAGTACCATGGCTGCTGTTACTTTATCCATGTCCAGTTCTTCCAAAGATTTCCTGAAACACAGTGAGTGGGAGGCAGGAAACACATCAACAAATGTTTAACTTTTTTTAGTGTCATTTTTTTTTTTTTAAATACCAGCCCAAATCCTAAGCCAGCACAGCACAGTAACAAAAACAAGCCGCTGCACAGAGTTCTCCAAGCATTGGTCTTCTGGCAACCTGAGCATACCAAGAGGCTTCTATAAGCAAACTAACTCAGTGTAAATAGGAAAAGAAGTGGGAAAAGCGAATACATCTTTGTATAAAATTTTCAGGATTACTGTGACTCTCTATAACTTTGAATTTGTTCCTTTTTTATTTTTCAGAATTTTTACCTATTCACATTCTTAGAGCTAAGTGTGTTCTTAAAGTGGTTTTATTGGATGACGACAGAGATGCAAAATTGGGTGAGATTACCAGCAACATTAACAACATACATTAGTCTCTAGGGTAAAGAAAAACTGTGAACTGGAACAAAGGGATGTGAGTTCATTGCTTCTCTTAACACTATTAACATTCCCACACAGTCTCCAAAAGATTGATCCTAAATTTTTCCCAGTCAGATTAAAAAACAAATATTTTAAGTAATTAGGAAACTGGCATAAAAATGGTACAGGAGGGGTAGGAGGATAGGGTAGAGAAAGGGAGAGGGAAAGAGGGAGAGGAGGTTGTTTTGCAGGTGTGATGGGTGCCTGAACCAGCATGATGGCACAGGGGCCCATTGCTGCCTCAGCCAGGTCTTGCTGGGGACCTGTGAAAGTCACAGGAGAAGACATGGAGAAGGGGTAATAAGGGAAAGGAGAGTAGCCAGCTTTCCAGGGAAAGGAAGAGAAGATTTGGACAATGGCGAATGCCACCAGGAACCAGGATTCAGTGATCCATTGTTCAAGGAGTCATGGGGATTTTTTTAGGCAATGAAGGAAATATTTTTTGGTCTGTAAAAATGATATTCTATCTTTTCTACCCAAGAGTAACTCTCTCAAAATGCAAAATTTCTGAAGAGTCAATGCACCAAAATAAAACTACCAAACCCACTATGTTTAGCAGACTTTTGCTTTCCACCCTCGTGGGCTGGAAATCCTTGTGGGATTTCCGCCTTGTGGGTGGAATCAAAACAGATAATTTTTTGAAAACGTTTCCTTTCAAACATATGACTGATCATCCAAAATCACCTTCTCAATTCCTAGAGATCAAGTTAATTTAGTTCTTACAAAAGGACACTTCCCCCGCACCGTATTCTGCTTTCTGGGTCTCTGGAGATACCTCTGTGCCTTGTCAGGAGCTCTCCTGAACAGATCAGGTTGAGTCTAATTTAAAGCCCAAGATAAGAAGTGGTCAGCTACCTGCTGTTTCCCATCAACTGTTGGTCAGTGAGTCACGAAGAGGAACGGGATGTGCTGGGTGCACTCCCTTTTCTGGAATCCTATCTCACACATCAGGTGGAAGGTTCATTAACTGGAAACTATACTACAGTCAAAGGCTCTTGATATTTTAGTGAGAAAATCTTGAACTTGCCCATGAAATGGTTCACAGCTGCTTTCTGGCTGATGCAAGGACCCACACAGATGCTGATGAACACTTTCCCATGCTGCACAACAGCTTAACTCTCACAAGGGTCTTTTGCAACACATCAGTGCCTGGAACTGAAACACTGATGATGGTTCCTGCTGCATTCTGATTATATCTGTAGAAACCCTTCTTTCCTCCAGCCAAGGCTTCTGCAAAGAGCACAGCAGCCATATGGTCATCATCAAGTATTGGAAAGGTCTCGGATGGCTGCTATAATCAGTTGAATTCTTAATCTGTCACCCATTAGCTCCTCGTGCCTGCAGAGGAGTGTTTCGCTCAGAATGCCAAATTCCTTGGGGCTCATAAGACCCTTCCTCGCAGCTGACATGGAGATGCTACACTTTCTCAACACTGCCAGATGATTTTCCAGTTACCTAATATCCCAGTTTCTGATAGTTACTAGTTACCTAAAATCTAGTTTCTGAGAAGGCTTCACTTGCTCTGTAGCCCATTCCTGCCAGACTACACCAACTATCCCTGTGACTACCCAGCTGTGAATGACCCATTACTATCTGCATTTCTGCAACATACGAGGACAAAATGAGCAAAAGTTCCTGATAAGATGGAGAAACCGATCCCTAGTGTTTGCAATCAGCCTTCCAACAAGGCTCTTCTGTCTGTGTGGCAACAGAACTAACATGTTCCCATCCAGGCCTCTCCAGAATTGCAAAATCTCACTACAGCAGTTGTTGCAAGTGTCTGCCAAGTTGGTGTCAATATGTCAGAGTCTAGACCCGAAGCTAATCACAAAGTTTCCCCAAGCAGTTTATAACTAACTTCTTCTAGTTATTTTGATTTTTTTCTCCCCTCTACAATGATAAGCACTGCTGTTCTGAAAATCTAGCCCTTGCTCCAAATAATTTAACAATGTCTCAAAATTGTCAGCACTGGCATCTGTGCTTAAGGTGAAAGTTTTCACAAGCAGGCAAAGAATAGGAATAGTCACGAGAATCCTTGTAATTTCTAGCCATGCTAAACCACACTCTTGCAGCTACTGGAAACTTTTTTTCTTCCTCCAGACCCAATTTAACAGGATAACAGACCAAATAAAATGAACTTTGGACATTCTCTATGCCCATTTTGAATGACAGTAATTTTTACTATTTACTGCTCCTCTACTGCATCCAGCAAGCAAGAACACTTCACTCATACTTCCCAGCCACAAGAATTTTAGCAGCTACAAGTGTTGGCTTATGTGACTCTGCTCCATTTTTACAGTTTGGCTCATAAATGTAAACACACATATTTCATATATCACTCAGCCAGTACTGCAGCAGCAGCAGCAGCCTTTGAGATACAGGCAAGGCATAACACTGAAGACAGCAACCACTGAAGCCATCTGCATTTAGTCAGCATCACACATGTGAGTTGATGCCTTAAGACTTCCCTAGTATTTTCCAGCTTTCTCTGCTGGAAAGCTGAACCTGCACACAGCTGTTCAACACTATTTGGACTCAGAGGAGAGAATAACTTGTTTGTTATGCATCAATTGCTCCTAAAACATTTATCTCACCATTGCTAAGGCAATTTTCTGTGGACTGAAATCATAAGCCCTGATGTTACTGTTATTAGGTGTAATGAAATTTAAATCAGTTGTAAGATCATCTACTACATCAACTGTGAAGATTTATTCTTTTCTCTAAACTTACATCCCAGTCTCTACATTCCATCTCCCAACTTCTGGATGGATGCATTTGTGTCAGCCCAGTCTGCATTTGAGAACCAAGCAGTTTTGGATCCTTTCCTTCCAAGGGTTTTTAAATCTAAACACATGAAATAGCCAAATTACAATGAATCAGCCGAGATATCAGCAGTAGAAGTTACAGGTCCTTGGAGGTAGCCCTTTTACCACCACCCGAGGTCTCAATGTTTCATGTTTCCCTGCTTTCTGAGCAGGGAGAGTGGTTTCATGGATCCCTGCAATACACTGATCTAGCCAGACTGGCAATTAAAAGTGTCCTTTTCTTTAACAGTCAAGGTCAATCAGGCTTGGTTACTACACTTACTCTTGATCAATACTTTCCTTGATTTTGCTGATGAATTTATTGCTTTTTTGATAATAATTTATCACTCTTAACCAACCATCACAGTTTTCCCAGTCAAAGCACTCTACAAGGAAAGGCTGGGTTTAAGCTCCAAGAGATGAGAAAAAGAGTGTCCAAGACAAGTCCGAGGCTATGCAAGTGTTCCAAATCTTAGTCCATACAATACTTTGCATTTACCATAATACTTGTTTATCATGTAAGAATTCAAAATACTGAGAGTACAGATAAATTATCTTACTTCTTGCTCTTGTGTTTGGTTGCTGATTATGGAGATTAAAAATTACTCACTTGCCAAAAACAAAACCAAAAATTACAGAGAGAATGATCCATACAAACAGTCCAAGGTCCTCAGCATTCTTTAGTAAAAGCCATAACTTTCATAATAAAGCAAAATGCAAAGGAAAATATTTCCAAATATTACATTAAATCAGCAGAGTACTAGAATGATGTATCTCAGAACATTGAGAGTGTTACCATTTACACATTTAAAAAGAGAACTGGTGTTTGATATTTAAAAGAGAGATACAATAATAATGCATTAATTAGAAGTTAGGGATTTCTGCCTTTGTTCATTGTGGTTAAACATAAAATTAACATTTTCCACTCTAACTTTATTTTAATTCAGATGCAGAATTAAGGGCCTTTGTTTTTGCTGCCCTTGTTACACACAAGCAATTTTTTTTTCCTTCTGACAGTGACTAGAATTAATTCAAATGAAAATACAAATATAGGAACTTTTCTTCTTAAAAACATATATACCTGAACTTCTCAAGGAAAAAAAGAAAAATGCATCAAAGACGACCTCAAAGTTCTCCACCTCCTCCTGGCCAAGCTAACAGATTTTGTGATTCAGTTATTCAAAGGGCCTTTGGAAGTCTGGCTGGTGTGTTAGAGCCTGAGTGCACCTGATAGAGTCCTCAGTAACTAAGACATTGACTTTCTATTTTGACTGTAATGGCTTAAAGACAATAAAAAGCCCTGCATATCAGTCCTAAGAGATGGGAGACATTCACAAAGTGGCTCTCATTACCCTGGAGTAGAAAATAGAGTTTAACAAAACTGAAGAGAAAGTGGTAACACAGGCAGGTTTCTCAAAGTGTTTTATTTGAACTTGCATCTAGCACTGCTCCACAAAGAAGGGATCTGTTTTTACAAACACCTATTTCTCTATCGTCTCCATTTTCACTAAAACCACTAAAACTTGACAGAAGAAAATCCATTAATTTTTACAACCATTTTGTAGATGTAGATATCCAAGAAATTGCAGTATTTGGTTCCTAAGGTTGGCTGATGTACTCTCCCACACAACAGGGCTCTCCCTTGTCTCTCCCTCTGCTGCTTCAGCCACCTCCTCAAGCTAGATGGCTTCCAAGCTAGGTGTGTCTCCAGGAGCACCTGGAGCACCTTTCCCAGTGCCCTCTCCTCCCTGTGGAGGTACAATCCAGTGATGATACCCAGGCTGCCATGGAGGCTATCACCACACCAGGCTTCTCCATGAGTGCTGGCAGAGCTGCACCAGCAATGAAAAGGATTTACTGTGTTTTCTGATGTAAACAGATCCCATCGACAGGCTCTGCTTCTGCTGCCCCCTCTGCAGTCCAGTGGCAGGAATAGCTGCTTTGCCCCCTAAGGTTCCCCAGAAAAGTTTGCTTAAGTTTTGCATAATAGATGGAAAACGCCTTTTTTATAGAAACCTTTTTATTAATGCTTTTTGAGCAGCTTATCTGTCTTCCTTAAAGATAACTGAAATTTCAAACTTATCCATATGAAAACAGGATTGAACTCCTAGATCTTGCTGTCTGATTTACAAAATATGGGAAACAGTGTGCTGGGAGTAGGAAGGGAGAGGATGGGTGGTAAAACACTGCTCTCATTATTGGCTAGTGATATGATCTCCAGTTTTAAATGCTCTGTATAAACAGGAACAGTGAGGCAAGCCAAATTCCACACTGGAAGATAAGTTGCAGTTTACAGGAACAATTTATTCTATATATTGAAAAGATCGATCCTATGAATAATTTTTATTTTTTAAACAGCTGCAATCTATCAGGAAAACTTATCTGGTCAAGAGCCCTTGGGGCAATGACTGAAGCTGAAATAGAAGTATGACACAGAAATTGTCTGCTTCAAAACAGAGCAATCAAATAAAGGGTAATCTCCTGATAGATTATAAGTGCAAAGCAAAAATCAAATTAAGAAAGGAATAACAGAACCCTGCAGAGAGAGGCTATCCCTTATGGTAACCCACAAATCTTGAGGATTTTTAGGGAAGATTTTCTGTTCCATTTTTTCTACTTTAAAGGCCACTTGCTGATGCAACAAATAATTCTGTCTGCAAACCAAACCTCAATAGTGCCCTGAAGCAACAGACCAGTTATTCCAAATTTATCCAAAATATTCATGTTCCATCCCTTTCCTGCCTGTGCCTTATGCTACTGTTCTAGTTTGTTCACAGGTACACCCCCACTGAAAAATGAGATCACTCTGACAGGGTACTGTTTACAGAAAGAAAACTTCACACTTCTGATGATTTCCTCAGGGAAAAGGGCTGGACCACTTGCTCAATGCAATACAAATTACCATGCTGAACATGAAAAAAGATGGAAAAGAAACAAAACAAGAAGTCCATAAATCTTCCTTAATTTTTGAGAAGAATTATTAGCTGAAGATATGCTTACAGCAGATGCTACAGGAACTTTGTCTTTCCCAAAGTAAGAGAAAATGCAAGATCAAAAATATTGTGCTTTTCCTTCTTCCCCCCTTAGCTATTGCAAACAGCGTGATTCCTACACTGTTGGAATGTCTAATATTCCTGAAATATGTTTTATAGTGTTACTGCATATATACAGTCCTAATGCACATACCTGGGTAATTTGCCTAGCACAACTTGTCTCTTAACAGTAGCTGTAAGTCAAGTTGAAAATAATATTTAACTTTTTTTCTGCCGTGCATTAAAGTATAATTTTTTTCTAATAAAGTATACATTGATGAAACACTTGATAAAACCTGCACGTCCTCATCTCACCAAATCAAAGGGCACAGGCAAGTTGTTCTGTTACTAATGTGAACACTTTCCTGAAATCAAGCCAGTCTCAAAAATGACAGAAGGGTCAGTTTCTGTTTATTGTTAATATTTACATGTCATTCTTTCTGTGCTTTCCAATTATTTGGAATTTTTTTTTTTTCAAGCAAGAATCAAAGAGAATTGTAAATAAAAAGCCACCTACTGTGGACAATGCTGGCCAAAGCTGCCAGTACTGCTGAGAGAGATCTGGAGACTCCAGGCAAGAAACACCTCTGAGAGGATCCTCTACTTCCTGCCAAAGTGAGATTGTATATCCCAAAGAGTGGAACCATTAAGCCATTGTTTCTATGGCATGCACAAGCCAAATGGTCACAGGAGCGTAAACTACCTTCCAGGGGTTTCTTTGCTATTGCAGGCATTCAGGAGACACACACTATAGTCCACCTCACAACTGGCTGTATTTCTGTCCTTCTCCATCCACCAGAAACCTGCTTCAGAACAGGGAAGGCACAGAGCTCATCTTGCTGTCTCCAGTCCCGACTTCCCTTAATCTCCTGTCCTTGGGCCAGTTCTGCAGGGCTACATGGACTACAGTACCTGTGATAGCTAATTCAAAGCTATTTTGTCTATGCACACATTCACAGAGAGCATCCGGGTACACCACTCAGATGGATTCTCTTTCCATTTCCCTGACCACCCTACAAGTCTGTGTTCATCTCTTGTCAATAAGAGTACTTCCATCATGAGCAAAGCTGCTCCAAGTGTTGTTAACATGGTTGTATCAACATCGTCTACAAGAACACTGTTATTTTCCTGTTCCTGTTGAAATCTATGATTTGACTCACAGGGATAGCTCAGTCACCTGTAAGGAACAGTAGAACCCCACTGCTGTTCTCTTTATCACTTGCTTACAACTAATAAAGTTGGAATTATTTGGTGCTAATGAACTTTTTTGTTTTGAACAGGTGATGAAAATGTTTCCTTCTAAATATAGTAACATACACAACTGACATTTATCTTTACAGCCAGGCTAATTACAGGCCAGATTTTAATGCTTTTCCTTTCTTGGTTTTCATTTTCTTGGCAAAGATCATTATTGAGATAGCAGCAGTTCCAGATAGTTTGCAGGTAGAACAGTAGGGTGCATGGTACAAATACCAATAACACACAAACTCTCTTACTTTATGTGTGGGACTCTACAGACCACTTGCAGTACTCAGCAGCCAGCACGGACTGTGTCAAAGGAAGATGCAATAGGGGCATTCCCACAACTGATGTATCATCCTATCCCCATGATCTGCAAATTTCCTTGCACTCTGTGACCAGATTTAAAAAAGCACATTCTAGAACAAAAAAAGAACATTCTAGATATTTCAATATATCTTCTATCAGTTATGGCTCTTCTTTTATCAGCTATACCCTTCCTCATTTTCTCCCTACTCCATACATTGTCCTCATGTCTGGGCTTCAGTCACATTCCAGGGCAGGGAGCAGAGAAATCTAGTTACGTTATTCAGGAGACAAACAGTACCCTGTAGCAGATTTGATTTAGTTACTTCTGCAACGGTTCTGTTGTTTTCAAGCTACCAGACATGGAGAGCAGAAGCTTCAAGCTCATCATTCCTTTAATTGTTATGACATCACCTCCTATCAATTGCCTTTTTGATGTGAGCATATCTAGGAACTTCAGCATTCATTTACATCAAGCTCCTTGCATGTTTATCAAGCCACAGTTCAGGATATACCCTAATGCTGAGATGTGATGGAGTTTCAGAATGAAAATGTCTCAGCCAGAGATGTGAATGATGTACCTTATAGCAACCCACAGTTCCTATGAATTACACACGAGAGACACAAAGTGAAGCCCCCGAGGCTATTCCAGTGTCAAGAAACTGCCTTCATCAATTTTATGCCATGATGACTCAAGAAACAAGCTGATGTTCTGACAACACACTGGCAATGTGTTGAAGAGCTAAAGAAGACCTGAGTCCTGTTTTAGGAAAGAGAGTGCTAGATTAAAGACTGAAATAAACCCCACCACATTAAAAATACATTGTGTGGTAAGCATCACCATCTTGTACACAGTCTATACCATATAAACTTGTTTTGGGTGACACATGGTTTACCTCTAGGTCTTTCAGATTTTTCAGATGGGTTGCTTTTTTTAGAAAAAAACCCTCACAATTACAGATGAGAGGTTTCTGTTGTTTCCTTAGCACTTGAAATTTCAACTGGACATTTTGAACTGTGAAGTATCACCACCAGATAATCTCCAAACCTAACTAACACAGAAGAAGAAATACTTTAAATCAAACATCCACCTTTCTTCTTGCTTTTTAAACAAATCTTCAAACTTTTCAAAGGTCCAAAACAATTTCTTCCAAAGGAGTCAAATACAACCTCTTAGAACCTCATCTCCTCATCCCATGAGTTAAACTTTTGCTGAAGAGGTAAGAACTAAAGATGTGTTAAAAATGATGGATATGAGAACAGACACTACAAAACAACAAGATTTGAGTAGATAAATGGACAGTAAGGAAACGCCACTGAAACTTCTGGGCAGAGTAGAACCTATCAGGCATGAGCCAAAGGTGCCTGACACTACCTACACATCCATGTTAAAGCATCACTATGGTTGCCAGCTTTCTGTGGTTGAGCAAGCCATCTGCACAGTTGGTGTGTGGAGAAGTCAGGGCTTTCAAAGAGCATGTACACTGTACAGCATGTACATGTGACTGCCAAAGAAATCCCAGGTAGGAATAACTGCACCAAAATTTATGTATTTATGTATTTATGTACAGCAGAGTAATAGCAACAAGAAAATTAGAAAGTATGGACCATCTAGACTATCTATTCTAGACAGCAGCTAGTGTTCACTGATAGCAAGCATTAGACTCCAGGACCATATCTATTTCTTCACCACTCAACACTAACTACTGCACTGAAGATGCTCCTCCTTAACAACCCCACTGAAGATGAGTTTAAAATAATCTCATGTTCAAGGCCCCTCCTGAGTCTGTAAACAATTAAAATTGTTCTGTATTTCCCAGCTCAGGATGTTGTCCTAGGCTACAATTTTCTAACTGATAGATGTTTGCAAGAAGATTAGTCATAGGTAACAGATTAGTCATAATTTTTTTCCATCCATGTAGTATTATTAAGTGTCCAGCATCCCAAATAATGAGAGTTAAAAACGCCAACACTAGACCTAGAGCTTTGCTTTTAAACTATACCATGGGTATGAGTCCTAGTGTGAAAAGGCACGTTTCACACATAGATCTGGTGATACTGCAGCTGGGAATGATCATTCTTGCTGTAAGGAACTGAAAACGTTTGTCATGGCAGGAAAAACAGTACCATGCACTACTACTTTGCATTACACTGCACTAAGGCCATCAAGCAAGATGCCACAATTCACCTAAACTATGTGGCATTATAGTATCTATATTAGACCTTCAGATCTACCTTAAATTAAATAAGCATTTCACCTTTTACCCCACCACCACCATTTAAAGTAGACTTATTCACTTATAAATAGTTATAGCACCCAAAAACCAGTAGTATGAGTGATGATTTGTGACAATTATGGATACACAGCGGTTCCTCTTTAAAGCTACTTGGAAGTCACTTAGTCTCTCACGAAATTTCTGAGCTCTGGTTTCTCACCTTTGATTCCCTCCTTTGAGGGAACATTGCCCTATTAGAGAGAGATGTCAAGGAAAAACAAAACCAAAAATCAAAGCAACCCAACAAACAAAAAGTTTATTATAGAATGGCCTGGGTTGGAAGGGACCCTAAAGATCATCTAGTTCCAGCACCATTGCCATGGGCAGGGACATCTTTAACTAGACCAGGTTGCTCAGAGCTACGTTGGTTATGTTTTCAAAACACATGCAACAATCCTGGTGGAACAAACTGGACCTGAAGTTAGAATCTGACCCTGTGACTGAGACAACTGCAACACAAAAATACCAAATCATCCACAATTAAAAGCTGCATAGTCAAGCAGAGGGTGTACAACACAACAGTTTGAGACCAGAGGAAGGCTGATATTCAAAAACGTGCAATATACAAAACACCTTCCAAAATGGTAGAAGATACAGAAAAAACTGGAGGCAGCAATTACCACATATGGTTCTCCTGGGATGGTAGATTTGGGCAAAACCAGTCTGCAAATTATTGCCTTCCCAGTCATTTGTTTCCAAGCAATTTACCTATTATCTGTAATACAATTATAGGAAATAACCAAAATACATATTTACATTTAGAGTGAAATAAAGGCAGAGCTTCATAAATGATCTGGAGATACAAAAACAAACACAGATGAAGAAGTCCTATGAAACTTATTTTTGATAAAGCATTGTACACGTACAAGATGCTCAGTTTAGATGGAATAAAACTGAAGGGAGGTGTCAGGAATATTTATAAGTACCTTTGATCTGAATGCTTTTCCAAGATGCTTTTAACATTAAACATTCATTGTGCTATAAAATATGTTTGCTCTATGAGTCCAGGGCTTTTTGTTGTGTTTCTGTTTGCTTTTTAATTACTTGAATACTTTGTATTGAAAAGAATGAAACCACTGAAATAATATGTGGTAGCTGAAGAATGCATCTGGCTTAACTCTGCTGTCATCTTTAGTGTTCTTGCTCTGAATTCAACCTTTTTTCATTATAAAAAACTATCAAAATTGTGGCTTGCAGGTATCAAAGGGAAATTGAGAATACACCACCCAGCCTCTGGTTAGTACTAGGTCCAGCTTGTTCCCCAGTTTGGTCTGCTAGACAGAAACACTTCCTTGGTAATCTACGTATTTGTGTTAGAAGCTATTTATAAAGTCAAAATACAACAGTGCTGTACAGACTCAGTTGCTGAATATGTTCTTGAAGTTTTCAAATCAGGCAGCAAACTTGCTCACCACTATTATTTTTCATTATTATTTTTGTCTAAGAAAACACTGCTCTCACAAATACTACAAGTCATAATTACCATGACATAAACCAGCCAGTCACTTACTGGGGGTCTGGTATTATGCTCATGTTATCTATTTTCAGACTTCTGTAAAGATACTCCTGCTGCTGAGAGAAGTACAACAGTAACTGTAATGGTCACCAAAAGAAATCACACAAAACATGATCTTCATTAACATCTTCACCACTTCCCATACTGTCCTATGCAAGCAGTGTTCTGTATTAAACTACAGATGCATGTTGTAAAAATCTACCGAAGTCTTACTGAAATGTCCATGTTACAGTTGATACTACAAACCTTATTTCTGTTTCCATCTATCAAAGACAACAGAGACTTTAAAGACAAGAAGGCATCGTTTTCCATTATAGAATTCAATTCTCTTCTTCCTCTCAGAAAAGAAGTGCACTCTTTTCCACTATTAGTCAACAAGGTACAACATTTTCCATCTTTTTTTTTCTATTTTCATACAATTTTCAATGGCCTAATGGTCTAGTTTCTTTGTCTTCAGGTCACAAACGTAGAAGTGGCTAAGCATGTGGAATGTTCCACACTAATTAAGAGTATTTATAGTCAGAGAGGCATTGACATTTAAACGTTTAGCTAAAATTATTTAAGGAATTCTCTCCATATGCAACAACAGTACCTCTTTCTTCAGAATAGAGTCTCAGAGGAACACTGTTATTAGTTTACTCTTAAAATTATACCCACTAGAAACACAGGCTTGAAAAGCTGGGAGAACAGTAAATGTAATCACATCCCACTCTGCACACTCTCAGGCAGACTGCCCATAGTTTTCTTAAATTCAAACATCCTCACCCCTCATCTTAGTCCCTCTGTGATGCTCTGCTCCAGTCTTTCCAAAATCCATTTTCTTCCTGACACCAGACTTCCCCTAGTATGCATGTCTTTTCCAACAACCATCAAAGAATTTCAGGGAGAAAAAGCCCCCTACAATTTAATGATAATTCTAAAGTTAAGGCAAATAAAGACATTAACAAATAAATATATCTTTTCATAAAACAGATGAAAAGGAGAAGTTTGAGCCTGTGAGCAGCTGGCAGGTGCCTGCTTAACATCTGCTTTCATCAAGTCCTCTCTGCAGTCCTGGACAGCCACAGCCTCCTCCTTGCTGCTCCCTGGGGAGCCCCCAATTAGTGTTAGCTACTTTGGACAAAAGAGACACACCCTTCATGGAGAATGAGTTATTTCTTCATGAGTCACTGAAAGCAGCATTCACCTGACAGCAGGTTTTAATACAATACAAACATGAGCACTTCCACAGGGGAATTACATTACTATCCTGTAGATATACTGTATGTTGTGCAAGTTGGAGCACTGCAGCTATACACTAGCTTTGCAGAACACTACAGCATTTTGAAAATCTACCAGTTCTATTTAAAGAATAAGCTATCTTGAGAACCATAATTTCTGATTGCTTTTCCCCACAGAAAAATGAAGGTGATTGAATTTATGCTTTCTCCATTGCACATCTCAATACACGTGTAAAATCCGCAATGTAGCTGCAACTCTCCAGTGAAGCTGATAGCAGTCTCATCTCTACCATCACCCTTTGGCTTTTAAAAATAGATAAACCATATTATTTCTCTCTTACTTCCTTTCAACAATCCTTTCTTATACAGACACAGCCTTGACTCTTCCCCTACCAAGCACAACTAACCTACCAGCTAACCTACCAAGTACAACTCAGCAGGTTACTAATTCCCCTGGCTAGCTTAAGGTAATTTTTGCCTTATTTCATCTCCAGCACAAAGTCCTCATATAACATGCCATTAAGGAAAAGATATAGGTAGGAAAGTACTCCTGGATCCCCAGTATAATCTACTTGATATGAGTCACTGTGGAGAAGAGACTGACAACTTGCCCAGCAAAGACCTCCTCCCTTGGGCAGGGGCAATTGCTCTCTATGTGACAGGATTTTTCTGTTTGCACTGCAGATCTAAACAGATGAGGAAATTTAGGCCAGCATCTTTCTTTAGAGCATACTGGGAGCAAGGAAACCCAAGTGAAACCAAGTGTATCTTAGTAGGATGTTTCCTTCTTTCAAAGAAGGCGATGATACTCTTAAAGCCCTGATCATTGTGGCTGCAGCTTCAGTAGTAGGTTCAACTTGTCCCTTGGTCTGCATTGTCACAAAGGTATTAATCTCAGACAGCACCCACATATCCCTTCCCAGACTATCTGTATGTTTCAGACACTACTCCATACAGACAAAACTATTAAAACTGCTTGACTTGGAACTTTGAGAACCATGGGTCTCTCAACTTGGCAAACTAAAACAGATTAAAACTGTATTTGTGACAAACAGTTTTGGCAAAAAAAAAAAAAAAAAAAAGTGGCATTTCTGTGCTTCAGGGATGACTGCTAACCATGAAGAAATACACAGCAGAGCCATTGACTACAATAGCTGGAAATTTCTACTCATGATGGGACAATGTACAAGATAATGTACTTGATCAAACTGGGGCAAAATGGGAACAAAAAAAAGAGCACACATGCATGTGCACATAAAACTAAAAAAGTACTATTTTATGAGTCAAATTCTTTTTTGTTGTTGTTGTTCTACATTTAATATTCCATCCTCTTGTGCAAGACCTTATAGTTGAATTTTTTTGTTCACTGATTATATATAAAATAAGATAAAGCATCATGCACCCAATGTATATTTGTCCTTCACTTTAAAGGAATATCTTAAAAAGATAAGCACTAACTTACAAAGCTGGAAGAAAAATCATAGTCATGTATTTGTATCTGTACATGATCCAGAAATGGATTTCCTAACAAAAGATATTCAGCTATAAACAGCAATATGCAGAGCATGATAAATCACTTAGAAGCAAGCATCTGTAATAACACAGGCTCCAAAGAACATTTCACAAACAAAAGTATTATTAAAACAATAACACATGCTTTCAGACTGATTTCTCTTGGTCTCAGTTTGCAAGCAGGGACTTGTTTTGAAGATGTGAAGACAAACTCAAGGGCAGATTGAGCTTGTGACAGTTTCCGTACGCCTGCTCTCCTGCCTGCCCTCCCTGCTCACTGCTGCGCTGAAGGGATGCTCTGTCACAAGGGATACGTCAACCAGCCGTCCAGCAAGGCTGTTATGCAACGCGTCCATCTGTGGTTCCTCTGCTGGCATTGACTGCTTGCCTCAGGAAAGCCAAGAGTGTCAGCAGCCTTGCTTTGTAAAGACTCTCCTTGTTCTTTAAATAACTCCAAGGATGACGTTTGTGTGACTCCTCGCTGCCAATACCTAGCTCATGAAGAGCAGTGCATGGAGTCCTGGCAGTACAACACCAATTGCATTGCCCCTGGGACTGCAGTACTGAGAACTGGAAAATCCTGCCTTTCCAAAGCAGAAACCCAGCAAAAAACCCACAACACCCAACAGAACAGGAGATGAAAATGCAACAGCTTCATCCCTGAGCATTTTATTTCACCTGACTTCATTCAGGCTGACATCTGATGACCAAGCACGTTTCTGGCTGAGCACATATCCAGACCAGGAGGAGAAAGAGAAAGCTGCTCCCTCCTGCTCCCACTGGTCTGTCAGTGGCCCAAGCATGCCAGCATGGGAATGTGTAAGACTCCCACAGTTTCTGTATTTCTGCCCAGATAACAGAACTGCTGGTAACTGCAAAGATTCGTCCCCAATTTAGTGATGTTTAGATAAACATACTTCTAAGTAACACCTATGCTTCTGCCAAAGGTGAATAATTAAAAACCGAAGATTTTCAACTGGATAGTGCTGGGTGCAAACACAGTCAAATTAAAAAAAAAAAAGAGAAAGAAAAAAGCTTTGGCCAACTTCTGTAACTCACACCTTCCTTCAGCACACCTCATTCCCAAGCAACATACCTGAGACAAATTTAAACATCTAAAATGTAAGAAGAGACAAGTGCACTATAAAGCTACATGTGTTGGGCTGTTTAAATATATTCATTTGCTGTCAAATTCAGCAGCCAAAGTTATTTTGACTCAGGAGGACCATGTCTGAACCACCTTAATCACTTGATGGTGGATGTTCTATCAAAAATATTATCTTTTCAAAATACCTAATGAAAATCTAAAGCAAAATAGAACTGTGCTGTTGCATGTGTGCCCACACTCATGCTTTGTCTAGAATAACCAGTAATTTGGGACACACAACCCAGTGCAACATTGTAAGGACAAGGTTTTCAGAAAAGTTTTTAGGTGAAAACTTTCCCAAAAAAAGTTAAAAGCAAAAACAAAACGCCATTGCAATCAGTTGTTGCAATCAGTGTGATCAACACAGCTTCATGCATCACTCTTAAATCAGAGAAGCGCACAAGTAAAGCTGGCTTCACATTTCAGCCCATCTGAGTTATTCAGGGAAGTCCAAATGTCTTGCACAATTCTGCTGTGGCATTATTGTCATGGTGAACAGCCAAGATTTCAGATCAATTGAATGAAGTAATCAAAAAAGTAATCACAGCCTTCACTTTTTGACTAATCTCCTCATTTTTTATTCCTCAAGAATAAGCAGTTTCTTACTCGGTTGACTTTTTAAAAAAATACCATTACTGAAAGAATCAAAGAAGATTCACTAGAATCAAAGAATATGTGACTTTAGAAGTTACCTTCACATAAACATTCACAAGTAACTTAAGTTTAGAGTAAAATACAGCAAGTAAAGGCTGTATTCCCACTAACATGGAACATACTTTTATATATAACATGGAACCATACTTCTTTAATGTGTGTAATACATTCTCTAACACTGAAAAATGTTTGCAAAAGTAATATCCAGTATTTCTGAGTCTATATGAGTGGGTGGGGGGTTATTACAATATCAGTCAAGAAAAAATGACATTTGCTTCAAGAAGTGGTAAAAGAGAAACTACTGTTGAAGAGAGAGACTTTATCTAATGATTTCTGGCAAGGATCTGCATATCATCTGTTCCCAAAGCTAAATCACAGGGACAAAATCTGTGGGGTCAATATTTATTTTTGTTAATTTGAGCCTCACTTCAGCTTCAACTTGTATGAATACAAATCTGTAAAAAATAAACATTTAGAGAAGCTTTTTTGCAGCCAGAATTTTAACTGTACTTTAAAATCCAGCTCTGGAGTATCCATTTTCCCAATTTTTTTTTTTTTTCCCATGGAAGTTTTTGTCAGATGAAAATCATGCATCTTGGAAGATGACACTGCATACTTACACGTATAGACCACAGGATTTCAGCACATTTACTGATTGCATTCTTCCACATTAGACTGCTGGGAGAAATCAGTAGCTGAAATTTTGTTTCAGTAGCCTACAGTCCTCCATACTGAAGAAAAAACAGACATGATAAAAGGGGCACTCTTTTTGGCCCCCATACTTGCACTCAAGACATTTCATAAATTATATGTTGCTTTTTTCTTTTCTTTGTTAGAATATAATTTGACAAGGGAAGTTCAACAAGGTGAACCTCAGCTCGCTAATGTGGAATGGCAATTGATTGCATAATGCTTTTTAGAATCCATTTATAGTGGGAACAAGAATATAGTTACTGGTGGAAAGTGAAAATAAATACCTGCTCCACACAGAAAACAGCTGACAGCCCTGGTGACCTGCTACTTGATTTAATTTCCATGAATTTTCCACTGGAGAAACTCCCAGAAGGGAACACAAAAGATTCAACAAGAAGTTTCTACAAGTATTTGGCTCCTTTACCCAAACAATCCTTTTTCCTGTGCTGTTTTTAAGCTAAATGTGCTAAAATCAATGTTTTTGCACATGACTGGCTATTCCAAGCCTTGTGGAAACAACCAAAACAGAGGGTACCAGCGGTGCACTGCATGAAATGCTTCAAAAAGTTCCCAAATTTAAAAAAATCAAATGGTCAGCTAATAAAAACAATGTATTTTCAAGTTGTCACAAATATCAAGGATCTAATCCTGTCAAATTTAGTTCACACCAGAAATTCTACCAAAATGAATCTTCATTTTCCCCCTCTAAAACAAAATCTCTATCAACCCAGAAAATGCCTGTCTGGCATTTATTATAGGATTTAAATGTACCAGTATTATGACTTAAGCCCTATAAAAGGGAGTTTGATTAACTACTTCAAATTTATTTATTTATTTATCTATTTAGGTAAATGGAATGCGGAATTAAGCAACAGCTGAGTGGATAAATTGTTATGCATTTTTAAACCAGGAGAAAATGCTCCAATTAATTTAAAACACCATTCTGCAAACCAAGTACTAGAAATGGCCACATGCAAATGTGCACGTCTGGTCACTCTGAAACAGTCATTTTCAAAATGTGAGCTCCTGAAAGAAAAACTAAACAGGAACACAAATTAAAATACATCTGCACAACACTATTTATTTATTTATTTATTTAAACACACTCAGACACACAAGTCAGCTCCAAGTTAGCAAGCTGAAGTCCCCCTAAGTAAGATGTTTTGTGCTGGGGAGAAGGCAGCACAACACTGCTGCTTTCCATTAACATGACATCTCAGGCAAGGGACCACTGGGCACAGTGCCAGCCGATAAAGTTCAAACTTACACCCCCTATCTTCCAAAGACCTTACAAGTGTAGGAATCTGGAAACCTTAGCTGCCATCTCAGGAAATCAAAACCCAGCCCTGAATTTAGAAACTGCACCCCCTTCATCTATTAACTGAGTTTGTTAATAGATGAAACCAAGTGGTGGTTTCCCTCCTTCCACCATCAAACCCATCTTCTCCCATTACACCTATACACAGCAGTATCTTAAAAAATACAGCAAAACCCAGAAAAAATATTCAGATGGCTTTGGTAACAAATCTAGGACATCCATGCCTGTGTTTAAGCTTTTAAATGTAGTAAAATATTGCCTCCAGCTCGATTATTTAGCTTCCTGGGTACAAAAAGGGTACAGTTGAGAGCACTGAGTAATCTCACTCTCCCGCAAGCCACATGCAATGACACTTGATTTGCAGTTTCCATATGTTTAACTACTGTAACTGAAGGATGCTTTTTAGTCACATTCTCAAAACAATTTGTAGCTTTATCAAGACTAGCAGGAAAACAGAACTACCTCTCCCTCTGCACCCCTCTGCTGAAAGTTCCACATTTTATCCTCAGTGCTTAGAACTGTGCACTCATTGGTGCAGCACCCAAGGGTGCTCCAGCTGAAGGATCTGCACTGGAAGTCTTGGTTTCTCTCAAGAAATTCTTCTCTCACAGAAACCTTTTCACATTTGGAAACGAAATGTCTTTAATGCATCAGTATGTTTTAGAATCTACTGTCATAAGCAAAATATGTTTTTAAAATAGTCCTTTTGAGGATTTTTAAAACCAAAATATATGGGATATTTGACATGGAGCTTCAGTTAAAGGATGTGTTAGAAATACATGCAAAGCTGTCTGCCACAGGGTGGGATTCAGGTGCTGTATGCCTGCACTCCTTTTACTGTCAACAGAAACCCGGTCACAGTAATTAGCAAAACACAAGACTAGATGCTACCAGCAGGGTTAAGCTTGAGCTTGCCTAAATCTAGGTATCCAGCATCTTTGAGATGCTCTAGCATATTCTCCCCTGTCTGCCACAGTCACTAGCTGCTGCATGAGTCACACAGAGAGCTCCGCACAGGCATCTCAAACACCTGATGGCACCTAACATGGCACTGGATGTTTGTGCTGGCCAACTCCATCTCCCACTTCCTGCTTCCTTCAGGTAAGATGAACTGAACTCAAAGTCAACTGGCCTCTCTATTGAAGAGATATCCTGACCACAAGAGCTTACACAAGACTTATAGTCAATCCTCTGAAAGGAAGATTCCATTCTTAATTCATTTTTTGAGTATAGCAAAATAGTCCTAACGTTACTTATGGAAAGGCAAAAGAGCAAAGGAGCTTGCTCAGCATCAGCTACATCACCATAATCAGCTGGTGCTACCAATTCAGTTGTGAAAGCCAGAGCAGATCCCCCTCCTTTATTACTCCTGGAACTAACAGCATCCCCAACAGCATTTCATAGCAAAACAATTAATTAAACTTTACTTCCACAAAATCAAGGTGTGGGCTTGTCTCAAAACTTCCTACATCTGGGTACCAGGCTTATTTTTGCTTTTGTCTCTGAATGAAAAGATTAAGTTCATCTTTGATTGAGCACAGCTGTACAAAACATGCTGTAAAATACTGGGAACTAAAAAGTTTATTGACGATTATGGTTTTTTTTACAGAGGGACATGCTGGGTTGTTAGTGCTGAAGTCATTTTGAGTTCACCTCTGAGTAAGTGTATTTTGGCACTGCTCCCATTCATGGTGTGAAATTAAAGGATTACTATTTTGAAAATATACAAGCTGGTACAGTATACAATTTGTCTATCACAGATAAAGCTGACTACAAGGAAGCCAGCACTTAAACTGCAAGTCTGTTTGCTTTCTCCAGACTTTCCTAATGCTCCTGGAGTGGGAGAAGGACAGGAAGCACTAGCAGGCTCCCAGCTGAAACATTTTATAGGTGCTGAAGAGCTGTTACCTGCTGCCCATGCTTCTAGAATATTTTCATGAAGTTGAAATGTATCCTGCATCTTCATCTGTTCAAGTTATAGAGTCTACAAGAATTACACCAAGTCCTTCCACAACTTCAGTAGCAGAATTTTTTTAAAAACCTACCTGTAGGTAGGAATACCTGTTTTGTATACAAAAAATATTCTTTTCCGTTCAGAGAAAAGGATAGCCAGTGCAGAATTGCCATGCTATAACAGGCTGCAGTAATTTTTAAAAAACAATTATTTCCCTACTGGGCCACATTTGGTGAACCGACTGACAAACCAGATTGGCCTTTGGACTGAGTTATTTTCCCCAGGTTTGAGTATTATTGCCCAGCAAATAATTAATCTTTTTCTTCACTTCCAGGATATTCAGTCTCTCCCCAGAACCTGAATGCAAATTTGAAAGGGGGACACAGTGCTTTTAGAGCAAACCCACTGCTTACCTCTGTTTTCAGATTTCTCTGTATTTGTATTGTTTACTGTCCTACAGCTACCAAGACAGATTCATCTACAAGAAGTGGCTAAAGCACTTTACATCAGGAACCAGTAATCCTATAAAGCTGTTACAGACAGCAGCAATAACTAGAGTTTAGAAGTACAGCAGTTCACCCCACCCTCATCTCAGAAGGCAGGTGTTTCATTAAGGGAGAAGGTACAAGGTTCCCAGAAGAAACCAAAATAATGCTGAAGATTTATCTTACTTCTTAGAGGGGTCCTGAAGTATTTTCAGATACTAGGCACAATTCACCCTTTGAACATAACATCTAAACCTCGCATCTTAATCTTTAGAAATATCTGTTAAAACACATTTTTGAGGAGAATTTCACTTACTCTAAGTATACAAATGCAGTAACATCTCTAGCCTGCAGCCAGGCAGGAGGCAGAGTACAGCTGATGCAGTTCCCAGGTACTTTAACTGATTTTCAAATAGATGCTCTGACCCATTTGCAAAATGGCATGGTTTCTGACAAACACACAGACTGGATTGTGAGACATTTTAGGATTTTTTTTTTTTTTAATTTGTGTACAGAAAAGCTTACCCTATCTTATATTAAACACTGCCAAATTCCTTAAAATAGTGAAAGGCAAATCTATTTTGTTCTCAGGTACTTTCTTGTGGGTTATTTAAAAAAAAGTTAAATAAATAATTAGTCTTAACAAGTACTCTAGAAATAGAACATGCTTGTTATTTTCTAACAGCCCAAGTTTTAGATTTAAACTCCTATTAGAAACTAAAACCCAGTTATTGAGGGGAATAATACAGCTTTGCCAGAGCTGTACTGCATCTAAACAAGAAGCATATATACATACAAACATTAGGTCCACATACCCACCTTCCACAAAAAGGTAACTCAAATTACTGCTGAAAACTAGTAGTGCAAAAATGTTAATGAGCAGGAATAGGGGCAGAAAAAAAAAAAACCACTTATCCTTTTGGGAATGGCAGACATGCCATTCTTTTACATCATCATGGAAGCAAAATAGAGAGTTCACTCTTTTGTTTTGCACTGATGCTTGTTTTTATTTAGTAAAAGCTCTCCTAGGTCTTTAAATAATTCATAATGCAGTGCCTGCTGTTCAGTTCAAGGAGGGAGCCTGGAGAATGTTAATCAAACCAGAGATGAATTGGCACAGCTGTAAATCTGCAAGGCCCCTCCCCGATGAGCTCATCCCCTAGCAGTGCAAATTAGAATGACATCATGCTTGCAAACCGCGGGGCACTCACACTGCTCCCTGTCTCCTCCTCCCCGCACAGGATTTCTCCTACTTTTCCACACAGCTTTTGTCCCCTGAAAGATCATTATAGTGATATAAGTAGGTAGAAGGAACAGAAGCTGGAGAACCTGCATTAAAATCCTGGGGTTTGTTCTATGTCATGGGTCCAGCACAGACAAGAAAGATACATCTTTCTATTTAGAGAAGAATGAAACTGCGTATTTATCAGTCCAGCTGAAAAAACACTTAAAAACATTAGAGACGTGCCTTTGAATAATATCTACAAGTACTTCACAGAGTACCACTTCTACTTGCTTTCTTATAGAGCATGCAATTAGATGACCTTTGGATCACAAAAACACTCTCAAAACTAGGTCTCAAAGAGATGTATTTCTAAAAGAAAATGTTCATACAGCCATGCTGTTGGAATCTCTCATTTCTCTAACTCTGGTTCAATTAGTCGTCAGGCACTTAAGGCATGGATATAAAAATATGCAGCACAGATTAATAATCAGAACTTATTAATAGTGGGTAACAGATAACTAAACAGTTAATAAAAAGCCCATAGAAATAATGCATGGGCAAGAAAAAGTCCAGGAACAATTCTGATACAAACCTGCAGAAATCCAAGGTGTTTTCCTATTTGTCCATGAACAGAATGGCCAGCTGCATTTGATTACTTTTATGAATATGTTAGCCGAGGTCCATAACAGCTTAGTAACTTCAGAAAGTACAATAAGCGTTCATATTAACAAGCTCATTTAGGTCTATTTCATACTCTTCAATAATTAAAGTTATCATTTACTGGAGAAGTTTATAACATTTCTGATTGCAGTAGAAAGCCCAGTTCAGCTGACTGATGAAGCCAGCATACCACTCAATGAAACTAAATTGGGAACACCTCTCAGTCTCATAGCATCCACTGGTCTGGTAAGCAGCCCACGCCAAGATCAGGTTTCCTTCTTCTCACTAAGGAGATACAATATAAACTCCCATATCAGAATATAATGGGGAACAAATATAATCTAGGGAAATTTTAAAACCCTATCATCACATATGCCTCAGAAAACACATAAAAAGTATGCTTTCTATAATTTTGAAATCTTACTTTTTTTCCTCTTTATAAAAGTCCTTGTAAGAAACAACTGAAGTCAACATACACAAAGCTATGTAATTTAGTTTTAACAAGCAGTATCACCTTTTAGTCCAGACCAAAACCAAGTTTCTGCTTCCAGGGAGAATGACAGAATGTGGCTGCAGGAGGTTTACAGGTTTGCTAATTATATTTCCAAACTCCTGCATTTTCTGTGCCGCATGTTACCTGTTGAACTAGGCTCGCTAATATCCATAGTTTGAGAAAAGAAACCAAGCACACAGTGATTCTCAGTGATGTCTGAAGAGCTTTGCAGACAGCAGTACAGAGGAGAATTGAAACAGATCCCTGAAGGAAAAGAGTATAGCTTCTTAAATGCACAGGAAAAACAGAAAATGAGAAGAAATCAAACACAGACAAGCTGCAGAAGCAGCACACTTGACAGTGATGAAGGATGCAAGGCAGCAGGATGCACCCAGATGTCATTACCACATGGCCTAAGCCAAGACAAAAGATGCGCCGCAACACGAGAGGTCTCCCAGCCATGCAGGAATCACGGCTGCTCCCTGGGGAACACAACTGGGATATTTGCAAAGTGATAGAAATGCTTGAGAAGCACTTGAAAAAAACCCAAAAAATTGGTTAGAGGAGGGTTGGAGAGGAGTTGCAGAAGGGCAAAGGACCATTACAAATTGACACAACCTGCCTGGTGTGAAAGCAGAGGAGGAAAAAGGTCCAACTCTAAGGTTAAAGGACTTTTTTAGCTTAGAGAACTTCAGTATTACAACTTTGCATAGCATTTTTAGTGTTGAATACAATGGTGTCATTCTGGACTGGGACCTTTTTCAGATACCAAGAGAAAAACAAAACTGAAGAGGTTCTTTGCTCAATAAACTGTGAATTAATTCTTCCATTAACAATCAGAACACCTTGTTATTCCAAACCAAGTCCCAATTATATTTTCAGATACAATATTAAGAAACCCAAAATACATACACCCAGAAAATAATAAATTAACGAACCCATACTTTAGCTATAGACTCTGGTACATGTACAAACAGAGAATGCCATAAAACAGTGCTTGCACAAATGCTTAGGATCTTCCTTCCATCTCTATTCCAAAGAATCCTGCCTAGCATTCCTATGTAAACAGCTGCACATTGATATGCTCAAGATTTCAGAAAATGAGATTTCAGCAGAGGAAAAAAAGCCAAAACATCCCTTCTGATCCAAGTGCAGATTTTGAATCTTGTAAACAGACTCTGTATTATGAAGAATTGGCAATTTCCCATGTTAGCATCAAAGTCTTTGACTATTAGCCCCCAGATCCAAATTCTGTAGCTTCATTCTACCTCAGTTTGAGGAAACATCCTTCCATATTTACTCATAATGTCAAACAGCTTGTACCTCTCCTTTCTCCAAGCTTCCCCCCTGCCTCCAGCTCCCATTTGGATGCTTGGAACTTGGACAAAGTCTAACAAGAAACTTTAGAAAGTTTAGATTAAACAGATTGTTTGATCTCTCTGTGCTATCACTTTGCCCCAGAAGATGGTAACAAAATGTGCCAGTAATGCCTCTGCTTAAAAAAAGAAATTTTAGATTTGTAATTCAGAAAAAAAAAACATTTAACCTAAGCTCTTCTGCATTTTGTTTCCATCTGCACAAAGCAAGTATTTAATGCAATCTAGTGCAATCTAGTGGCAAAAAGTTTTAGCCCTTAGTGCTTGATAAGCCCCTTCAAGTAGAAAATATATACATGAAGAATTACAATACGGAAAAATTCTGTTGCATAGAGGACTTTTTATTTCTGTGGCTTTCAAAGGATATACAGAATGACACCCACTTGGACAGTCAAAATGATAGCTGCACTTTCATTACTTGTTATTAATATTTTTAAAATAATCTAATTCTGTAAAAGTTATTCTGAAAATCTGTGGAATATAAAAGATCTTTTCTGGGGATTGTGTACAGGCAAATGCAACTTACAATGGTTTAAAAGATGGTTTAAAAAAAACCTTTCAGAAGTACCATAATTGCATGCAAAACTTGCTTATGTGGCTTTTTAATAATGAGATGTGTTAATTTACATTTCTTTGATCTGCATAACACAAGCTCAGAACCAAGGACTGCTGCCAGTTTCTTGCAGGCAGGGATTTAATCCATAAGATACAAGATGGGCAGGTGCATCAATACCAGCTGCAAAAAAGAGGCATGCCCAAAACCAGAAGAGGGAAATCTGTGGTGTAACATCAGGCAGGAGTGGTACTTCAAGGAATATCTAAAGATCTCTGGAAAGATCTGGTTGTGCAAGCTACGGAAAACACACAGCTGGGTACAAGGGGAAATATATACTGAAAATGCAAGAAAAGGACTTTTGGATGAAATAACCAGAAAGACTTCAAGAGCTATGGTGGTTAGATGTAAGCAGAAGTGGACAACAAAGAAGGATAATGAGCAGAGAAAGGGCTATGTGCCAGGCAGAAGTAAAATCGTGGCTGAGAACAGAATTTTCACCCCCGTGTAGGTCCCAGTGGATTAGGGATGTGAAAATGGGATTGACCAGATCCCCAGGAAACAAAACATGCAATCTGTAGGACAAAGCTCTAAGAGACATGGAGGCTCTACCGGAGGTGCTGAAATGCCAATGGGCAGAGCAGAAGGGCTCCCTGGCTAGTGTAGGATTTCAAAAACCATCAGAAAAGACAAAATTGCACCTTCTCACTAGACATTTCATTTTTCTGCTTTTACAGTTTCTCTTCAATGTGCTAGTGGAGCACTATTAAATACTATTAATAAAAGAGCAAAGAGAAAATCAGCTCAGTACTTGTGCTGGCCTGGTTGAAGAGGGAAAATAACCAGTTCACCAAAGCACAGCTCTACTCAATGTAAAACCCTTAAGTTACTGTTGGTTCTAAATATGCTTACTATCCAGTTAAATAGCCCCACCATAATCAGGAGAAAGCTTTCTCTGCTCTTCTAAGCTCTGCATGTCTCTAACAGCTGTAAGAGAAGGTTCATATTGGTTAAATGCAGCTTTTCCAGTTTCAATAAGATAAGGCAATACTCTGTTTGTGGGATCACCATTACTCCAAACTTAATATAATATCTGCTGCTAGATAAACAACTGCAGGACACTAATACACTACTTCAGACCATCACATCAGTCATTTACCACGTTTTCTTTGGCTGATTTTATCCCTGTTTCTTTTGTCTAACAGCAGACAGTCATATTTCAAACACAATTTTGTTTTCTTTGCCTCAGAAGCTTCCATAATGTGGACTAAAAATGATGAGTTTATCTAATGAGATTAGAGTCTTTTAAGCATTTTCATGCTAGTCAATCCTTATGATGGGATGTTTAATTTGGAGAATCTTGCTGAACAAAAGCAAAGCACTGCAAGAGACCAGCAACATACAGTGTAGGAAGCACTGATGCTGTAACAGAGCCACTTCTACCACTGTGAATGTGACTGTGACTGACATGTATTCTTCTGTAGTACTGTTTATTTATATAGGAAGTATATATTTATATATCCTTATAAAATATGCATACACACTCTGCAACCCATTTTAACTTTCCCACTTCTAGTAATTCTTCGTGTATCTTAGGTTGGTAAGTGCATAACTGCTGAGAATAGTACACACACTTTGAACCCCCCCATCTCATAGAGGCAGAGGAATCATCCAGCTCATTCCTGTGGCTTGAGCTGTGGATAATATCAAACACATGAACATGTATTTTCTTCCCCAAAAAATGTACACTCTGCTATTGACTTTTATATTTGGGTGAGGTACAAGGGTTATTGTCACAGACGCTAAGCTTTTCATAAAGTTAGCTACAATGAAAGAATGAATGCTTTTATTCTTCTTTTAAATTTCAACCACTGTGAATTTCACTCTTCTGTTTGAAGACCAATATGACTACAAAATGGGCTTTAAACCAGATAAAAACATAAAAATCTCAGTTCTTCATTGCCAGACCATTGTTAAAATTTGCTATTTAACATCTTGTCTGGACTGATCAGAGAGACTGGCAATAACCTAAAATTGCTATGGTGCAGCAGGACAGAGAGTCAGAATGTACTGCCAAGGCTAGAAACTTCCTTGTGTCAACCTAGACAATTCACTTAGCCCATCATTTTCAGAAAGTGGATGATTCAGTTTTATAAACTCATGTACAAGTCTCACCACAGAATGCCTGGGACAACTGCAAGTCTTGATGTTCAGCTGCTTTAAAACCACACTTCACATAATTTGTGTTAAACACCCAAAGAGAAAAGGTTTTAAATAAATAAATGACATTTTCAGAATACATGCTTTTGACCATCATTTGAATCTAAATACAAGAAAATAAAAAGTAATTTAAGATGTAAGATAAACCAAGGACTTTTTCAAGGTCATTTGGCTTAAAGACAGGAATGGCACAGATTTTTTCAATAAGAATGTAAGACTTCATATGGAGTAGAAGGTATTTTGCTTTGTGTTTGGATCAGAGGTTTTTCCTTATTTTCAAGTCAACTTTGAGGCAGCATTTTGAACAATGGACTTTAGATGGGAAGTGTAAATGGGGCATAAAAGTCAGAAAGAGAAGCTGGCTATTGGGAATTAAAAGAAGGAGGAGAGCAGGGCTGGCTGTCAGAAGTCTCCACTTCTAATCCTAGTACAGCCCCTGCCTTGCTGGGCAGCCACTTCCTCCTGCTGTATTGCTTCTTGAACATCTTTCAAGTGGTTTTGCTTCGTGTTCGCAGTTTAGAGCACTTTAGTGTCTGTACAGCACTGAATCACAAAAATGCTGTACAAAGAGCTATTATTTTTACTGTCAGCACAGTTGCTATCCTATACACACCGAAGCAGACCTTTTCCCCTAAAAAAGTCATTTTTCTGTGCATGTCTGAAGTTCAGTTAAAAAGCAAAAAATCATCTCTCCTAAATTACACAGCACATTAATTAGCTGTGCCACAGTACATAAGTACATAACCGTGTGCAGACACGGATAAGGGAAAATAAATGGGAAACGATTCGCAGCAAATGTAGTTAGTAAAGCAGCCATTCTCAGAGCAATTAATTCCTGGAGGACATGAGTTTCAACTGCATGATGCACTTGAAAATACCTGGGTAATGGTCCTTCACTTTTAACACTGGGTCATCTGCTTATCCATTCCCAGGTCTAACTTCAACGCAATTCCCACAGAAGACAATCAAAGTATTTTTGGATGGGGGGAAGGGAAAATAGAAGTGACCCTCGAGACTCATCTAAACCAGAGTCTTTGTGAATTCATGTTCACAAGGTTTTACAGGTATGCATATATACTGATCAATACTACACACACGTATACATGCTTACATAAATGTATGCTTCATCAACATTGTTTGCAATCTGGAGTTTGTCAAAACCTATCTAGTGCATCACTATTCAAACAAATAGTAATCAAGTTTCAAAGCTGCACAGATGGATAGTTGCCAACTTCCCTGTTCCTCCAGAGTGTAAAATAATGCTTCCGTTTTATACCTGCTGTAAACAAACTGTGTTCAAAGCACTGAATCCTCAAAGCAAGCCTCCCTCACTCCAGCAGCACTCTGCTTTTGGGGGCCTACATACATTTTGGGGGGCACAGAAGCAAGGAGGTGGGGGCAGAAAGCACAGCTGAAGCGTATTAAGCATGATAAAAAAAGAGACTACTCAGTTTAAATTGCAGAGCTAGCAGTGGTGATAAGACTACTGCTTTGCAAGTGAACAACAAATATGCCTTCTCTAAACTAGTTCTTGTGCCATTCTTTGGTGGATAGAAGTGCTTTTCTTGGCTTCCAACCATACATGAACTACCGCAGATTGGGTCAGGTCCAAGCTGTGCCCATACAATGCATCAATGTGGAAAGACAAGTGCTGGATTCAGTTTTCAGAACAAGTTACTTGTATCAACATACTAAAATGCCATCAATCTCACCTGGTTATTCTACTCACTAACCTGACACAGGTACTGAACTAGCACTGGAGCTCCTCTAATCCTCTCCACCACTATTTTACCTTCTGTGTTAAAACTGGAGAAAAGAGGCAGAGGGGAAAAAAGAATAATAAAACCACAGAAAATACAGATGCTTAAAAGGCATGACCAACAAAATTCCTCATGAGTAACACAGAAACTACAGGCATCTTTGGTTCCTGCTTGCGCTCAAGGGTTTCTGCCACTGTGTGTTTTGCTGGTTGGTGCCAGTCTCATCCCCATCCCAACCCAGCCCAAATCTGAACCCCAGCTTCCCAGAGGGTGCTTCAATCCCTTGCCCTTGGCAGAAGGCCAGAGCCTGAATGTCTATGACAAAATGAAATGGGATGATCACCCACGGGATGTTCATTTTCAACTTTATTCATGCAATCTATATTAAATAGCAATTGGATATATGGTGTCAGTTCCAATATATGAAACAATGACAGAGAAAATAAATAAGTAAGGTCATATTGTTTCCATGCCCACTGGGGCATGGGGAAGAGGCAATGCATGCAAAAACAATGAAGGTTTTAGCTGCAATTTGAAAAACATTACAGCACAAAAAAATGTTTAAATCCTGGAACTGACTGCCCTTCCAAATGATGACCTACCAACAGGAACAGACTTTGAAGAACAGATTAGACAAACAGTTATCAAAAGGGACAAATACAACTTATCCTGCATGATCTATATGCCCCATGGAGGATTTTTAACCTATGGTTATTTTATTCCAATGCTATAAATCATATTATGCCAGTATCTATCATATCTTCTAAACACATCTCTGAGGCAACAGTATTTAAGCTACCAGTGTAGTAAGTGAGCAATTATTTGGCATAGCTGATGATACAGGAAATATGGCAATATACCAGAAATAAAATATGCAGTCATGCATATCCTAAGCAATAGAGTTTGGGCATATTTTTTAAACAGAACATGGTATGAGTTTAAGGTTGTTAAAATCTGTTCAAATATTTTCCATTAAAACAACATCAATTCTCTCTATCAACAAGGCAAGGCTCTGCAGCAACGACAGCAAATCCATTTTGCCATCAAGATAAACTCTAGCATAAAGAGTTTACTCTATGCACATATACACAGATATGTTCCAAGGGAAATCTTTATCAATTAGCACCTAGATTTCTGTAAAGTCTTTTATCGATTCCATAACCTTTCTCTGTAAGTTGAGTACTGCAGATGATGGTCACACCTTGCTTTTGCTGAAATCAACTAAGGAGGCTGCACAGCAGCAGAGTCCCTTGGCTTCAGCAGATCAAGAGCAGCCTACTTCATGTAAACCGCGGCACTGCTCACTCCCATCTCCAGCCCGTCTTCCACAGGTAGCTGCCCTACTGAGTTACAATGAACAACATTTCCCAATAGCCCAAAAAAGACCTAGTTTTGTGTGCTGGGAGGAAGCAAGGTACCCTTAAGCCCACAAAACATGATTTCCATAACAGATACCCACTCACATTTGTGCAGAATTGGCAGACTGGCAGGCTCCTGTCATTGTCTAGAGATAACTGTGTGTGTTTTGTCTCAAGTATAGTGTGAATAAACCCAACTCATTAGACTTAGCAATATATACTGACAAAACTGGTTTAGGAACAGAGGAAATTAGCCATGTGTTCATAATGGTTGTTCTCCAGGCTTTTGGCTGTCTATCCTTCACTTGGCTTGTGGGGCTTGGTTTAGGATTTTTTGTTTGGCATTTTTTAGTTTGTTGGGTTTTTTATATTTGTTGTGTTTATTTGCAGTTAGAAAGATAAGCTTCTTCAAAGTCAAGTGTTTTCTTTAGGTTGTACTGTTTACAGAAATGGGAAACAATTTGTCCCTCACTGCTTACATAAGGAAAATAATGTGCATGTTGTTTGTGGCCTCACCACAGGAGTTACTCAGCAAATTTTAATTATCCTGTTGGTGATTTAATGTTGTGTAAAAACATATCCTAGCATGTATACACATCTGCCCTTGCTTATTAAAATCTGTTAATTTTGGCTAGCTCACAGACATGAAGATACTTCCCACCAACAAAGCAGATTTTGAACTTTTGTCTGTTGTTCACTGCTCTCTCCCAAATAAAAATTGGGTATAATCATATACCAAATGTTAATTATTTAATGAAAATAGTAGCAAAAATTATGACTGGGTTCATGTATGTAGTTAGCCAGATTTGCTTTTTCCCAGCTACTTCCTTCTCCCCGTGAGCTTGTACAGCTCTCAGAAGCCTTCCTTCACAATGTGGTGGGGCAGGGGAAGGTTGCTTGGATATTCTTCCAGGCACACAAATACAGTTAGTGCAAAATATGGGAACTGTGTAATTCCTTAATAAGCATAATACAACATATTCCATACATGGTTTATAGAATACATCAGAGAAGCATAAGATGATTTGAGGTATATCTTGTGGAAGAAAAATTTTTTTCCTCACTGCAACTGAAGGGAATACTTCAGAAGAGTGACCATGAAAAATGTCAAGTATTTCAAAGAAGGTGAGGTTTGAAGAGTCAGTGATGGTCTTAAGGGACTGCTAGAGAAGAGGCATACCCATGGATGGAACCTGGGCAGAGCAAGTGGGAGGAGGAGAATACACAGCGAAAGGTGGGAGGCTGCAGAGCACAGTGAGCCAGATCTTACAAAGCAGGAGGGCACTCTAGGCCAGATGCTTTCTGAACTCCCATGATATCAAGGGATGCATTTAGCTCAGACAAACTTTAATTTTAAAAAGTAGGTAAGAAAGGCAGAAACACAGAGAATGGCTCAGTATTTGCCCCCAGTATAGGAATGAACTGAAGAACAGCTTGTTCTCAGTTTTGAAGTCCAACTGAAGATTTTATCTTCCATATTTCCTGTTTTTGATACATTTATAGCAAGTAAGCAAGCCAGCCTTCTAAACCACTGAGAGGCAAGTAACAAGGGTCAACAGTACTTTAGAAGGTACTAATGACACTGAAGTACTGTGATGAATTGCAGCCCTGTTATAAGGGCTGTATTTTACTGGGTATATATACTAAAAACTACTTAGGAGCCAGTCTCCTCAGCTGTACCCAGGCAGCCCCTCCATCTTGGGGGGGGCTGAAATGAGGTGAACTCATTTCCCTGGTGAAATGAGGCCAACATCTCCAACTGCTCTGGAGGCTAAGCTACAACCATGACTGAGGGGCAGCAGCTGCTGAGACCTCAGTCCTTGTCCCGTAGAAGGAATCCACAGATGGATGGGTAGCACTGGTAGGTGGGACACCTACTGAGTCGTCATGGTTTCTTTCACAGCAGCTGAATTTTTCCCAGGCTTTCAAATCCAACTCCTCACTGCAGAAATGTTGTCTCCCATATTCCTCTCCTATAATAATGACAGGCAAACTCAATTAACAGTGTGAGCAGTTTGGATGTCTGCACAACAGGTTGCCAAAAAAAAAAATCCCAAGGGGGAAAAAACCCAACCAAAGATAACTAAGAACATTTGTTGCATAGTGTAATTCAAAGCTTCTATCTGTAGGACCAATAAAAGACATGTTTATTATGTCTTAAATCAAGATGTGAAAGCTTGGTTTTGAACTGCTTTAATGTTAATGATTTATTATAGATGCAATACGTATCTAGTTTGGTAAGACCTATACTACACATTCAATGCAGATTTTCTCTTCAAGCTTCTTACTGAGATCAGAACATAATAAAATGACAAAATTGTGCATTCCCCTGCAAATAATTTATTCAGATATTAGCAGGAGAGTAATGTTTTCCTTTGTAATACCCTGGATTTCTGTCAACGTCATCATCAAATATACAGCACAAAATACAGTAAGTGTAACCACAAGACTTTTTATGGGATATATTTTAAAGGGCTCTCACCATTGATTAGATATTTACTACTGCTGTTATTATTCCTGTGATCTAAAAGTACTCTAGATACTCTAGGTACTTGAAGTAGAAACTTTAATTTAGAAAGATTAAATATCAGGAAGACATTTCTCTAGATACTAGAGATGAGCACACAAGTATGTCACCAAACAAATGCTAACCCCCAATTAAAAAAATATATATATGTGTGTGTGTGTGTATACACATCCATAAACATATTATTTAATAGCTACTCTGCACTTACTGTGAGAACTACTCTGCTGTAATCTTGGAGCCAAGGGCCCAGTGAAGCCCATAAAAACAACCACCATTACATAAGATAAATTAAGCAACACTGAGAAGCAAGAGATAACATAAACATTCCCCATACTAATAGCCTTTCTATTAGAGAGAAAAGATCATTTAATTCAAGAGGGCACTGACAACAGTCCATAACTTCAGCATGCAGTTGTAAGGAGTAAGCTAGGAAAGAGCAGCCAAAACATTCTTTCTAAAGTGTCAGCATAGGCTTATAAGGAAGTGACATCAAACCTTTTTTTCACAGGCACTTTTCATTACAAAGAAAATTCAAAATAAGCCCAGCACGCCCTATTCATCATCTTCTCCCTCCTCATCCAGCCAAGTGAGGAATCTCCTCACACCAAGCCATTAGGTGACAGCACAGTATGTGGCACTGTGTGTGTGTATAGGAAAGCACTAAGTGCCTTTTTTAGCACCTTATATCACTGCCTGCCTTCAAGGGAGGAACCAACAGGACATACACAATGAAAACAAAATACATGATCCAAATTGACATACACAGCAGGGAGCATAAACTTGGGAACACAGGATGGGATGAAAAATGTCCTTCACATACAAGATTAAGACTACAAAGTATTTAACAGAGTTTTTCCAGGGGAAAGCATTACCTAACCACATGCTCTACACTGCATTATAAAGCTGATGATAATGACAGTATTTCTGCTACTCATGGAAATATCACCCTCTGTTCTTCCTCAAACAAACAGCCATGACATTAAGTTTTGGGTAGCAAACCAAATCAAATTAGGAGCAGCAGATACAACAGCTTATAAGAATAATTTACTGAAAGCATCAATTGGCTGTTGACTCCATTTACCATCTGGAATATTGCCATTACTATAAAAAATACGTATGTCAACAGAGCAGCAGCCTCAGTTCAGTATGCTGGTGTTGATGCTGCAGAGGACAACTATTTCCATAGGGTAACACAGCTCAGTTGTCCAGCCATTTGTGGGCTTCTGGTAGGCCCCCTGGAGAGAAGGAAGGACAACACTCAGATACCTTGAATTTAGTATAATGTATAATTAAGGAAAATCTGCTACTGTATTTTAGCAATTTTATTCTATATTTTTCCCCTCCGTTTCCCAAGGAGGCTATCACATAGGCAGCCACTAGGAGAGAATGTTTTATCCCAAAATGAGAACAAACAAATGTTTCTAAACATTGGTTTTATGCAGAGTATAAAAATAAATTTATTTGGTAATGTGAAATATTTTTAGCAAATTTCTAATCTAATTTCATTTTACTCATTTGATGGAAGGGCAAAAAAGCAAAGTACTTTGGGATGAACCTTCTCTGCTGGGACAACTAGTAGCAGAAGTTCATATTCTAAGCACAGTTTCCCCCAGTCCTCTGAAGATGCTACTACCTCTGTTCTGGTCACTGGGTACCAAGAACAGATGGGCTGAGGTCACCTGCAGGAATTCTTAAGGCAGAATTTAAAATAGAGACCCATGCAAAATTGCAAAACTGTTTATGTATTGATCTTGACTATCATACTTGAAGAACAGAAACTATTTTTTATTGTTGGCTCAAGAAAACTGTGATCAGGTTAAACTTTTGCAAGCTTCCAAAGAGCAGCTGTTTATCCAGGTATGGAGCTAGGCTTTCCACACGTAGTACAGGTGTGGTGCAATACCACGTTACTGAGTGCTGCTTCAGTAACAAGATCAGACTGTATCTTTTTTGAAAGACTAACAGCTGATCAAAACTTGTAGAGGCTTTATGAAGACCTTGTGTATCTAGCTTTACTTCTGTTTCACCACGTTCTCAAAATGATCCGGGATTTGAGAAGAAAGAGCTATAGACTATATTAAACTATGCAGATTAGTAAAACCACAAGAAGATGGGGTTCTGCTTCAAATAAAAACAGCCCTTTAGAAAAAACTAATTTACACACATATCCTAATTTAGATACTGATATTTTTAAGTGATTAAGTGCTCCCTTCTTTGACAACACCCTTATTGTCACAAAACCTGAAGTCATAATAGGCAAAACAGGTATCTGATGCGTATAAATAATCATAAAAATATTTCTTATAGTTATTAATGAAAGACATCTTAAAATAGCCTTTCTTGATACAAACCATTTATACAGCTAACACACCACATGAATAAGAGTCATAGGAGTTTCACTGTAGTGTATTTGTCTTAGGGATATAAACAAAATATTTATAACTCCTCATACACACAATGCAAGCATATTACTACAAATGGAGAAAAACAACACTTTCTATTTTCTTTTTTCAAAATGTGTAAAATGAACGTTTTCATGCATATGATGCTAATTGAGTTAAGACAAAAACTTCTAAATATATTTTACAAATAACTGTCACTGATATGACTTCTCTCAGAAAGAGAGGCTTTGTTTTTTTGATGACCTCAGTGATACAACATCAAATACCACTAAAGAAACTAGAATATTTTAATTTTACAGCATTTAAATAAAATTATAGCTATGAACATAGCTGTGATGTGTGTAATCTGGGTAACCATATATACAGTAGGCCATTCTTGCACGTTTTTCACAGATACACAAGTTACAAACCATGTACTCATTGACTTTTTTCTTTTTCTCAGCACAGATGGCATTTCAAGAGGAATTTTTTTGTGCCACAGCTAACACAAACCACAAAGAAATTACTCTTATTGAATATTGCCTGCTGTTGAGGAGTGTTTTGAAATTACACTCCATTTTTTAAGGGAACTGAAGAGCTGAGAACAAGCCGTGCATTCACATCAATGGCTAACACAGAGAGCAGTAGTGCTGACTGAATGCAGCTCTTCACGAACCAGCGCCTAACAGTCGCTGCAGATTAGGGACACATTTTTCCTCTGTGTCACTTTTGAGGAATTCATTGAAATTTGCTTCGTAATGAGATCACTGTCTGTTGGCAACTTCCATCACACAGATAAAATTATGTAGCCTTTTGTACTGGTACCAGTGGAAGAAGATTTTTAAGAGATTTAGGTATACTTCAATAGATTAAGAGTGTTGCAGTGTTTTGAATACAGGATTTTCTAAAGAAATGGGAAACTTATTTTTATATATATATATATATATATATATATATATATATATATATACACATATGCACAAGCAAAGCCTTCATCTGAAAATAATGATTACCTAAAATAATACGGACTCCAATGTCAGGCTGTAGAACAACTTAGCTTTACCACACTTAATTGTACCATCAAATTTTCACACATTGTGTTTTTCACTGGGTAGCAAGTGAACGGAAAAAAATAGAAATTAACACTGGCCAAAAATCCAGATGGCCAAAGTCACCAGCTGGTGTTAAAGTTTCCTCTTCGAACATTAATAATATGGAATCCTGGGAACAATGAACTCAGAAATGATGACGAGGTGCTACAAAAGGTCCCACAAAAGAGAGTCACTTTTCCAAGAGAAGTAAGCTTCAGCTATATCCTTGTTAGGTCTATCCCTGTTAAATCACATCTTGCTCTCATACAATCAATTATGGTAAACCAGGCTCAAAACCCAGAATCACACATAGTTGCCATTATGCCCCATTGCGTGAGAATCATTATCAAATATGAAACATTACAAGTAAAGAACAGCAAGAGCATGTTTCGTTATTCAGGAGATTAATAGTCCTTCTACTTTACACATTACTGTAAAAAATACCTCAAGAGAAATGTTAACTAATCCAAAATCTGTGCTTTAACAAAAAAATTATGCTGGTAAAATCCTGCTGGATAGGCCATCCAGCACATCCAAGACAAGCGATGAAAATAAATTGTACTGGTCAGATAACTTGTTCTTCTACAAGCTGCAACTGATTGAACATGATGATCATGGGGACATCGGTAACACAGTCAAGTATGAAATATCTTGCAAGTGTCAAATCTGCACACAGAACAGCACAAAGGAGAGAAATGGGGGAACTGACAAAGGTCCACTAAAAAATAAAGATACATTATGCACGATTTCAGAGCAAATTTTTCTACAGCTTGGAATGCTACACCTCTTTTAATAAACAATCCTATTCAGCATATTGCTGTGGCACTCTGGCAGTGGGGACTTCTGAACAGTAATGCCTGATCCCATACCACCAGCTAGGAAATACAAACTTATTTATAGCAAGCTTAACCCTCCCAGTGGTCAGCCACACCTTAAATGGGACAGCCCTACTCTGCTCCCCAGCATGTTTGAGACTTGATGCATCTCACCACTTGAAAGGTGAGTTTCCAGCAGTTTGCAAGCTGTCAGGAATGCTGTCATCTGTCTCAACATCATGAGAAGCTGGTTCAGCTATCATGGCAACAAACACTATGCACATCTAGACAACTAACGTGAAGATGGCCTTCCAGATGTGCAAGGTGACTTCTGGAGTTGTGGTTTGGCTCTGCGGAAACTACTTGCAAAGTTTTTATTAGCAATTTAATCTACCATTTTCAAAGAAGTTTCTGCTACACTGCTTTTGCATACTGCAGGCAAATGAAAGGCATCCAGAGCTCAAAAGATATCTACAGTCCTTCTAGAATGCAAAGGAAATGTAGCACTAGAAAACAGCATCAAGAAATACATAGGTTTTTCCTTCAAAATATGCTCACAGACCCCATCTCTGATTGCTCTTTGGATAAGACTTTTTTCTGTCATCATTTTGATCCTAGAAGACACCACACCATTTTGTAGCAGACCATGACAAGCAGTTTACTACCATCAATATTAAATATAATCAAGCTTTACTAACTGGGTAAAATTCAATCAAGCTGCATCCATATTTTACTAAATAAGTGTAGTAAACAAAGCAACAATTTATTACTTCACTAATTCACTGGTGTATATGTTTGGAGAAGCTGCTTTTAAATGCATGGTATTGCCAACTATCACATTTTTTACAGAAGCTCTGAAATAGAGGAATGACGCTGGGAATAGTTTTTGTTATAAAAAAACAACTGTTATCGAAGTTTCTAAGTAGCATGAGTACAGAAAATGAAACTTAAGAAACAGGAGAAAACACAAATGAGCAAGAAGGTCCTGTTAACTCAACCTACAGGATTGTGAAAAAATAGGAGAAAATATCACACCTCCATGAAAAGCCATTGGGCTAGCAGGGAAATTTAGAGGGCTCAGAAGCTCACAGTAGCTCCAGAGCACAGCCTGATTTCTTGGCCTTTTGTTTTCACTCAATTAAGCCGAAAATCCTCAGCAGCCAACAAATAGTTGATGCCCTCTGAGACTGCCCCATCGATCCCCTCAGCAAAAATTATGAGAGATACAGGAAAGAAGCTCCCCCAAGAAAACTGAGGACTAGTCTAAAACAGATGGAGAAAAATAATAGAGGACAATCTCTGAATAAACACCACGTCTGGATAAACAGAAAAGCACAACTTGATCGGCAGGTTCTTCCCTCTTCAATCAGATTGGGAACTCCTTCCAGTGAGGTTATCATAGCTAAGCAGATACTGCTTTTGATCTTGAAGTCAGGCTCCTGGAGAGGTTTGGCTATGAAAATATGCAAATGTTTCCCTTGGAATGCATGGTGCATAATCAATCATGCCCAGCAGGCCCTACAGATCAACAACACACTCTAATCAGAAGGCTGCCCAGAGCTATGTTCCTGGAGAGGCCAAGCAAGAAAATCATTTAGGGATGAAAATACATCACCATCTGTACTATTTCTTTATAATGATGGTCAGGAAACACAGCTGAAATTCATTTTGCCCCAGCTTTCTGTAGCTATTCTACAAAGACCTAAAGAGACAATGTTGGAGAGAATTCCTAGAGATATTTCATTTACTTTATTTCAATTATTTAATATATTTTTCCATTAAATTATAAACTAATTAGTAGATAAAATATAGGTACATGAATAAAAATTAATTTCACAGTAATAGAACAGCTTTTTTAATATAAAAGCATCAGAAGATAGCAAAATCCAATATATTATTGTCATGGCAAATGTCACTGCTTAACAGCAATGAAACCTAGGAGTACAGCAGCTAGGGTTTATTGCACAATAACTATTTTAACACTCTAAGAAAGTGTTTAAGAAGCTGATGTTTAGCTGTGGCTTGTCCTTTAGCAGCACAAACTATGTAGAAAAAGATAGGCAGTTAGAAAATTTATCTTTTGTTCTTTTCTTCAGAGACAACAGAGTGCAGGAGGGCTGAGGAAAATGAGGATGATGTATCAAGAGGATAATACAAATTTCACAATATTTTGAGATCATCTAGCAGAAGACTAACAAAAGAAAATCTGTTGATTTATTCAAATGCACCTATCCATCAGAGGGGTAGAAGTGATGCATGCCTAGTGCCTTCTAGAACACCTGAAAGGACCTCCTCTGACACCACTGCATTTAAGTTCTGAAGGGCTTCCATCTACCACTGGTCAAAACACTTCAGTCTAAAAAGGCCTTTAACATCTCCACCAATTTCAGACATTTATTCTCATATTTTTCTCAAAAAAAAAAAAAAAAAAAAAGAAACTTCAACCCCTGCTCTCCACCACCCATCTTTCTATCCTTGTTCTTCCAAGAGGTAGAAGCCATTCCCTATGTACATGGCCTGCACTGGGTCTCTCCTCCCATCCTCACACCCACTGTATCAGCAGTCCAGGCTCTTTCATGTCTTTATTATTGACATGCTTTGGAACTATGTATCCATGATGGTAAGTATCTGAAGAAAATACAAATGAGCAAGAAGGTCCTGTTAAATTCCCACACCTCTGCCTACTGGGAACATCATCTCTGATTACATTTGACCTCTACAGACATAGCTGTCTGAAATACTGGCAAACCTGGGCTCGCTTCTGCCCACCAGACAAGGCGATTAGTCCCACAGCAATAGCACTCTCTTTTTACAAAATGGCCTTTCACTACTCAGATCCATGGATCCGGCTGTGTTTGATTGCTGCTGCTTGCACTGGAGATCAACTGAAAGTGTATTTTTCTCTCTTCTACAGGTAACATCTCAATTCTCAGAGATAACTGCAGTTCAAAGCCAGACCACTTTTTCCGAGACTGCAGTTCTTTATGCATCAAACTGACAATAAATTCAATATTTAAAGGAAAAAATAAAGAATTCAAGTTTCCTCATTGTATCAAATAATTAATTTGCTCAGGCTGAACAGTTTCATTTATGCTTATCTGCATTTCTGCATTTCAGAAGAAAGAACACAGTTTAGCTCAGATAAATCTTGTTCAAAATGACCAACTGAAGAAATCTGAAAAGGGAAAGAATTCATGCTGTTAACTGTCATTTGATGTCTTGCATTCCAAAAATAAAAATCATTATGAAGAAGTCAGGATCTCCTCCTGTCTTAATCCAAAAGACATTTCCAGTACAGGACATAACATAGAGAGAAATGTCTGTAGTATTTTCACAAGATGAAATAAAAATATAAACAATGAACTTAAAAATTCTGCATCCAATGAAACATTTATTTTACTATAAGTTCCATGCACCTGACTACCGGGCACACAAAACACTAGGTCTCAGTTAAGATATTTTAACATTTCTAAAATTTCAGAGTCTATAAGCAATAATGAAAGCCCTGAAGCTGAATGCCTCCAAGAAACATTATGCTGGTGTTTTGCTCAACTGTTAGTTATTTTAGATACAGTGCCTCACAAAGATTTCCATTCTTATTCATTGAGATCCTTAAAACAGCTAAGAAGGGATGGCCTTTGTTTCATTTTGTGGAAAAAGTGAAGTAAATTTATCCACCTCTTAACAGCTCTTTTGCAAACACTTTTTCAGAGCTCTTTTGGACATACTCATATGCCCCTGCTAATAATGAATCCAAAGATTTTATTTAAAAATCACTTAAATATTGTAATGCCTCAAAATCACTTAAATATTGTAATGGGTTTAGTAGGATACCGCAAAATGTAATGTTATCTTTTACTTCAGCATCTGAAGTGAAATGGGTTCCACTCAGTTCCACCAAGGTTTTAAAACAAAATAAATAACAAGCTTCACTTTCACTTATTACTATATATGCCCTCTTTACAAAATAAAAAAATTTGGGTTTTTTTTGTAAAGAGGGTATATGTAGCAATGAGAAATTAAGACCATATTAAATCCCTTATTTGTCCCACATAATTGTAAACATTATCTGATTGATTCAAGATGACCTTCCACAGCTGGGTATATCAAATCTGCAAAGGCAGGTGAATTTCTCATCAGAAGAGAGGACAGTTGACCCAATGAGTCCTGCCAGGAGGCAAAGGAATGAGAAATTCACCTCTGAGGAACATGCAGCTCTCTCAGCACAGTCCTAGACAGAAGATGGAAGGGGCCTAGAAAGAGGCAAGAAATGGATGGAGTCTTCTTGGAGAACATGACTTAGAGATGAAACTGTGCTGCCGAGGAAGAGAGACTGGGTTCATTACAACATTCAGTTATAACAGCAAATATTTAGGAAGATCTCCAAGCAAAGGTTTAAGTGTTCTTCCTGTCAGCTGCGGACAAATGTCCCAATAATTAACCTCAGCTTCAAAGTAAAACTTGAGCTTGACTGGAAATATGTAGTAAGAATGACCAAAATGTTTATCATGCTATTGAACATAAATTCCAGGTTTCTTTCCTACTTCATTCTTTAATTCTGCTAATGCCAGAGCTAAACCTGCATGTCTGAAAACACACAACAACATAACACAGTAATTTTTATGCTCCTAATAAAATACATGCAGATGGAAAGAACAACTTTAGAAGACACCTTTGTAAGTGAACTTATTTCCTATCATCTTAAGTATCCTGTGCTCACAACTAGTGTCACAATTAGCCTTTAGAAGGCAATAAAGATGTTTATTCATCCTCTTTTCCAGCTCATTGGGGAAAAATATCCATCCCTCCAAGGAAGGACGATCTTGTAGCTATAGAAAATGGGGGCTCGACTACTACTTCAAGTAGATTATCTGCATGAAGTCACACAAAAATGCACTTAAACCCTGTACCTTAGCAGCCTCAGTTGTTAAATGAAATGCTAACATTTGGTTTGAGCAGAAGGTTAGACTAGGTGACTTCCTGAGGTCCCTCCTGACCTACATGTTCTTGTGATCCTATTTGCTTTGAGACACACAGGATGGATGAGAAGGGCACTCAGACATTACAAGGTTAATTACTACTGAAAATCTCATATAAGTATCCTAACATTTCAAGGTTGTAATATATAGCTTATTACTACATATATATGGGGGGAAAATCCTGTAAAAATGCTCATGGACTCAGTGCAAGTGACATCTACGACAGCCAGAGAATAACATCAAGTCATCTTGTTCTGGATGATATGGTAGAACCTGCTGGTTATGTTGGTTTTCAGAAAGCCAACAAACTGAAAAACTAAACATCTGTTTTGACTACAATTTTTTAAGTAGCATCATAAACTTGAAAGGCCTTTTACTGAATTACATGCAAGTAAATTTACCAGGCAGATTAAGCAGAAATCTTCACAGACAGACTGATGCTAACATGAACAAGAAAAAGAAAAAGCACTTGTCATCTTGCAACACAGTATAAAACATCTGCAAGTATGACAGTAAAAAATTTGAAAAATAAATTGCTAGCAGGTAAGATGATTCTGTGTCTAATTTAGAAGATTACTTCTCAGGGTGAAGCTGAGTCAACAATCTCTTCCTCTTAAGACACATCCTCTTCTTCAAGTACCTCAGCTGCAGCACATTTTAAAAGCAAAAACAATGCAAAAGCAATAGCAAGTCCTACTCTGCAGATGCTCTTATTTTCTGCTACTGGTGTTTTTAATTTCCTAGCAGATCCCTGAAATAGGAAGGTTGTGATTGACTTTGGACTGCCTGGGCACAAACACTAGTCTTAGCAGTTCATAGTGCTGTTTACCAAACTTGTATCTAATGTCCCATTAAAATCTAAGGTCCCATTTAAAAAAAAAAAAAGGGAAGAAAAAGGAATAAACCTTAAAACAAAACACAACCAAAAAAATCAAACTCACCTTGCTGGAGGCACATCAATATTTGAAGAAACAACCTTGCGCTTCTGTTCCAGAAGACAAACAGAACGAGTGTTTTCTTTTTCATACTCATGAGCTCTGTTAAGTTTTTTGGTCTCTGCTGTTTTTAAATCTTCCTCCTTTGTGGTGAACAGGAGAAACTGTTGGTCTGGCAGTTTTCGACCAATGTCACTTTTTACATCCTCCTGTTGAAATGCATGGAAGGTCATTTCACGCTTGATGTTGGCTGCCTGAAAAATTGAAAGAAATTATTAAATTTTCCTTTAATTCGCCTAAAATGGGAAACAACCCACTACCCACAGGCATTTGCTTCTAATTAGTTATTTGAATTGGTGAATACTATTTCTTTGTCCTTCATAAATTCTGAAACTGCCATTAATTTCTCAAAAATGTTGAAGACCAGCCAGGAAAATAAGCAATTTTTGTCAATTTGATTAAGCTATCAACCTCTTTATGTTAAATCAAAAAGGTATTTGAATTAGAATGTCAGAAACCAGATTATAAACAACCTATCTTTAATGCACACACATCTGTGCTGCATAGCTGTGCAAAAGAAATCCTATCTGCCTTCCTCCTAAAATTGCAGGAAAAAGAGTCAGAATTTTTCCAGATTAAACATAACCAAAAAAATGAAGCACTTCCAACAGCCACATACTGGTTTCTTTAAAAGCTGTATTTGTAAATGAGGGTTTTTCCAGGAGCATAAAAATAATTTGTTATGATCCAACTCATCTGCCAGAAGGCAAAGGGGAGCAAGTGATGGCAGCAGGATCTCTGCGAGGAGCCCATCCAGCAATAGTGAGCAGGGACACACACCCAGGAGCAACTCCAGGTTGTCTCTTTGCCAGCACTTCCCATATCTTCTGGTCTGCCTCTTCTCACATGGAAAGACTTCCCAAGCAAACATGTGTCTTAACAAATACACTACCACTCTGGAATACAATGTGCTGGTGTTTATAAAGCAAATTATTGCAGGGTTGCAGGAAGACCCCAAAAACTCATCAGAACCAAGCCACTCCAGCTTCCCAGCAAGCAAATCAAAGCAGGACCTAGCTCTTCTTGTGAAATCAATTCCCTGGACAGCTACACTTCCCTGGCCAGCTACAGTTTCATAGGGGCAGACCTATCTGTGAGGTGACCCCTCCAACAACCCAAACAGCCAAGCAAAATACAGCCCTATAAAGTGGCAGCTTCTTCTGTCTTGATCAGAAGTACTTCCACACCACATGCACTTGCTCAGAGAAATCCAGGTGCCTTCTAGAGCTGGCAAACTGGATTTTAAAATATTTGTAAATTATTGCTGATCTTTACATTGGAGATATCCAAGCTGTATTGTCCTCAGATAGTAACAGCACCAATAAACTGAAATTCTTATGTCAGCTCTTCCAACTTATTCCTCCTTTTCATCATCCAAAAAATTAATCAATATATTGATTATATATAAATATATTATACATAAATATATTTATGTAGTAAAATATATTAGTCTCTCCACAGATCTCTGTTTGTAGATTTCAAACCCTGGCAGTTATAAAAATGGTGCAAGCAATTTTATGTTCACAGGAAAGATACTTGCCACAGTAATTTTGCTGTATTCTGTAAAGTGTATCACATCATTTATGCATATTTAGGACTGATGATTTAATTGTTTCTAGTGCTTCCACTGAGGGGCTTTTAGCAGTTGCTTCAAGAACAAAACAAGAGTTACTATTCTATGAACGTAAACAGTAGAAAGAATTAGACACTTTACACTTCTTCACACACAAACAGATGACACATTACCAAAAAAATCTGCCTGGAAGACAAAACAGTCAGCATGTGATCATACAGAATTAGGAGAAGACATATAAACAACACAAACTGAATTCTGATTTAATGATTTTTTTAAAAAAACTTCTTAGATTTACAATTAGCCTTTTTTTTGAATGCCTGAGAAGCACTGAAAATGCTGAGTTGCCTTCAATTTTCATTAAAACTGACTTATAAGTAATGCACTGAAGTAACAAAAAAGCCTAAAAATACCCAAGTTCCAATATCCAGCCCCTAGAAGTTATTTAACACCAGACAAGGGTTTACATAAGACTTGATTTCCATCCCCTCCACTGCTGCATGGTCTTCCCTTGCATGACCACACCTCCCTTCCTCCCTGCCCAGGATTTGCATCTCATCCGCTGCAGAGGAGAGTTCTGTGCAGGGCAGGAGCAGCTCCACCCGCTGTGCATGGCAGGGGTGCTGATGTGCACAAGTACTGGGCAGCACCAGCAGTTGCCTCCTTACCCTCTACAGCCCTTAGTGTGGAAAACGCCGAGAGCACAGGAGAGGGACATCCTCCCTCATTTCCTACTCTCCAATGCCAGACTGAACTCAGTTTTCATCAGGATCGTTTTAATTAATCTTTTAATGGACTAAGTGCATGACTGTACCAGAGGAAAAAAGGTATTTTTGTCTTCTATTCATGAAATTGTAGGATTTTACTCAGTTTCAGCAAATAGAATGTACCGTACATTGCTCAGTTTTCTTTACAGACCTAAGCAGTGACAACAGAAGGTTGCAGGCTCAGACTACAGCTGTAACATAAAGCCAAAACCAAAAATAGCAGAATACTTTTACTGTGATACCAGATAATCTATTATTACATATCAAATTTATCCACATCCAGTTCAAACACAGTTCATATGTCAATATGCCACAATTAATAGTCAGCCCCATGCATGCATGTGGAAGTGAGGAAAGACAAAAATCACAGAGCAAATGCTCAGGTTGCAGAAGCAGCTTGGGTTCTTCAGCCAACGGCCAGAGAAAGTAGAAGACCAAATCCAATGCTTACACTAATTCTCTTCCTCATCTTCAGTTTTCAACAGATGCTTGGAAATACTAACTTCTTTCTAAACTTTCCCTTGAGATTGACTGCATGTAAAGAATCTTTTCTGCTTTAGAAGCAGGTGATCATGAGGGAAAGCCAAGAGTTTTCCTTGGTGGGCTTTCTCCAGTAGCTTTCTCCTACTCCACATGCACTTTTTCTATTTTAATTCGTCCATGTCTCTGGAAGCCATTTCCCCTTGAGACACCGGGCCTGTCTGGAAGTGGATGGTGTCTTTTGCTGGAAATCCAACCACCTACACAAGCAGCCATTGATGTGAGGAGTGCTGAGGGCCACAGTCATTTGAATGATCAGGTTCCTCACTTCCTGGCAAACACTGATTAATGACCAGGACGGCTCTGATTTCAAGCTCTTGCTTCATAGTTCAGAGATAACAAAGAAAATTTCCAATATATCTTTCCAGATAGTTAACTGCTCTGCCATATATTGTCAGTAACTTTATTTTTTTTTCATAGATCCTTAATATTCTTTTATCCACTTGAGTCTTGTGGTGGTCCTTCAAGTCCAGAATGTTTCAGCAAAAGTTCTGTGGAAGATCTCGTCCAACCTGTCTAGTCCTGTCTCACAGACAGATAGAACGTAAGACGTTGACACCATTTTATTTCAGCTTACTTCCAATACTTCACATTTCTCCATCCTATGCTGTCCTCAAATGGTTCAGCTTTTTTGTCCTTCAAATTTGCCATCTTATTGCCTCCAGTATCAAATACTAGTAAAATTTCTGTCCTTTTCATGCACTTGATGAATTATCACTCATACAAGCCACTTGATAATAGGCTGTTTTTCTATGCAATTCACTGTGTATTTTCACCCTTAAGCCATCAGCAACCTTCAGCTTACTTTCAACAGAGTTCTTTACAACCTGGCCTTAGGCAACCAACATCACTTGGATGTTCAGTCACAGAAACAGGAGCTATAAACCACCTGTAAATTAAAAAAACTAGTTTTGTTTCTCACTGCAATTACCTCCACCTGCCTTTGTCAATTCCCCCTCCCATCCCTATTGGGCAAGGGAGACTTATGATACTGTGCTCCTTGGAAACAACCATATTACCCAAGCCTCCCCACTGGAGCTCAAGCATGGGGCAGTGCCAGAGCTGAGGTCTGATATGACATTACTCCTTCAGTAATCATCCTGCAGAAACTGAAAACCATTTCTTCCTTTGGTCTCTAAGTAAAAACTTTATTAAGAAAGCCTTTCAATTTCTGTTTCAAAGTTGTCAAGACAATCATATATATTTAGATTGAGGGTTTTACTTTTAAGTTAAGGGTTTTACTTTAAAGCTTGATTCATTATTATTAAATGACAAAGTTTAATAATCCATGTGACAGCTAAATTATTAGCATAGTTACTATTTTCAGGAGTATATTAATAATTTTTCATTGCAAAACCTATCTTAACCTGCCAATAGAAATTTTTATGTGGTGATATTTTGTCATAACCAAACTGCTGGTCCTGAACTCCACATCAAGATGATGTGTTGCAATGTAAGTCCTGTCCAAAATGATAAGCGTGCTTGACACTGACACAAACTGAGGAATTTAAAGAAGTGTTTCACTATTCCTTACAAATTATGTGCAGGCTGCAATTTTTCAGTAGTTTAGGCCTTAACTTATGTGCAGTCAATTTTTGCCCTACCCAAGAGCACATCCTGATAAGACGCTGACATTGCAGTCAAACCTCAGTCTCCTCCAATTTCAGTTAAATTTCAGCTTGCATTTTACCCTGAACAGCAAAAAAAATTATTGATCAAAAAGACAACTCAGGCACTGAACTGCCTACTCAAAGGATCAGCGAAAACTAGAATAAGTAGACCTATCACATTTAGATGGAAACACAGAGAGTCAGATTTAACAGATTACGTATGTCACCCCTTTAGTGCAACCTGATTGAACTTTATCATCTTCCCTGGCTTATGGTACATTGCTGCCTAAAAACTGGAGTTATTTATTTACAAATAACCCAGTAGCATTTAACAGGCATTAAGATGTCTGTGTTTCCTATACAATGGAAGGCATTAAACTCCCAAGAATATTAGCATTATTTGCATCTATGTGACCCAACTGTATGGAAATGTACCTTCAAATGTGAAAACTGACTCCTACCCATGTCCTTTCAAATTTCCTATTTTTTTTAGTGCAGAACCTGTGGATTCAGGTGGGTACAGCAGGAATAGAAATGTATTTTTTAACAGGCTTTGTAATAGATGACACAGACAGATGGAAATAAACTGTTGAAAGAATTGCCACACCACATACCATGCCTACTTTGCTGACAGTTTTATAAACATCTCAAGGGCTTATTTCCACATGGCAGCTGCCCAGCTTAACAGAGCACTGCCTCCCACCCCCCTGTGACTCGATGAAGCACCTTCCATGCAGTTATGCCGATTTACACCAGATGAAGAAGATCCTACCACAAGTGTGACTGCATCTGCCTGCCAAGAAATAGGCCTGCAACCACAGCATCGGCAAAGACAGGCTTGCAGCTCACTGGCAGGCAGCACAGCAGTGAGAGTCCAGCAGACCCGCTTAAACTTCTGGGGGTTAACACTGGCTAACTTCTGTTTCTCCTCATAATGTCTCCTGGGATCTGGAAGGACTAAGACACATGAGAAAGTTGAGCATGTCCCTTCCACACACACTTTGAATCCTAGAGGACTGTAAAAAGTAAATAATCTTCCAACTGTGGCCTATTTTGTGCCATTATGCTTTGTTCATATAGATAACAAAGCTAATTTTACAATAAAAGCAAAGAAGTACCTCTAAAATCCAATAAAACTATTTTACAAGGCAAGTATCTGTAGAAAAGCTGACTGCATCCAAAGCTCCCCTATAAAGACACACACTAGTGGAAATACATTTTGGGAATCTAGCTTAGAGTAATCCCACCATTTCTTAATCATCCTGAAGCAATTGTCACGTATCCATTTTTGTATAAACTTTTTTTTCTCCCTCAACCCATAAAGCTGTATTTCCTTTGCCTCACTTACAGACCACTCTAACTGGACTCAACTCCAGTGTCACTTCATTTCAAAAACAACAAGATCCCTCACAAGCCACACGAGGCTGTTTCCTAGAGTGGGAGAGACAGGGTTGAGGGGTGGTGGTATGTGGGGTGGGAAGGGGTGTAACATGCTAATTAAAAAACACATATCAAAAAATCTTACCCCACCAGCCATCACCCAACTCACTGCTCCAATTGTGGCTATTTGCATTGTCAATAGATAAATAATTTTAACAGTGAGTCCTAGGCCTATGCACAATATTAACACTACATAGCTGATAGAGAAGACACAGTTTTGGATGGGGATTTTTGATTTCCATCGGATTTACGATGTAATCAACTGATCTAATTCCATCAAAAAACTCTTTAGATTAAACACCAATTAAAAAAACAGCAGATTAGACAGATTAGCTATGAGATGGTTTAGCACCAACCAACCTGCCGTATAACTCTGCTGCTTTTCATAAACAGTTTTTTGATTCTGGCTTTGTGACCACCTCTTTCCGTTTTCTGAAATAGATGTAATCATCCTAAGTGTTTGGGACTGCCAATAGAACTCCCAACTGGTAAGAAAACAGAAGTTCCAGGATTTTTTTTTAATTAAACAAGGCTTTAGCACCATTTTTGATCCATTACAAAACAAATAGGCGACTCGATGGGGAAGTGAAAGAAGGAATCAATGTATTTCAGCCTAGCATGTTAATGGGAAAGAAGAATGAAATGTGTGTATGTAACATGACATACATTTAAAATGTTCAGCCATATAAGAGCTCAATAACAAGAGCTCAATAACTGCAAGGCCCTTTTCAGGCCAGGCTGAACAGCCAGGCAAAGCTCTAGGGACAGGAATAAGCCACTTTTCTCAACAAGAAAGAAACCAGGAATAAAGGTTCACAACAAAACACAAAAGGCAAAAGTGAAAAACACCAAATCTGCTACCAAAATTAAATTCAAGTAAAAAATATTTAAATTAAATCCCTGGAAGGACAAAGATTTTGGTTCACTCATATTGCTTCATACAATATTTTCAGTTCAGGTTCCAGTAACAGAGCGGGTTTTTTACTTTAAAAGGCTCTAATTTTTGACATTCAAAAACAGTGTCCTCACTGGAAGGAAAGAATGCATCAAATTTCCATTTTGCTAGAAATCTCTATTCCTACTGCAACACAAAGAGATAAGACAGATTCTTGTAATGATGCTTGGAAATAATCTACCCTGAATTTCAATGTATTATTACATTTTCGAGTATATTTTGCATTTAATTACTCGCTTCACCAGCAGTTGCTCATTACACATAAATCACGTCGATCTAATCACTCTAAGCATTTATAAATTGTTGGTCTCTAACAATATAGAACATAATGCATTTTAAAGTCACTGTAAATGTTCTTTACAATATATAGTACCCATTAATGTACAGTAATGCACTACTCATCTTCAACCAGGCTAAGACAAAATCCCTACTTTTATTTGACCCAACATAGAAAACCATCCAAAAATATATTTTCTATGTATTAAAACATAATTCTAAGCATGTTAAGTTGCCTGGATTCACAACACAGTGTTATGCAGCAAGAACTGCAGTCAGCAAGAAGTTTCTACTCTCCCATCATCCTCAGGTGTATGTCAGCACTTATGTGGCTAAACATAACTCATCTACAAACTCCACATATCCCAGCACCAGTTTAAGGTGTTTCTGAGTTACAGAGAATCTACCCAGATGAATGACAGAAACTTTCACTCCCACATTTGAAATGCAGTACCCAGCCAGGTACCTGTTGTACCCCAAATAAAACCACCACCAACTTCTGACATCTGAACTACTGCACTAACTGGCACATGAAGCATAAATGTTATTAAAACTGGAGAGAAAGGTCTTATTAAGAATAGAAGGGGAGACAGCAAGGAACACTGGGAATTCATGGTCCTTCCCATACATCATTTTCAGGTCTGAACAAAAATTATTTAGAGATATTGGTGCCTTTTTTCTCTCCACCACATCAACAAATGAATGAAGATGTGGAAGTATGGTAGCTTACTTTCCCAGCCCATATGCAGGCACAGTAAGATCCTCACAGAAAAGTACATGATATAACTTCTAACATTATCAGACACCAATCAGTAACAGTTACCAAATTTTAATACTAATTACTGAAAGTGTGCATCTTCAAAATTTGCTTGCAATGTTTAAGTCTCAAAGAAATAACTCTGTGTTCTGTGTCCTGGCTATGCTGTACACACAGGGATGTGACTTGCAGTGACCACCCTGCAAACCCAGCTACCTGGGTTCCAACTGGACATTGGCCCCCAGGCTTGGCATCATTGGCAGGATCTCAGCAGAGCTATTTCAGCCCTGTTTTCCTTTTCTTAAATAAAACAAGTGCCTCAGAAACACACTGCCTCTAAACATCTAAAAATATAGACAGTACCTTGGAAAGTCTTAAACAGCAGGAAAGTGGAGGGCCATAGTTGCAAAAAACAGGTTCGTTTTTTATTTAGGAATTCTGTTGCTTCAATCTTTGCCAAGCATGCTCACCACTGAGTGCTTGGTACTCCACCACGCTTTTAGCAGGACCTGCAGGCCAGGAATGGGCAGTCATAATTGCCTTCCCAATTACTGGTTGCACAGAAAGTGAATTTAAAATTAACTAAACCAATTATCACATATTTTTCACACAAGGACCTACGTGCCTGGCCCTGCAAGTGGGAAGGAAGCAAGTGCCAGGCAGCAGGTTCACCTCACCTCTCCTGCAGTGAAAGCAGTGTAAGCAATGCCCAATGCCACCAGAGCAACCTGTGGCCACAGAGGGAACAGATGAGGGCCTGGAAATGTGTGCCCTGGACTGGCCAAGGAGAACAGAAGGAGAAAAGAGGAGGATACACTCGGGTCTTGCTGGTCATCTCTGGGGAAGCTAAAAACCCTGGAACTGGAGACAAAACCAAGCATGCTAATGTGGGGTAGCAGGGAATTCTGTTCTTATTTTGGTTGCATTACTACATGTAATGCTGCAAATAGTGCATACAAGCTGCAAATAGTAAGCAACATCAAACCAGGTGTTCCCACGCATTGACTGAAGTTCTGAAACCTCATGTCACGGTATTTTTTTATGGTATGCCTATGAATATCTATTTTCTATGAAATGGTGATTTTTACTTATAAGAGATGCAAAAAGGGTCCTAGAACCCAATGGTAAAGTACCTACTGTCTTTGCTGCCCCTAATTTTGATTTTCTAGATTAAAAAGTTGTACACAACAACTTATGTAGCTCAATAGAGCCTTGTCTATGGACTGTCTTACTGATATATCAATATGGCATTTACTAGTTGAATTTCATGTGCAAATAAAATATCTTTTAACTATTTCAAGACCATTGCTGAAGATGTACAAGACACTCCACCTGTTTCTCTCTTCATCTGCTGGTGATCTGGGATCAGTAAGGATGGCAGCAGCTCAAAGAAGTACTACCACTTCTATAATCTCATTCAGGATCAAGTAAGTAAGAGCTCACAAAAATCAAACTATAGAGACAGTGGGGAACTCCCCACACTTAGCAGAAGGTTTTGGAAATGCTGCCTCACTGCTCCACAGCAAAAAAACCCTTGATTGGCACATCTGCATTTGAAAGCCCTCCTCCTCTTGACTGGACAGAGTAGGATATTTTTAGTGGAAAGAAAACCAGGTTGGCTTTATTTTCAAGATCACTTGCAATTAAGATACGGTGAGATTTCTGAGGTCAAAAGTTATTGTCTGACTTTAAAAGCAGCCAGCTGAGATGAGATACTGCAGATCTTAGATCACTTAAGAGGGTATGGAAATGTAATCCATTTGCCTTTACATCCTAGAACTTTGCTCTTTTTCATTTGTTTGTTTAAATTATGGCATTGCAGTGAAATTAAACCAAGGGAGTTCACAGATGTATGCAACTGTTTTAACTTCTGAATGAAATAGGTGCTGTGAATGAAAGGGCCAATGCTGATCCCTGATGCTGGAAACCTGGATGAGATATTACAAGACAAAAATTAAGCACAAGTCCTTATCTCCTCTAACAGATCTTGAGCCTGGAAGCAGAAAGCAGGAACCCTCAGCGGAGCAGAACAAGCAAGAAGCACTGCCTCCAGCAGAAGATTCTCCCAAGTCTGAGTTGAGCTCGAGACAAAAACATGTAGCAGTTTTTCTGTTCAGATTATGAGCGGTGCCAAAAAAAGGAGTTTATTTTTGTGTCTGACTACACAATAAACAGTATCACAGAGTTACAACTCATTACCCTTGGAAGCAACAGAATAACATCAGTAAAAACATGCAGAGGCGAAAGGCCACCTTCTCCAGCTGCTCCAGAAAACAGCCCTCTACCAAACCACTACAGGGATGCAATAATATCTCACAGGAGAAAAGCCTTCACGAAGAACCTGAAGGACCATCAGGCCCAAAGTAAAGCACAGTCCAACTGCCACATGGCTTCTGTCTTCTAAAGGATGAAGGCTTGCTCCATTTCCAACCTCTTTCCTCCATATGCCTGTCCTAGCTGTGATATCCCCTCTTTTCCTCTGTGCTATTGAGATGCTTGGCAAGCCCTTCCTTGATCCACCATAACTGAAGGACACCACAGAGTCTACAGACACTGCTGCACATGTTTTCCACTGTTTCACTAACCCACAAAAGCACACAATAAATTCTGGCACAAGCACAAGACTGCCTGTGAGTAACTAGGAACTGGAGGAAAGGAATACTTTACCCTTTTTGGAACTGATGAAACATAAACTCCACAAACTCTGGTTTGTGGCACATCCAGTGCCCAGGCACAAAGCGCTCTATGCTACCCATGTTGCTGCTTCAGCAGATGGACCTACCAGCATGGAGAAAGAAATACCTGCAAGACCAAGCACTTCTCTCCTGCTCTAAAAAAGTAGGGACAATTGTCTGAAACAGTGTTGGTCACACATGTTGAAGCAAAATATTACTGTAAATCCTTAGCAACCACCAATTCACCTTTATTCATTTCACTGCTTTTTTTGTATAGCTCTGTAAACCAGATGTGAACAGCTTTCCATGGCCTTATGGATCACCACTGACCTAGACCTAAAGGCAGCAAGGACTGCATCACAGTGCTCTCTTTAAAGTATTTTAAAGTAGAAAAATCAGATATTTTCCTCTGGAGGTACTCACATTTCTCATCACTGCATCCTAGAAAGAAAATTATTGAGAAATAGGAGGTAAAAAGCATTTTGGATCCAGTGAATTTTTTTACGCCATTTAAAAGGGATATGCATATATACATAAAAGATCAGGCTGGCTCAAATGTTTATCTTGCCAGCTTTACAAAGTCCAGTTTATAGAAGGTGATTGTACAATTTGCTCTCTATGTCAGTATGATGTAGGCATCAGCCACCTTATCTGCTGAAGCACAAAATAAAATTTAAGTAACCATCCAATCTTGACTGCTTGTTTTAACAGCACTGCCCATCTAAAGTTCAAATAATCTTTCATCCACCATGTAAAACAATACATGAAAGATGGTAAAACACTGTAATTTCACACATCAGTATCTGATCACTGAGGCATTTTACTTTCCCTCTGATTCTGTGTTTAGTGATCATAACAGTCTTTTACAATTATTAGGACCACTATTGAAATGGTTTTAGTCTACTAGTATATTTATACTTGTGTTCAGTTAATTGGGCTGAAATCCTAAATCTGTTTAAACTAGCAGGACTTTTCCATTAATTTCAGCTGGGTCAGGATTTTATGGAAATTAGACTCTGTATGCTTTGAAAAACACAAGTAAAAAGATCTGTATTTTTATTCAAAGTTCAAGCAACAGAAGTTGTTCAGTTTCCTGTCTTCATTAGTTTTGTTGTCAAACAACAAATACCACCCACACATGTACTTTTTAATACAATATGACAAATGACACTGCAATAATCATTTGAGATTGGAAAGTTTGGCAAGATGCCAGAGTAGTGAAAGTGATCCTATCACAGATTGTTCAGCAGCAGCAGTGGTAACATTAAATTCCTGTGTGCTCTGCTCGGCAACATGCTACAGTGAAAAACATGAACACAAGTTCATGAAATTAAAGCTGATTCCCAGAGGAGCTAATGAACATTCTTTTCATTCACCTTCTATTTCCTGTTCAATTTCTGAAAATAAACAAAAACACTTAAGAGTTTCTCTTTTGACCTATTGTCCTTCTGTAGTCTTTGGGCTGGCCTTAAGCTGCAGTATTAGTCAAGCTGCTCACTATTTTTAGAAATAAGCATTTCAATAAATCACTTGAAAGTATTATAAAGCCAATGTGGACTCATTCTGAGGGAATTAAAAAAAAAAAAAAGCATCATTGCTCAATCCACACAGTATTTACAAAGCAGACATCAGCAAGGACCAGCATGCTCCTGGCTGGCCAAGCAGCCAAGCAGCCAAAATCTCATCTTTGAGGCACCGATTTATCCCACAGTCTAGTAAGAGCTCCCCAGTGCTCTTGTAACACTGGCATTTCTAATCTAGCAGCTGGAAAAACAGAGTAGGACTTGAGGGTTCGAAACTGATTTACAGGATTCTTAGACTTCTCTGTAACCTTGGGTCTGAAGAAAGCTTGGAAGAGCACAGGATCAACAAAGGCACAGATGGTCTGTGCATCTGCACTTGTCACAGGACACATTACAAATGTTAATTACCAGCCCATGAAAAGCACTTTCTCAATACTTAGTTTTCAGATGAAAAAAAAAAAGTCACTTCTATCTCCAAGGAAGAACCAAAGAACTACAGGCTGGCTGGTCATCCCCACCTTGACCCCTGGGAAGGGATCACAAAACAGGGAGGAGTGGGTGATAAACCTGACAGTCATGCTGCCACCCAGAGAAACCTTGACAGGTTAAAGAAATGAGCCAACAGGAACCTCAAGAAACCCAACCAGGCGAAATGTGAAGTTCTGGACCTGGGGAGGGACAATCCCAAGCACTAGTTTGTGCTGGAGGCCATCCACTTGGAAAACAGCTTTGTAGAAAAGGCCCTGGTTTCCCAATGGACACAAAGTTGAACAGAAGCCAGCAGTGAATCCTTGTGGCAAAAAGCTGAACCATGTCAGGCACTGCATTAGACAAAGTATTGACAGCAGGTGGAGGGAGGTGATCCTGCCCCCTCTACTAAGGCACTGGAGAGGCCACACCTGAAATGACAGGTTCAGTTCTGGGATCCCAAATACAGGAAAGACATGGACATACCAAAGAAAGTGCAGCAAAAGGCCACCAGAATGATTTCAACATGGAGAAGGCTTTGGAGAAACCTCATTACAGCCTTCCGGTACCTCCAAGGTACAAATGAGGGAGAGGGACTTTTTATATGGGCAGACAGTGACAGGACAAAGAGCGATGGTTTTAAAATGAAAAGAGGGCATGTTTAGAGTAGCTGTTAGGAAGAAATTCTTTACTCAGAGGGTGGTTAATCATTGGAACAGGTGCCCAGAGAAATGGTGGATGCCCCAGCCCTGAAGTGCTCAAGGCCAGGTTGGATGGAACTCTGAGCAACCTGGTCTAGTCAGTGAGTGACATCCCTGCCCATGGCAAGAGGCTTGGAACTAAATGGTCTTTAAGGTGCTTTCCATTCCAAACTGTTCTATGATTCTGTGATTAAAAGACTGGATTATCTCTCCTATGAGGAGAGCTGAGACTCTTCAGCCAGAAGAGAGGGCTTAGGGGAATCTTTAAAATGTCTAGAAACACCTGAATGGAGAGAACACAGAGCCAGACTCTTCTCAGTGCTGCCCACCGGCAGGACCAGAGGCAACGGTCACACACTGAAATACAGGAGGTTCCCTATGAACATCAGGAAACACTTCTTCATTGTGAGGGTGACCCAGCAACGGCGCAGGTTGCCAAAACAGGCTGTGGAGTTTCCCTCCTTGAAGATATTAAAAACCCATCTGGACATGGTCCTGGGCAATCAGCTCTACACGACCCTACTGGAGCTGGGGGATTGAGCCAGGTGATCTCCAAGGGTCCCCTCCCAACTCAAACATTCTGTGACAGAGACTGAGCAGCACATCTCTATCCACTAGTATGTACTGAATACCTGAAGGCTGTCAGCTGATCATTCTCAACTGACCTCATTCTGGACCAAAAAGAATATAGCAAATAAAGATCAGAACTGTTAGTGGCTTCACTTTTACATAGTTACAGTTTTCTAATACAATTCCTTTTAGAGGCAAAGTGGTCTTGTGTGTGTCCAAACAACAACAACAACAAAATTATATTAAAAAATTCCCAGAAAATTAGTCCCATTCATTCTTTATTAGGGCAGAGTGGGCAAAAAATACTATCTTATTTTCTCACCACCCCCAGCTCTGCTTCCAGTAATCCATATTATGTATAAACTTATAAAATTTTTGAAAAGGAAGGAAAGAAAAAAATCCTAAGTCTAGCCATGAATATGCCACACCAACTTCACTAGACAGGTTTTCACTCAAGAACAACAAGAAGCCAAACAAAGTTTGAAATTTAGAAATTACTTAACTTTATCTACTTACAAATATATGGCTAAGCTGCTGGTGTTTATCTGCCTTTCTCATCTCACCCTTTAGTTGTTCCTCACAGCCCATCAGTGTCCATTCATATCTCGTGTTACTCTTTGTAGAATTGGGCAGACCAGGATTATGCTTGTTCTGAGTTTGTACACAGCCTAGCCTAACAGGCTCCAAGTTCAGGACATGAGTTCTGGTGTTCTAATAACTAGCAGTATTTATAAAAATAACATTATTATTATTAGTCTGAAAGGGAACATTTTATTTTCCACTTAAGTTCATTATGTGTCTTGCAAGGTCTCTCCTCCACTACGCAAATCTGGTATTTGAAGCTTGTATTTTGCAAATTGCCTCTGAAAATACATTTGCACGCACACATGAAAGTGAAATTAAATAACACTTGCTAATCAAGCAAGAAAATACACTTTTTTTTTGTCCACAATGAGTATGTAGCCCATTCAAACAACAAAGCTGAAAGTCTGATTAAAGGACAGCAATGAATTCACACCTGGCTTTAGAAAGAAGGAGCAAAAGAGAAGTGAGTGAATTCAGGGCAGCTGAATAACACATGACTAAAAGGCAACTGATTTCTTCCACACAAGCTCTAAAGATTCTTCTGCATCCCATATATCATACAGATGTCTTTATCTTTAAAAAACAACAAAAAAGGGTGAAAAAATCAACCCAAAGCATAACAAACCACAAAAACTGTGGTTTTCATTAACTCCTACCAATGTCTGCCATCTTCACTGCAAAACCTCTGGATCAGACTTGTACACACTCCTTACTTTGCACCTGTCATAAATTTCACTTCACAAGATGGGTGAAACTGAGCCCAGTGTTAAAGTGTAAGCATGAAGTTAAAGTCTTGTTTACACTGCTTGGGCTTTTGTATTCCTCTACCATCACTGCGCAGCTCTCTAGGCCTTTAGTTTTCAGACTCTTCACCTGATCACTTTCCATCATTTTGGGAGCTATGTATTTGCAGGACCAAATCCACTTGTGGGAAATTCAACCTTCTGAACTAAAAAGAGGTGCTCACAAACAAGCCAGTATCTGGAATGGGTAATTCCATTGGTGAGGAATAGGTGCAGCATCCATAGTCAGCTGGATTAGGAATGTCCTGTGCCCATACTCTCAGCCTGGGGACAGAAATTGGGCTGCAAATAAACTGGCAGTTCAACTGGGCTGAATAGAAGAAAGCACCAACCCCTTTACTATTCGTAACAGCAGAGAAAACATTGCAACATGCTGGCATGTTATCACAAGCCCATGTTCACTACTAGCCCACATTCTCTATCTCTGATGGTTTACAGACAAATTAGCGTAATTCTGCTACTTGCAGTGGGGTTTTCTTCTAAGTATCTGATAAAGTCAGCATTGGAGACTGCTGATGGACCCTTCTTCAAAACTCCTTTCCTCATCATCAAACTCAGCAGTTTCCACAGACTGCATTAACCCCAGCATGGTACTAACATGGCTGTGATATCTGAACTAGGCTGCATACATAAGATGAATTAAACAGGACTGCAAATTAACCCATGCTTCAAGACAAAGTACTAGCAATTACACTATTTATACTTTTTCATCTCATTTTAAATGGCTGAAAATCCAAATGCAGCCAAAGCAAATACAGGCTGCACAAAAAGGTTTTCACGTGCAAAATGAGTCTGCATAATCAGCATCTTGGTGCAATTTGTTTCCATATAGAGATTAATGAACTAGTTCTGACAAAGTAAGAAAACACAGCACTTCTCAACAAGGCTTTACAGGCTCTCCAAGCCACTCTGGCTATTCTGCCATTACCCACCAGCAACACACAGCATACTCATGCCTCTTCCAGCATGGTAGCAGAGCAGGGAGGAACAAGCAACAAAAACATTCTCCACTGCTCACCTCCTGGACAGCTACCCAGCTACAGCAACATAAAGACCCAGTTTTTGTATCTTCCCCATGACCACACGTCTCTCTTTTTTGTCATATATGTTCTCTCTTTCCATGACTTCAGAAACTGGAGAAATAATATTTATCTTTATAAGGTACTTCATCCTCTCTATCCCCATGCTTGAGAGTGAGGGTCAAAACTAGACTACCAAACATGCAGCCACAGAGTGGACTCCTTTCTGGAGCAGAGGATATGGCTGTAAAACCTGATAGTGCCAGTACTTTGCTGATTTTGAGTAGTGGACCAAATTCTCAGGCACCTTTTAACAATATTAATTCCATTGCTGACCCTATGATGCTTTCATCCATGTATCACAGGCAGTCCATAGAAGTGACTTTGTCACAAGCCCCTGAAACCTCTAGCTTTGAAATGCCATTCCACCCAAGGGCACAGACATCAGGTGTACATGTGAATACACACCGGAACACTGTGTAATGTTTCTTAATTGCATTATCCAGATAGCATACACTGCAAAACCCAGATCACTTTGCTTTCAAGTCCAAATAAATTCTGAAGCTCTTTAGGATTTCTCTTACTATGAAGGTATTGGTCAATGCAACAATTTATGCCATCTCTCAGGAGTGAACACCCCTTCAATACACTTTGCTCCCAGTCCCCAATTCAGAAGTCCATGTCTGGGAGTCATATGCTGCTGACTCCATGTCACTTTTCCATTTGGAAGGAATTCCAGCTGACAAACCACAACCAGATTGTGCCAGTCCTATTACCTTCCCAGTGCTTTGCACTTGGACCTCAGTATTCATTTTATGCCTGCTTCTCTCATTAATAGGAACATAACCTGCTTGGAAAACCCACCTTTCAACACACTCAGGGCCACATACCCAGAGCTACTTTTGGGAAACACCTTTGCAGTTCAGTCACTTCAGGCTTAAAAGCACCCAGAAACACAATGCCAAAGGCAGAGAAGTTTAATCTGTTGCTTTAAAATTACTTGGAAGAACCCTCCCATTAAGCTTTGAGAACTCCCACACTAACAATCTCTAAATAAATACACAGAAACCAAAGGTAATTTATTTACTATGTTAAATTTTAAGCCCTCCAGTTTATAATACTCAAAAGTATAAACAGAAAAAGCAGAAACCTAGCAGGTAATGACAGTTAGAAACATTCCTCCAGAAGGTAAATTATGTGCACCTGGTTATCAACAGTGACTTGACAGTTTACTATGTACACTAAATGTAGCCTAACAGGCATTACTACACTCATCTCACCTGTGAGGTAGATTTACTATTCAAGGAAGTAAATACACATGCACAATGCTTTTGTATATATGCATACTCCTAGGTGTAAGGCAGAAATACCAGCAACCTCTAACAGTCCTACTAGTTGAAAGCATGTTGAGGGTTGACAAAGAGGACAGTACACACCCATGTTATATGCAGATTATACCAGTGTAATCCAGTTATATTTCAGTTCATTGTGCTCCACTTGAAAATTTCACTCTTTTTTCCTATTAGCTACACACAGGAAGTTCCTCTAAGCCTCCTCTACCACTTAAGACCTTCATTTCTAAGGGGAGACTTATGGGACCAGAAGCCCATTATGGTGCTCTTCATCCTAAGGCTACCATTCAAGTCTCAAGCGCTGGTTCCGTAGCAACAAAGTTGTTTCAGCCTGTCAGGCCTCAGTACCATGGATGGTCTGACCCAGACACCACAACCACAACTCATGGCATTTGACAGACTCAGTGAAGAGCTACAATCCGATGACCCAGCTGTGTCAGACTGATTCTCTCAGTGCTGTAACAAAACTGCTCTGAAGTAATATGCAGATAACTTGCATTTCTGCTGCTATTTTCCTTTATGTGTTGTTTGTTTTGGATTTGTTTCCTTCTTTTTCCTCCATCTGTGGATACAGGAAAGACCCCAGTGGTAATACAGCACTCCTAACTATCCAACCCTGAACTCCTATTAAGTAAGAATTATTACCTAGATTGGAAAAAAATAAAAATCAGTTCAAATGGGTACCCTCTAAACTTTCATACACATTTATTTTCCATAATCAGTGCACATCTATGACACAAATCCTCTATAGTACCATACACAGATTTAATCCTACTACCCCGGTTATCCCAAGAGAAAAATAATTACAGAAAACGCTTCATAATAAAATCATTAAGCCTAAATCTGTGGGATCTCAGCCAGTGGGTGTGTTCATCAGGTTGTTCCAAACCGCACCGATTTCAGCGCACTGCCCGCGCACGCTTCGATGGGATTTGATTCGGGCCTCTGCACAGAAGGGCTGCATTCCTAAACTTTCCACAGGTCGCCCACCCAGGCCTCCTGACCACGGCCACCCGCGCTCGCAGGAGCCCTGCGCGGCCCCGGCAGCTCGCCCGCCCCGCAGGCACAGTTCTCCGAACACCTCTGCGCACACGGCCGGGCTGAACATCCTTCAACCCCCGCCAGCCGCGCGCTTCAGCCAAGTCTCCGCTGCCAGTGCTCAAACTCCTTCAGACGCCGGTGGCTCCCCACGCCCCCCGCCCGCTTTTAGCCAGCCGCCCCCGCCGCCCGCTTCGCCTGGGACTTGCTGAGGGCCGGCCTGCCCGCCCGCCCGGCGTCGGAGTCCCCCGCAGCCTCCCGGCGCCAGCCCGCTCCCAGCCCCGCCGCCAGCCCCAGGCCGCCCCCAGCACTCGCCGGCCCGGCCCGGCCCGCCTCACCGGCCCCGCACCCCCGCCCCGCTCCCTCCCGGGACGCACCTTAAAGCTCCCTCGGAGGGGGCCCTTGCCGTGGCCGGCCAACGCCGGGGGGGCGCTCCCCAGGCCGCCTTCCTCCTCCTCCTCTTCCTCCTCCACCTCAACCACAACGTCCTCGTCTTCGTCCTCTTCTTCCAGCGCTGCAGCGGAGCCCTCCCGCCGGGGCGGCCTCCAGGCGCTCTCGGGTTTTGGGGGCCGGACCGCGTCCACCTGCGGCGCCGCCGCGCTCAGCCGCCGGCTGCCCATGCTGGAGCGCTTGGCCAAGCGCCGCGCCTGCATGGTGCCTCCGCCCGGCCGGCCCGGCCCGGCCGCCTCCCGCCGCGCTCAGACCGGGCGCGGGCAGCGGCCCCGCCGAGGTGCCCAAGGGGCGGCGGCGGCGCTCACCGGGGGGCGGCGGTGGGTGTGTGCGGCGGGCGCGCCGCGGCCATGGGGGTCCGCGACCGCGGCCAGGCGGGCCCGCAGCCGGCGTGGCCGCCCCGCCGCTCGCCCACCTGCTCCCGGCGCCCTCCTTCTCCGCCGCCTGCCCGCCCGGCCCGGCCCGGCCCGGCCCGGCTGTCGGGCGCAGCGCGCGGTCCCCTCCCGCTCGCTCTTCCTCGCCGCCGCCGGTCCCCGGCGCCAAAACCCGGACTGGATTCCCTCCGGCCGCGGCTCCGCCAGGCGCGGGCCGCTGGGGCCGCGCTGCCTTCGCCGGGAGCCGCGGGCGGATTTCGCTGCCGGGCAGGCCGGCCCCCGCCGCCCACCCGCCTCGCCCGGGTGCGCCCTGCCGGGGGAGCGGCGCGCCGGGCCGGCCCTGCCCGCCCGGGCTGTGCTCACACGGCAGGAGGGCCAGGGGCGCCCGACACGACATTTCGGTGCTGCAGCGTGTCCAGAGAAGGGCAATCAAGCTGGAGAAGGGTCTGGAGCAAAAGTCCTTTGAGGAGGGGCTGAGGGAGCTGGAGTTGTTTAGCCTGGAGAAAAGGAGGCTCAGGAGGGACCTCAGTGGTCTGTACAAGTCCCTGAAAGGAGGTTGTAGCCAGGTAGAGGGTGGCTTTTTCTCTCAGATAAGCAGTGACAGGACGAGAGGTAAAGTCTTAAGCTGCGCTAAGGGAGGGTTGGGTTGGACATCAGGAGGACTTCCTTCATTGAAAGGGTGTTTAGACATGGGACTGAGCTGCCCAGGGGATGTGGTGGAGGGAGTCGGTGTCCCTGGAGGTGCTTAAGGAAAGACTGGAAATGGCACTTGATACTGTAATTTAGTTGACACGGTGGTGTTCAGTCATATGTTGGATTCGATGATCTCAGAGGTCTTTTCCGACCTAATGGATTCTGTGACAATCCCCACCTGCAGGACAGGCTGCAGATTTCTCGGGCCTCAGTAAAATAATATTATTTCACTTCTCCCCCCTGAAAAAGAGAAATGGGGGAAAATGGAACTTTTGAAGAAAAAATACTGAAATGAAAAAATTTGGTTTATTCAAGATCAATAGTTGAAGCAGTGGTATCTATACCCTGTTGAGAAGAAAATTATCTGGGACACTTAGGGAAATAATTTCTCATTTAAATTATGTGCTTAAAGCTTTAAAACATCTTCCTGAAAAGCTTTATAAAAAAAATTTAAATAGTTTCCAAACAGTCTGAAGTTACTGTGGCCAACATTTAAATTTGCTACAGGCTTCTATGCCATTCATTAATGCCTCCTGAGATTGAATTATACTTAAGGTTGTCACATGCTTTTCCTAAACTCTTCTTCTATAAGTCTTAAGTCTGCATTTACATGTAATTTTTGAGCCATATGTATATCCTTTTCCATCTACAAGTGAATTACAGTCATTCCCTTCTCAGTGTTCAGTACTTTTCTCCCTGCACATTCTGTTCTAGAGACCTGCCAACAGGCCAAATGTACACATATTGTCAGCATGGGGCCAAGCTTCAACCTAGGTTAATTCATCCCTTTCAAAAAGTAGTGTTTTTTTTTTATTCTGGAATATAGCATACAGCATTTTTTAGGCAAGAAATTATACATAATACAGTACCCATTCTTAAAGAAATACTGAAGTTACTTTTCATGTCAAACTCTTTAAGTTGTTTGAATTCTATCAACCCTACCCACAAACCAGTTGTTTGTATTCATTATTTCAAGGTTCCCACAGATCTGGGTCAAGATCTGCAACAAAATTGCTGGCAAATTCTGGCATATCCGGGCTTCCAGCATTATCACCCCACCCCTCCAAAAGTGTCTTTTCCAGATGTTTTGACTGTGCTTTGACCAGTTGCACTGCAATGTCATCTCAGCCCATCTCAGCAGAACAGCAGCCAAAACTCCTGGTACGTGCTGCCACAAGATGTTCTTTTTTCCTGCCACTACATGTGTACTTAGCTTCTTGACACCTGGCTGATTGGATCAGTCACAGTTTTTTGAAGCTGATGTTGCATAAAGGAGAGATCTGTGGAGGAAAAAAAATTGAGAACAATGATTTTTTTTGGTTTTGTTCCTGTGCTGAATGTTCAGATTTAGAGTTAAGATTTGACATAATTAAGTTATGCTTAGGTTTTAACTTAAACATGAATTTCAACATGAATCTCAATGATAGTCATAGTTCCTTATACCTTAAAGGCATGGAAATAGAATCATTCCAATACCTCCTAGTCTTCAAATTATTTGAAATGATTTTTATCATTTGAATACCACCTGAATCTGTCATCTTTCCTAGTGGCCTGTGTTTACAGTTACCTGAATTATAATTGTGTTACTAAGGGTCCCATTCCTATTTGCCACATACTGGGCTATATACTAAGCGACTTCCTTAACTTTTTCAAAGTCCTGTATGTTTTAATTGCAGCAAAACAAGAAACAAATTTAGAAACTATATGCAGCAAGTGTGTTATCACTGAATTGGATTATATGTGCTAGCATGAACACCACAAATAACAGAATGGAAACCAAAGGATCTCTTGCAGAAAACAGTGGTGATAAAGGATAGCTGGGCTTGTACATGCACATCTGTTAACTCCCATGACAGCTCACACTTCAGCCTCTCTTTCAACTCCCTATTCAGCCTTTTTGCCAGGTTTGTTCTGGGACTTGCTGTAAGGTACAGCTAACTTGACACCTCTTGCCCCGAGGTTTGGTAGGTGAATATAAAAGCAGAGCTTGTTAACCAATTATCAGGCTTTTAGCTGTCAGTTCAACAATTGTTTCAAGAATTACTTAGCTGGGTTCTCTGGTTTGGGAGCATGGTGGCAGGAGGCAGAGAGGCTCAGGCAGGTTCTCAGGAACATACAGACCATCCCAGGCCTGCCTGTAGGAGGATGCTCCATCCCCCAAAATGCTGCCTCTTCTCCACAGGACTCTACCAGATCATGGCCCATTAGATCTCAAAGCACAGCAGGACAGCATGTGAGCCCTACAAGAGTTGGTCAGGGTGACAGAGGAAATTGTAACCAAATTCTGGTGGAGGGAGAGGTGCCAAAATAGTTTTGGGATCCAGAGGGAATGACAATCCAGAATTCACTAGGCTGATGGCCAGGTCAGTCCCAGGAAGGGGTTTAGAGAAGACTGACTTTCCATTTGTAATCTGAGCTGCTAATGTTTTTTACTCACATTGGGTTATCAAATGCAATGAGAAGCCGGTGTTGACAACTCTACAACAGATTGGTTAAAGATTCCTAGCACTTCTCGGGCGAGCCAGATTGGAGCTGTAGTAGGAATAACTTCTCTCACAATATTTGATACAAACAAAAGATAGAAATGACTGTTTGCTCCATTTCTTCCAGTCTGCCTGACTTGCAGTATGAATGAAGCTGAACCTTTGCTGTCCTTCCAATGCTTCCCAGGGAAGCTAAATTGTGGAGGAAGTCAGGGAGTCCTAGATACAGTCGTCTTCTATATCTTTACATTCACAAACAGTTAAGAGTCAAACACAGGTCATAATCCACTATCACACATCAACATTTTTTGCCCAGGACTCAGTTTTAGCACTCTTGGGGTGATCTGCTGAACAATTCTGGCTCATAGCCATGGCCTGATATCAAGTCAATTCTTGTGATATGTGGGGTAATACAGTATCACTTAGCTCAACAGAGATATCTTCATGATTGTACCACAGCATAATATGCCTCTAATGCAAGTACAGGCTCTGGGTGGAATAAGAGCTGTTTGCATGTCAATGATTTCCAAGCTTATTAAAAGTTAATGTGCACATCCACACTCCCTTTGTGTACACAGCTCTCCAACACAGCAGAATTGTTTCAGATGCTTCTTTGCCTGTAACCTTAACAATCAGTTCATACTTCCAAATATGAAATTTCTCTCTAAAGACATATGAGATAATTTGAACAAGTACATATAAGCATATATATCTCCCTCTAGAAGTTCTTCTAGAGCAAGTGAAGGTGAATTACATTGACAGCTTTTCAGTTCATCTTGAATAATTATTGTCTAACTTCTTTCAGTATACCCACTCAGCAGCCCTTTGCACTAGCTACAGAAAAAAAAATCTGGATTTCCCTAGCACTGTCTTAACTACTCTGTGCTGATTAACATCAGGTGGAGTTGTCTTATGACATATATTTTTCACAAACATTTCATTTAGTCCATTGTTCAGTTAAGTATTCCTCGAATTTTTAATATAATTATTTACTGATCTGTTTGACATTTTGTTCTATTCAGCAGCTGCTACTGTGATCATGACTGCAGGCAAAGCTTGCCTGACATCACATCAAGGGAACAAGTTCCTTTTACTTCAAAAAGCAGAGATTTTTCTGTAATGCTGAAGAAGGCACTACTCTGTAACCTCCCTGCTCGCTGGTCTCAGAACTGCTTCCACCAGGGACCATCACTCAGCAATGCAGCTTCCAGGAGGGATGAGCACTAACCACAGCCAATAAGCACTAGTTCGGGTGTGCTTTAGTTTGCCTCATAGGAGCAGGTGGCTACATCACAGCAGGCATTTTATTGGACCACCCTGAATCCTGCCTCAGCTAGTTCTCCTTTTATTTTTTTTCTTTTACTTTCTTTTTTCCATGCCTTCAATGAAAGAATACATTTCTTGTTATTTTCTTTAATATCTGAATAATTTTTCCCCTTGTCCATGAATGCCAGCTTTTTATCACTAGAGGCAAGATCCCCCCTGCTCCTGCCTCCTCCCAGACTGATGCTATACTTCAGTTCTTGCCTTTAAAAAATCTAGCAGCAATACAAAACAAAAAAACCCTCCATTTACGGCACATTTAATCACTTTTTTTTTTCCAAATATAACCTAATCAAAGAGTCATTCACTTTTCACTTTTTAGTGTTCAACAAATGTATTTGTTTGAGCTCTGGTATTCAAACCAACATGAGCACTAACTGTGTGTGTGTTCCACTTTCCTCATAATCCCAGGCATTTGAGCCCCTGCCAACTTCTTTATTCGGGGACCTGCCTTCTCCACACTCCCTTTGTAAACTTTGCATTTGTTTTGCTTTCTAGTGATCACTGAAGTTCTCACTCCAGCTGGGAGGACAGCCAGGCACCTTCAAGAACAAGGGAATGATTGACAATATTAGGCAGAAAATTGTCTACCAGATGCTGCTCAAAAGGAGAGGTGGCAACCTTCCGACCTCCTTCTCAGTACGCGAAATCATCACTTCTGTGACACGCCTCTGCCCCACTTGTCAGCTGAGTGGGGAGCACAGGGTCACTTCTGCGTCTGGCTGTTGTGCAGTAAAATGCCACCCTGCAGACAAGGCTGTGCCTTCCGCGTGAAGGAGGTCCCAGTGCCAGCCATGTGTTGGAATGAAGTGGAAAAATTCACCAGATATTACACATTACTTTTCAGTTACCACCCTGAAATACTGACTAGGTCTGAATAACCTTACTGGTACAGAAACAAAAGGAATTCCAGACAGTCCATCCTCGGACTGTGAGAGGATAAACATCAACCAGACCTGTACGGCTTTTTAAAAACCCCTCCCCAGAGGTCTTCCTGTTGCCATTAGTACTTTAACACGATTTACATGTTTATGTCTCTTAGAAGGTTTTGTTCCTCCCCTGAAAAAAAAGGTCAGCTCGCTGGAGTTTCATGCCAGTGCTTATACAATGACTATGGTTCCCCTTTTTACAAATTAACTAGACTGAGAAAAACAAAGGGATGAACTTGAAAAAAGTAAGACTAACATTTTCCTACTTAATTAGCTGACTGAACATGAAAAAGAAAGCAAGCAGAGAGAGAAAACACTTTTTCTGAAGAAAAGCAGTGGAGGACCAAAAAACCCAAAGAGTCTATACTAAGGGCAGACACACAAGACACACAGGCCTCTGAAATGCAAATGTTCGAGCACAAAACAGAAATAACCATAGCTGGGGTTTTCTTACACTCAGAGACACATGCACACACAAAGCTATTTGAGGAGTTTCTATGTTGTTTGTGCTCATTCATGTGAGGTAACAGCAATGTGTGTGAATAACAATCCCTGAAATGACACCAGAATTAAAGGAAGGATATAGGAAATGAAAGATGATAATTGAAATGCTATTTTAAGCAAATTTATTCATTAATTGTCTTAATTCAGGTGGAACTTCCCCTGCAAATTAGCATGTCAACTTCCTCTTTCTCAGTGAAGTGTCAAAGAACTCAGATTGATTCTGAAAGTCAAAACTGAATTTGCAGAGGTAGCAATTACAAAGGAAATAACTAGCTTTTTCTTTCAAAATGAACAAATTAGATCAGGCACTCAGAAAAACATAAATATTACAGGACCCATAAAACTTATTTCAGACTCACTCTTTACATGGAAGCTCCTTTATAAATCTTGCAGAAGCAAGGAAAAAAACCTACATAACTCCAAGTCAACACCAGCAATAAAAATATTTACACCAATAAATTAAGCAATTTTATTTTTATCATCTTGCTACCTATCCTAACATAGTATAGTTTTATTTGCATAAATTCTTTATCTTGGTGATGAATACTTTCCTCTGAAAAAAGGTACTCCACATTTTTTTACTTGCATACCACACTGACAAGGCTCCAAGTAAACACCACTAACCAAAATTTAAGGGAAACACCAAATAGCCAAATAGCTTGTGGATCACCCACACCTCAAAGACTCCAACATCTATCAGCTGCAAGCCAGTTCACTAGCTGAAGAGGTAGGAGACGTTTTCTGTGTTGAACATGTTCCTGTTTTCTAGTGAGTGCAGTGGTTCATAAAAGCTAATTTTTGGTGCTGGTGGAGTTTTTTGTTTGGTTGAGTTTGGTTGAAAAAATGGAAGTTACTCTAGAGTAACTCCTCGGGAGTGTCCAGAAATATGGACAGTTTTGGCGGCCCTTTTTTTTCCTTGAAAGGCTGAACGAGACCACACCAGAGTGTTTGTTCCGCTTTACTCGTCCGTCCTCCTTCGGGATCAAGCTGTCCCGTTCTCCATGTGGAAACGCGGCCGACCTCTTCCTGCCTCTCCCACCCTGCTCTCCTCCGTGAAGAAAAATCCCGAGTAAACAAACAAGTCCCACAGCTCGGAGCTGGACAGGCACAACTGAAGCGGGCCGGCCCCGCCAGGTCCATGGCCCTCGCTGTCACGCCGCTGGTGACGGGCCGCTCTCCGCACCGCCCCCGGGCGCCGAGGGCCGGCCGAGCTGCGGCAGCCCCCGCTCCATGCTCCCGCCCGCGATCCTGTTCGGCTTTTGCCTCGGATTCCTGCTGCTCCTGCCGGCGGAGCGCGGCGCGTAAACACGCGCGGCGGGGCCGCCGGGCCCCGGCGCTGCGCGGGAGGGGCGCGGGCAGCGCGGCGGCGGCGCCGGGACGCCCCCGGCCCCGCCCGGCCCCTCGGAAGGGGCGGCCCGAGGGCTGGGCCCCGGGAGGGAAGGGGGGCCGTGTCCCTCGGCGGTGACTGCTGCGTGTTTCTCACGCCGTGGTGGAGGGGGGCGCTGGTCCTGGCTCCGAGCGACTCCCGCCGCAGCCGCCTCCGCTCTGCCCTTCTCCGTGGCCCCGTGCGGTTCGGGCTCTGCAGTAACCGGTGCCACAGCGGGTTATAAATAAACACCGCAAAACCCCCGCTGCTTACACGTCGGAGGGTTGTGTAAGACTTTCGGCTTCCTTAAAAAAAATAGCCAAATAAGGCCATTGTAATCTTCCTCTGTGAGGGGGAAAAAAGTTCAGAAACTTTCATATAAAAGCTCAGAAATCGGCAAATTTGTAAAATGACTCAGACTTGGATCTGTCACACCTCATGCTTGTTGAGCTAAAATTGATAACCAGGGACCCTCTGACATGAACGCGATTGGGACAATTTGTACTCGAGCTTTACTTGCTTTACGGGCACAATCAAGTGTAAGCGTGTACTACTAAACACGCAGTGGGATTTGGGTGCAATACACATAATGTGAAATGCAGTCAAGGTCGCAGCTAATAGCTGTGGCAAGTTCAATTCAACTGCAGCAACCCCCCTGGGAAACAGGAAAAGGTCTTTAGTTCCATCTATTAAATCTCACTCATTTCTCTTCCAGATTAGGGCTTTGGTTTTGTTTTCAAAGGGAAGATGTTGTAAAACCAAAACTGAATTTTAAAGTGGTGGTGTTTTAAGTTTATTTTTTGTTGTTTGTTCGGGGTTTTTTGGGGTTTTTTTGTGATTATCTTTTCAACTGTAATGTTTCAGCTTGAATTTCTAAGTCTTTTGAATTCATTTTTCAGTTTCCAAATGGTTGGGCTTTGTTTAGAAACACTTCAGCTCTTCTGTTCTGCTGGCTTCCTTTGGTAGAGGTGTGTTGTATTTTAATCTATGATTTATGTAAACAAAAAGAAAACCTTGCGGGTACTAGCATATTACTAAATACAAAGGGTTCAAGTGTTTATAGAAGAAACTTATTTGTGTATAATTCTTTTTTCCATTTGAATGAACTGTCAAGTCAGGCTTTACTGTGGGAGGAGTGAAGCAGCAGGAAGGAGCAGAGCAGAGGGAGAAGCCAGCACGAGTCTTCCTGAAGGCTTTTTGTCTTGTTGGTTTTGAAGATACTTGGCCAAAAGGTGCTAACACAATGCACAAGTTTGGTGTAGATGGCAAGATAAAGAGTTTCATTTGAGCTAGAGCTAATGAAGCATCTACTGCCTTGTCTGAGCTAGTAATTTGGAACATATTACTTGGGTAAACACAAAAGTGGAAAACAAAGGCAGAGTGAAGCAGCTCAGGGAAACATAACAAATAAAAGAAGGAATAGGAATGGCAGAGGATGGTTCTAGTCAGAGGGGAAGGACAGCAGAAGAAGAGTGGAAGGGCAGGGGACTCAAGTAGTCGGAATTGGAGGCTAGGCCCAAGGCAGTGAATAATAGCAGAGATGTGTATGAAGCCAAGAATTTTGTTTCTAATACTGATTTCCTCACAAATTCTCCTTGAACACAACTCTTCTTGATGGACAGCTTACTGGGACAGAGAAGAAGAGGACTAGACACCCTTGTAAAAGAGGCTTGGGATAATTACACATAACACAGGTAAGTGTACTGAAGGTACCTGATACAGCTGTTGTTAAAAGTTTGGATCGTTTTCCTTTTATGTCTCTATTTGGTGTTCACAATGCTCTTTGTGCTGCTCAGTTCAGCTGTCTGCAAAACCCAGACTTAGGAGACTTGGGACCTAGGTTACCATTTTGGTCAAGTTCTTATAGAATGACAGCACTGATTTTTGAGGAGAATTAACCTCTTCTGCCACAGAGCATTAGGTGAACAGCCTGATACATGAATTATTATTTCAAGTGTTTTAATTTTAATAACTAAAGTGTAGCATAGTTCTTTCAAAAAGGAGATTAGTTAACTGACACCACCCAACCTTGCTTGTTATCTACAAGTAGATTACAGAGAATGATACTCCTTTGCACATGCATTTTGCAAATGTTCTCCTGGTTGTACCCTTTATTTTGCAAATTGCAGACATTGAGATGAAGGGTCTGTAATTTCCTAGCTTGCCTTTCTCTTGGAACACTGGTGCTGCACTGGCACACATCCACTCTGCTGTGACTTCATTTGAATACAGCAAATTCTTTATTATGATGAACAAAGAGTTGCTCTCTGGTCTGCTTTGAATCTCAGTCTGTTCATGGAGATTAGTGGGTTTTGAGCAATGCCAAGTCACTAAATATCTCTGCTTCACTGATCTCAAAGACATTTGTGACAATGGATTTAGTAGTTATTTTCATGCATGTTCTTGCCTTTGAATGGATAATACCTTAGTAGTTCTGCTTCCCATTGCTATTAGATTCTCCATTTCATTCAAAAGGGTTTAAGTTCAAAAATTCTCTTTACTCATACGTTGTTGCTTTGAGATACATAAACACATTTGTTTGTGGTTTTAATCCTTGATGACAACGCTCCTTCGCCTCTTTGCTTTTATTTGCAGTTTGGGGTTTATTGTCATTCATATCACTAAGAAATACCTTGTGGCTAAACAATGTCTTATATTGATGTTTGTCATATTGCTTCTGTCAATGCATTGGACAAAACCTTGTATAATAAAGCAGGATCCAGAAATGACAAATTAAACATTTTCTCCAAGACTGTTAGTCAGCCTTTTTGTCTTTCCTGAAAATTTCTTAAGACAAGGAGTATTACTTTATCTTGATATATGAGACAAATAGTGATAAACCTTTAAAAAACACTGGGTTAAATTTTCCAGAAGTGGACAGATTCCAAAAGCCTTGTGTTGCTGCCAGATCAAGCAGTAGACTTCTCTTTTAGTTATTCCAGGAAAACAGCAATTAATCTCCAAAGCTGGGTTTGGATTCAGAAAATGGATGAGCACAGTGAATTCCTTATTAAACTAAAGAAATTTACTAAGCCAACCTCCTTAGAAGAGTAAACCAAAAGTATTCAGAGCTCAGTTAACAGAAAATTCAGATCAACCAACACAGACATAAAATAGGTAAGAGAAGTATTAAGAAAGGCTGAAAAAAACTAAATAGACCCACCTTGGTGGTAGTTTCTCTACAGTGAAGTTGCCCCTGGTTCAGGATTTGGCTGTTGTATGCCAAATGCATGCACACTAAAGGATATCATTTATTCATAATATTTCAGAAACTTTTTCGATGTGAATCTTTGAAGATTTGTCCTACTCAGTATCTTTACCTTCAATTCCAAAGGCCTGTACTGTCCTCTGAATGACAAATTCACAGTGATGAATCCAGTGAATCAGCCAGGGCCTTTGCTTCTGTATATAACACACTCTGACATCAGCAACACAAAACCAAAGTGGGTGGCATAAAATCCTTTCAAGAAAGCTGTGTCAGTGCTGTGCTACACTCCAGCAATAAGCCACAAAGTTTGTGTTTAGGGGGAGCAGCCTGCCTGAAAGAATTGCTGTCACTTCTCCTGCTCCAAGTGCCGGATCAGCCTGAGCTGTGGGCCCCTGATCACTTCCACCTGCTGTTCATGATGTTGGTCACAGAAGATACCTGGCCTCAAGCTATTAAATCTAGGGCAAGATTTCACTAAAGGTGGTGTCTGAACTGCCACCCAGCAATGTGAGGTCACCCTGCATCATTACTTGCCCAGGGATGTAGTAAATCTTGCTTGATGGGATTTGTAGCTTTGTAAAGTGTTAAAAAACTGACTCTTGTTTTTGTACTCAAATAGACATTTTGCTGCAGTGTGACCCTGGTCTTTTCTTCTCAGGTAGCCACCTCCAGCTCTTCTTTACCAGACCCAAGGTTTCCACATACCTATTTTCAGCTGTGCTCCGCAGGGATCCCATCATCTTTGCAGATGCCACAGCCCTCTAATCCTTGAGTTCTAATCATGTTCCAGCCTTGATTCCGGTATTCTGACCTGGCCTGAAGATGCCAGCAATGGTAAAAGATATTGCTATTTTGCTATGTTTCTTTCCTCGAAGCATAATTATAAGCCAGAAGTTTTGCACATAGACATGTACCAACAGACACTAGGCCTGTAGAAATTTTTCCATTGATCAAACTTGAATTCCATTCATAGTTACAGTCAGGGAAGCAGCTTGCAGTGCATGCACAGAACATTTGCTAGAAAATGAAGAATTTTAAAAGCTGTCCATGAAACTTTGTAATACTAGATTAAGCCAGAAGGATTGTTACTGTATCTTCCCAAAATTCCCACTGCTGAAAAGAGCAAGATGATTGAATAAAAGGCAAGTTTTTCCAGTTTGCCTGTCAGCAATTATGAGGAACAGGAGATAATGAGGAAAAAACTAATGACATTAATTTCAGACTAGAGTGGAAAAGAAAACCAACTAGTGCATGGTTCATCATAGGGCTAATACTCTGTAATGATTGATGATTCTGTAATCAGAGCCCACATAGAGAGAAATAGGCTGTAAATTAAATGGTGTATTTCACAAATGGTTTAGAATTGTAATGTGATGATCAAGAATTTGCAGAGAAGGACTTTATGCCCCTTATAACAAGCTGCAGTGCTTCTAACAGAAATAATTAGGGTTCTGACAATGTATTTGTTTGAATGAAGAATTGAGTTTGACAAGAAAAAATAGCCTGTAATCTGCATGTCACATGCAGCTTTCTACTGACATGGAGCCTCATGGTCTAGTGCACCAGCATTCACAGCAAATTAGTCTCAGTTTTACTGTATTGCTTAACCACACCAAGTGGTACCTAAAGAAATAAAGTTGTTTTACCAGGTCACTGCTAATTGAATAGTTTTTACAATTGAAAAATAATAGAATGATTCAGTGCTTAAAAATAGACTTAAAATAAGTCTTAAAATATGTCTCACTATGGTTGGAGCTTTCTTTTTTAGACTTAGTAGTAAGGAAAAAGGAGAAGGAGGAGCAATCCATTTCACTTTTGAAATCCCCAGTTTGGCAGGCCACTGGCTTCCTCAAGCAATTCACTGCAATTCCTTCCTGGAAAGCTTCCTCCTCTCCAGAAGCAAAGCACCCCTCTTAGCTTTCCATAGAAGAGGAAAAGTGCATATTGAAAGTAAATTCCAGTGTTCATTTGGGGAGATGAGTAGCATTCTGGTTAGGAAACTGGACTAACATGAGAAATCATGCACTGAAAAGTCCAAAACAAAACAACTCTTCTTTTGGTCAAACTCATCTATATCCAGCACATGGGCAGATGAGCCATGCAGCATACACAATGCCTCTGAGATCTCTAGGAACCACAGGATCTGTTGCAGCATTTCTGAAAATTTGAGTAATCCATAAAGTTTTGGATGTATCTTGCCCATGTTCCACTCGCATATGTACATGTTCTATTTCAGAAATCCCACGGGCAGCAGCCTTGATTGTTTCTAATGTTACGTGTCACAGTGCAGCTGACCTCTTTCTTAAGGCAGTCAAAATACTCTACAACGGCCTCTTCTCAGAGGTCCTGAACACAGTTTTTCAGCAGCTCATCAGAAAACTGGATAGTGTTATTAACCCTAGCTTCAGCAACTGATAAATAGAAATGGATCTTACATTCTGTGATGGCTTGTGTGATCATACAGTCTCACAAAACACCATTTCTGAGTTACTGAACCGTTTTGGGGGCCAGTCTAATTTTTTCTGATCCCGAGGAAGGTAATTACAGCAATGACTACTTTTGGGCATTCAGAAACTGCTCACAGAGAAGTCTGAGTCTGCTCAGGTTGGGGCAGTCCTTACCAGTGGCATCCATACTAGTGAGAAATTTATAAGCCTTGTTAATACCTTCTTTTTTCTTTCTGTTTTAATAATGATTTGTAACAAATTTCCTAGCTCTTAAATATGTGACAGGGTTCTTGTCCGCTTGTGGTGGTGCATTTGAGTCAGAATTTTCACTGACACTGGGAAGGTGTGCGTTAGCATGTGGAGGAGATGAGACACCCATTCACAAGAGCTGTGCTTCTTGGCTAACTTTTACACCAGTCTGGTTATGACAAGAAATGAAAATGTGTCTGCGCCACAGCCAGGATTTCACTGGCTATCCCCAGGCATGCAGGAATGAGCATGTGACAATTGTGAAAAGGGTCACAGCACAGGGTGACACAAGCTCCTGTCTGTTGACCTTTGAGGAGGTCATTTTGATAATGAAGCTAGTAGGGAGAATTTGCAATATAACGGTATGATTCAGTGCTTTAAGTTTTTTTTTCCAATATTTTGTGCAAAGTTTTTCTCTTGAGTCTCCCTTGAGTTATGCATATAAACTTGCATGCACATGGCAAATTGTCTGATGCGTGTGTGTGATGGATTACATGGCTGGGGGGATGCTGTGCTGCAGCCATGTACCAAGCCATCTTTGAGGGTGAGCGTACTGACAATAAGAGCACTCCCCATTGCTTCCCTTTTTGCTTGTTTCTCCACAGTAGCAACATCACAGTAAGATGCTGTATTGCTTAACCCATTCCCACAAAAGTTTAATAAGAGTCAAAAAACCTTTGGTTCTGTCCCATGACCATGCAGCCCTCCCAGGTGTGCATCAAGTTTGGGAGATAGACCTTTTTTGTAGAACATGAAGATGTAATGGTACAAAGTGCTTCTATCCCTTGTTAGCTCCCAGATGTGGTCAGCCACATGTGGTTGCCCCAGAAAAAGTTTCCAGCTACTGCACCAAAAAAGTCTCCTTCCAGTGCTTAAAATCAGTGGTCTCAGGCATGTTGGTAGCAACAACAGCTGCGACTTCAAGTGAGCTCAGCAGACCCAAAATGAAATCTGGGCAGCCACCAAAGCCTACCCAAAACCACAGAAATTAGAGAAATATTTTCAGTTCCAAATTTGCACAAGTGAAACAATGCTTTAAAATTTAATCCAAGGAGGTACCTACTGTGCTTTTGACTTCTCATGAGTGTTTAATGCTGTCATGACAGTTTTAGGGCTAGAGACAAATTTGAGGGGTGTTGAGCCAACACTTTTCACACATATTTCGTTTATTTACACTGCAGCTTGTTTTGTACATTGCCTACAAAATTATGCTTCATAGAAGAAAAGCCTGGCAACACAGCAACACCAGCAAAATTGTTGTAAACAACCAGAGTGAACACTCCAGCCTGTGTACAATAGACATGTTAGAACTCAAAATAGCACCAGAGGAAAAAAAACAACCTCCCTTAACAAACAATAAGAACATTGTTTGTTTTTAAGAAACACTGAGCTTTGTTTTCAGTTCCTAGATTAAGCCTAATTGCCAAAAATGCCTTTGTTACTGCTTAAACCAAACTCAAGTTGGGAAGCATAGTCAATGATTATTTCAATTAAGAATGTACCATCAAAAACCTAAGGTTGGGAATGCAAGAGGTGAACAGTTGTTCAAAATTAAGAGCCTCTTCCTATCCTTTACCTCTTTTTTCCCCTCAGGTGTAGAAATTACAGCTTTAATGAACAGCAATAGAAACTGAGGTTCTGAGAAAAACTAAGTTCAAAATGGAGAGCTTTTGGCAGCAGTCTCCCTCCCCCTCTCTTTGAGATCCTTAACACATGCCAAATTTTTCCTCTTAATGCTTGCCAGGACTATCGAATGATGCAGTCACTGTTTTGAACTTAAAACCTCCGGGAACTCGGAGACATCTGTATGGAGGGTGCTTGCTGCCCTGCATATCTGCCAGAACCCAAGACTGAAATTCAGCTTTGCAATCCTAGAAATTAAAATTATCCCAACTGCATTCTGTGTCCCATAATTTCTCTTCCCCTTCTGGTCTTCCACCCCATCAGGCACAAACAATAGAATTTTTTGTACCCTGCAGTATCCACCTTTTCCCATTAGGAACAGAACACTTGGCAATCTTCCTGGATACACATGCTGGTCCAAAATTGTCTCTGGGACACATGCCTTCATTTGTGGTCACTGGATTGAGGGGTATGTCCCTTGCAGAACAAATATTACTCAGTAAAATGATCAGGAACAGAAGTAGTTCACTAGTGGCTGTTCGTGCAAGTGGATGCATGTTGTATAAACAGTAGGTATGCTCAAGCTGTCCAAGCCCATGGATTCTGGGGATTGCCTCTCTTCACATCCTTTTGCTACTGAATCTGTTTATCAGAGACAGAAATGAGCTAGGGAATTAGGCAACTGAATGGCAAGTTTTTTATTTCTGCCCTAACTGGGAGTACAATTCATAAATTAAACAGCCCTGAGAAAAGCTAGGAGGGCCCCCCAAAACCTGCATGCAAGGAAGGAGAGCATTTGAAGTTCTGGACCCTGTGGAGACCACTGATGGATTCAGAGCCAATCATGCAAAGGGCTTGCACCTTTCTAGGAAAAAGAGAACATTTTCTGTATGGTGAGGAAAAGCAAACATGCAAGAGCACTTACTTGATAGGCGTTTGGTGTCAGATCCACAAGCTGGGTGTAGTAACGTGGCAGATGTTGGCAAAGCCTGTCCGATGAAAATTCCTGTATTTTTTTGCGCCTACCTTAAACTATCTCTGAGTTTGTGAAGAATAAGTATCAAGAACCTTTTGTGATGTGATAGCATTCTCATTCTTTTCCTTTGTTGCAAATGTACTTTACAGAGGAATAAATGAATTAACTTAATCATGAATGAACTACACTTCAAATGGCACTGTGTGGCTGTCAGTGCTGCAACTTTCTTCTTCCTGCAGTATGAAAATTGCATGTGCATCACTGGAGACAAATCCCTCCAGATGCAGTTTTTGTTGTTATTTCTGAAACACCAAAAGGAAATCTGGACATCTGTGTTATCCATGAGAGATGTCCTGGCCTGACCAGATATGAATCTCAAATGAGTTCAAGCGCTCCTCTAAATCAGTTCTGAATGCAGCCTAAAGTGTACCCAGCACTTAACATTTCCCACCATATGATAATGGAGATGACACGTGCTTTAAAGCGTTGGATTTATGCAGATTTGCTAGGAGGGCAATGGTGCACAAATGGAGATGTGTTTAACCGAAAGGACATGTGCTCCCCATACGGACGCGGTCATGGTTGCTTAGGCTCTGAATGAGTTCATATTGCACTTCTGCAGAAGAGAACATGTGCTAAGTATTTCTTCGGGCTAATTTTTTCATGCTACAAATAGTAGTTGTCATCATCTCACCCAACACACAGGTTTCAAGACACAAGCTGTCAGAACATACTGGAATGGTTTATGTCTGTGAAAGATGACTGCCAGGAAGTACCTGCCTATCCTACACTGGGTGAGCAAACCCTTAATATCATCTCTATGTTCCTCAGTGACTACCTCAAGCAGTTTGTTTGCAGTACATTGCCTGTTGGAGACTCCTTTGAAGTTACCCAACTCCCTTAGTGCTGCAGAGGACCCAAACACTCAGCTCTTACCTTCTGGTAACCATCTAGGGGCTATAATAGCCTCACGGTATCCTACATACATGTTAAAGTGTTTTGGGGTTTTGTTTTGAAAGCAAACAGAAAGTTGCTCAGCTTAGGTTTCCAAAGGAATAATTTGTATTTTGAAGGGGTCTTTTTCAATTTACCTAAAATTACTTAATTTATTGAGAATGTGCCTGTACAGCCACCCCAGTCACCAAGATAATAATTTTAGTTTTAATTTTGTCTTATATGTGGCTGAAAGGTGCAGGATAACCCCCCAAGGCCTTTTTGAAGGGGTTCTTCCTGCTGTAGCCCCTCATGGTGGTGTTGCCTCTGGCTCACACATTTCCAGTGTGAGAGTTCTCTTCCAAACTCTCTTGTTCTGTGAACCACACAACTGACCACAAACAACCTGAAATCTTTCTGTCTTGAGTTTCTGGCTAATTTTCACTATAAGCCATTGCTTGGACAATTCCAAGTGGAAAGGTGCATAAGAAGAGCTTTGACTAGGGAAGTTATGTGATTTCAAACCTGTGATGCTCTTTCTTCTCCTCTCCCCTTGACACCCAAGCATACACATAGTTAAAGAAATACACCCACCTATTTATCTCCCTTTTGTGGGGAAATTACCTAGGTTGTGGCCAAACCACAGTGCTGGTGCAGAGACATACGAGAACCTGCTTGGTTCTGTGCAGGCTCTTCAGCTGAGGCTTGGAGCTGGACCTGCCAGGACCAAGGCTGGAGCTGTGCTGAGGCAGCTTAAGGGATGTTATCCCATGTGCCAGAGATGACTGTGTATTCTGGAAACATGAAGAAGCAGGCTGTGCCTGGGCTAGGAGGCTTGCCAGACACCACATGTATTGGAGAACACTGTAGATGAACCCAGGAGGAGCTAGTGGGAATTTGGGAGCCATGGAAAAAACAAATCTCACTTTTTAGAGTATCAAAAAACCTAATACAATGAACAACAGAGAATGGACTTTACTCCCACTCATCTCTTTATACTCATCTGCCCAATGAGTATTTTAGCTGCAAATTATAAAGGATGGGACCCTTGTCATCTTATCTTTCCACTTATCAGTCTTTATAGTGTCAACTGCAGACATGCCACAGACTAGTGACAATCAGCATCTTTCAATCATGTACCAAAACTGCAAGTGTTACCTAAGCTGCAAAATCTGGAGGGAAAGAAACCTCAGATTTGCAAATACCTTCCCATACTTCATACAGGTTTGTGCTATTTTTTTATGCTTACAAATACTGAGACAGTTTCTGTGGGCAAAAACCCCACACGTCATTGAGCAACTAAAGTCATTGCAAATAAGGTCACAATACTACTTTTCCACAAAAATCCTTTTATTTGGTGAATGAGGTGGCTGTATGGGATCTGCTTGAAAGAGTCCAAAGGCTTTGGAGGGATCCAAGAAAGCTGATTGATATTTAAGCTTCACCTCCTGCAAGTTCAACAGGGGTCCATCTTAAGGAGCAGGAAGTCAGGCAAAAATGCCAGGAGACCTGCATGGATGAACAAGAAGCTTCTGGCAAGATTAGAACACAAAAATGAAGTATATAGAAGGTGAAAGCAGGGGCAGGAGACCTGTGAAGGATTTAGAGATGCTGTCCAAGTGGGCGAGACACAGGGAAGCCAAAGGCCAACCAGAATTAAATCTGGTGAGGGACGTCAAAGGCAACAAGAAGGCTTTGTGTAATTATATCAGTCACAAAAGGAGGACTAGGGAAAATGTGAGCCTGCTGCTGCTGAAGGTGGTAGGGGCCCTAGTGACACAGGACACAGAAAAGGCTGAGGTACTGAATACCTTCTTCACCTCAGTCTCTCCTAGGAAAACCTGCCTTCAGCAATCTAAGGAGCTGGAGACAGAGGTAAAGTTTGATGCAAGGAACACATAAGTGAGGTGGAAGAGGATCAGGTTACAGAATACTTAAGCAAACTGGACATAGACCCCAGTGGTATGCACCCAAAAATGCTGAGGAAGCTGGCTCATGTTATTGTATTTTGATTATCTTTGGATGATCATGGTGACTTGGAGAGGTGCATGAAAACTGGGGGAAAACAAATGTCACTCCTATCTTCCAAAATAACCTGAAGGTGTACTCAAGGAACTATGTGTTTTAAAGACAAGCTACTGATAACTCTCTTCTCCAGTCTGTGACAGCCTCAGCCCTCTAACCTAGAAACAGCACAGTGATGGTTCTGCTGCTGGGTTGGAAGATCCATTACATTACTTGGAGCAGCAGCTGTTTGCTTCCTTCAGAACCCATCCAGACTTCGTTTTGCCCAGACCCGTTTTTCCTTTGTACTTTGCTTCTGAAAATAAGTTGCAGGTGAGAAATTAGGAAGACCTCTGAATGCAAGTTTGAGTACCAACCTTCAAGTATCTGCTGGACAAGGCTTGGCTCTCTGCTGGTTGACATGCAGCCTCAGTGCAGCCTTAGAGAGTTCAGGTTCATGTTTGTTTGTTTGTTTTTACAGGCTCCCATAATTTTCCAGAAAAATAAAGGAAAGGAAAAACCAGTGACTTTTAGGATAACCTGACTTTTGTAGCTCAGCCAACCCCTTAAGAGAATTTTGTGGCATAAAGGAAAACCAGAATGCTAGCCTTAGAGTTTTGTCCTTGCCAGATTTTAAGGATTAACTACATAAATTTGGAGCATATATATGGTTTTTGAGATAGGTGACACAAACCTTTTGCATAATAGAAATAGTTTATCAGTCCAAGTAAGAGAAACAGTTCATCAGTCCAAATTAGAGATTGCTACCAGATCTTCTTATTTTTATTTAATCTTGTGGCAAACTGAAATCCTTAATAATAATGATCCTCATTATTATTATCTTACATTATCCAAATAATCCTTAATTACATTAACTGATAATGGGATTTACATGCCATTTCAGTCACATCTGTAAATATGCAGATCTTGACTACTTTGGTCAATAAGCTATTTAGCAGGAGCTGTTTCAGAAGAATCTATTGTAGCTCTAATATGCTTTCTAGCACCACGGCACACACAGGATCCCTGTTTTCTGCCTGAACTGACAGTTCTCTGTTCTTGCCTATCAGTCCTTCCACAAAGGCTGCACAGAAATTCCAGTTGTGTGAGTTATATGAAAGGTCAATCTCATTTATGTAATAGCCAACTGAGAAGTAGTGCTGAAGTATCTTGCCAGCTACAGTGCTAGGAAGATCATGTCACTGCAGTTTTGGGCCTTTGAAACAAATTTGTCAGACACATTTTCTACGAAGTAATGTCAAGCCACTCTTTAGCTCCACTGCTTTCTAGTTCAACATAATGCTATGCTCCATGAACACAGGATGAACTGGGAGCCTTTGAGTGAATATGTACCCAATTAAAAGTAAATTGTCAGCCACACTTCACAGCGACTAATTCTATTTTAAACACCAGGTGTCACTGCAGTATACTCCTGATTCCACACGGAGCTTCTATCAGGTTAAAGCTTTACTTTTAAGTGATGTCAAAGCTCATGGAGAACAAAGATGCTTGTACTTTCTGTTCCCAAGTGTGTCCATGCAGCTATATGATTAGCTAGAATCTGGGAAAATTGTTCACTATTTCAACCAGCCACATTTATAGTTCTGTGTGGTTGACCTTGAACATGAAGCTAACCATAGTAATAGAGCAATTTTATGGCTGAGAGCAACTGTTCAGAATGAAGAATCAAAAAAAAAATCTATGGAACAGTTCTCTTGATAATAATGCTGCATGCATTTTTTTTTTCAGAAGAACAGCCCATATTGGATAATATTCAACATTTACTTAATGCAAAATTTATATCAAGCTGCATATTTTGCAGCTTCTTGGCCCATGAACAAATGTTCAGGAAAAAGCAATCTTCTTTTACATTTATCAGATCCTGAATGATTTTGCACATGAAATATGCCTTATTTTTACAAATTCTTTTTTTGACCTATAACCTTGTATCTTTTGAGAATTAAAATATACTTACCCAGATTAAACATTAAAAAGCCATCACTTTGACAGTGAACAGATACTACTTGTCTAATTTCTTCAGTCTCCTACCTTGGTGTAACTAACACCTGTCTGCACTGTGAATTTTCCAGGAACCTGTTCATCAGTAACTACTTAGTATTAAGTGGGTAAAGCTGTCCTTTTCCTATCTGTAATTAAAGATAATGAAGAGGAAGGTGCAAATAATGGAGAGTGCAAGCCCCAAAAGGTTAGGTACTATTTTAGCCTAATGCTGTAGTGTACAAAGGAGCCTTGTTGCAGTGACATGCTTAAAACATGACATTTCTTTGTGTTAGACTTAAAAGCAGAATCTGTGTTACATATTCAGCAGTGGTCCTCAGTAACCTGCCTCTGAAATGCTTCAGGATGCTCTTAAAAGTATTTCTACACAAATGAGGCTTGCTACTGACAGAGCAGTGCAGCAAATGGATGGGGAACACTACCTAGAGAGCATCTATAACAAAGGAAAAGGAATCAAATGCCACGGCAATTTCAGAGGATAATCTGTAGGGCTGGTAATTGCAACTTTAAAAATGCTGAAAGCTGCACAACTTTGAAAGGCTCAGACCCAATATTCTTACCTGCATTAAAGAGCATAGTTCCACTACATTCATGGCAGTCCCTGCTTTAGTCAGAGACAACTTAAAATTGGTGCTGTTGTGTGCATGCTTGAATCTTGACAGGATTGTGGCTTTGGGAGGAGAAAGGTGCTATATATCACAAAGAAGTCTTAGTAGTCTTGTCAGATAATGAAATCAGCACAAAATTCTCAAAACAAACAGAATTCTATGAAATAATGCAGGTTTTAAGACCTGTAGGATAAAGTGACTGCAAGGACTGAATAATGTATTTGTCAAGAAAACAACAAAAAAGAAGCACAGGTAAAAAACAACCAACCAACCAACCAACCAAGCAAATACTAAAACAAAAGACAAAACTTATTTATTGTGGTTTATTCTGTCTGGCTGTTGAATTTATATATAGATTTTAAATCCAATGATTTTTGCCAGGATTTCTGAATTAAATTAATTTTATTGCAATGTGACATGTTTCCCATTTGACCTAATTTACATGGATTTCCAATACGTTCGAGTTATTTGCAAATCAAATAACCAGTGAAAATGGCAGAGCCTCTTTTAAATGCTTTCAGAGAATACAGTACAGAATCATATGATTTTTTTTCTGCATATAAACAAGTACATATTAGGATGCTACTGTACATAAATAAAACCTGCATTTTTTATTACTGACCTATGTTCTTACTTTTAGATAACTGCTTCATATGTTCATGTAGCATTTTTCCCTCAGAAATATTTACATAAAACTTTCTACATTTACAGTAAATAACTATAATTGCCTACTGTGCTTTCAGCAGCCAAAAGCTGAATTGGCTATAGAAATATCTGATGAAGATTCTTGGAACAAAGGTATGACTAAATGACATCAACTTGTGTATACTATTACAAAATATTGAGAGGAATTTAATAGCATTTTTTAATTTACAAAACACAATTTAGTGTTGGATCTGAACTGCTCTAACAGTAGGATAGGCCCTGCAATTACAGTTAAACTACAATTTATGGAACCTACATTCTGCAAAACTACAGTATTTCAGTGTTTGCAGTGGTGTTGATAAAAGTATTTTGATTTCAAACAGCTAGCAAGCCAAATAACCCTTCATGTAGCAAACAAGCCTTAGCTAATGCCATCTCAGAAGTCTGCATGCACTGACTCCATGCATAAACTGTGTTTATGGCACAGTTGTTGAATCACTGAGCTGCTCTCACTGCCCACAGAGCTGAACTTCGCAGGCTATTCAACTGTATCCACTCTAAGATAGCCAGGACAGCCCTAAGCTTCTCTTTTCACAAGCTCATACTGTTTTGAGGATTTGTTTTGTTCTGTGTCAGGGATTAGAGACTCAAAATAGTTATCCAGAAAACACTTTTTGTTGCTAGAACACTATGTAAGAGAACTTTGCTCAGAGATATTCCAGTAACACATATTTTTTCCATTATAAAACAATGGATAAAATAGACAAGTGTCTTTATTTACAAATTCTTATCCACTGTGTTATTAGTATGCAATGTTCCATATGTAAAGCAATTTTATGCTGAAGCTCATATAGCACCCAATTTTAAGTGACTCTTACTGAGGCATGATATTAATAATTAGCTATTAGATATAATTATCCATATAACTGACTATTTTTTGTTGATCTTTTGGAAGTCACATCAACTCACGAACATTAAAAAAATAAAATACATTTAACTGAAAATACAAACAAAAGTACCTAACTTCTAAACCAAACTTCTAAACTCTTAGGGCCCAATCCTGCAGCCTTGGCTCATGCAAATAATTATATTTAAATAAAGTACTTCAGTTAGACTTGGGGTTTTTGTTTGTTTGGGTTTTGGTTTTGTTTTTTGCTAAAAACCCCATATAATGCAAGTCCAGATCTACACCTGGTGCTTAGTGCAGAGCATTTACATTTGTCCATGTGTGGGTTCTAATAGAACAAAAACATGTATTTAGAATTTATTTATTTCCATTTTGTTGATATGGAGGCTTGATAAAAGATAATCCAGCTGCATCATGGTTGGGTGGTGACGACTTGCTCCTGCCTCTCTGTATATAGGGAATACTGAGAAGAGTAAACAATGTGTCACAAATCTGTTGTGAGACTCTCAGCAACTCCTCCCTTTACTGTAACCTTTTCTACCTTAAAAATCTTTCAAAACAGGTTGACTGTGGGATGGGGGAAGTACAAATGAAACTCAGCTATTGTTACTTTGTTTTTCTTCCTAGCTGCTGCAGTGGTCTGTACCTGTCTTACCCTGACAGTGAATGCTCTTTTGTGAGTCTGGAGGTGGGCTCTTAGCACACTTTCATCCAAAAAGACCAGTCAGACTGAGGAGAAATCATGAAGGTGGTACATGCATGCAAAAACAGAGGAGCCACCACAGTGGCTCATCTCAAAGACCTGTCTGCTGGTAGGATGTTCTGAGGAGACTGGTTATGTGACCTTTCTCAATCTCAGATACAAAGAGCAAATTCCAGTATCCTCAAACATGTGAGAAAGCAGGTTCTTGTGCTCTTAGATGTCTCTTTAATTATACATTTAAATGTTGTGAAAATTCACATCTTATATGTGTCTTTGAATGTCATGTGTGTGCTTGCAAGCTACAGAATTTCTTGCCTGGAAGGAAAGTGAAGACCTCCACAGATGTCCTCCAGCCAGGATGCAATTACCCCAAAACATCGGACTTAAGTCCAGGCTTCTAAATCTCACAGGCACATTGAAAAGGTCCCGTTCAGAAGTGTTAATGTGATGCAGTTTCTGTGCCCTCTGTACAACTGTCATATTTCACTAAGGACAAAAGAAATTCTCAGGTGGTGACAGATGAACATAGTGGGGAAGAGCAGTTCCATAAATAAGAGGGTAGTTCAAATCCCACCTATGCTGAAAGTTAAAGTATGAGTTAAAATTGTTCTCTTTTTAGACATTAGGAATTGAAAACATCAGAACTGTCTCTCTCTTTTTTTTTTTTTTTTTAGTAATAAGATTTGTAAGGTTTAAGCCCCCCTCCTCAATATAGCAAGATTAAAAGGGTAAGAGTTGGTTATATTGTCTTGTAGTGAATAGGAGGCATTCTGAAATCTCAAATGAAGCATTCTGAAGTCAAGTGATACTTACATACCTTATAAAAAATCTAAGCTGATTGTTGCATTATCATAAACAATAAGAAATAACGTACCTGCTTTCTAAATGAAAAAAAAAAGTTCATTTTGTATTTTCTGTACAAACGCATGCTAGTTAAAATTGGCCAATGAATTTGCAGAGACAAAACCCTTGTCAGACTGTGCTATTATAACAATAAACGAACACCACAAATGAAAGCCAATATTTAGGAATGTGTATGGCAAGAGAGCACCACATACAGTAGTCAAGTGGCTGTGCAAAGACAGTGAGCATCTTTACCTTTTCAGAAACATCCATATTTTTAGGCACTTTGCTATCATATTTGTTGTGACTGTCCTTCTGGCCAGTTTAAAACTGAAGGCCTCCACAAACAAAACCTAGCAGCTTGTAAAAACAGAACTGTAAGATTTATATTATCCATAGACTGGGCACAGACCAATGGGTATGTAATGCAAAGATAATCTGTGCATTTCTATGGAAATTGGGGTGCCAGAGCTAAAATATATCTACATTTGTGTAGACACTCTTGCTGACCTTTGTATTATATGTAAATTAAGTTTTATCAATTAATCAATAGGAACCTTGTATTACAAATAAGTTGTCATTTTCTGCTGTACAGGAGTAAAGAACAGTGCCTACTGTATCTGATATCCTAATGCACTCCTGGAAAATCACCACATAGGCAAATAATTTGTTTAATAAGTTTTGTAAGCCTGGGATATTTTATGCTGACCAGCCAAGGGGGTTGTCTCTCCTTGAAGAAAGGGAACCATGTATTTTAGCCCTGTGATGTTCCATTTGCAGCATTTATCTTTAACATAATCCTGAACACATGTTGCTTACCAGCAAGGGATATATATAATATATATTTTTTCTTTTCTGAGGCTGAGATCTGCTCTGGCAATGGCTTCAGCCACCACCATCCCAGAAGAGAAGCACCAGGATATGAAATTGTATTAACAGTAATTTTGTTCCCTGCTCCCAGGAAGAGACCTGCCCTTGAAAGTCTTCAGCACTCCACCAAAGGAGCATCTGTCAGGCTAAGCATCTTTCTGCATTCTTCTCTTTTGCAGCAGACTACCACACCAAATTAGCTGTGAGGCATATAAAAGCCTCATTCAGGCATAATACAACCACAAAAAATAAAACTCATCTGAAATAACTAGTTATTTTCCTAAGAGCAAGAGTCCCTCACTGGAGTGTGGTCCAAATTAAAATGTTTGATACAGAAACAGATTTCTTACAGTCACATGGCAAACAAATGTTTATGCACAATAGGAGGCAGAAATAAAGTCCTTGAGCTGGGCTATGATGTTTCCAGTCCCACAGTGCACAGATGAGAGTCCTGTCTCTAGCTGCTTCCAAGCCAAGTCACCTGGCCTGAATGGCTGCTTTTAAACACCCGTGTCCCAGCCTAGGCAGGGCTGTCACATGTGGTGGCTCCACCCTGGCTGTGGTGAGATGAGCAAGAGACAGGGCAGCACAGTCAGCTTTTGTAGTCAAGAGCAGCACAGGTAACGCGAAGATCTGGAAAGCAGATGATGCCAGAGAGAGCATTCTGTGTCACAGCTTTACACATGCAAACCATTTATCCAGTATCTTATAAAAGCACCATTGAAAGGTTGAACTGAGAGCACCGCGTGTACGGAATTGTGTTCAAAACAGCGGACAGGAGCTGTTCAGGGAGCCATGGAGAAGCATGCAGCCCCGCAGGATAGATTCCTTGAAGGCACGATAGATGAGGGCTTGGAGAAAAGGCAGCTGGTCCTCAGCCAGTTGAAACTATGGGGATGACCCAATTCTGGGTTACTTATGACTGAATCCCCACACATGCTCATCCCTCACTCCATGGATCCTGCTACATGTAAGCAAGCCTGCAATTTATATTAATAGAAAGACTGAAGCAACAAATTGTTCACAGTTGACATGAACACCACCTCCCTGAATGCTCACTATTGTAAAACCTAGGTTCTTCAAAAGAAGACTGATAATTCTTATTGCAAAGCTTAGTCATCATAGCTACATTACTGGGCTTTTTAGTGGATGTTTGTGAGTGACTATTGCTATTGCAGGGCTAACTGTGGTCCAGTACATTAAGTGTGTCTCTATAAAGATGTTTCCAAGCTGGGACAAGTAAACGTTGGGGCTGTCCCTTTGTACTTTTGAATTAAACACATACAGTATGGAAAAGAGTATGGAAGTACTAGCTACTTAGTAGAAAAGGCACTATAACTGATCTAACTGTGGTAATTAGGTACATGCCCATGCTACAGGTATCTGCAAAGAATTTACTTCTCTCTGTGACTGAGAAAGTTATTCTACACTCATGGTAGAACAGGTTGACTGGTTTATATATTGGATTAGCACTGGTTTAGGTGTGTGGTAAGAACAGCTCTCATGGAAGACACAGCTTCATGAAGAGATGTCTGAACTACATTTCCTATTTTCTACCAGTTCCCAGAGATAAATCAAAAAGACCTTTTCACTAGTGCAGTTATATACACATTACAGCTTCTTTTGGCCTTACTGTGGCAATTTGATGTGAGATCTTATTGCACAGTTGTGCCAAAAAAAGGAGGCAAAGAAATAGACTGTGAAGCTTCCCCAGAAAACATCACCAGGTAACAAATACTTAATTTTGGATGTTGTCATTTTATTTAGGGATATGGTGAAAGAGTTAAAAAGAGCAGTAAAGAGACAAGTAGAAGAGACTCCCTTTTCTTTACAGTCAGATTAATCTCTTTGGGGATTACTGCTGGAAAAATCTTTCTATCAAATATATTAATGAAAAGGAAGCATTGACAACAGCCATAAAGGAACAGGTATTACTTCTGGGAGGAGGAAACTAAACCAGAACCTTGATTCTTTGTCAAGAAATGTAAATACTCACTTACCAACACTGGACTGAATTCTATAACATTTTCCTTTAGCATTAGACTACATAGTGGAGATTGCAGGAGAGTTATGGATTCCCCCATACATCCTTGTTCAGGAGGGTAATTATTTTTTGCAGCTTTTAAGTCCAGTGTGTGTGTGGGTCTCAAGGCTGAGGGCAGGTACACATCCCAAAAGCAGCAATCCAAAGTGTGAACTGCTTCTCCATGAGACTGAGGTCTGATGGACCATTAAAAGGCTGTGACCAGCCTCAAAGTCATTTAAACAGGAAGGAATGTGCCACTGCCACAGGTCTGCAGACATGGTACCAGCTCCCAGCGCAAGGCTGTATGAGACAGATTAAAAGCAGAAACCAAAGAAAGAAGAGAGAGGGAGGAAGATTTTTCTTTCATTGTGTAAAAGGGAAGTCTAGGGGGTCTCAGGAGCAGTTGTCAGAACAGAAGAAAGAAAGGACAGAAGAACTTGTGTCCCTTCCTCCAAAGCAACATTTCTGATCTGGATCTGGCTATGAAAGACAACAGAATGACTGGACAGTCCTCCACCATCCTTTGACCTGCTGGTCTCAATGGGGGTATTTCTAGAGTGATGTTTGATTTTCTTCTTTTGCACCTTAAAATTTACAATCAAGAATTCAGTGCTATTCTTTGCTATCAACTGGCATTGTCTCAAGATATCTTTGAATTGGTCTTGAAATTGAATCTAGTGAGCCTGACAAACCTCGTGTTCCTACTGTTTCTCTAAAAGCAGTCATCCATGTAAAGGCATAACTACATCTTGAGCTGTATTTGGGAATTTCAGGAGTTGAGGTATGCCTGCCACTAAGCTGCAGGAGTCAGACTGAGGACTACATATATAAAGTGGTACCCCTGAGCAAGGAACAGACAGCAAACACAGTTAAAGACTAAAGAAATTCTCCAGACTTAGCACAACAAATCTTCTGAAACATGGTGCATCTTATCTTTGGCCTTAAACGGTGTGAAGTAGAAGGAGAGAACATTCAAAGGTGAACATTCACATTCAAGGAAACAGAAACAAGAACTTTTATAAAGGGAAAAACTCCAGAAAGCAGAACCACAGTCATCCTTAAAAAGCACTGAAGTGGAAGCAAAGGGTTTGCTGCAGCTGTCAAAACATGGCAGCATGGTCAAGAACAGGATGGGTGTAGAGTGGTCTGAACTGCTTCTCCTCCAAGGAAGAGAGCTGTAGATCGAGTGTGCTGCACTGTCGCACAAGGTCAGGATCCACGAAGTGGGGGAACCACCCCGTGGGCAGAGGTTGACTGCACAATTGCACTGCTCCTCAGAGCTGTTATTACTTGCAGGCAAAGCCTGTAAATCAGCACACTTCTCTCAGTTATGAAGCTATTTCTAATAAATGTGTGTAACCAGATCTATGTTTGCTCTTTTTAGTACCAAGTCACGTTGAGAACTGATCAAGGATCCGAGAAGGACTCAGCCTTCAAAACCCAGTACCAATTAATCTGAAAGTAAACCTGTTTTGTTTGCTACAGAATAAGCCAACCTCAGTTTATGTACTGTTTATTTTGAATTAAAAATAAACTGCTCTTCAAGCACATGCCAGGTATTATGTATGTGAATGTTGCCAAGCTTGGACTATAACTTATAGTTGTGTCCAAATTACAAGTGTATGCTTATATACATGGGGATATGTGCACATGCATGTCACACAATGCTAGTTCTTTACTGTTGGACTGTTTTTGTACCATTGTACTATTTATTGTATTATTCTTGAAGGAAAAAGGTACCAATCCAGTACCTGCTTATTTCATCCAAGCACTGTACTTCGTTTTTCACAGTAACTGAACAACACAGCATTTTTGAAAAGCCAGTGGCTTTCAAACTGTTTGTCAGAGGCCCAAGTAGGTCTTGGTTGGCCTCCTGCTCCTTTTAGCAGAAGAACCAAGAGGACCAGTGGCTATGCCTGACTAAATCCCATTGTCTCTTGCCTCTTTTTTGCCCTTTGGCAGTGTTCTCTTACATAGACTCCATGATTTTTGCTTAAAAACAGCAAGGCATGATCCATTTCCCTGCCGAAGGAAACAGAAAAAGCCAACAAAACAACCCCAAAGCAGTTTTCATTTATCCACTTTTGAAATAGGAAAAAACAAAACAAAACAAAACAAAACAAAAAAAACAAACAAACAAAAAAAAAAACAAAAAACAAACAAAAAAAAAAACAAAACAAAAAAAAAAAAAACAACCAAATAAAGAATGGGATTCCTCCTGTTACAAACCTCAGTAAGTTAATCTACAAAAACTTTGAAGATGAAAAATATGTTGTAAAAAATAAAAGTATTACTCACTCAATACAGTACATAATTTTTCCTATATAAGAAACCAGACAAATATTGAAATATTTAAGTCTTTAAAAAGGGCAAAATTCTGAAAAAAAAAAGTACTCAACACTACTAAGGTTAGACTACCCATTATGCCAATGCATTCATTTGCACAATTTTTGCAACATGACAATGGTCTTGGGTGTGTATGTGTAGGTGTTTATGTCCATTTGAGGGAAACAGTGCAAGAATGCTAGGGTGACCACCGCTATTTTAAAGGGGGACTTCACAAATAATCAAACAAAACCCCTACAAATACCAGTACACATCTCAAATACTCTAAGTCACGTTCTACAGCCCTTGACATTAAAAAACAAAAGAAAAGAAAAAAGAAAAAGCCAGCAGAAATAATTCAAATACATTTGGAGTCAGTCCTTTGTGAAGTACTGTTGTTTGCACTTTAGTCTGCACTTTAGTTGCAGTGAATGTGGATAGAGCTCCCCAAAAGACACCGAAGTGAATGTATCTTCCCCAGCCCTGCAAAGTAAGTCTGAGTTGAGGTACAATTTTCCGTGGTTTGCTCAACATTGCGGATGCCAAGACTTGAATGAAAAATTATACTTGTAAAACACTTTGAAGAAAATTACATAAAATAATCTCTTAAAATGAGAAGCTAGTTTTGTGTAAAGGTGGTCTTTTTGGTATGTAATCCTATCAGGACAACAAGCATGGCACTCCTTCCCAAATTACGTTTGCCTTGGAGCTAATAATAAAGAAACCTTTACATTGTCCTGGTGATCTTTTCTGACCTGATGTACCCTTTCCCATGAGGCTTGATCCACCACCCAGAAAAACCAGCGGGTATCACACCCTGGCTGAAAAGTACATTGCTTCTTCACAACTTGTGTTCCACAGGAAAAGCGCTTCCCTCTCCACGTTTCACTTGTCCTCTGAAAATAACAGCGGGGAAATCTGCTGCCAGAGTGGTTAAAGTCTGGTGAATTCCCTGTGGTGCTGCAAGTCCCCTATGCTCTCGTAGTCGTTCTCTCCTGAAGGAGCAGTGTGGTTTATGTTAGGCACGGACAAGGTCCTGTCTTCCTCTTGGCTCACTGACTGGATAGCTTCATAGTCCGGCTCCAGCTCCCCGTTTGGTCTGTCCACTGACTGAGGCACAGTGGTAGAATTTAGGGTGTTTTCAAAGTCCTTCACACTTGCATAGAGGCCACTGCAAATAGATGGGGACCTCTGAGATGCAATTTCTTGAATGCAGGTGTAAGGAGAATCCAGTGCCTTGATGGCCTGTCCCGGCTTACTCACCGATGAGTACATGGCTGAGATCTAGGAAAAGGAGACACCTGCTGAGTATGGAACATGCAGAAAGCTTGTGCAGCAGTCTGTACCCTTGTACCATAAGGACATTGGTTATTTAAGAAAAGACAGAATTTTCTGATAAAAAGATATCTATTCTAAAAGGATATTCTTTTTCCCTTGGGGGAAAAAAACCCAACTATTTCTTAAAAATTGTTCATTTTCTGGCATTATTCTGATATTTATAGATCCGTTTTCCTTCAAAAAAAAGCATGCTTTATAAAATAAGTTTAAAAGTGTAAAACTTCCTTGATTATAAAACCCTGGTGAGAAAATCAGAACTGGGCAAAGGGAATGGCTTTGTGAGCAGGAGCTCTTGCAAGTTTTAATATAGTCCTGGAGTCAGTTTGGACTCAAGAGGGAGAGAAACATCAAAGGGAGGATCAGATTAAACTGCTGTAATGAAGGATGCTGTCTGATCCTTAGGGTTTTAAAAATTATTATTGCTACTATTTTTAATGGTAGTGGCAACTTTTCTGCTTTTAGAGACACTGCAATAGAAGAATAGTTAATTGTTTTTATAGGCAGGACTAAATAGGCACCAACACATGTGAAGACAACATTAAAAATCTGTAGATAAATTACTTACAGCAGATAATAGCAAGTAGTGCCAATACTGATATGCAAGGTCTGGTCCGTTGACTACACTTTGCCTACAAAGAAGAGCTGCTTCTCAGGCACTGAGTATGTGAACTTTAGACTGAAGACTGAAACCTCTCAGCTGTAAACAGCAGAAAGGGAGCCAGCATTTCATTCCTAACTAAAAATTTCATCTGGTGAGGTAGTATAATTCAACAAGTGCATGAAAGTGGCCCTTCATGAAAAGGTGGGGAGAAACCCACATCCACACATGTCCCTCTGCTCAGGGATTACCTAGGCTGTTGCCAAGCACAGGAATCAGTCTTAATTCCCTCTCCTAGGCCCAATGGATACTAGCCCTTGCACAAGACAGATGGCTGAAATTTCCTGCACAGCTTCTCTGGTACCCAGTATCACAGTGCAACATAGCTCTTCTATTACATTTAAAGTCTATCCCAAGCATGCAAAGTTTGTATCAATCCCGTTAAGAGTAGATTAGCATGAAAATATCCATTACCATTAGGCAACACAGACTGAAGCAGACAAACTAGGCCACTTCTGATAATAATGGGATTTATTTGTGTGGGGCTGGGGTTGGTTTTTTTTTTTTTTTTTTTTTTTTTTTTTTTTTTTTTTTTTGTTTTGTTTTGTTTTGTTTTGTTTTGGTTTGATTGGATTGGGGTTTTGGGGGCTGGTTGGTTTTTGTTTATTTGTTTTAGAGGGACATCAACATGGAGATGGCAGTGCTTCTTACTTTTTACTGATTTCAGCTAACAAAAAATGGCTTTTCTGTTCATCTATACTTAACTCTTCTCAGTATTAGATTACTAACCCACTTCAAGATCAGATTATTCATTAATGGCTGGGAATGCTTCTCCCAGCAGAAGGCATTAGCTCACTTAGCTCATTGCCAAGTTTGTGTTTAATTTTATGTCCAGAGAACATATTTATAAATGGCATGGGTGTACTAGAGATGATCACAAACAGCCTTATTTATGTTTAACTTTTCTCTTTGTTTAACTCTCCTCCATTTATCTGACCAAGAAACATTTTAAAAACAGTTTATGTTTTAGTGCTTTTATTGTGCTTCAGTTTACTTCCCAGAGCCCCAAACACTTTGCATGGGGAAGGTGGAACATATGTTTCAAAAGGCTGCTGGTTATTCTTCTTGAGAATGTTTTGTCATCCAAATCAAGAAATTACCCTAACAATCAACTAATTGTGGCCTCGTATTATTTTCTGACACCATTTTTAACCTACGGGCCTGATAGAGCAATATGTTAGAATACTTCTGATTTTAGGAATGTGGCAATAGAAACTCTGTGCAGAGAACCTTGGGCTTTCATTTTCCTTTCACACAAGTTTCACCTTTCTTAGATTCTGCTTAATCATGCAGAGCTTATGCTAATTTCTGCCTAAGAATTGGTCTCTAGTTAGTTACTGAATTTCATGCAAGAAACCTACCTCATCTTCTGTAAGAGATGGATCTTCCTCTCGAGACTTGTAAGACACTGAACTAAGCCTCTGTAAAAAAGGAAGAAAGAAAGAAAATAAAAGGCTCATTACCCATCAACAGTGTGAAATCTATAACAAAACCCTCCCATTAAAATCAATACATTATATTTTATGGTCATTTGCTCTCAAGTTCCATTATACACAGCTAATACCCCCACTATTCAGAGTGCTTCTCTGGAGATAATAGCCCTGAGGTTAGTAAAACTTTTTAATGTATCTGCTCTTGTCCTGACCTGAAAAGGGTAAAAATAATGTAATGGTTAAAACAAATGCAGCACCACTGTATCCCTCCTTTACACCTCTTATGAAGTATCTGCTGAGGCTTCTGAACAATTAGAAGTCAGCTGTTGGAATACACCAGTTGCCCTTTCACAGGATTTTCAGATACGCTTTTAGATGACAAAAGAACAATAGTCAGCTGACACCTTCTGGATGATTGTTACCCTTCATTCTGTAGATCCTGGGCGTGCTGCATGGCAGAGCTGTGTCCTCCACCCCTGGAATACCGTCCCTGTGCAGAAGTGCTCAGCAGCCTGGCCTCACAACCACTCAGACCTGCTGCAGCCCACCCTGAGATGGAGCCAGGTCACACAGCAGAGTCACTGAAGGATGGAGGGCTTGGTTTGGTCTCAAGTCTGATTTCAAGCATCTAAAATGTTCTGTGTAAAACAGGTCATGAAAAATCAGGGGAAAAGCATTTTGCTCTTATGAAAAATGCCTTTGGACCTTTACAGCAACAAAGACACTGCTGCTACACAGCAGCTGTGGAATGCCTCCTCCCTGGGCCAAGAAGGCTTTGCTGGACTCCTGCTCCACAGTGATTCAGAGGGAGCCTTCCAACACTGTAAAAGGCTGTATTTTGGACTTTCACACAACTTTCCCAACTAAAATACTTCATACCACCTCCAGTGCAAGCCAACATGGAGGACTAGAGCTATTTTTAGCACAGTCAATAAAATACCACTTCCAGGCACACAACTTGTTTTCTCTCTCTTTTTTTTTTTGATCAGAGGCTTATTGTAATAGATTCTTTCCTCCTTCCATTTTCTTGCTGTTTTTACTTCTGGTAAATACCAAACTTCAGGTTTCTGGGCACTTCTGACAGACCCTGGCCCAAAACACACTGAAGTTCTGCCTGCTGCACCTGAAGAGCTTCCCTCACACCAACAAACTCCCTCACTTCTTTCTCACTGATTGGAGAACCGTGCTCTTTAACTCTGGTTTGTTTACTCTTAAAAAAACCAACAACCAAAAAAAAAGCAAAAGAAAAAGGAAAAATTCAAATATATTTTGGCCTTGTATTAGATCTGCTTCACTACAGCAACTTAGTTTAGTCTTTCCTATCTGCATCTTTTTGTGCTAGGGAGTAAGCTACTAATTTCATCCTCACACATTAAAACAAGCAGGTGCTCATAAAATTCTTCAGTGATTTTTCTGTCATCAGTGTGTCTATAAGCACCATGTGTCAGGACCCCTTCTACAGTTTCCCACTCAAGTACTGATAAATCCCCAGGGTGTTTGCCATCCTGTGCTGTTTCCCTGATACAGCATTCTTTCTTCTAAATGTGAAGCTTGTGACACATCCATTTTGGAGGATATTGTTATCTTGGAAACTTATATCCCATTTGCCCCTAAATGTCTTGTATCTAGCAACATTTTAAACTATGCTAAAACCTCAACAGTAGCAACACAAACAACAGGTGTGCTTATTTGCCTTCTGCTTTCCTTTCCATCCTCAACAGCACTTGATATTTTGCTCTTTGGCTCAGCTGCTGCTCCTGACTTGGGCAAAAGAACAAGAACATTCTCCTCTGGTGCATTTGTAAGAGAAGTTTTGCCCATCCTCAGGCTATGCAAGGCTGAAATCAGATGGCAGCAGCCAAATGGACACACAGATAGCATTTCTACCAGTGCTCACTCTGGAAAGACCTGGGTGAAAAAGGACATCCATACTTCCATTTTAAATAAAAGAAAGAACTCAAGAAATCTATTCTGCTTTTTCGATATTAATAGAAAAATGATGTACAAGGTTTTGGAGGTGATAGAGGCCTGTAAGAGGCCTCGTGCTATTAAAGGTGTCTTTCTTCATCAAGTCTTTCCAAAGGATTTGGTTGGGTCACAGCCAAAAACCAATTTAGGTAAATTTTCATCCATTACTGCACACCTGGCTCTTAAAAGGCTGCTTTGTAGTTTTCATGCTGTTATATACAGGAATGGTCTCTGGCTTGGTCCACCTAGTTGTCTCCCAGATTGGAGTGCTTCAGGGACTGGCATAGGCTGGGATCTCACCCTCTTTTAGATGGTGAGACTGTAACAGCTTGGACACAGTCAGTTCTCTCTGTTGGCAGGTACAAGCCTTGGTTACACAGGTGCCTCCCTGCATGTCCCTTCTTTGTGCCCTCATTATAGTGAGGGAGATTTGCATGACGTACACACAACCTCTGTCTTCATCAGGGCCAGGGCAGAAGGTTGAAGAGTTTGGGACACAGATGTCATGCTAAACAAAGCAGCTAAGTAGACTCATAGAAGAGGAAGCAAAACCAGAAACACCTATGGGGTCTAACTAAAAGGGTAATCAGTGTAACATACATTTCCATGAACATCTTGGTTTTGGTTGCCACATCGAAAAAAACAGGCATTGCTCTGCATTGCTTGAAGCAGCAAAATACAAGGAAAAACTATCATCATCACAACAAAAAAAACAACCCCACAGCCCCCTCCCCACACAATGCCAACAATAATGACATTTATATATTCCATCAATTACCATTCCAGCTCTGCTGCAGCTGTAGCTCTCAAGGACAGGACAGGCACACACCTCGATGCATAATGCATGTACCCAGCAGCGAGCACGGCAATGATCTGATGCTGCCCAAGATTTAACTCGGGGTGGCTTCAGCTCTGAATAAATTTTAATTAGACAAACACCTTTTTTCTGGCACTTAGGGGACTGCATGTGTCATCTCTTGATTAATCCTTCAAAACCTGAACCATTTTAATCAATTCCCACTCCTGGCAGTTACTGACAGTGCATACACAGTGTGCTGGGGAGCTACAGAGCAGCAAAGGCTTTTCCTTTGTATCGGTGCCTGGGAAATACAATTACTTTCTGCTAGTCTTTTCACACCTAGTAGGAAAAATGTCACTGTTACACTAAGCTGTTTATCTAAAAGTTTAATTAGAAATTACTTATGTCTGGAATGTGGGAGAGGGGAATGGTGTTGGATTATTTTTGACAGTCACATCTTAATTTTTTACTTAATGAGATCATTGTTGTAAAAATGTGCACTGAAGAGTCTAGCTGAACAATTTTTATACTGCAAGAAGTCTTCAGTTTATTTATTTGGACTATATTGTGTTTTACAAGTTACATGGTTTGTTATTTATTTAACAGGGTACTCTTCTGCCTTCTTCCTGGATTACTGAAATTCTTCAAATAAAAGAACAACCAGACACAAGTAACAATACCTCAGCTCTGCTGTGATTTTTCACATAAATGTTTACATTAAAAAGTCACATTGCATCTTAAGAATTTTTTGAAATTTTCATCAATACCTGCCTAATATTATTTGATGTCTCAGACACCAAAAATCTGCTAAACCTACAGTTCTTTCATTCACAGTTAATAAGAAGATATCTAAACATTCTGAAGAATGCAACCTCAACAGTTTATGAAAAGTCTCTGCTATGATCTGAAAGCATCCTTAAGATGACTTCCGATAAAAAACTACAAAAGTGACAATAAACTGTTGAAAATGTCATAATTCTATATTTCAAGGATTTCACCACAACTCGTTCCTAGGCAGAAAGCATAAGCTGCTGAGAAAACTTAACTTTTGGCTGTGATTTCAGCACTTAGAAATTCCTTACACTCTGTTTATATGTGATACACAGAATTTGACAAATACAAACATGTACAGGTGCAATCTCTCTCTCTCTTTCTATCCCTCCCTCCTACAGCAAAAGACAAAGTGAATGCCTAACACTTGCACAGCTAAGTCAAGGTGGCCCAATGACAGAGGCACATCTAAAGTAAGGACATCCACCAAGGACTCCCCTCTCTCCTTTTTGTAAGCTGTAGTCTCATTAGAAAAAAAAAGAAGAGGGGGCTTCAGAACAATATATAGGTGGTGACAGAGATACTGGATACCCTTTGTAATAGCTTCCACAAGTATAATGCATCAAACAAAGAAGCAGAAGCCTCCTATGCAATTCCTGGATAATATTTGAGAAAAGCCTTATGTAGTACATAGCTGTAACAATCAAAAATACAGGCAGCAGTAGAATGAGCATACACCTCTAATGCAAAGACTCTACTATACATTATCATATTTCCATTTACAGTCTTGCTTCATCTTGAGTGAGGTTTCTTTCTTGTTATTTTTTATTACTGAAAAATAAAATCCTCTCCCACCCATATGTTCTCAATCATTATTTGGCTATTTGATGAGCAGAAATACTTGCAGTATTTACCTTTTCTGGTTTACTCGCTCCTTCTGTCACTTCTTCTTCCACTTCTTTTTCTTGCACATTTTCATTTTCATCAAGAAGTTTCATGGGTACTGGAGGGGGAAGCTCATCCTCTACATCTGGTATGTTGTCAAGAGGACTTTCTGAATTTGCACTTTGGCGACTCTTCTTATTTCGGTCAACAGATGCATATTCTGCTGACTCAATTCTGCACTCAGGAATCTGATTCTGACCTTCAGAAACTGTCAGTGAAGCCTTTGCTTTGCTGTTAGAGTTCCCTTCCATGCTGACTACTGCTCCAACATCTTTAATTTCCTTCACCGTTTCATACAAGCAGTCTTCAACTATGTTCTCCTGAGAGGAGCTGTCTTTCAAGACTTCATAAGGCCCTTCCATTCCAAGACCTTGATCATTTTCTGCATTTCTAGATGAGATTATAGTTTCCATGGGGTTGTTAGGGGGAATACTGGGTAGTTCCCGGCTCTGGTGACATTTTATAGACTTTCCAAGACTATCCTGTTGATCTAGTAGATCAGATGTCTGTACTTCTTCATAAGGCTGGATACAGGCAGCTGTACTGTCCTCAGAAAGAACTAAAGAAAATTACAGAGAAATATTACAAACAAAGGCATAACTAAAAGGTGTGATTTGGTGCTCTCTACATCACTTTGTTTTTGTGACACGCTGGAAAGGATAAATGATACTAATGCCTGGAAATGCCTAGTGGTTAGCATGCTTTTTGCTTATCAAAAGGTTTCAATTACAGACATTTCTGCACTCTACTGGTAAAATATCTTTCCCACAGCATCTAAAATAGTCTGTACACCCCCAAGTCACATTATATGGCAACAGCATTCACTGTCAGAACAGGAGGTGGGAGGTTAGCTGTGCATGGATATCCAGCTGCCTTGTACTCAGTTTCACTGAATGATTACGGAGTGCTCAGTAGTCTCAGATGGGAAACAGGTGGGAGGCCTCAAACCAAGTGCCTTAAAAAATCCTTGTTAGATTTTCCTCTTTGCATTTCCCCATTCTCTGGAATCAAAAGGAAAGCGTTCCTTCTTCCTCCCTACCATCCTTCAGCTTGTTTAACATGCTGGCCCAATTCTCGTTGGAATTGCACTTCGCTCAGCCCTCCCTGCACGCTGCAGCAGAAGCTCCTCACCCAGGGCTGAGCCATACTTCTCTTAGTCTCGCAGCACATAATGTTGGTTGACAACCTACTAACGAGCTGGCCATATGCACAAGAGAGAAGACTAGACTTCAGAAGGTAGTGTCAGGCAGAACATGTTGTTTCAGGTCCCAGAAGAGGGCCACATGTCATTGTCACTAGAGGGTATTAGGGACTGAAATGTGTGGGACTTCTCATCTTACACCACACAAGTGACATTTGCATGCATTCGTGGGCATATACAAGCGTGTTTCAAGCATGGTAGGTAACTTTACCTCACACTATTTCTTTAAAAAATCATTTCTGAACAGCTTTACTTTTCCTAGTACAGTTCCTAAGGTACTATCTCAACAAAAACATCCATTCTTCTGTGTCCTTCAGTGTGTTTGACATGGTGACAGAAGCGTTGCCAAAGCAATCAATGCCCTTGATTTGGTGGTTGCCATGGACATTGCTTTCTCTTGTGTTCAGGGCATGCAGACACAGTCAGCACCTGCAGGGAGCCACACCCTGACTGCAAAACTCAGGACAGAACTGGAGGTGTAAGATGATAATCATTGTCTGACTGGGAGATGGGAGTTTTGCCTTTCTGGACCTTGATTGTAGGGATTTCTGTGCTGTGCTGAACACCCTTACAGAACCCAGAAAGCACACCCCATTCAAGCTGGAGGGGAAAATCAAAAGCAAGAGCTTAAGTTTCTGTATTTTTGTAGTAATGGGTGGTAGCACAGAAGGGGTTGGTGTAGCTGAAGGGTTGGCATAGATAAGACAAAGCTGGCAGGCTGGGTAAAGGAAAAAAACACAGCATTTGATGGTTCTTCTTCCATCTTCTTCCAGGGCTGCTTTGAGCAGCCCTGCCCCTGCTCAAAAAGCTAGCAGAAACATTAATAAAAGTAACTATTAATAAAAAGTGCATAAAGTATAAGTAAGAAATGAAAGCACAGGGGCTCCTGTTATTCAGAAGGGCTGTTATGCAGAGTGTAAGCTGAGTATAGTATCAGCCTGAAAACTGTCTGCTGCTTGACAGCACACCTTTTAGCAGCAGCTCTGACAGCTACACATGTGGAGACTCATGGCAGAGAGAAACACTTCCATTCTGCAGGGCTTTGCTCTGCACATCAAGTCCCTCAGGGAACCACACACCTACATACACAACAAACCAATGGATGGGAACAGCAATTAGCTACAAAAACAAAGTTTAAAAATTACTTTGGATACTTGTCTCTAAGGGGTAAAGTCTGAATAGCTTAGCCTCTGGTTGCAGGAGATGAGGAGAGAGCTGTAAGTTGGAGTGCAGCCCCTGGTGTTGGTGTGAAGACAATAGTTGGCTCCCAGAGGCTCTGAGCTGAGAGTGAGTTTATTTTTAGGTGCAGCTGAGTAAAATATTTTCCAGTGATACTTCAGGGTGAATCATTTTGAGTGCTCAGCAAAGCAAAGACTAAGGAAAAAAAAAAGAAGCCTATTTATGTTGCCTGTTTTCTAAAATATAAAAATATAAGTGACAGCACAGCACAGGACTGTGATCCAAAGCTGTAATCCTGGAGGAGGACCCAAAATATTTCCACAGCCTCCTGGAGCACTTTTGAAGCTCTAAGGTGCAGCTTCATCTTCTGGTGTTACCCCAGTTCCATAGCTTACCAAGATTAGGGAAAGTCCCATTATCTGCCTGATGACCTGGTCAATCTGCAGGTATGGCTTGGTGACCCAGACCTGGCAGCCCAGGAGAGGACCTCAGCACCTCCCAGTGTTGGCTGGCATGGAGGACTGGGAGCAGGGGTGTAGGGCTGTGCCAGAGCATGCCAAGGAGTGGAGATGCAGGCTAAACCACCCAAATCTCCATGAGAGGATCACCTCTGCTGACTTCCCAGCAAGGCAAACGACTCCATGGCATTTTTAAACTCGGTTGTAAGTTCTGTGTGATCTGGTGTCAGACCTGCAGAGGTGCCCAGAGTATTCTGACAAATGGCTTGCCTGTGTGCTTGGAAAGCTGATGGCTAGACACCTGAAGCCTGAGGGATCACCAGCGAGCAGCTGAGGTGGGAGCTGTGAGCACCGGGACAGTTCTGCTGCCTCATCCCACCCGCAGGGGCTGCCACTACTCACCCTCGCCGTTGCTGAGGGCTCCGTTCTGTTCACTGTTTGGGGGAGGCTCTGTAACCGAACTTGTGATGGAATGGCTGAAAACCTCCTTCTCGGAAGGCTGCAACACAGATCAGTGACTGCTGGATCAGAATAAACGTTCACGTGAACACACACTACGAATTTCATTCTCATCTCTGGAGCTCTGACCCACAGGCATTGTTGGCAGGCGAAGCATACAATGCCAGCTAGATTAAAGGATCTAAGTGCCTGTGTTTACAGATGTTAAAAAGAAATAAATGCAAAGATGTCCAGAGTGATGTCCTTTTCAAGCTTTATGGTAATAGACATTACTATGGCTTTAACCTGTGAGAAGACAGCAGCTGACAAAGGGTACGCTGCCCTTGGGCTGCAAATGGAGTGAAAGAAAGGCTGGACTACAGTGGTGGCAGAAAAAGTGCAGATTATCAGGATCTACACAAGTTCTCCTCCTCTTCCTGTTCTGCAACTTTTAGTTTCCCATGCTCAACCATCTCGAAATTCCTGAGCGATTCCCTAATCTGTTGTATTTTGCAAGGAGCTTGGTACAAACCAACCACAAGACAGACAAAAGCTGCCAGAAATAAATACTTACCACATTCATCAGATTTTCATGATCTCCATTCTGATTTTTTGCCTTCTTTTCCCTTAATGAAAAAAACACATGAATTTTTACTAAAAATTAAGCTAATATACAAATACCAATAATTCATAGACCTTACACTCCTACAGGGAACAGAACTATGATTCACAATAATATTGAAAATGGAATAACTGAAAATTATTACAGGAATTTGTATGACCTCTGTGTAAAAACACCATTGAGGCAGAATGGTGATAAACCTAACTGAAGAGATACAACAAACGCACAAAACCCTTCTTCTCACTCAGTGTAGATCACAGTGAGAAGTGGCTGATGATAATTACAATATCATGTAAATAATTATGTAGAGACAGGACATGGGGGAATGGCTTCAAACTGAAAGGGAGTAGGTTTAGATTAAATATCAGGAAAAAAATTCTTTACTGTGAGTGTGGTGAGACACTGGAACAAATTGCTCCAAGAAGCAGCTACTGGTGGATGCCCCATCCCAGGCAGTGTTCAAGGCCAGGCTGGATGGGGCTCTGAGCAACCTGCTCTAGTCAAATGTTTCCCTGCCCATGACAGGGAACTAGATGATCTTTAAAGTCCCTTCCAACCCAGGCCATTCTATAATTCTATGATAATAAAAATATTATTCTGCAATTTAATCATATCTGAAATTCTCAGATTCTGTTTTTCTGTTTACAGACTACTTAGGAAGTCCCTTAAATTGTGTCAGTAAAAAGTGTGTATCCTATGAGGAATTAGAAAAGGCCAACAAAATCCAGATAATTAAAAATGCTAGTCAAATTGATAATAATGATATGATATGAACAGTTCAAAAAGGCATAAAAATTTTACAGCAGCAGAGGCCTACATTTTTAAAGGAATCCTGCTTCTCTGGGTCCTTCATAGGAGTCTAAGTATAGATCACATTTCCAGTTTTTACCATCTGGGAAATATAGCTCTTATTCAGAAATACTGCAATAAAGTATAAGCTTAAAATAATGTTAGTCCTTCCCCTAGATGAAAATTCAAATAAAAAGGTGAGAAAATATTGACAATATGAAATTTTTGCTTCTTCTAAAGTCTGCAGTGAACTGTACTTCCACATTAGCAACTGCTAAAATTCTACCTAATTGGGAAATAAAACAGCAAGTGAGCATGCACCAATGCAGAGCAGAGAAAGTTAAAAGCTTAATTTCCTCTCTGGAAGTTTTTCTGACTCTGATATTTTAGACAGAGCAAATTTTATTCAGTTTTCTATGTCCTCATGCATTTTTGATGAGTAAGCCAGGAAGAAATTCTGCACAATTATATTTATGCATAAACAACCTGCCCTACAGAATGACCTGAAACAAAGATATTATGTCCAAACTAGTAACACAAGAATTTATTAAAAAACATCACCAGAATATTTCAGGCAATGTATCTCTGTAACTGCAAAGATTACTCAGTGGTTCGACCCATCTTTCCAGAGATGTTTCAAGGATTGGTGTGTGTGTTACAAAACAAAACACAGAATTATAGAATCATTTGGGTTGGAAAAGGCCTTAAAGATGATACACAGTACCTAAATGCAAAGTTTGTGGACTAAAGAATATTTAAAATAGGCTTTCTACTTTTAAATAAATTTTTAAAAATGCTACTATTTTTTACACAGATATCACAAGAAACTGTGACAATAAGAAGATACTGAAATGTCAACTTACAGTTTACAAAAGTGTTTCTCCTGAATCACATGAAATTTCATGTTCTAACTCAGGCTTTTTAGGGTTTCAACCAACTTTGGGACCTGTTTTTGCCCACAACTGTTTTTTGTATGGTGGGCATTAAATAAATCCTGCTGAAAAATAAACCCTTCCACTGTAGACACATCTTGTGCCAATACAGTGCATTTTATGGCTGCACAATTTCCTCAATGTTCTCAAAGCTGAAGGGATGAAAGCACATGCTCCTTATAGGCATAAGCATCCAAACTGCAGATTTTGCTGCTCTACTGGAATTTCCCCCCCCATATACTTGGCTGATTCAGCTGTGCTTACAAAATATAGCAATATGGACCACAGCAGTTCCACTCCTCACAGTGAAGGGTCTGACTGGTCTGGCCTGTGGAAGGGCACCATGGACAAACTGCAGGCTGCCCAGCTTCCCTGTGCAGTCAGCTTACAAGTCATGAAGGAGCCTTGAAATGTGCATAAACAAAGTCAGTAGAAGAGCCTTTACTGGTGAAATTGAATCCTCTTATGGAGAAGAAAATAAGGATAAGGTATAAGGCATTAATTAGCACCACTGATTGATCCTTACTCACTTTGCATGAAAGGCAGGATCAATACTGTATTCCCTATACTTCAGGAATGGCCACAGCAAAGGTGAAGTACATAATCACTTCCCTTTCCTTTTTTATCTAGACTTTTTTTTTGTCCTATTTAGCCCGCCTAATGTTCTCAGTTTCAGCTTAGGCATGTGATCTGCTAACACTCAGTGTCTACCTGTGCTCTAGGCTTCTGCTTAGGGGAATAACCCCCTAAGAAACCATAATAAAACCACTGAATGAACACAATTGTGTACTTCCTTCACAGCAAAATATAATTAGATTATAGAATGAATAGAATTGTTCAAACTGAAGTTTGCTCTGAAAACTGTACCTTTTTTTTTATTTCTGTACCTCAGTCCTCAGTATTTTCTGCTCACTATTTATACATGAAGCTATGTCCAAAGTGAATCAAGAACCATTAAGCCCTGGAGCCTTACCCATTGCAGCTGGAGCAAAGGAAGATGAGGAAGGTGAGGAACAAGAGTGTTGTCATGGCTGCCAAACTTCCCCACAGGATTACGTGGATCTGTCCAGTGCCTAAAAAAACACCCTCTAGTCCCATGGTACTAGCAGGAGCTGGTATCACTTGGGGTTGAAGAAGTTACTCCTTGAAGCCTGACATCTGTGCTGCATGCACCTTCTGTTTCTGCAAAAGGAAAGAAAAACACCATCAGAGGTTAAGAGAAATTTTGAAGATAATGAATCTGACAGCTACAAGTCTGGCAGGAGAGATTTTCAAATCCAGATCTTATGAAAACCAGTTTCAAATACAAGCCAGCCAGCCAAAGAGATTTTCAGCTACATTTCTGACAGTAACATAGAACAGATTTGTCAAATATTAATGCAAGTTGTTACCTATCTACAATCTCAACATGAATAAAAGGTAGTACAGCATCTCTGTACTTGGATTTTCAGGAAAAGATTTATAAATCTGCTTTGAGGGCCAGAGTAATCTATTTTGTGGTTATATTTGCAAATTTCATTGAAAAGTGAGCTTTTGAAACCAGCTACAACGCCTGCAAAGTTAACAAGCCAAAAGAGAGCTGCAGCAAGCATTCACCTCCTTCTCTCTCAGTCTCTCCTGACTGCATGTGATTCAAGGCTTAAAGTGCAGTGACAAAGAAACTATGTAAGTCTTTGAAAGAAATACCACAAAAACCTTTCTTGCAGCAGATAAGATCCAGTCTTATTTCTGTGTGACATGCTTATTTTCTTAATAGTATATCTGGAGAGTAGCATACTGAACTTTCTTTTTTAGTTTCTCCCCACCTGAGTCTGAGAAAACAGCAGAGCAAAATAAACAGGGTGGTTTTTAAGTACTTGAACAAACACAACTTTTGCTACAGCACAGCAGCCCACGGGGAAGACTCCTGGGTAAACCTTATTTGTGATATATAAGTTTTGGTGTACAATATATTCTAAAATTCTGTACCTACATTTAATACAATACATTGTTGACATGGCAAAATTAAAAATAAGTTACTAATTCTTCACTGCTGAAGGTATCAATTCCTCCATAACTTGAACAGGTTATGCAAAGCCTATTTACAGGCTTTCAGCCTGACTAGATTGATAAAAACTGAAATAGAATACAATGGCTAAGAAATGAGCAGATATATTTTAGGAATGAAAAAGTAGCACTAATATAAGATTGACAGTGTCTAAAGCCACTAATGACTTACTTTAATGCATGTATTTTTATAGATTTTTTAAATAGGAAATATGTATGAACATATATTTATTTCTTTGCAGCAAGAAGCATCCTTTGTAAAAACAAATTCAATTAGGTATTAATATCAAACTTGTATACAAAAACATATCACCATTTTGTTATTAAAATCTTACAAGAAAATAAGATTTACTTCTAGAAAAAGGCCATTCAGATCAAAGTAAATCTGGTGAATCAGAGATTACTTAGTTACACATAACAACTAAGTCATGTGACTGGGTAACTTGGGTAGTTCTTAAAAGGAACATTTCTGTTCCTGCATAAAATGGACTCATCCATTTCAACCATGCAGGATCAGTCTTCTGAATATCTTCCAAGAAGAACCTTACTAATTTATCCACAGTGGATAAAAGCTTTTTTTAAAAACTTTTTCCTTTAGATAATAATGGTATTGGATATAAGTTGAAATGGGAAGAAACAAACAAAATATGGAAAAAGTTGCTGATCCCAAAAAGACCAATTTCAAGGTGTAGTTAAATACTTTTAGTTTGAGCAAGAATCAAGAAAGCCAGACATTGTGTAACTTCGCCAAAGCCCTAAACGGACAGGAAGAACAGGTGCCAAACACCTTGGCAAAGCACATACATCTTACTGGTAGTTTAGAGCACTGACACCCAAGAGCCAGCGCTCTTCAGCGATGACCACTGCCAAGCAATGTGCCTCTCTGGTTATCTTGGCAAAGCCTGGAAAATTAAACATTCAAAAGCAGTGGCAGATCACTCTAAAAATTACATATACAGCAGATGACACAGCCCTGCCTCATCCCTATTTTAAAGCCCAGGTTGGGTTATTTCTACTGTGAGTCATAGTCATAGCACTGACTGTGAAATGAAGAGACCTTAAGGGAAACTGAATCAGGTTTAGTCTGGAGAAAACTTGGTGTAATGCTCATAAAGACCTCCGTGATGTCATGCAAAGGCACTGTGCATTGGAATGGATTCCTGTAAAGGTGATGGACTGTCCTCATCTAGAAAACATTACAAACCACACTGTGCTGGCTGCCTTAACTAGCTAAAAAGCCTTGTTAAGATGATTCTTGAATAGAAAGTACTTCCCTTTTAAAATTTTCTTTTTTGTGAATTTTCAAAGACATTTTCTACCCTGCTAAAAATTAAAAAAAATATTCAAAAATATTTTAGTTTCTTTTATCCAATCCTTTTGCCTTCAAAACCCCTGAATTTTCTTTTTTCCTTGGAAAAAAAATGAAATGAAAATGGAATGTAAAAACAAAGGAAACTGAACAAAATCTTTTTTCAGCATTTTTGTTGTCTTTTCTTCCTTGGTTTTCCAATTATTTCCAAGAAATTTATTTATTCTATTTATTTGCAAGAAATAAAAAGAATGCAAATGAAAAAAAGAAACTATTTTTTTCAAATATTGAAATAAAGAAGAAAGATGAAATGAAGAAAGAAAGAAAGAAAGAAAGAAAGAAAGAAAGAAAGAAAGAGAAAGAAAGAAAGAGAGAAAGAAAGAAAGAAAGAAAGAAAGAAAGAAAGAAAGAAAGAGAGAGAATAGGGATTTAAAGTCTTTTTCTTAAAACAGAAACACATTTTTATTTTCTTTTAGAGCAGATACAGACCTGTCTTGAAAGATATTTAAATTATTTCTACTACTGAGTTCATAATTTTGTATCTACTCTGAAGAAGGGTACTATACCCTCAGAAGACTAAGTAATGTAACTTAAGCTAATACTCTAAGGAAAGTGGAAAGTGGTTTTTTTTTGTTTGTTTTTGGTTTTTTTTTTTTTTTTTTTTTTTTTTAGTTCTAAATATATATTCTTAAGATTCCAAGACTTTAAATAAAGATAATATTTAAGCTAGGGAAAGTTAAGGATACATGGGGAGCAGCCCCATGGAAAAGCTGCGTCTTTGAAGGCTTCAGTACAGAGTTAGGAAGTGTTGGGATGAGCCGAAGCAGATGGAGCTCAGACTGAACTTCAAAAGGAGTGAGATCAGAAAGAGTCGGTCAAGGAAGACCTCTGTGTGTCATGTCAGGAGTGAACACAAGACTGATGGTACACATGAGGCATCCCACCAGGCAGAAGTCAAAGCAGCAAAGGGAATGACCAGGGCCAGAAGATGTGGTTAAGTTACAGGAAACCAGCCCTAAATGCTTTGACTATATGCTGAGAGAAAGAGGTCAGAAAAGGACAGAAAAGCACAGTGGCACTTGAACCAGGGGAGGTGACTGCTGCAGACACCTCTGCAAACAGAACAGAGAAATAACTAGGAACAGACTGATGACAGGTGAAGCCCTGAATGAAGGAAGGTGAGCAGGCAGAATGTGACCAGTGATTCCTATTAGCTCCTTGAACAGCAGGAGTTTAGCATAAGTGCTAAAGGACTTAGCATCTGCTCAGCACACAAGACAACCAGAAGTAAAGAAAATTATAACACAAAAACATCTCAGCCTTCCACTACCTGAAGGGGACCTACAAGAAAACTGGTGAGGGACTTTTTTAAAGGGCATGTAGTGATAGAACAAGGGGAAGTGGCTTTAAACTGAGAGTAGGTTTAGATTAGATCTCAGAAGGAAATTTTTTTACAGTGAGGGTGGTGAGGCACTGGAACACATTGCCCAGAGAAGCTGAGGGTGCCCCATCCCTGGAAGTGTTAAACATCAACTTGGATGGAGCTCTGAGCCAACTGTGTCTAGTGAAAATTGTCCCTGCCCTGGCAAGTGAGTTGGAACTGGAACCTTTGATGTCCCTTCCAACCCAGGCCATTCTATGATTCTATGGCTCTAGATTCATCCTCTGTGATCCCTTATCATGTAGTGACATCAAAGGGCTTACTCCTTCTGGTTAATGCCTCCCAAAAATGAGGCTGAAATAATATTCAGCCAGGCTGGTGCCTTTAACACAGGAGAGCTCCTGGAATGCTTGAAGCTGGACCAGCACCATCAGCTGCCCCAACCAGCCCTGGACAGAAATCTGGCAAAGACATACACTGGAAACACAACTGCCGGAACTCCCTCTGCTTCCACTACGTGAATGCCTGTACAAAACATCAATGCCTAATACCTTGGATTTAGGAGATGCTCCAGAGGCTAGCTTTAAAGAGAAACTTATTTGAAATTGTAACGATGGAACAACAAGTAGCTAATTTCTACGAGCTCTCTGACAGCCGAAACTATTAACTCCTGCTTTTATAATAGAAAGTGATATTGTGCTGCCCTCTGGTGAATCTCTCTGTTCGGGGTCTGGGATTTGTGGCTCTTATGAGGGTGCTTCAGAGTTTGGTGCAAATTCTGCTGGTACAGATGGAGTTCGCATGGGGCCCTTCATCTGTCAGGCTCAAAACAGTCCTATCTCCACCCTTGGAAGTCTGTCAGGCTCAAATAGTTCAACCTTGCAGACACACTGATGAGACAGAATAGTGTCAATGGAACTGTTTGGGGTTTTAAAAATTATTTTCCTGTGTGACAACCCTTTAAAGATTAAGATTTCTTCCACTGTACCCTTTCCACAGAACTCTGCACACAAGTTGTTGGGGATGCTGAACTCTTAAAAAGAACAAAGAGAAAGGCCTGGAACATGAGGGTAAGAAACCTGCTTATTTCATCTATGGCAAAGTTTAAATAGTCTGCATTCACATTTCAAAGTCACTACCAGTTCAGAAAACTAATCTTTACACAATATTGGATAAAATTTCTTCTTCTTGTGAGAACTTCTTGCTTTTTAGGCATAAATATTTGCCATTACTGAAATCCCTATGATAAATGATGCCTGTAGCCATTCCTCAAAATTGCACTTAAATGCCCAATTTTATTTGTGGTTTCATGACAGATATTTTGTTGCATAACCATGCTTTTATGGTGAATAATGTGTTATTTTTGCTTGCGGCTGTTGCAGGGATAAAGCAGAGCTGAGGTCGTTCAGGCTGACGTGATGATGAGGAGAATGCAATTTTGGTTCCAAAAAGCCTGTATCTGGAGTGAAGCAGATAGCCAGGCTGCAACGCTGGGGAGCATATGAAGCATAAATTTTAACTGGTGGGGAAGCTGCTGCAAAAGTTTGGGGTGAGACCCGAACACCTTTGAAGACTAGCATCCAAAAGACCCAGTGCACTTCAGGTCCAGGATCTGGCCAGGATTTTCTGAGCAAAGTCCTGCCTGAGTTTATGGTGGTACATGTAAAGGATGTGCTTGTGATAGGCAGATGCCATGCTTCAGTGTCCCGGCAGGAGATGGCAGCGTGTCCCTCTCCCACCACCTTCCCCTTGGCTTCTGGGTTTAGAGCAGTTTCATTCACGTCCTGCTGCAAAGAACACTCGGCCCACGCCTTCCAAAGGGAAAAGAGTGGGAAATGTCAACAGCTTCACTTCTCTAGGTTTCTTAATGAATTATAGATGGAGCGTAGGCAAGAGACTAAATTGTTCTGACAACTGAGTGGCTTTGAATGTGAGAAGCCAAACGCGACAGGACAAGAGAGATTCATGGAGGCTGTGGGGATTGCGGCTCCCTGTCCAGGGCTGTCAGGCTGTGTTCGGCTAACGGGGGCATTGCCCAGGTGCTTCATGTGCTCACCCCTGAGCTCTGTTACAGGACTCCCTTGTGAACTGCTCAGTCTCCTACTGCTCTCTTCCCCCTGCCACCCCTCTGGCTCCCAGTGCTCTCAGTTATCCACTGTTAAACTGCGAAACAGATCAGGGCGATGAGATGGTTTGGAAGATCCCCTCCACTCCACAGCAGGCCTGGCAAGGAGCGGGCAGAGTGGGAAAGAAGGTTGGAATTTTTATATGAATATGGAATATGGAATATGAATGTGGAATTTTTATATTTTCTGGTAGCAATCTCCCAGAGAGCTGTATTAAACCAGAAAATGGGGAAGTAAAAGATATGTGGACCCACAAACTGAAACAGGAGCTGAGAAGTATGAAGTAATGTCTTCTTGTCGACATCCAGCTGCAAATGTTGCCATTCAATCACAAAACCAGACCGGAAACCTGGGCTGCAACAAACAGGCAACAGCAGAAATTGTCCTGCACACGTGACTAACACCTCTCAAAATAAGAGCCTTTCATCTTCTGTTCCTCCAAATCCTGAAAATACACTTTCCCTATGAAGATAGCATCCTACAGGAGACCAAAGGACTTACCTTACTCCCACTCCAGAAAATTCCCTCTGCAACTTCAAACCCAGCTCAGGCACCAGCAGGCAGAGTATATCTCCAAGGGCACAAGGACAGAGCACACCCCTTATATGTGACACCCTCAAGGCCACCCTAAAGAAAACATCTGAAAGCAGGCAATCCTCAACTCCTGTACCTACAGCAGCTCACACCAAACTATACACCTCATTTAGAGAAGGGGAAGGACATGGTAGATGCACTTTGTTCAATCCGTAACCATTTCCATGTCAGGACTGTTCTCTGCATGCAAATACCATGACACTGGCAGGAAAATGCCATTTGTGCTCCTGAAACAGCCCTTAAGTGTAGCACTATGCTGATCTGTGTTAAAATGAAATCAAAGCACTCTTCCTTCAGCCAAACAACCCTCCTTTAAACCTCTTGATTTTAAATTGAATGTTTTCTGACCTTTTCCACTATGTGGCCTAACCAGGCTTTAACTGCAGAGCAGCTGGAGGCAGCTCCTGAGTGTGTCCTTTCTGTAACTTGTCACCGTTGGTGGATTCCTGACAGCATAACCCGATAAGGCATTACACACATATTTTATGACATCATCAGGGCTGCATTTGTTCTTGTGTGGGCAAAATACTTGGGTCAAACTCTTCATAGGTATCTCCGACTGCAAGTCCTGCATTGGAGCCTGTCTGCAGAAGCTGGTGGGAGTTGTGCTTTAATGAACATTAAGGTTGGGTCCATTGCAGTAAATGAAGCATGTTGGAGATAATTGTCTCGTACAGCCCAAGCCCACAATCTCATACTGTCTTATTCTCCACAGAATGGTGGTTGTATTATCTTCCAGGAGTGGTCCCTGACCAGAGCAAACTCCTGAGTGGTGCATGGGATTGGTTTTGGGAGACAGCCTTTTGACTTCAGCCAAAATTATGCTTCAGGCTGTTATAACTTGGTAAAATCATATCTTTTGTGTTTCATACTGGGCATCTGATAACAGTGGGTCCTTTGGACCTTAATCCCCCTGTACTAGAGATCCTTCTCTTCTCTCAGTACTTCTCCATTCAGGACATGTCCAGCTTTCTATCCACTCCAGCTCCTCTTTCTCTCTCAGTTCCCAGTCCTGTTTGCTGCCTGAGGCAACCACCTCTGCTACAGGTGCAAAACACTACATTAAGATATCAAAATAGGAGTAAGTGTGCATGAGAACCGAATAAAATAAATACAAAGATGTCAAAATTTTATCAAAAATTTCAGATAATTCTCAGGCATTGCCACATTAAAACAGATGATACTATGGAACAGCCTGAATACACAAATGTGATCCTTGCTTTACATTGGTATAAGTGAATAAGAAAAACTGCTATTAGAAGCTTCTGGAGACAGTAGGTGACAGGACTGCTGTTTGGACTAAGCTGCTGTCTGCAGAACATTTCCTAACAACTCAGTGTTACTGGAGTCAAGATTGTAAAGTTTCTTCGAAGGCACTTAAAAAACATTATAAAACATATTTGTAATTGGTCAAATTGCTGTTTCTGCATCTTTTGGCTTCTAACTATCTAAATGTAGATCCAGTACTGAACTACACAAACATTAAGATCAAGATCACCTTTCTCCTGCAGTACTCTGAGCATTTTGCTTTTAGGGTTTCTATGCACTAAATCAGGACAAATACTTTCCTACAACAGATTAAAGCTCTTTTGGTGGTGCAGTTGTGTTTTGAGCTGCTTGGCTTGGGAGCACCTATTTCTGAGAACAGTTCAAGACAGACACATATTATTCCAAGCTGTGAAGACCAGATGTGCACATAATTAAGGCCTGGTCCTGAAAGCCTGATGCTGGAAGGAATTACTGACATGGACTGAGCTGCTCTTGCAGGCTGTCAGATGAGCCTTGCAGAGACTGTGCATGCCATAAGCCTTCAACATAGTTCAAGATTCTGCTTTGCAAAGCAGCAGAATAATGAGGTTCTGATCTAATGTACCTGTACCTACTTCTTCAGAAATCATGGCTGGTTTATCAAAGGATGTGTGTGCTATATAATGCAAAACCAGATCTAAGACAAAACCGAACAGTCCAAAACCACTGGTCACTTTTAACCCCTTCTAAGCCTTAACATCTTCTAGAGAAAAACCAATTCTCCCTGAACCTATCTATCTGTGGCACTGCAGAAAAATAAAAAAGTCTCTTGCAGCAGTAAAGGCTGATCTATGCTAAAATCTGCATTCATACTCCAAGCAACTCATTCATGCCCTGTCAGACCACGTCACCTCAAGGTTAATATATTCAAAGTTGACCTGACTTCTTCTGCCACTCTTTCCTTTCTATTCCTACTAGAATTCTAGTAAGTGCACACAAGCCTGCAGTGCAGGCAGCCTCTCCTCAGAAAGAAATAAATCTGGGAAAGTGGAAAGTCAGGAAAGTTGTATGAACAATTATGCGTGTGAATTCATAGGCTCACTTCAAGGCAGTGGAATAGTTTTCTTAAAATGCTGGAGGATTTCTGAAAATAAGAGATGTCACTAGCAAGGTTTTATAGCAAGCTGTAAAACTAGATTTTCAAAAGAAGGTGAGCATAATTGCATGTGAATGTGATTATGTCTCCGTGAAACACAGTCTCCATCCTGGGGTTAATACACGTGCATAATTATGCACCTAACCTGTCACAGAGCAATCACATTTATTTCCCACATTCACAAGGTCTTTCTGTGTATAAACCATACACTCACAAATCTCTGCCAAACGCAGCTTCCATTACAAATCAGGCCCTGAGCAAAGAGGTTTGTAACCAAAAACTTAAAGCTCACAAATTCATTCCACAGTGGCTAATAAGGTTGTCTCCATTCCACTACCAGCAGTACAAACCTCCCCAAGCACAAACAGGGAGAAGGGGAGTGCTGAGGCCACAGCTCTCAAGTGCAGAGCACTGGCTGGGCTTGGCCAGCTGCTGAGGAAGAACCCCATAATGAAGCCTCTGTGCAACAGCTCCTAGGAACAGCACCACATATTTTCCCCAGGCTTTAGCAGCCAAATAATGACTGTCTTGAATGCGACAGCAGAAAAGCTTTATCTGCTGAGTGACCATGCCAAAGATTACAGCTTAATTGTTGCATTATTATGTTCTTTCCCACACCCCCACAATATCCCATATTGCTTTCTGGCTGCAGTGAGGTAATTAGACCACGATTACTGCATACTTTAGAGTATATAGAAATAAAAGTTGTCTTTGTGTTTTCCAGCTCTGACACAACTACTCCTGATAGCTTTGCTTTTCCTGGAACTAGATGCTCTTTCATATTAAACAGGGCTTGTTTATTATTTCACTTTGCAGTTTATGTAATTCTACCATGCTAAATCCCCTTTCAGTTTTTGCAGTGCAACCACATTTCAAGCAACCCTTTTGCCATCTCAGGTAATAATAATAGAAACTGAGACATTCCCCCTAGCTTGGGAAGTAGGCACACACAGAGTTTGTCTCAGTCATCTGACCTAAAAGACCTCTAAAATCCACGGCAATTGTTCTCAAACTGGTGTTTGAATCGGGCCAAGAAACACAACAAGTAGATGGTACTTTTCCAGACGCTACTTCCAATTTACAAAGGACCCCAACTGTATAAAATTACAGAAGACTGCAAAATATGCAGCAGCAAAACACAATGCTTTGATAGTCCCCAGTGAAATACTGCTCTTTTTTTTCTCTAAAAAAATTTAGAAAGAGACTTCTACTTAGAATGAGATTTCACTTCTGTACGCTTACATTTCTAAAACCAGGCTTTTGTTTACTCAGATGCTATCTGCAGACTCCCACCTGTGGGATCTCATCTCTGTTCCCATCACAGGAGAAAACTAAATGGCTCCCACTAATACTAAACTTTCAGATTGCTCAAATTTTATTACTTAGAGTGAAAATAACTCTACCTAAAATGAGAAATTAAAAAAATGTCTTGTATCCAACTGTCAGGGTGCTACAGCCTTTTAATGTGCCTTGAGTGAGATGCACCCCTAAAATGAAGCACATGAAGATCATCCCAATTCTTTTAAAAATTAATCAAAAAAAATTTAAATCTAAACAGTCCAGATAATTGAGTGACAATGCTATAATAAAATCTATGTATATAAATGTCTGGAAGACAGGAGTGTTCCAGGGAAGCTAAGTGATGGTCCTTAGAGGTAGAATACAAATTAAATCAGAAGGGCCTGTTATATTTAAGATTAAGTAATCTTGAAACAAAAGGAATTAGTGAGAATTGTGTGATATCCCACAGCAAGAGACGCAGCCGTGATTGAACTTGGTGACAAATCAATTTGAAGAAAACAGAGTTCACTTTACAATTTGCTTTGTATAGGTGTAGAGTTATTTCAAGCTCAAATTTCATTTCACTTTAATTTATTCAATAAAATAATTTTAAACTTTTTAGCATTTGTATGTCATTAGGAATGTCAGCTTTTCTTAAGTATTTGGTGTACGTATGCAGAGCCTTCTTTATTGCTGGAGATGGTCCCTGTCTTGAAGAGTTTACTTTTTGTCAAGATAAGACCAAGACAGCACATGAGAGAATCCCTGTCTGAATAACTTAATTTTCATGAAAAAATGTCCAAGACAAAGAAGGATTTGGTGGGTTTTGAAGAGTTCTTGCAACTTATCCAGATACCTGGTGTCCCCACTCAGTGCCACCGATCTTTGGTTTCTCTGAGTTGGAAACACAGCTATGTGTTCCCTGAGGGAAGGTGCCACCTTAATTCAATCTTGTAAAGATAATCTAAACTGGCTGCCTCTATGCTCTGCATGATCAGTAAAGACTCACTTCTTCCTGTGGAGAGAGGAGTACCTTCAAAGTTAGCTGTGAAGGTCATTCCTCATCTCTGACAGATCAGTGACCTTTCAGACACCTAGAATTAGGAGAGGAGATATCTATAAATCACGGACAAAACCAGGGGAGGCTGACGTGTGCTGACCCACTGGGAAGGGCCTCAGATGCACTCCTCTGAGCTGACCTCCTTGGCTGAGCCATCAGACCAGACAATGTGGATAACTAAGCCTTTGGGCAGCAGGAGCAGCCCTGACAGACCACACCTTTTCACAGCCTCACGCTGTGGCAAAACTTCATTGCAATTTCCTGAGACCAGCATAATGACACCATTCTGCCCTTTCAATTGGAAGCAGAGCTGGGGTAAATGAAAACATCACTTGCTTTTGACAGTCCAGAATATCCTGTGGATTCACGTCCCCACTGAGCCACAGGCAATGTCCTGCTTGGCACCTGCAGCAGCATGGAGCAGGGAGGCAAAATCCTGTCCTGCCCCCCACATCAATGTTGTGACACAATGGTGCATTTTATCCACCTTCTCTCCTGCTCTAGAGAGTGAAATATAAAACCCTGGGCTTGACCCCAACAGACCTAGGCAGCAGAAATTAATCATGAGTCCTGCAGGAGTGATCTACGAGCTGGGTACCACCCCCCTCAACACACCCAAACCCCTTACTGTTTCATCCTGACACACAGCAAATGCAATTATGAGATCTAATCAACTGCAACTAATGTAATTCTGAAAGTCTTCACAGCTAACGAAAACCAGGTCTTTCCCTTCTCGATTTAATTGAGATGTTTGGTTCACACACCGTGGAAAAGAAACCCTCCATTAAAGCTTTATATGAATATTGCATTTACATATCCAGCCTGTCACAGTATTGGGCTCTTTTTCCTGACTGTTGGATATTACATGGTAGAAAACTATCTGTGAAGGGAAATGGACTTCAGAAAATAAATACTTTCTCACGTTGTTTCAAGGGAAATCTCCACTCTGAATGTCATCTACTAACTACCACTTTGTAGACTGAACTTGGCATAAAAAAGCATTTTGTTAACATGAATAAATCATGATCCCTAGTAAAAATACCCTCCTCTTGCATTAAAGCAAGAATCAGAAGACAGAATTTGGCCTATAGCTTGTAAACTCAGATTTGTTGAATAACAAATTACTAAAGAAAATCCCTTTTCCCCCCTTCCTCCAGTATGTTCTTCTTGTTCCCTGCTGGCATCGGTTTTTCTGCAGTTTAAGCATCACTACTGCTTCGAGACTTCCCCTGCCTCTGTGCTTTCCTGTGTCATCATTAGTATTATTTTCACAGGAGGCTCTACAATATGGGCAGCACTGCAGAGAGAAAGATAAATTCATCATGCCTCCTGCAAAAAGTTTTGCCACTACCTTGAGTTACGAGCTGCCAAAGCATGATGACAGAGAAGCAATGGCTGGTAGGCAGGATGAGCAGAGCGTTGCATCACTTCATGCTATCAATAGGCTTTGCTTCTTCCAGGTTTCTCTGCTGTGCTGACCCAAATCATTACTTTTTCCCCACAGAACGTAGTCTTGTTAAGGTTTTGAAAGAGAAGACTGTGTCTGAGATTTGATGAAAGCCTGTCAAGATACAGGATAACTGCTCTCCAGAGACAGGAGAGGCAGTCAAGACACACCAGGTAAGAACAGTCTTTCACCAGTGATGTATGAGGGAAGAGCAGATAACAAGCTCAAAACGTTTGTACGACTGATCAGCAGTAAGCACGTGCCATTCCCACAGCAGCGGAGAAGACTCTTCCAGCTGTGTACATGTGACCACAGCAGGCACTGGAGGCCTGGGCCCATGTCCACATGCACACGCACCACAAAAGCAGGTCCTGTCTCTGCTCCTGCATGGCCAGGAATCCTCCACCTCTGCTATCCTGCCTCCTCTTGGCACCTTCACTCACTCTCTGCAACCCACCAAACCTTGATCTTCCTTCCACAACTTCCTCCTCCTCCTTTCCAAAGGCCACACCAGTGTTGCCACAGTGCCACAGCTCCACGAGCTGCCATCAGCTCTGCACCCACCTTGAGGCTCAGTGCTTCTAGCAGAGAGCACAGCCACCCTGACTGTTCACTGAGTATTTCCCATCCTGGACAGCCTTTTTGGTTTATCACTTTTCCTTTGGATTATTTTTCTGTAAAAATGTACCGATCAAACACGCACACAAACTCTTTTTAAAACTAGCAGTACTGATAACAACTTATTTTGATTACTTTAGTTATGGCCTATTAGTATCAGGATTCCCAAGTGGTGAAGAAAGGGCACGTCATAAATACAAAGAGCAGATGCCGAGAAATACATGAAAACATTCTCTCAGAGAGAGAAGGGAATGATAGGAATTGGGCAATAGAACGGCTCACCTAAAATGTGTTAAATGGCCTTAAGCACTACACCAGACACACACACAATAATGAGTATTCAGCTGAAGAACATATACAGCTACAATACACCACAGCCCACCCAGTAATTTCAACAACTACCTATTTTTTAGAATTTATCATTACACCACTGTTATAACACCCTCTTCAGGTTCCATTTTCCTGAACCAAGGAATCTAGATTTCATCTGCTTTATTCTTTGAGAAATGTGCCACGCTCAGGCCTCTTGTAAAACCTCCTGAACATGGTTCATTTTAAAGTATAACCTAATGCTATATGGTGAAAAAAGCTTTTTCATCCCATTTCATCACTTCAGGACATAGTTTTATTGCAAAGCAATCCAATTCTGTAGAAGGAAACAGTTTTCAAAGAAACCATTTGTAAGTCAAGAGAGTGACCATTAGTTATTGAAAGCTGAAACATTTACAGGTTGATTTGATGGCAGTGACAGTAAATTAATTTTTCCTTTTGTTGAAAATTTTTCTTGACTGCAATGAACACCTGGCAAACTGCCTGATGAACAAAGGTCATCTACCTCTGCATTTACTTAGATTCAATATCAAATTTATGCGCTACTTTCAAAAAAAAAAAACAACCATGTCATCCTTTTAGAGAGTCCTTTTTGAATTTTCAGCTGACTTGAAATGTATGATTGCAGATGTTAGTTTGGGGCAGCTGCTAAACGACATGCTTTGCTATGTATTTCCATGAGTTATTCAACCAACAGAAGAATTGCAAGACTTAGTTCATCTGGAAGAAAGCAAAAACAACAGAAAGACTCATCACGCTACCCCAGTTTCACATGTATAAAAATAGCAGAAGGTGCTAACAGATATTATGTGGGTAAGAATGAGAACTAGATTGGCATCGGAGAATTTATTCTTAGAAAATCCCTCCTTTTGGAATTGTTACAGGCATGCACTGACCCAAATAGATCATGGCTCCTATCATTCCCGAGTGCATGTGAACAGATAAAATGCTGACATGCATCAAAAAGGTTTGGGGCAAAAAAAGCAAGCGCAATCTGCACGGAAACTGCCAAAAAAAGAAAAAGCACAGCAGCTGGTACACAACTGCTAATAGGCAAAGACAGCACTGCTGGCAAACGCAGGTGAAGAGAAGGAAAGGAAAAGGCAAAATGATGTTGGGAAATGATGTCGGCCAAAAGAGATGGAGAAAATAAGCCAGCTACCATAGGGTACCTACTGCTGTCTCAGAAGGACGGTCATTTCAGCCATTTCAGGATGCACAATTTATTCCACTGGGCTGGTGCTGCCCAGTGATCAAGCCTCAGGGCCACTGACGTCCCTCTGGTGCAGTTTTCTGACTTGGCTTGATTGCCCAGTGGCCGTTTTGTGGCTATGCAGATAAGGCAGGACGACTGGGAGACCACAGATCAAATCCACAGTGCGTCTCAGCAGCTGAGTTACAGAGCACAGCACAGCAGTAACATGTGCAGAACTACACTTTTCTCTCTTTCCTTCCTCAGCCCTTCCATAGATTTTTTATTTTCTCCCAACAAAGTCCCAGGCAGCTGTGCAGGCTCAGTGAGGTGTCACGCTTGTGACAGGATGTGTGGGAGTCAGCCGCCCATCGTGAGGTGCGTGAGATGCCCAAGCGTGTCTATGTGTGAGTGACGTGTCTGAGCCTCCTGTGTTTCCAGGGGTACCAGGCAATGGAGCCACACAAAAGATGCAGTTAACCAGCCCAGGGGGCCATTTAGTTGCCTAAACACTGGCAGCTAGAACTGCCTGAGCTGCCTAAAGGCATCCAGGATGTCTGGATGTTTGTGCAGATGTGTCCACAGAGGTGAACTGATGCCTCAGGTTTTAGCTTTTGTATTTTTCAGATTCTGTTCTGCTTTAGTGCGTAGTTCTGAGCTTCATATTAGGGGATAGTAAGCTCTCTTCACAGAGTAGGCAGACAAAACAATTCCTTCTCTAGCTGGGGTCAAGGACAAATGATCCGTGTTTCAGGCCCAAGAGCATAAACAACGGTGGACTGAAGAGAGAAAAACAAGAAGGATGGGACTTCCTAAGATAAAGCTTTAACTAGACAATTAACTCCAATATGCTAATGGACCAGAACTTAAAAAAGTGTGAGGCCCTGTGACCAGTTGTCCATTTTTGTGACCATTTTGTGTTCATCTTGGGTGTAACCCTGTCTGGGCTCTTGTGCTGCTCAAGGTGGATCCATTGAGGTCTCCTAATAAATACCTACTTTATTGTTTAGCTCCATCTAGCCTCTATTCTAGGTCAGTCTTCACAAGGCATCAGAACAACTTGATGCATGAACTGCAGGAGATTTGTGTCCTTCTGGAGTGGCAGATGGAGGCCAAAAGGCACAGTTTATGGCATTTCAAACACCATTCACTGCCATCTCTTTAGGCAGATGAAACCTGCACCTGGATGAGGTCAGCAGACATGGCACAGGGCCAACTCTCATGCTTCTCAAATAGCTATTAAGAAACTATGAAAAATGCACCAGGGCACCTCAAAAGGCACCAGCTGCTTCTGCATGAGCAGCTGAAGGGGGCTCTGATTGCCACTGACTATAATGGGGCCTGAAGTTGCCCTGCAGATACTTGCTTGAATTTAGGAGTTTTCAGTTGCACTTGAATCTCACACCAGTAATGCTATGCTTTACTATTGCACAGGCACAAACATCTTCCTCTAAAATAATTTCCTACACCAAGCTGAATGCTCTTAGCACTTAAATCCTTCTCAGAAAGCCATAAGGATTTATTCAGAGATGAAACATTTTAGTTGAATATCAGAAAAACACTTTTCTCCAAGTAAAACAATGCCAGAGCATCACACTCCTTCCAGCTGGCAGGTCACAAAATTAATGTTCAGACTTTCAGAAACGTTCACTATCACAGACCCTGTAATGTTTAATTATCTGATGGCGCTTAGGACTTTGGGTAGAGAAGCAAATAAAACAACACAAATCTAGTCATCATATGAATATTTAAGACCCCTCTGCTGGAGCATCAATGTGTGGGCTCATATCAACATTGTGTTTAATGTCCCTATGCAGCTACTGAACACATGTATAAGCAGAAAATTAGCAAACAACTATCAAAAGACCTCTATTCAGGCAAAAAACCCCCCTTCTTTTCCTTTTATGAACATTTTTAAACAAAGTGTACTTTTTTTGTGTAATTTTTCCCCATTAAAATTTTACGTTACGGCAAAGAGATAGAAGGCAGGGAACGTCTGGCCCAATTTTGTTCCCACTGCTCTTGTGTAGTAACCGGAGGCAGAATTTGGTTCTCTGTGTAGAATTAAGTACAACTGTAGACTTCCTTTTATTTAATGCAACATTAACATACAGACATACAGACTCAAATATTAAAACTAAATTACAGGCAACACTTCTCCAATTAGCTCATATAAAATTAGAATAAATAATTAAGCCTCTTACTATCCGGTTAAGGAGACCAGCATCATTTCTAAAGCTACAAGAAAATGCAGAAATGTTAAGAAAAATAAAAAAAATATTTCTGCTGCAACAGAAAGTTTCCAGGAATCTTAAAAATTTGAAGTCCAGTCATGGACTTCTTTTCTAGGCTGTTCTTGCTTTGTCTTTAATACTGGTGTGCTGTTACTAATAAAATAGTTAAGTGTCCTGCAGTTAGTGTTGAGGACTAGTTACTATTTTCTGGAAGTAAGATGCAACTGAAAATGTCAGCCTTCAAAGTAAATCTGCCGAGATCGAGTCTCTTCCCAGAGTAAATCTATTACACGTCAGTAAATAGATGAGATATAAATAAAGTAGGAGCTCTGCAGAGTGTAAATCAGGCATCACCACCATATTAAGAGGCTTATGGCAATGTTACTTAGCAGTATTTGTTTTAAAGTCTCAGCAGGCTTGTCCTGCTGAATGTTTTGTGTAAAACCATCTGCCCAACAGACAGAATCGATCTCCGAGTGTGTCCTGCTTGGTTTGTAAATTTACCTACTGTGACTAAGTACATAACTCATTACTGAAAACAGTCAGACCTGGTCTTTCCTAAGGGTAAACTAATGTTTCTCATCATCCTTAAAAAAACAACACACAACATGAGATAAGGAATCAGCAAGGCATTTAAATAAGGGCTGTTATTTGAAAAACTGACTCCCGTGGCCTGAATCAACATGCAAACGTGGAGGACTCCCAGTCATCTTCAGAAGATAATTATTATTCATAATTGGCACTTTAAAGCATTTTCTCAGAGCTGTGCAAATATTGACTAATTAGCCACACCAGAATCCTGTGGGGTAGGCAAGCAGGTACCCTAATCCTCTTTTTATCTGAGTGAATTGCTGGGGAATAAAACCCCAGCCCTCACCTGTTGCAGGGGATGAGGAGGTTTCCAGCCCCATTCCCTTCGCCCAGCTCACCCTGCTCCTACCATGGACATTTTTCCTCATCTAGAGAGGGGATGAGATGAGCTCTACACTAGCAGAGCTCTGGAAATAGTGGACAAACCTCAGTTCATTAGCTGAAGTCCTGTCAAGCAAAAGGTCTAGATACTCAAATGTCAAAATAAAGCCTGAGGATTTGATACAAGTACATGCAGTATTTATATGAGGATGGTAGCCTCTTCTGCTGAGGAACACAAATAATGATGTACTGCAAAATTATGGCTTATTCCTGGAAATAAAATATGACACTGGTACTTGGAACTAAATAGTAGGAAAAGAGCTCTATATGTATGGAGTAAGACACTTCTTTACTTAAAATTCAGACAAATCTTATTATTCACTGTGTGCCCAAGATAAGGCCGAAGAAAATGTGGTGTCCTGCTGGAGCCTCCAAGAGGCTCTGCCTTCACCATGCAATAAAATGCACCAGGCAAACAATATCTTCAAGATGGGTCTAAAAATGGACTGAAGATCCTCAGAGGCCACAGCAGCTAGAAGTAAATACTGAATACATCCTCTATTAAATCCAGCTCTTTAATTAAATTGCCTGTAGGAAAGCAATGATTAGTCATTAGTGTCCCAGGTTTTCTGGTTTAAACCAGCAAACAATAATGATGGCTTTATTCTAGAGCTTTGTTACGAATCACCACATTCAGGGGCACAAACAGGTCTTTTCCAAATAACTGTATGATTACAAGCTTACAATGTACACAATATATGCAACAAAAAACATTTTTATTTGGTGTAATCCTGCTTTGTCTATTGAAATAATCGGTCATATGTTGTGTCTAATTTCAGCTACAATCTCTTTAGGGCAAAGATTGTGTCCCTGTGGTTTTGTAAAGCCTCATCCACAGTTATAATGGTGTATAAATTAAATAAATAACGAGAAATTATGAACTGTGGGAATTTAATCAGCATTTATCAGAAATTCACAAGTGAGGATTTACATTTTTTTAAATTATCTTCCACAGATCTGGTTCTCTCCTCTGTTTTAGAAATTGGGAGATGCCTTTCAACTGCAGCAACTATTTAGGTAAGAATAATAACAGGAAAACCAGGTCAGTGTGGTGACTGGTTGAATGCAGGGTTATTCCACTCTGAAGCTAATTCTTCTACATGGTTCATGTATAACAGCTTCTAAGACAAGCAGGTTTTCATCCATGGTAAAGAGCATTAAGATGATGGTATTTTAACTACTCCATTAATTATCTACTCTGAGCAAGGCTAGACAAAACAAATAGTAGGAATAGAACAGATCTGGATGCCTTAGTGAGCAAAATTAATTAAAAAATGCCCAAACCAGAAGAGTACAGATTAGGTGGCTTGGGCTGCAATATGATAAAAAAGGTTTCTGTGTTCAGAAGGTTTGGAGAATTGTGGAACAGTTCAACAAAAATTAATATTTTATACATTTGGCACTCCTAGCCCCTCATCCCACATCAGTCCCCTAAATGCTGGAGCAGGGGCTGGGGGATCATGGCCACAGCAAGAAACACATTCTTGGTAGTAACAAGCCAGTTTTAAACCAAAGCAAGACTGTGCTAAAGCTCTGTGTGCTATACCCATTTTGTGTGTGTGTGTGTGTGTGTGTGTGTGTGCACTCATATTTTTCCTTTTCAGGAGGAAGAGAAGGGGGGCGAAACCAGGAATTTTTATCTCAATAAAGAAGTATGTTCATGCAAAGAAGCATTCAGCTTGCTCTGAGGATTCAATGAGCAGCTCAGAGGACCTCAGGAGTCTGCTGGGCTCCCACACCTGGATCTGGCAAGTTAGTGGGAGCTCAGGGTGACTTGGGTCTTTAAGAATAAAAGACAAACACTAGAGTGAGTGCCTCTTTCCAGGTATCCAGTGTGCATCTGCAGTAGGTAAAACACAGCAACAAAGTAATATAAGTCAGCTGTGTTATTAGACATGTTAATTGGTCTGGCTGGCCTTTTTGCCCTAAGACCTGCAATTTCACAAGCCTGTAAGGTGAGAGGTCTGGTCCCCACAGCCTAAGCATGTAATTGCAGATGGACATGCCCCATCCTTCAAGATGCCAACCCAAACTCATCAAATGCATAATTTTTCTCATTTTTCTTTTTGGCTAACAGAACTAAAACCTGCAAAGGGAACAGCGTGTGAAGTCAACTCTGTACACTAAGATGGAAAATGCACTGATTTGCACAGAGTTAATAACATGCCCTAAAATGGCCATTCACCCTCAAAAGACATTAGCATGTAATAGCAGCCGCTTATCCTTTGAGTGCAGATGGATATTGGAAAGAGGTGCTGAGAGGCTTTGTCCTAAAATTACATGTCACTGGCTTAAACATGATGTGTGGAAATTATTTTAATTGCCCATATCAGTCCAGGGCTGAAATGGTCTGGTATTGTTAGGAGTGGTGCAAATGTCTTTCTCTGGTCAGGATGTTGTTTGAGAAGAACATGTACATACCTGAATGTCTAGAAAGCCTCACCACAACATGAAACTAAAAATACAAAAAATCACCCCAATAAAATAGTTTTGAAAAATATTAGCTAGTTAATGATATTTTTTGACTGTCTTACATATAAAGATCCAGTTTCTTGCAAGTATGAGCACTGAAAGAGCAAGAACTGTTATTTTTGAGATAAATGTTACAGTTCAAATGTCACAGACTATATTACAGACATTCACAATTGGCTCTGAGATTTAGGGAAAAAAACCAACTTACACTGTTGTATGAAGGTTGGCAATGATCACAGTGCTAATGACCATGACAGAAATAAGATATTTTTTTAAGCATCATTATCTAGTGGCCTTGAGTGCTAATCAAAACATGGACTATAATGCCTGCTTTAATGGGGTTTGTCTCAGCAATGCTCCTAAATGGAATAAACTATATTAAATCCAGACAAGCTACAAAGAGAGACAAATGGCAAAACAATACACCGAAAATGTAAAAATTCTTTAATCTATTATTAACTGAGTTACCATCCATGACAGTCACAGTTGACTGTGGTTTTGTAATCCATTTGCTGAATTGTACAACTAGAATAGAAATGTTGTTGTCCTTCTGTTTAAAGCAACAGACTAAATAAGGCCCAAATCAACCCACAAAATGGCCTGGCAAAGGCCGCGCTAGAAAAGGCTGCATGTCAATTTTCTTCTTGAAAATTCAGGAAAGCAGCTCCTCTGGAGTTTTTTCTTAAAGTAGAGGGAATATGACCCCACTGAGGTAGAGGTAGTCCTGCACATAAGCTGAGCCTCTGCGAGGCTCAAGAAGGATGCCCTGGGAAGACAAAGGGCCCCACACTCTCCCTCACTGGCCCAGTGCTGCAGGGACAGACACTAACTGATACCCACAGGCTTTGGGTCATCCTCCTAACGTTCACAGGAAGAGGCACTGAATGCCTGGAAGATGAATTCATCACCATCCTCCTCCTCTGCCTTGTTCCTTTGGCCTTGCTCATCGCTCCTCCTCTGCATATGCTGACCAAATGCACAGACATGCTGAATTTCTTCAGCTTGATACCTCAGAGGATCAGTCACATTTGACTTCCTCAAAAGCAAGAAACAGGTTTTCTGATGCATCTCTTTTGCTGTATTCCCCACACTGAGATGGGAGGATGCGTAGCAGCTGGGGGGGAAGGCAGACTATAGCATTTTGGGCAGATCCTTCAGGAAGACTTGACGATTTATGAGTAAAATGACAGCCAAGGTATAGAGGTAGTGACATTTTTATGTTCGTTTTGATGCAAGAGTGCAATATTTCCAGGGGTCCAGTTTTAAAAGGATGGATTAGCTCTTTGTCCGTGGTGTACACAAAACATAGGATCATGCATCTCATCTTGAAGAAATTTTCAACAAAGGTCTTCACAAACTGAAGCTGTAGCTTAGGGAACAAAATTCATTCTGTAATTAATGAGTTCCCCCCAGTTACAGAGAAAAAATTCCTATGGTTTTATTGCTTTCATAAAATGCTTGTTCTCCAGCTCTGAAGGGACTGTGAAAGGTCAGAGGTGTTGAATATACATGATTTATAAAGTCCTCTGGGATGAGATGTGCTGTGTAAATATAAAATATTATTACAGCATACTCTCTTTAATTCACATACACTGGAATGGAATTGGCTGTGCCACGAGAGCAAAACTAAGAACCCAAGCCAGTCTGATGACAGCAGATTGTCCAAGGCTACTGACAGTCCAAACAGCAGAAGGATAAATTCATTTCACAGACATATTTACCTAATGCTGAAAGTTACTGCTATTCATCTGGTTAAATGTAGATATAAATGTGAAGAATGCATTACATAGAAATGACTGAACAGGCAAAGATGGTGGACTGCTCTGTCCCATGATGAAAGAGGGGCTTCCGAAAAAGCAGCAGGCACAGAAGCAGCCCATGTAGCCCATCCACCTTCTGCAGAAACTCTGCCTTACACAAGTCTGTTCTCAAGTGTATGCCAGAGATGCCTGCGATGCCATGGTCCTCATGTAAAGGACTTTGTGAAGTCACACTCAGATAGCACTACCAGCCTCAAAATATGCATCCTATTTACCCCTGGCTTTGACAGAGGGTTCCAAGTTTCCCTTGTAGATTTGAACCTTGAGATTTGTTCACCTCCAGCTGTTCACCTCCAGCTGTATCTATCCAAGGAGACTTCCAAAAAACCAGTCTCTCAGAGAACTGGGTTGGAATGAGCTGAACTGGATAACCAGTCCCATTCCCTCTCAGGGAAGCATAAATTATACTTTCAACCCACTTTTTGGGATTGATTCCAATTTCTCTTTTTCTTCTGTCCACAATAGTCCATACTTTAACACTGCAATAAATAATCAGTTTGAAGTAGATTTCAAAATATTTTAACAGCTGGAGCAATGACATTCTTACTTGACTTTACTGTAAATGGAAAAATTCCTATTCCCCTCCTCAAAGACAGAGATTGCAGATCATATTCCGAATTCTTTTCAAAACCTTGGCCAAAAGATGTCACCAGCACAGTCTGTTCCTCTTCACATTATCATTCCCATTCTCACAGATTCTTTTATCTAACTCCCTTCTGCCCCGAAGTTTACAATCCCCTTCCAAAAATTTTTCAACTGCACTTCCCTTCTCCTAAATTCCCTCTCTCTCATCAGCTTTCAAATAATATGATGCTATTTTAGAAAAAACAATGCTGTGAATTCAGCACTACAGAGCAATCTGTTCCTACCCTTTTCCCTGTGCTAAAGCACTGAATCCTTTTTTGTTTGTTGTTTTTTTTTAAGGCACAATACAGCCCTTTAGCAAATGTATATGAAGTTCCTGCCCATAAAGGAAAAAAATGAAGTTCTTACTTTTGACTGTATAAATGCTTTCCCATGAAAATTGATACATCTGTCTGGGAGATAAAGGAGATTTGGATTATCTGTATTCAAGAGAATAATTAAAAGAAGTTATTGCACAAAATGTTTAGATTTTCTAGCAACACAAGTTTGATTCTGTGATAATGTTATTCTCATCTATGCAGAACACTTCTCATCCACACAAGAGGGAAAAACGTTCACTGATGACGTTTAATATTTGATTTCATCTACTTTCTTTAAATAATGTGATAGATTTGCTCATTTGGCTATAGCTAAATTGCTGTAGTAGTGGCAGACAATGACACTTTTAAGGCTACACTATACATGATTAATCTTTGCTCCAACTGAGATCATTTATCATCTGGGGGCTACCCTTCCTGTTTGTCTTTTCCTTGTATTTTCAGTTCTCCTTTCCTATCAAGGAGAACAACAAAAATCATTATGGGTTTTTAACTCAGGGAATGACATTTTTAGCTCTGAGGCCTATGTGTAAATGTAAATTTCCAGCTGTTATAACAAAGAAATAGCAAATGTGAGGCAGACATTAATATATTACCCATTGTTGGTAATACAAGCAAAAACCAACCTTGAAAAATCCCCCAGCTATTCCAGTAATGAAAGCTTACTCACTTGGGCATTTACATGAACCTGTGCCTTCAGAAATAAGATCTAACTATGGAGTCTAGACAAATCCTCTGCGTCGTTTCTTCCTCTTTGGATATTAACAATTTAAGGGCTAGAACATACAGCCAACGAAATCATCTCCGGATGTTTCTTCTTAGCAATCTGATGAATGCCCAAAGACCATTTACTGCACAATGAAGTCAAGTGGAATCTGGAAGGATTCTGGATCCCGTGCTGCTTTTCAGGACCAACTTCAGTACCAAAAGTTAAATCACGTGTTTGGTTTCTATCAAGAACCACTTGAACATAAGTCTTCACACACTTATGAAGCCAGTTCAGGCAGAACTGATGAGCAACCACTCTGAGCTCCCTAAGAACTCTGCTTTCCTTTGAATCCACTGGCTGAAAAACCACAGCATGGCTGTGAGTGCAGTAAGGTGCTTCTCACTGAATCTAGCATATTTGTTGCTTCTACCATCTTTTAACCCTTGAAAACTTCTGAATTTACTGTCCTGGCACAGTGAACACAACTCATAGTTAGTGGCATGGAGGAGCATGGACATTCAGAGTGTACTTAAAAGTTTAGGTTTCCCTCCAGAGAGCCTCCAGCCTTTGTTTAGCCCTCACCATAGCACATCTCTCATCCTCTTATCTCTCTCATCTCCCGTCATCCTCCCCACAGACCTTGGATCCCTGTGAATCCTGAAAAGTCCTTCATTCTAGCATTAATACAGCAACAACTTCCTAATGCCTTGTGTCAGGCACATTTGTGTTTGTAATTCCTTTCACACTAGGCAATTCATTAAGGGTTCTGTTTTGATTACCAAAATGTGTGAACACAATTTTGTATCTCATCTATACAGGGTCACTCTTATGTCAGCTCGTTTCTGACTGCGACAGTCTTTTCCCATCCTAAAGGCAAAACAGTGTTTACATTTGGTTAGCTAAAATATTTACATTACACATTGAAATGATGCATTTTCCCAGTGACAGGGCTCTCCCTGGTATTTCCTCCAGTACCTACTATGCAGCAGAAAAATGATTAAGATGAATATTCTGGGTGTCTCTAAACAAGCAGATTAAGGAAATATGCAGCACAGCTGTACTATACTAACACTGCTAGACTTTGTGATATGCATGCAGGCTTGTGAATTGCCTAGCATGAAAGGCAATTAGGACTTTTAGGACCCCAGATCAGAAGAGTTCCACATTTCCTCATCAATTTATTTCAAATAGATTCTTCATTTATTGACAAATTATTTGGTGACCCAGTGCATGAGGCCCTGGGAGAGGAGGTGAGAATGGTGCTGTTCATTGATCATCAGTCTACCTGCAGATAAAAGCCTCAAGTGCACTGTGCCTGCAGGGAAATAGAGGTGATGGGGACTGCTATCCAGAGACGAGTGTAGAACGAAAGGTGACACTAAAGTTGGCAGGGGAATGCCACGAAGTGATAATATTTCTGGGAATCAGAAAATACAATGCACACTCCTGTTTTAATGTAACATTACCAAGTTGAATCAAACACTGCAAGTGATGCTGCACCAAGAGGTCCTCCAGACAGACACACGGCATGAGCATCTCCCCAAAGGGACAGTTTGAGGCTCATAGCAGAGAAACTGAAATTCAACATCATTTAAGACATGTCATCATCTACACTGTAAACCATTAGTCTTGCTCATTTATTTGTTACTACCAAACAAAGGAGTCTCTCTGAGAAGAAATTAAATAGAGTGTAGCAACTTCTCACACAGAAACCCTGTAGCAATGCAAAATTAAGAACTTAAAGAACATACCTAAAGTGTATTCCTTACCTTGCAGTATCATCCACACAGGTCTTCATACAGGCTCTCCCAGTGAAGAAGCCAAAGCTTCTGGGCTGAAAAACAGATGAAACACTGGTTAAGACATTATCTCAAAACCCCTGCCTGTGCTTATATCCATCCCAAACTCTGCTGCATCTTTTTGTTTACAGAAATGTATACAATAGGCTGAAGTCAACTTCGTAAGCAAAAGCTATTTATTTTAAATTGACCCTGCCCTCTTAGTGTCATATACTCTGAAGGAAATGGGTTATAAAAGTCTCTGTATAAGTGAGGCACTCAACATCTAGCAAACAAATATTATGCGGGATTATTTTGTGTGGGACCTGTATGTACTCCACTTTTTAAAACTAACAGTAAATGAAACATGTTTTCCAGTTAAAACTAATCAGTAAAAGAAAAGTAACAGGCTCTACACCAGTATATTCAAAATAATAAACAACCAATTTTGAGTTAACGTAAAAGCCTGTAGGGAGGGAGTGAGCAGGCTCATTACCTGCCCGCCTGGTGCCCAACCAGCCCCACCAGCAAGCAGCCTGCGGGATGTGTAGGGATTAGTGGGCAGGACACTCCTGCAGAAAGGGAATGCCAGAAATCCCTGGACTGAGGGGGCCAGGATAAACACAGATTCTGCATTTTTAGCCAGCAGCTAGCAGCCTCACAGTTTTAATTCAGCACTTTGAAACCTGATTTCCTTTGGCCAGGCCATCCTCAGAAATACAGAGTTTGCAGCTCCCAGCTTTTGGCTGGCCAGCTCACAAAGCCCCACCGTTTTTGGCAGAGGAATGTCCAGGATGATGGGCAGCGGCTGCCGCTGTCACTAGCAGGATGTTTTCTGGAGTTTCTCCTACAAGGCAACGTGTTTATTCTTTGAACAGTTGCTCCCTAAAGATTAAAACTGAGCAGAAGCACAAAAGCAGCGTGTGTCCTCTGGGGCTCCTATGTGCCATCAGACAAACAGGAGGTACAAGCTGTGTTCTCCCAAGTTACACAGAACAAACGGTGCTGCACTGGCAGAACTGAGTCAAGTTCTTTAGTACACAAACTGCACTCTCCTCATTTTAAACTCTTCTTAGGAAAAAACCTTTCAAACACCACTTGTGTTATTAAGAGCTCCAGATTTAATGTTGGGGGGGGCTCTTCAATGCAGCTGAGCCCATTCACCCCAAATGCATGTCAACCTGGGCACAAAAAGTTAGCAATAGCCACAAGGTTTGTGCTTTTAGGACCATGTTTGTTATCATCTCCAAGTAGCAGCACACAGTCTCAAAAACAGACTTAACAACCACAAAGAACAGACAGCAATATGAACAGCAAACAATCAGACAAAATATATCTTTACTTAGAAACAAAAAAAAATAGTCATTTAAAAACCACTAAAATAGGATTGAAGTACTAAGAGCCCATGAGAAATACTGGCACAACAATGAAAAATCTGTTTGGCACAGTCTGTGTAATCATAGATATTGCAAGGTGGCTGGAAAAATAAATGCAACAATGACTTTTCTTTCTGCTGAGATATGTGCAGCAAATGTTAATTTTTTTACCACTGTACAGGATTCATTGTACTCCAGGGAGTACCTTGAGGGGTGAGGAACTGTCTCTGGTAAATAAGAAGTATTTACCTTGCCTAACGGCTATATATCAATGTATTTCTATTAGCAGAATTAATTGAATATTGCATATAAATAGCAACTTTTGGCTTAAAAAGTAAGATGGAGAAGGAAACTAAATAGTCTTTTCTTCCTCTGATGGGAACACATACAGATATTCTTATTAATGGTAACGCAAACTAAGCCCACATAAAGGGGAACAGCCAAACTTCAATAACCCTCAGCACGATGCCACCATGAAGCTTTATTCTCCTGCCAAGTACAGAGGACTTCATAACTTTCCTCCCTGTTATAGCACTCTTATTTCAAAAACCAAACAGCAGCAACGACCACTAACTTATGCTATTCTAAAGATAAAAACATTACCTTTGATTAACAAGGACTCCTCACCCTAGACCCTCTTTGCATTGTGCAGAAGATACCAGGAGAAGCTGTTTGAGCAGTGCTCTGAAACTCCCTCCGGGCATTCATGCAGCTCTCAGAGCTTCTCACCCCTGTCCCTGGCCGCTCACCGATTCCGTATGCAGGGCGCAGATCCCACCTTCTCCGGCTGCCAAGCGGGCACAGCCTGCGAACAATGCCGCCTCTGTCAGCCCGCCCAACGAGCAGTGCCACAAAGACACGCTCATCTGCAGCCCCGGACCTCTCTTTTCTTCTTCTTCTTCTTCTCGGAGCACAGGGTGATGAGAAGGAATGGGAGAGAAATGCTTATGTGTTTATGATTGGCCAAAGCTGCGCCGTGTCCAGGAGTGACACAGTGTCAGCGCACGACGGGCACCGGGCGCCTAGAGAGGAGATGGAATCTGCGCTGGCAAGAGCGCTCCCTGCCTCGCTTCACACATTTTTGTTTCGGATCCGTGGGTGGTTGCATGAGCAAGCAGCCGGAATAGGGGAGGAGTTAGACAAAATGCAATTTAGGACTTGGAAGCCTTGTCTGCCTTTTTGAGAGGAGGATGAAGAGGAGAAATCACAGTGGCCTGACAGAGCAACCCACCCCGGCTGCTGCCACCTGCCTCTCCAAACTTGCCGGGAAAGCGCCTCTTCCTGCCCGGCCGTGATCCCCGGGACAGAGCACAGACACAGCAGCTGCTCTCGACCCCCGGTAACCACACTCAAGAGCCTCTGAGCACGCTGGCTGTTCGCTCCTGCCCCACAGCATTACCAGTTTAATTTTCAAGGAGGCACGATGCTTCATGATCTTCATGAGCAACTAGAGGATGAGACAATAAATGACATCCTCAGCAGATGTTTACAGCTGTCACTAGGCAGAGGAGGAGACAGCAGCAGCTTAAATCTCAGTTTTCTGCAAAGCTTTCTTTGGAAATCAGAGAGGCAAAGCCAAAAGCCCTTTTAAAATCAGATGTCCATAGTTTTCTTGTTTTGAAAGGACTATCATGTGCATATAGTTCATGCAACTTCAGCTTTGCTTTCCTTCCTATGAGAAAATGAGAAGCAATGTCTGCCTCAAGATGAGACAGTGATGATTCCTGCTGAAACCAATTAGAATACACAGTTTAATTCAAATATTCAAGCCAAGCTGTATGATAGATGTGAGATGTTTCACATTCCTCCACATTAGTCCAGATCTAAAAACATTGCAAGTGAATAGAGCAGCAAGCAACATTGTGTTTTCTTCTTGAAGTAAATACCAAGGGACACACTGTGTTGGGTGCAACACAGCTATGAACTCATTCCAGTCCCTGATGAACCATGGCAGCCTTACAGTGTTTTCCCATGCAATTAGTATTAATTGGTGACTTGCTGGCAATCTCCCAGGGCCCCTATCTCACCCTTTTAGCCAGTCCTACAAGATCAGCCTTGAGATGATCATCAAGGCTAGGCAGCCATTCTGCTGCCCCACCTCTCAGGGCTCTTTCTTGCTCTTTTAATTTTGGGGACTCTGGCAAGGGTTATCTTGAGTAATGAACAATCAAAGATACACCTCTTCCAAATTAATATAACTGAGTTTGTAACATGAGACAGCAAAGTAAGAGGGTGACTTCTAGAGGGAATTTATAAGCACTTAAAAAAAGTAAGTTGTTTTGAAGCATTTCACTGCAGCAAACTCCAAAATAATTTTCAGAACTGAGCAGCAGTGCTCAGTTCAGTGTCTGGATAGAAACAGACGGGTAAAACTCTGCATCTTATACTCAAAATTAAGCTGATACAGGACAGCTGTAAATGAGCAATCATCTCTTCTAATTTTATTATTAAATAACAATTCTTAAGGATTTCCTTTTATCTATTAATAAGATAAATTTTGTCTTAAGCATCTTGTCAAATGGAGTTAAGCAGTTTCAAGAGTGCTTTGTTTCAGCAGAGCTCCACAACTCCATGGCAATAAATAAAATCCGATGTTCTTTGACTGAACAGTGTAAACACCTAGAACATATTTCAGAGTAGCTTCCAGGGGCATTTTCATAGTACGAATCTCTTTTTGCAGAAAACTTTAAAAAACAGTGCTGAGGTGGTTATTCAGAGTCAAAAGGATGTCTGAAAAGAGAACTGTGCAGGGGTCAGCCCACAAACACCATTCAAGATCTAGTAAAGGATGCAACATCTAATGGTAAAATATATTAGGAAATGCTTGTGGCCAGAGGCAAGCAGAACTACTTCAACTAAAACAGGTTAAGTATAATCAAAAGCAATGTCCAACAGGCAAGCTTTATTCCTTCTCCTTTTTCTGCTTCTCCTAAGTTTCCACTCCACATAAATTAGTGGTCCTCGGTGTTACGCTTCTCACGTCCTTTTTGTCTTTTACTGTACAACATTTAGAAACCACAACATAATAAATAGGTGCCTAAAAATGGTGTATTTTGGCTTGGAGGAAGTTAAGAACACCAAAGATGGTTATTTCTCTTGGAAATCTTGAGTCTGGAGTGGAGGAGCCTGCCTGTGCCGTCTCACTTCATCTCTAACAAGTTGTACCTTTAGATTTTACTCGAGGGATCATGTACTCAGTGTACATAAACTCAAATGTGAAAGCCAAAACTCAGTCTCTACACTGGTCAACAGATGTAGCGAGATTTATCACTTACATGTAAGTTGTTTATATGACATGGTTTACTGAGTTTTTCTTTGGAGATACTTCTCCTTCTGAATCTTTGTGATCCTACTTGATTTTAATTTTTTAAAGACCTTACTGTCTTTTTTTCCCCACATCTATGGCAAGTAAAGATCCAGATATGATTTTTCAGGGCCCCATGAAAAAATTAATACTTTCAGACTGTTCTCACAAATACTTTAGGAGTACAGAAGAAAACCTCACTTTCACTGGTGTAATTTCCCAGCAATTCCATTAACTTGCAGTATCTTTGGATGTACACCATTAATCTGAGATAGCCCTCACCTCTATCTCACACATGCTTAGCTCTCAAGGTGTATAAAACCACAAGGATGTCGGAACCCAGAATGTCCCTTGGACACTCTTGGATGTTCCAGGCCCAGGTCAGAAGCATTTGAGACCCTGGAATGCAGCCGCAGACCCCTGTGGCTTTGAACCCGATCCATGGAACAATTTGCCAACCTTGCAGGAAGAACAAGAAATCACAAAAGTTTAGATATTATAGTAGAAGTAGTCACAAAGTGAAAGGAAGAATTTTTGAGTGCTGTACAGGGGGGTTTTAGGCCTTGTACAGAGGGGTCTGAGTTTTGTACATGGGGGTCAGAAGTTCTAAGATGGAGGGACTTGGGTGTGCCCTGTCCTCTTTCCTTCTTCTTCCTAACCTCCATGTTCTTGGTGATGTTGGCACTCACAGATTGGTTTAGAGTAGAAAGTCACTGTTCAATATAGGTGATGGGCATTGGGGAAAAACTGCAAACATCTAATACGCAATGTATGATATAAAAGAGGGCACCAGCCCCCTGGGCATAGGAGTGTGCCCTTGCCTGACTGCTGGATGGACCGCAGCAGATCAGGGAGAAATCTTTTAGATAACATACAATAAACTACCTTGAGACCAGACAACAGAAGACTACTGAGTCTTTCTTTGGAGACACGGGTTGGAGGAGAGACTTTACCACCATCCCAGGCTCACCCTAACCAGGGGCAAGTTCAGAGAGATATTACTCAGGGCAGCTTAGGTGGCAGAAGATTCCTGTCATTCAATGGAGGGATGGATTAAGGAACCACAGAATAAAAGTTTCAGAGAAGAACTTCTCCATAAAATCATGCAAGAGGAAGGAGCACACATTCTCTGGCAGGAACAGGAAGGTGCCATATGTGTCTTTGGAGATGTAGAAAAACTATTAGATTTCTTAGTATGATGCTATTCTGAAAAATCTGGTTTGCTTACAGGATTTTAAAACACACACATGTTCAGACTGCCACTTTACATCTTCAACTCAATGTTGGGAAAGAAAGAGGGACTCAACATTCGGTTTTCTGAAAACACAAGGCCAAGAGATTCTTTCTCCAAAGACATATGCCAAGACTTAGTCACTGCCATTCTAATACCCTGATAGCAAATTCAATCTTTACAAATACAAAGCAAACATCTTTAAATAAATTATTAACATCTCTGGCCATACAGATAAGACTTACACTTGTAAATTACTTCTCTAAATAGGTGTTATATCAAATCTCCAATGAGTCCAGATAGATGTGTTAAGCCTGCATTAGGTGATAATGAAGCCTGAACCCGAGAGATCTTAGTTAAATTTGGATTAGCTGTTGATGAAAACCAACTTGATAACACTGCTTATTCTAGACTTGCCTCAGTTACAGTTTTTCCAGTCAAACTTGTCTCTGCTATTCCTTCTTTCCAAGAGCATTACTTTTGTGACAGTTTTATTTGTAGTGTTACACGGCATTGGTACATGCACCTCATCAGGTCCTTCTACTTGCCTGGAACAAATGCTGGATCTTACCAGGTCCTCTCCATCTATGGGAGACCAAACACAAAATTACACTTCATCAAGCATCACCTCTGCCTCTGGCTGGGAGCCTGGCAGAGCTGGGAGCTGCAAATCTACACATGCTGAAGACAAATACACACCAGACTGCCCCCACTGCTAAAAGGTCTGCATTTCATTTTGAGCTACTGATCAAACTGAAGTATTTTACTTGGGCACAGATCATTTGGGTCTACACTCTGTTCTCTGTTAAAAGCTCTTTAACTCTTGACTAACTCAGGTCATGTGGATTTTTAGCTTGGCATAACTTGCATGTGGCCAAAGCCCCTTCTCAGAGCAGTCCAGTCAAAGCCTTACAAAGATATGATGTCCAACAATATAATAATATGTCTAATATTCTGTACTAAAAGAATGCAAATAATTTTCTTAAATAATTTTTCATATGGAAGCTGGTTTGCAATATTACAGTACTTACGAACTACTATACATCCAGTAAAGTATTTAAGAATAACTGATGCAATTTACAAAATTTATTTCTCACCTGTCTGATAAGCACTGATAGTGGAACTGAAACTTTCATCTCATCTGAGGTGAAAGAATTTGAGCATGGCTCTTTGGTTTCCATTTCTTGTAACCAGAATTTCCAACTGTTTTTTCACCCATGTACTTGATAGATTTGGGCTTGTTTCCTTCAGACAAGACCAAATGTATTTAATCTGTTACAGTCAAGACTAAATACTTACATATGGCTTCCTAATGTTACTCATTAGGACATAGATGGCTACAAATGTGCTTCCTTCGACTTCAGCTTTTGTTCTTCCCTGCAGCTTGCTCATTTTTGTAAAAAATTAAGAAAGGAATCAAATTACTAAGTTTTCATTTTCCACTCTTCCTAATGTTCAAATTTATGCCTTTTATAAGGCCCAACTATTCTATGACAAGAGTTTTTTACACCATTTAACAGGATCAAAATCTTGAAGGAGCAGAGGATTGTTTGTTTAATCCTCTCCTGCATCCACCCTCTTTTCCTATCTTCCACTCCTTAATTAAATTTCAGGTCAAAACTCTTTCTGACTCAAGATATCCAAATGTTTTCAGATTGGGCTAAAAAATTGTGCAAATCCTATATCATCATATCTAATGAGGAGAAACTCTCATGAATTATTTGAATATATGGACAAGATCTGATTATCTAAATCAAATTGGTAACTAAAATGCACAATAGAATTTTTTTAAAAAATGTAAGATATTATTAGAGTATGCTCAAAATAATTGATCAGACTATAAGATACTAGTGGGCAGAGATTCTAGAAATGGAAATGACACCACTCTAATCAGGAAAACAGCCACGAGAATATATTTATCTATTTATGAGGGTTTAACATTGAGATTACAAGTGCAAGAGAAAAAAAAAAATGACATCCTCCTGGCATTTGTTGACAGGCTGTGATAGAGAGAAGCTTTGTCAGTACCTCATCACCATCCATGACTGCTCTGCATCTCATCTCCAATGGCTGCCTTGCATTTCTGAGTCCTGATCCCTTCAGACCTGTTTGAATTTCCCTGTTTTTCTGCCATGAGTCCTGGCATCCTACTCAGTAAAAGCATACCAAATAAAAGTGTTTGTGCTCAGGAAATTGCATTATATGAAAAGTAATCATTCAGATGTGATTTCCTCTGTGCAAGCATTTGCACAAACTATACAAGTCCTCTTACCACAACCACTGCCACATATAAATTGTGGAATCACATTTAAGTATTGCATCAGCAACAAAAGTGTCCACAGCAATTATTTATTCATAAAACAGGGACCATAAAAACCAAACACCAAAAAAAACCAACAAAAAAACCACCCAAAACCACAAAAACAAACCAACGAAAACATCCCCCCACTCTTGGAAACCTTTGTTTAAGTACAGTGAATTGAGATAGTGTTAATACTCAAAGTTTAATTTCAGGAAAAACAGGATGGGATGTAGACTGTCAGCAAACTGTTCTTGTTTTCTTTGATTATCACTATATCTTTCAAGAGTGAAAACTGGTTTAAAAATCAGGAAAAACAAGATGGACAACCTTAGACCCAATCCACACAAAAAGCTGGTTAATTACATCAAACATTTCTTAATGCAACTAAAGCTCTTTGTGCTGTCCTCCTAAGTTCCCACAGGACAGAACAGTGAGCTGGCTGCCCCTGAGCTGCTTCATGTGACACTAGACTGAAATCAATCAGTGTTGCCCAAAGTTTGAACTATGTTTCTGGTATAAAAGAAAAAAAATCCTAACGGACCTGCTGACTCCTCAGATTCAAACAGCTTTTGAAGTAGGTGAACAACAGATCAGTAAGAGATGGTGTTTCCACCTTCTTTCTGCTATTGTTGTTGTGGGATTTTATGCTTTTTGCCTGGACTCTACGCTGCCTGTGACAGATCAGACCTGGTTTTGTATCTAAAATTGTCCTTCAATACTTTGTTCTCCCTTGGAGATACCTGTCATGGATGGATTGCCACATACCTGAAAGCCTCACCCAAGCTTGGTTCACAAGATTGAACTGAAACAATTTAGAGACTAATTAAAAAGGAATTTAAAAGAGCAAATCTTTCAAGTGTCTGATAAAGTGAGTCTTACACAAGGGTGCTGAGAAGTGGGCCCTGCCCTGACTTTAAAGTATACTTTAAACAATCACTTCTGGGAGTGAAGTGGCCCAATAAGTCAGAGGTGTCTGTCCAGCAGGGGAGTTCCATAAAAGCTCTCAAAGTATCTGCTGATAAAGGCTTTGCCCTGGTCACACAGCAAGCCTGTGACAGAAGCTGATTGACTTAGGTTTTTTAAAATAACTAATATCAACATAATGAAAGCTGTCTTGGGCACGGAGAATACATTCCAGCTAGGAAGCAGAGGCCCAGCCTTTGGCATGCCCCTGCTCCACCAGCCTTTGGCACAAAAAAGCCACCTGCAAGGGAGACTTGACCCTGTAACATCAAGGCTCTACAGGAGCATGGCTCAATAAAGCAGGAGCTGCCAAATGGAAGGAGATGAGGCAGAGCACCACTGGCCAGCCTTCCTCTCCATTTCAGCAGGTGAGTTTTGCAGATAGCTGTCTTTTGGGTGCCACACCTACCACCCTGTCACAGGAGGTGGCATGTGGAGTGGACTGGTGGACAGAGTGCAGAGCATCACTGCTCTGACCAGTGTCCCAACAAGGTGAACTCCCCAGAACATTTGTATGTCTCTCTTTTGAAAATGACCTTTAAAATGACTCTGCCAGCGAGAACTGAATATGATGTTTAAAGGAAACATGCAGTAACTTGTGGATGATAAGATTTTTTTTTTTAACTCTTTGAATGCGACTTCTTTATTTACATGACTGGCTGAGACAGCCAGAGTGTTAGTGTGCATATTCACCACCTCCAGACTCCACGCTGGACCAAATGCACTGGAGAAGACAGTAAACAGAATCTCCTATGCCAGCTCATTGAACTGGGAGAGATGCTAGCATAAAACTCTAAATCCCAGAAATGGGATTTACTTAATCAAGCAAGCTTTGCCAGAAGATTTAATCACACACCACAGAAGATTACATTAGCCTTTTAGAAAAAAAAAACCACACTTAACCAACTCCTGAAATTCTGCTTTGATATTTGCATTAAATCCATGCAAATTGTATGGGCTTCAGCATGTGTTTTCTCCCACACCAAAGCAGCCAGATGGACAGCCAGGGATGTGAGAAAAATATTTTCTGCTAAGCCTGAGGGGAGATGAACATGAAAAGAAGCCCCCATGTGCTTCTCCCCAAGTCCAGTGCATACATCCTACCCCCCCATACTGTGAGCCTTCTTTTCACAGAGATCCCTTCCTTTGACCATGGAGAAAGCAGTGGCCTGGCAGTACTCCTGGCAGTGGGCAGTACTCCTGGCAGTGGGCAGTACTCCTGGCAGTGGGCAGTACTCCTGGCAGCACCTCAGCCACAGCCAGGAAGTGCACCTGGGGTGCTCTGTGCTGTGTCAGAGCAGGAAGTAGTCTGGGGGTCCCCACCTCCACCCTGCCATCCAGCAAGGCCCTGGGAAGAGGGGTCACCCTGTGGCATAGCCATCAGTTATTGCAACACATGAAGTGGCTTTGTATAAATAGCTTTTGTTCCACTAAAATTCATCTGCGCGAGCTTGCTTCCTTCCTAACAGTTGTTAATGGATTTCATTACAGTTTTTCTCCTTTCTCATGTACATTCCTCGCTCCATGAAGAAGGCATGGAAGCAGCTGCAGCCAGCTGTGAGCTTCCCCACTGGGACCCTGACTGCTGCCTCTGAGACACCAGTGACAGTCCCGTGATGATGGAGAGCATCTTAACTGCAGACAAGATTGCTTGCTGCTGCCGTGGGAATCTGGGCAGCAAAGCGCTGCTCGCATTCCAGGCAGGGACAAGATTAGTGTGCCTTACACACTGCAAGAAGGAGAAGCACTTCATTTGAATTCAGTGGGGCAGAAGAAACAAATTCATCATGCAGAATGTTTAGGAAACCCTCACCCCCTCTGAAGTGTTTCAGGAATAATGTTCAACAAATAGTAATTGTACCCTCCCCACCTTTGCTTTTAATAACTGAGGAAGAGAAAAACAAAACATTCATTCTCTTTCTCCATCATTTTTAAAATCTTTTTTTTGGGTGGCTGTTAGCATCTTCTCTGCATTAGATACTAGAATTCACTATGAGTCAAAGCCTGAATATCTTTGCTTGGACAAATCTCCTGGGAACGTCAGCCTGGAAAGCATGTCCTGGGAAACAAATCAGTACTTCCCGACATGGGAAGCATCTCAGCCAATAATCCCAACTTATGTGGCTCTCTCCACTGTTTTACTTTACACAAAGAAAGTACACTCAAATAAACACTGGTATTTCACATGTGCAGCCACTTCCAAACTAAAACTCAGACATTAAGAATGTAAAATACCAGATATATACACCTATTCTCCAAGCAATCCTATTAGAACAGAGATAAAACTGGATAACTGGGCTGGCAGATACACTTTCAAAAATTACAGGTCTTGTACACACAGAGAAATCTCCTTGCCTCTCTCCATCAAGCAGCTTTTACTGCTTGGTTAGTTGTTTTTTTTTTTTTTTTTAAGTTCAGTCTTTCAATTAATTCCAAATCCTGATAAAATAAAACTTATTTTACTTGATCATAAGCTCATAAAACACAAGAAGAACTTAATGCAAAAATGTGAATAAGTTAAGCAGTCATTTACATATTTGCTCATTTAAACAGGGGACATTCTTTGCAGTCATTTAATGTTGTCAAGAAAGCCTCGGAGGCATCAAATGCTTTGGCTTTTATGTTGCTCTTTACTGATATATTAATAATTGCCAATAGATCCTTTACAAAAAAAAAAAAAAAAACAACCAAAAAAAAAAAACCAAACCACAGCAAAAAAACACTCACTATGCTATTTGGGGGTTTTTTAACAATATGTAACAGAAGGGAGAGCATAAGAGGATAAGGGCTTGAAGTCATGCCTCCAGGCAAAACTCATATTTACCACCCACTATAAACTATGTGCAAAACCACTGTTGACGGATACAAAGACAAGACCAGTCAAGGTCTGCTGTTACCTGTGAACTACCTGAACTCTGCTCCGTGCTCCTGCTCTTCAGCCACCCCTTAGTTGCAGCTGCATCCCTGTCCTTCCCCTGCCTACTGTTCCAGCCCCTCTCCTCTAACAGCACTAGCAGTACATCTCACAGCACTGCTATTGCCTACTTGATTCATCATTGAATCAACACAACATAAATCCCTCAGGCATACCAAAGCACTGCTACATTAATGCTTCATCTATGCTGCAAGAGCATCTTTAAAAATGTCTACAAAATTGGTATAGAAGACCATGGTTTTGTTCTTGCAACACCCTAGGCAGGAAGTGGTTAAAACAAAGGTGAAAAATCACAGCAAATAATCTGAAAGACTATATTCCCATCATGTTTGCCACTTCCAATCTTATTTTTTCCTATACAAGTCTTTGTGCAGTTGCTCTGTTGAAATCATTAGGAAGGCTCTGGCTTTCTACAGGTGGAAAAGGCCAGAACCTGATCCTGTGTGCAGAAGCAACATCTCTTCACCCACCGAGAGCCTGCGGTCCTGCATCAGTCCTTTATTTCTCCAGACATACCTGCTTAGGAAGAAACTTGACAGGAATTGTTTTAAATACATTCTGTCCCACACAAGCATGCAGACAAAAAAGTTTAAACCCTGCTCTTGACATAATCTTTTTCAATACAGATGGGAGTTCACAGGAACCATTTGTCTTTCACATTTGTGTTTTCAGCTTTACAATTTCCATTTGCTCAAGACCTCTTGTCAAATCTCATTCTTATTTTAGCGCTAGCCCTAAAAGAGTTACAGAGATTATTATTTTGACTCAGCATCATCCTCCTATCCTCAATTTGCCTTAACATAAAATAGACAAAAGAAACAGCCCTACACCTCCATATAATTGTATTTTCTCACTAATAGTGTCTGAAGGGTGGATAAATGTGTGAAAACAAAAAGGAGTTGCACATGTGAGAGGGAAAGGATTCCTATGACTGCTAAGAGCCCATCTTCTGCATTTTCCTAACTCAGCAGTAAACTAGAGACACTCCCAAATGGTGACAATGGGCAAGGAAATTTGCTTTGCAAACAATTCCCTTTAAAAAAGCCTTGCAAGGAACTATTTGATAGTGTTAAAGTTTTTGTCTCTTAAACATGCAATTCTCTACTGAAAGCAGATAATGTTAAGTAAAGTACTGGAAAATGAAGTGTCTTAGGATTATACATAGTCAGTTGGGCTTTTTCTAAAGAAACACTACACAGACTCTTTACAGCCTGTGAAGCTGAGCTTCTAGAAGCCAAAAGAAGCAGCGAGGAGTAACTGAAGGCTCATGTCAAAGGACAGCAGTAGGCAGGACCCCACACAATGGGTCTGCATTGCAACCGCCCTAATACCCTCACTGCATAAAAGGGCAGGAGCAATAAATAGGAATTAAAGGGAAGATTAATTCCCAGTGAGTTTTACAGCTAAGAGGCATTTATTTGGGGCAGCAACGCCAGCCAGCAAGTTTTGATCCTGATGGCTAGCTTGGTCACCACTCCAAACCGGACCCTGACTCCGTGACATCACAAGCAGGACACCCTGTGAGTGCTACAGATGAGTAGGCTTTGGAGAGCAAACGTGGAAAACATATAACACAGCATGCCTTGTTCAAATAAACTAATTTGTGGCTTTAGCTTTTGAAAGGAACAAAAATAAAAGCAAAGAAATTACACTAGCAGTGCTTGCCATCACTTTCAAGAAGTGGAATCTACTATATAATCTGAGAAATTATAAATACAAGAGTTTAGGAGTATAGAAAGAATTACAAAAAATCAGAACAAAAATGTGTCTTGCAACAAATCTATGAAGAGAGTAACAAATAGAACTGGCAAAAATACTGGTACATTCAAAAAAATAAAACTATATAAATCATAAAGTCCAAATTAAAACTACTTTGACTTAGCTACAGGTATGAAAAGAAATACACATACAAGAAAGAAAATAAAGCAAAATGGACTTAACAAGAAATGAGCTAAAATAAAGCCATATTAAATTCTGTGCAAGTTGTGAAAGATTCCTTGCCTTTTTTCTTTTTTTTTTTTTTTTTATTAAATAGTAGAGCTCGCCATCTGTTTGTGGACAGCACACAACAAGAGTCCTGAAGTACTGAAAAAATCTGTACCAGAAATGTCCATGCTCACTCTGGTATCCCATAGCACAGCCACACCAAGTTCAGCTCTCTGTACGTCGCTGAAAGTGTTTCCAAGCAAACCAAGCAGCTCCGCGTGGAGCGCCGTGGGGTCCCTGAAGAGCTCACATGTCTCCACCAGCATTGTGCTCCTCACAAATCCCAGCACTCAAGGAACAAATCCTTTTGGCACTAAGCTCACCTAGGGCCTTAAGAAAACCATCCGCTCTGTCCTGTAGCAATGGATGTCCCCTGGGGTGTGACCCCATGGCATGGTGTCTCATGGACAGGCAGGCCTGCCTCGGGGGGCTGACTGCCTGGGAGGGTTTGCTGGAAGGGAAATGCCAGAACATAAAGAGAAACTAAGACAAAAGTCCTTTCCTAATTCTACCCTGTGCAAGGATCTGAATCTTCAGCTTTTGTGGAAAATCATCACCTTTCAATTTTTTATCCTTTCCACCCCAAGCCCTGCTACCGTGAGCACTTCCAGGCTGAGGAGACTGCCACCACATCAATATTCATCAAGGAGATCCTGAAGAAAATTCATTTATTTTTCAGAATTATTACAGTTAATTGGAAACATCTGCTACAACTGTCTGTATGCCAGAAGCATCCCAATCTACTAGGCAGTCTCTGCAGGAATACCCACTCTGTCCTTTCTGGATAGGTTTTGCCAACAGCATCTTTATTGTCAAAGAAAAGGCCCAATAAGACTAATTGGCCAAATGTAGAGTTTAAATTGTCTCTGCTCATTTTCACACAAAGTAGTAACAAATGTTGTGCTGTCACAGCTGTGAAAGATATTTTCATCTCCATGTTGGCTTTTAACTGCTTTCTTGCAGTGAACCAGGTCAAAGAATTTTGGGAGCAGCACTCCCTTCTGATACCCAGTAGCATCCTTAACCTAATAGGGTGCTGCAGTGAGAATATCCAAGCACGAGCAATCAACATTGTACATTTGTATTGAGATTAATGTCAATATATTACATGAATGTAAGTACACTATTTAATGTAATGCAAATGTTGAATATTAATTGAAGTATTTATGTGAATAAAGGATAACTATCTGAATGTCCAGAGGAAAAATGTTCCCATGGGGACAGAATGCAGCCTAACTATGAAGTATTTGCGAATTCCAATAAATATTCACTGAGACCTAGTGAAAATCTGGGCTGGAACTTACAAACATAGAATTTCTAAACAGGTTGTCAATCAAAATGAAAAATGCATGTGCAGACTGGACTTCCTAAGTATTATTAGCCTTCTGTCTAAATCCACTGCAATTTTGTTTTTAATAGGCTGAAATGTGAGGCATGATCATTTTTAGTAAAAAGATTCTGCCAAAATTGTGGATTATTAATGTAAATCACAATATCAAATTTCTTTTTTTAAGGAAAAAGATGAACAAGACATTCATATTAAGGAGTGAAGCAAGGTTGTATCTCTGATGGAGTGAGATGAATGTTTATACTATAGACCTTGCCTATAACAGCTGGAGACTTCTTACTGTCTGTATGAGGCAACATGATGGAAATATCTGTTAAAAAGGTAAGGAGAATCTCCAAAGACATCTTTGAACTCAGAACCTCCAAAGACATCTTTGAAGTAGATGCTCTTCTCTGAGATGCCAGACAAGGAAAGCTTACTCAGGGAGAGGAAAAAAAAAAGCACTGATATTTTAAGCCAGATTATTTTTTTTAAATTAAATTACTATGGGTAAAATATTCACACAGATGGTCACCATAAATTCTCATCCCAAACCAGATTAGAAATAGATTTTCTTTTTACATGAAGAGCAGAAATCAATCTTCTGTAACGTAATCTTCTAGAGTCCTTGCCTACCCCAAGGGTAAGAAGAATCACAAATTTCTTGTTTAACAGTATGGGAATGTACAATTGTTTGTTGACACCATTAAGAAGTTTCAAATCATGGTGAAAGAACTTGCACGCATCAACAGACAGAAAAAAATGAATTGTGAAAAGCAAGAAGACCATGGATGTAATGTCTGGATATGTATTTTCATTTGGCAGAATTGTGATGCTGATAGAAATAATACAAAAATAATAAGGCCTCTAACTGAAAGACCATGTGTTCCCTTATTGCCTAGAACAGAACAGTTTCCACACTATATTATAACTGCAGCAATAATTAGGATGTGAACTTCTGGTCCAGTTTTCTTCCTTTTATGTATTAAGATTATAAAGACCTTCATCACTTCATCTCATGAGTTTGAACAAACTGGTTTGTATTTTTTTCTGCCTTCCTCAAGAATAGACAGTGATAAGGCAGGGAGTGATTAGCAGTGATTATTGGGAGATATTAAGTGAATAAACCCATGAATCTCAGTGTTCAGGTTAAAGTTCAATGCCAGTTAAGAAGTATTCTTGAACCCTCATGATACTGCTATATAAAAATAATACAACTGCTGTGCAATTTTAAGGCATAATCAAGTAGAAAATCATAGAGTGAAAAGTATGGTCCCTGAGCACATTATGTCATGAAAAATAAAATCCTTTCACTCATTTGGACTGTGAACCAGCTTTTTCTCAGAGAAGTGGCTGACAGTGGGCAGTGCTGCAGCTTGTTCCGTCCCCTTGGGGAAAGCCCTGATCAAACTTTTCTGGATTCACTGCAGAAATGCAGAAGCTGTACTCACAGGGAAGTGGGAGATGTGCCATTTCTGTTGGTATTAAACAGAACTAGATGATGGAAAGAAAATCACACATTCTCACAGTCTGTAGCATCAAGTCACTCTTGATTCTCATGTTTGTTGGCTTGCCACGCTGCACGTCTCACACAAAAGACAATCTTACTCTCAAAGCACAGTAAATCAGCAAGTAAAATTCTTGGAATAACAACGCTGAAATCTGTCCAATACTTTCCTAAAAATGCATATTAAATCTGCTTCAGCCATGGAAACTTGATTAATGTGTTTAATATATTTCGAAGAAATAATCATTCATGTCAAGGGTAAACAATGCAAGCATGGAAAATGGGTGAGAATAATATGAAAAGAGAAAGAAAAAAAAAGAAGCAGATGCTACAGGATACAATCCCACTACCAATAACCATTGTCATGGCTAATCCAAAAACCAGTATGCCCTAAATGGAGTAAATTATCATCTCCTCTCTGTGACAGTCAAGGCAAAATGAGCATTAGCATATGAATAAATGAAGCTAAGGCTTGGATTTTCTATGAAATCCTACATTCTGCTTTTTCAAGATTAGTGATAACAGAAGTAGTGACACATGCTTTCTCCTGAAATCCACAGAGCCCAACAAACCTCAAAGGAACATGTGCAAGGAAGGACGATGAGCAGCCACAAGAGTGGGGAAGAAGAAGCACCTGCTCCGACACAACACAAGCATCACAAGCTCAGCCGCAGGCTGATCCTGGGGCCCAGCAAACCACCCACCACGTCCTCCTCTGACACTCAAGCTCCTTCCTCAGTGCACCAAGGTCCTCTCCCCATGGTAGTATCCAAGCAGCAGAGAAACCATGCTTTGGCCAGAGCACAGTGATAATACCTAAGGGTACCTGTATACACCTGCCTTTGGCTTCATGTGCTGCGGGAAGGTGGCACAGCAGAGCTCATATGTGCCCACGGTGTGCCTGGCACAGAAAATCAATTCAACGAAACAATCAATTTAACAGCTCCAGCCTGCCTTTGGGAACTGCAAAAATGTGGGACGTGGCACTTACCTCACCATCAGGACATGGCTCTCTCGTCTTCCAAGAGCAAAACTTATGTTCTGTAAAAAGGGATTTTTTCCATTTCTCTGCAGGCAGGCCAGTATTTAGGCTGTGCTTATGAGCAGTGATGGCTGATCATCCAAAGAGGAGCAGAAACTCAGCACATTCCCACAGCAGCAAAGGCTTGGGATAAGCGGATGTGACTGACAACCATCCCTCCAGGAGCTGCAGAGTTTGCTCTCTCTTAAGTCTCTCCTTTTCCTGCTGTGCTGCAGCTGCGTGCACAAGAACACATCATCCTTCCCGCTGTTCGCAGTGCACAGACACAGACACCACTGGGGAACACTTCAAACACATGGAAGCAGCTAGCAATTTAATTAAAACATCCACACACAGAGAGGCACACGCACATCCCATTCCTCAGGAGAAACACCTCAAATAAATACAGGAGCACAGGACTGCAAGGAAACTCACGAGTCCCTTCTATCAACTCCATGATGCTCCGTCCTAAAGCTGCACTTTATTTTTACCTCTGCTACACCTGGAAAAGTCTGTTAACGAGCCTCAGAGATAATCAGGGACTGTTTTTTATTGCCTGGCCTCACTTTACCCAGAGTAAAAAGCATGGTCTTGCACTTTGCACCATTACATTTCATGCCATATCTATCAAACCAACACCGAAGAAAACATAATCCTTGTATGAGGCTATGATCCTCTTCTGAAATGCCGGGGACTCTCGCCTTTGAGTCACCTGTAAATTCATAACAATTCTGTCACCTGTCAAATTCATAAGCATACTACTGCTTATTTATGACAAGGATAGGAAAATATTAAACATGTTTCACCTCCTTTGAGGAATTTAATTAGCAGATTCCCTTTGGCCCAACACTCCCACCATTTTAAAACAAATATTGACCTCTCCTCTTTATTCAATTCTCTACATATTTAACATTTCTTCTATGAATCTTCTTTTTCTCTTGCCATATTGATAAATCTCCATGTGGGTACCACATTCAAATTCTCAATCAAGATTGAGATGAATCGCATCTATTGCTTTTATTTAGCAACAGAAGTGAAGAAGATGAAATAGCTAACCTTGGGACAAATATATTTATTAATAACTTTTTATTTTATCCCCTTTTCCATTAACTTCCCTGACTTCATTATGTTCAACATTCATTCTAAAATATGTATTTTCGAGGTTGGCTTAACAGGCTGTTATTTTCCCAAATCCATTTCCCCTGGTGTAGGAAGCGCTGGACTCCAGGATGGTTTGGATGGATGAGAGATCTCTAAAGTCAGGTCTTAGAAGATGTGGTTTATTATAAAGGGTGAAGGGCCCTGCTTGGAGTTGCCAGGCGCAACTCGTGGCAGGCCCAGGGAGAGAGGGAGAAGGAGAGAGAGGGAGGGTTCCAGGTGAGGGTCCCAGGGGAAGGTCCAAGAGAGTGTCCGGTCCCTCGGGCACACCTTATCAGGGGGCTTCAAGGTGGGCTGGAACAGGACTTGGGCCAATGGGGTTACAGATACCTGATACTTCAGGGGAGGGTTACAGGTGTGGGATGAACCATACATTGGGGGGTGAGACAGAGCATTCCATTTGACCCTTGGACCTATCTGCAGGTAAAGGGCATTGTTTAATCAGAAGGGGGGATTGCTTTCAGCCTGGCTATACTATTGTTTCTAGATGTTCAGTAATTAAGGTTTGGTATCTCAAATCTTGTTCTCATCTCAATGTCTGTATTTTCTAAATCTTTTGCCAGGCAATCATATTTATAAGGCTTTCCTATTTCATCTTCTCCAACACCCTGGAATCATCTCAAAATCTGAAGTTTACATTTTATATTTCTCACTCTCATGCCCCAGCGTTCAATATATTCATTTTAAAAAGTCTGCAATTCTCATGTAACAAAAATGGCTTTCCAGGGAGGAGCAAAAATGCTTTTTAGAAGTAAAATCTGATGACCTCTCAGTGCAAGCCTCTGGAAAAGAAGTAATGGATATTGTTTCTCTGCCTTATCCCTGAAACTCCACTGCTGTTTTCATGTTGCACTATACTGGTTTTCTTCAATAGCTAATATGGGAAACCTGATTCCTTTTAAAGAGGCCTCCCAAATCAATCCTAAAATCAAATACCTCCCCATAACTTAATTTAGTAGGTTAAAAAGGTCAAGAGTCTCTTCACCACCAAAGTACTTGTCCAATTCTCAATAGGAAATTTAATTTCTGTCATCTGGAGCAAATGTGTATAATGCAAATGGCATTCAGAAACTCTATTGCACTTTGAAAGTAAACCCACTTTTTGCAGCTGCTGCTTTAAATATCATCAGAGTCTGGAAATGAAACAAGGCCCTGTCTCACTGACATATTCCTGCATTAGCATAAACTCCAACAAGTGAGTTTAAGTGGGTTTGGCCACCAGCTGTGGAACTCTGCTGTACATTCCACTGTACACTAGTCTGCCACCTAATTAAAAGCCCTGCAAATATTCCAGATATCTGCTAATATTATGCACAAAGACTTAATTAGAAGTGTGTGTGAACACAGATACGTTTGAAAAAAAAAGAGAACAAATGTGCAGCTCCAGCTGATATCGTTATTAACTCGTTCTCAGTGACAGCATCATACACCGGGTTAGGGTAAGGTTAATGCATACCCCACACTGTGACCTTCCAGACTGAATTTAATTGCATCCCTACCAACGATATAGCAAAATGATAAGGTGCAGCCTGATTGATTTTCTTCCTTGCAGACCACAAGAGCTCATTTCAACCAAATCCTGCCATTAAATTTAAAGCACAACTGAAAAGGAGTTTTAAATTATATACACCCTAATCTAGTATTTGAAACTGTTATATCAAAGACTCTCTCCATTATAAGCTGCAAAATCCCTATTTGCCTCTTTTGTAAACCTGCTACACTATGTACAGCATTATCCTTCAATTGTTAGCGTGCTTAAAATGTGTGTCTAACACTGTCAGAGCCATGCTGTCAAGCATTAAAGAGCACTTTTAGGCATTCTGCCCTTGTAATCCTTGGGGACTTCAGTAACTACAAGTTGGGGAAAATCAAAGTAAAGAGAAAAGCCAGGTCATCATGAACCTAAGTGCAATGTAATCTCGTGACAGACATTTCTACTCTACATGCACAACACATTTAGGTTCTACAAGAATTTTACTAACTCTACTTTAGTAAAGTTGGGATGAGTATCTTTGTTAACACACCAGTCCACAGTGAACTGGCAAATTTTGTCAGAATATTTTATACACTGTGATTACTGTATAAAATATTATACACCTCATTATAGCAGGGTTTATTCATGACTTAGTGTCTTTTGTTAGATAACAACTTAGATTTTTTGTGAATTTTTCATTATTCTTTCAAATAAATTTTTGGTGATATTTTCAGATATTCAATACTATATTCTGCATTAAAAATGCCCACGGGAAACTTTGAGATATGTATCTCTTTTAAGCAGTTTCCACTCGCAGTGGATGAAAATAACAGCTAAGCACGCTGGGATTTCAGGGTTTTTTTAAGGAGGTGATGGCAGGCATATTCTGTTATTATTGTATTGGAGTTTTAGCTATTGCACTCATCATCATGGTCAGAACAGCTCATCTGCATTGAAGTTCTGAAGAGCACTGTGCACAGCTGAACCATCACTTAGATCACTTGCATTTAGAGGAAGAGAAACTTGGACGAGCCCCAAATTATGGCAGACCTAACGTCTCATTTGCCAGCAAATCATCTGTATCAGAAATTACTTTAAATGACAAGGCTAAAATTGAATTTGTCCCATGTTTAACATGCCCATTAAAAGGAAATCCTTCAATGCCATTCACTGAGGCTCAGATGCAGGGAGTCAAAAGACCATGTGGTCATGGCCACAGCAAACCCTCAGCAAGATCCCTGACTTCGATAAGCTGCAAATGCTCTGGAGTCAAGGAGGAACTTCCAACTCAAAACCTCTCACCTTTACAGGTGTTCTAGTTTCATGACTCTCTGATGCACAGAGAGTGCTATGAATGTCTTGCCTACAAGAGAACTTGTCACTTTACCATGACTCAATTTTAATTTCACAGCAAAGCCTTACCCAAAGCCATGCTGGAGCCTCCTGAAGCCTTCAACCACCCCTAGTTTCCCTTGGATGACCCTCAAGAAAGAGAACAGTGGCAGCAGAAGGTTGGGAGGGACCCGAGACTGGGTGAGTTTTGCAGAGCTTTGAGCAAAGTCAGTGCTCTAACAAAGCAACCTCCTGAGAGCCCACTGTGAACCTAAACACCAAATTTCTCATTCAATGCATCAGAATGCAAGAACCAAAGCAAAGACAGAATTAGCCTCATCAGACATGCAGCAGCATATGTCTCCTTCAACATGTACTGCAAAATAGATACTGAAGGGGAAACAGATGATTTTAAACTTCCTATTCTGTCTACCGGTAAAAAAAATTCCCCAAATCCTGCATATCTTCATGTAAATTACTGTATTGCAAAGATAAATATCAAAGTTATGCAAGATGCTAGATAAGTAGAAAGACTTAAAAGAACAAGGAAGAAATAAAAACACCTACAAAACCTCCAAAGACAAAAAATAAACAACAGCTTATTTGTGTTCCCAGGCAAGTCCAAAGCCAAATATTAGCATTTTCTTCTGGAGGCAACTTTCTGTGTATTGAGAGCCAGTTTAAATAAACAGCTGGCTTTTCTTCTCAGAATATTTGGGGAGCCTGCAAATTTTTTTCTCCTTTGAGAAAATATATGAAAAACAATGCAGGAACAACTTCACACAGGAGTAGTAAAGAAATTCAAATATCTAGTTATAATTATAAATGAAATTTTGGCCATGCAAAATCCATATGAAATGCTGTCAGGTGGAATGTTTGCCAGCCACTCTTCCAAGTAACAACCACAGAAATCTACCTTAGTCACCTCCTTGTTGATCTCCTTTCCCCACGCTTCATTTATGCATTTTATGTGGCTTTCTAGTTTTATTCCCATATTTCTTTCTTAGTCTTACCTTAGCCCATTCCCTGCTAGATCCCCAGGTTTTTCTTTGGTATCCCAAAATCTCAGCTGAGGACTTGCTGGTATCTAACATTAGAGGTTCAGGGGCTCCAGTCAGATTTAAACTGCAGTAATTTTTTCTACTCTGTAAAGCCTGAAGGGATAGTACTTTTCCTTCCTTGCTAAATAGTAAACATTCTTCTTCCAGTGGGCAAACAAATTATTTTCTGTTGTTTGTAAAGACACTCAAACAATACCCTTGTTTACCTTTACAAATGTCTTTGTGCTATCCCTAGTCTAGCCCAGGGAACTGAGCCAAAGGTGGTGCAGCTGACATACAGCAGGCAGGAATAAATGCCTGAACACCCAAAGAAATCTCTGCCCAGCAAAGTACAGAAACAGTCACTCTGATGTCTGAGTTTGGGCTGAGATAACAGCAGCAAACTGGATCTCAAGACAGTAAGTATCTTTAGTAAGCAAATTAATTTTACTCATCAACTCAGCAGAAACATGGTTTTCTGCCTCCAGGGAAGGGTGCAACGTGTACTCATTAATGACTGTTTATTCAGATCAACACTACCGCTGTATAAATTCCCCACCACCACCACCTTACATGAGGTATTTCATGATCAAAGTATTTAAATCAACACTGCCAAAGCAACATTATTTGAGCAGTCACGTAAAGTGCAGGCATGTTTGAAGGATTAGAACTTAATGAGGTTTCCTGGTTGGTTTTTTTGGCACGAATACAACAAACACATAAAAAAACCCCATAACTCTGCTCATGCAAAGTACAGAGGTCTACTCATGCAATTAGCATCTACAATCACAAATACCTATTTGTAAGAATCAAACAAGTCATTCAATATTATTAGTTTATTTCATAGACTGACTACTTCTGAAATAGCTGCTTTCTTAAACTACATGGCCAATATGTAATATGTTAAGCTCCATCTACCAGTTTTCATTTAAATTAATCTTACAAATCTGACCCAACTTTGTTAAAACCAACAAATGCTGCACAAATCTTTGCACATGGAGCTCAACGCATCCAAATGAAAACCAGTCTACTACTGACAAAAAGGCTGAGAGCAAACTAGTACCTCTATCTTGGTCACCACAACCTCAACTGTGTGATGTGCATCAGCCTGTTAACTCAGGAGCTGTAGGGTCCTTCTGAAAATGTGAACACATCTGCTGCTCACACTGCTTAGTTTAAAAGTTGATTCTAAATTTATCAAATACAGTTCAAAACTGAAGGTGACTGAAATGGTTTGCATTACTATGTCACTTCCTAAGAAAGCTGATGCAAAAAATATTTCCCAGATGTGGGTTAAGATTTCCAGATGAATAGAGAGAGCAGGCGAAAGCAGGAGATGCAGGCTCCCAACCAAAAGCCACTGACAGTCTGCATTAAACAGCATTTGCCCAGGATGTGTCAGACAAGAGACCTGAGGCTGGGTTCCTGTTACTACAAAAAAGTGCCTGGCCAAAATACACTTTTCTGCTCTGGCAAGAGTTTCTCTCTATATTGCTTTCTTAATGTTTCCAAAAGGTCCAGTTTTGCTTTTGTATGGAAAAACCCCAACCCTGCAAATTTCAGCTCTCTCACTTTGCACTAAAACAAACTGTGGAGTTTGACTGGTCACAGCACAGAGAACCAGACTTCCAGAGCATCCCCTGAACTATCAATGCACAACAGAAACTTAATATGAATTTTTCATAACATTTATTAAAAAAAACGTACCTAAGCATCTCCTCCAAAACTCTGATTGGTATCTTTCATACTTAGATTATTTTAATTTTTTTCTGTGCATTTTCCACATTGAGAAACATTTTTATGATTTTAGGGTTTTTTATGGCATCAGTAAGGTACATGAGGAATGAGACAGACAAAACCAAAATGTAACACAAAAGGTCTCTAAAATATGCTGTAATGTTGTCATCAACAGGCAGTAACTAAAGAAACATCATGGAAATAATACAGGAAATAAATTAAAGCTATGTGAATATTTATTTTTATTTTCAAGACAACTCCTGAAATTATGAGATTAATTTGGTCTTGTTTTTCTCTCATCACTTTTCAGACTTGTCAGAAGGAAGTGTAAAAACACTGCAGTTGGCATTCTCTCTTGCTAGCCTGGATTAGTAGATTTATGTTAATTGCAGACATCTACATAAAAATACCTCTTAGTATTCTTCTTCCACAGGACTTTTACTGAGGATGAAATTCTGACCACACAAATAAAGTAAAAAGAAATCTTTTACTTTATTTTTTTTAAAGGGAAAACTTACCTTGTAGCACATTTTCATCAAATGTCACAAAAAGGTCTGATTGCTTCCAAAGGCTTTGATCCAGCTATCATGCAGCAGCTCCTGACTGAAACAAGTGACCTCGGGGGGATTCTGAGGGAATGAGGATCACTCATCTTAGAAACAGTCTCCTCACATCAGACATGTTTTTCATACTCTATTTACTTCCAGGCTGGACTGCAAGAAGTATCAAATCTCTACAGCTCCAGCTAATGGGATGGGAGTTACCAGCTCCTCAAAGGTTCACACTTCTCAGCTGTGGACAGGACAGCAGGACACCGGCTCCCTCTGAGATGTGCTGAGTCTGGTGGGGTGCTGCTCAACTTCACCTCAGCTCTCTGAGGAATCTCCAACGGTGAAATAAAAGAAAGCCAACTAGCCAGCATCAATCACTCACAGCTTTCAGTCCGGGAGAAAACCAGCAGAAAAAGCCTTGGCCAATGTATGGGGATTTTGTGGCATTTGGCTTTTCTTTCAATAGCATGAACTAAGACCCAGTAGGCATCAAGTGAAGAATGAGTTCCTTGTCCTGGCTAAGCACTGAGCTTAGATAGTGGGGTAAGAAACTAACAAGAAAAATCATTGAAAATGCAGATCTGTTGACATTTTCCAGCATGCACTGACCTTTCCAGTACCATTACATTCGGCTTTGCAGCACAATTACAGTTTCTGCTCTATGTATCGGTAAGATCCTCATTATCTGAATTCTATCAAAATCTTTACCCTTCTCAAGAGAGCAGAGAAGAATGTCTGTCTGAAACAATATTCAGTTCAGTGACACCAAAAAGACCCCAACTCAGCTGCTGGGGTTGATTGTTCACACCATTGCACTGTAACCCAGCCAGGTAAGTAGGGGGAAGAGGCTGACAACTAATGTGAAGATGATTCCTCATAACAGTGACAACAGTAGGTAGCTAAAGAGCACAAAATGCAATATTCAAGGACAGAGCCTAGAAAATTACCCTTGCAGTCACAAGCACACCTGCAAACCAGAAATCATTTCATGGTATGTGAGAAAAGTCCAAGTTAATTTGCTACTCTGACATCAGAAGCCCATACTATCCCTTGTTTAAGTCAACTTAAGAGGTTATAATGGCTAGTTTTGTTTCTAGCAAACATACAAACCTGCTTTCCTTCACTTCTCCTTCTCCACTTATTTCATATGCAAAGGTAATGCATTTTATTACAGAAATAAGGAAGATCTGCATTAAGTCATGTCTGCTTCAGAACTCAGTTGACTCCCCACCAGCTGGAATCTATTATTTGATTAAAAATGTTGTTGTGCCAGCTGCCATGCAGCACGTTTCACAACTCTGATTCCAGGTGGAATTAAATCCATACTGAAAATGAAGTCTAGCATGAATCAGCCTCTTCTTAATATTAATGCATATCTGGGAAAAAAAAGCATTAACAAAACATCACAAACCTAGCCTTCCTTGACCTGGCCACCCAGTCTCTAAAGCAGAAGGTGTTCAGTGGGGAAGAACTTCAAATTTCACATAATAAGGTAGTAATTTCATAAAGCAATGTCCTAATTATTCCCTCAGGTTTGTTTTTAAAGTGATCTTTCTCACCATAAAAACAAACCTAACTTCTCTTCCAATAGAACCAGTCCTGAAATTAAAGACAGTTGCTGAGTTTAAAAAATTTAAAGTTTTTGTATCTCCCTGATACAGTGAAGTATTCACTAGTGGAGGATAATTATTAGAGAATGTGCCTAGAGTAAAAAAAAAATTATAGTTAAGTCTGTTATTGCTAATTCAGTTAGAATGAGAGACTGTATTAGGCAAAAAGCCCATTTAATTTGAGGGGGATTTCTGCCTGTTGTGGACTGCAGGAATACATGCCAGCAGTATATACTGTGAATAAGCACTGAAAATGTTGCCTAGCTTCTTGCAGTGCAAGAACATTAAAAGCTTTAAGGCAATTATTTGCAAAGCCATACTCACAAGGCCTCTTAATAGAAATACAGCAATGGCACATTGATAGGTCTGCTTCTTACTATTTTCCTTTTCTGTTACCTCAAAGCAAGTTGCAGACTACAGCTTCAGTAGCTCTGAAAAAAAAGTTCATTGTTAGCTCTGAAGAAAGTTTACATTCAAGTGATGTTTGCAGCTTTTTCTGTTCAATGAAAAAAGGTAAAAGGTTTTGATCGCTTCAGACAAGATAGTCTCTTAATCTGCCAGCATAAGAACATGCAGAGGTAAGGCTGAAAGATGAAGCCCACATCCATTCCTGGTGGTGTCAAGGCAGAGATATAGTGCTCAATATTTTATTTAGAAGCACTAGGTAAATATCATGTGGATATTTCACTGATTAAACTGATAAACAACAGTCAATCTAAATTCCCAATGGCAGTTATGCCAAGTATAAAATAGCTCAAAGAGAATACAGTAGGCTTTAGTCACAGTACTGAACATAACTGAAGGGTCAAATCACTGCTGACCCAAGCTGCTGTGACTTGATGTTTGCTTAAACTGAAAGGAGGCTCTGAGCAGGGTGGAGTACCCAGTGTGAGCACTACAGAAAGTGCCATCGTGATGGGCAGCCCTGCTGACAGTGTCCGCAGGGAAGCGAGTCCCTGCAGCTGGAGCCCCACAGGTACCGAACTCCTCTTCAACCCTGAACATGGATGCCCAATTCCAACTCTCCAGAGAAACAAAAATAAATGAAATTTGTTGTATCTTAGAGATCTTCCTTTCAAATACATTTTAATTCAGTTTGGGAAAGCTTGACCTCTTACTTCTCATTTTGTGGGTTGAAATTATTTCCATTTCCAGACCAATTATATGACTTCCTCAATAAGTGAGAAATGTACTATTTAATCTATTTTAAAAGACTGAGCTTTGTGTTTTTTAACTTTTTATTCTACATTCCCTTTCACATCAGTACAAAGTTTCATAGTGTAGCCCTTTCTGTACTCGTTCAAGCACCAATTAGAAACACAGTATGGGTGCACATATTGACAAACATCCCATAAATACAGAAGACACAAAAATAATGTTTATGCACTCCTCCCATTCACTAGCCTCCCTGGCAGCATCAGCCAGCAACCTCAATCCACCATCATCAAATGAGTCAACTCGCTGTCTTAGGTTGAAAGATTTAGCTGGGGGTATGTATTCTATTTCCGATCTGTTAGAGGTGGGGCAATTTCTTCTGTTAATTGGACCACCTGTTAAAATCAGGTGGGGCAGTTTTCTTTATCTCTTCCACAACCAATCCTTCCTCTGGGAGATATCTTCTCTTAGTGGGCCATTGAGTGTCACTGCATGACTGATAAAATTACATCATCCCATTGTGAGATGCTCCACCCAGGGGGAGGAGCCAAGCATTCCTACCTCGATATAATCTGACATTTGGAATGGCACAGAAAACCTTTCCCCACTGATTCCCAGAGAAGCAGCTGTCTTCTCCACTGGATTCCCAGAGGAAGATCAGGCCCATCTACACCATCACTGGACCTTCAGAGGAAAACTACACCCTTCTACAGGATCACTGCTTCAACAGAACCACACCTGGCACTGCAGGAGGACTGCAGCCACCATTTAATCAGACTGCTGTCAACACCCTGACCAACAGGGTGTCAGGTCATATTCTGACTCTCTCAGTGGTTTGTTTTCTTTTTTTGTACTACTGCATTTGTATTTTTAATTCTCCTAGTAAAGAACTGTTATTCCTATTCCCATATCTTTGCCTGAGAGCCCCTTAATTTAAAAATTATAATAATTCAGATGGAGTGGGTTTACCTTTTCCATTTCAAGGAATGCTCCTGTCTTCCTTAGCAGACACCTGTCTTTTCAAACCTAGACACTCGCCATGGATTCATTCCTCTCGTCTGTCATGTAAAATGGAGATACTCTCCATGCCAAAGACACAAGCTTCCAACAGCACCTGCTTTACTGAGAGAGAGTAACAGCTCATCAAGAGATATCACAAAGAGGATTTACACCACTGGAAAGGAACTTTAGTTTCTCCTGGGTATACTTGTATCATGATGCTCGTATATACATAAAGAAACCATATATTGAAATTTAGCATGATTTCAGGAAGGGAACCCTGTATAATAGGAGCACAACAGAGACGTTAAAAAATTGATTCAATGGCAATTAAAATATTCCTATCCCAAATAGTAGCTAAAACTTTATCCCACCCTACACTGGCATGTATTATGTGTAGGCCTTACATTTCAATAAAAGGAAGCAAATGCTTTTAACAGCACACTACAGAGTACACAGGAAGGCTATTATAACCGCAATAAATATTTACTGACTAAATATACTATTTCAATTAACATAACCCTTATTGAAATCAAAAAAGATACAAAATCTAACTAAATTTTAAGAAAACTACTGAGTAGTAACAGCTGTAAGGTTTTTTTACGTAAAAAAAAAAACATGTATTTATATATTTCTACTTAGATTTCAATACCACTGGTGTAAAATCCTCTGTAAATGTTGAAGGTAAGAAGGAAACATTTGTGATTCCAGAGCAAAACCACCAAAATCTGTACAGGCTGATGCTCTCCCAAGAGGTGGGGCAAGACACAGAGCCCATGACTCTGCCAAACACATGCCTGAATGGGGCAAAACCCACGCTGCCCTGAAAACAGCTCCTGATGCTTGCAGTCCTGCCTCAGCCTGCCCTTGCAGCCCAGGCACACACCATGTCCCCATATGAAAGCTGGTGGTCTACACGGTAGTGCAGGGGAAGGCTCCTATATTACTAATTTTCTGAGTATTGCCAGCCCATAGGATTGTGTTCCCTTTCTCCCATAATCTGCAAGGCAAAAAGTCATCATCAGAGGAGCCCTGGGAAAGTGTGAGGATTAAACTTGTAACATAGGTTCTGGCAAAGACCCCCTACAGATGCCTGGGAAAACACTGACTATATGTCCCATTCATACTGAAATCTCCATTTCCCAAACTCCTGATGTGCAGCAGTGCTGAACATACATCTGCAAATGGAAGCTACAAGAGATCTGAAATACTAAGGAATGCCACAAGCCCTTCTATTCCTAAAAAAGAAATTTGTATTTCAGCTCAGATATTTCATAATTATTAGAAATCCTTAAGAACATTCCTTATTAAGGACATATGCCATCATTTTTCACCTTTACCATATGATAATATTTGTTTTCCTCAAACGGTGCTATAAAAAAGTTTGTGACAGTCGTGAAGTATGGAGCCATCACAGTTACATTCTCTTCACTGTGTTATGGTAATAGGGAATCACAGAATGATAGAATGGCCTGGGTTGGAAGGGACCTTAAAGATTATCTAGTTCCAACACCCTGCCGTGGGCAGGGACACCTTTCACTCCACCAGGCTGCTCAGAACACCATCCAACATGTCCTTGGACACTTCCAGGGATGGGGCATCCACAGCTTCTCTGGGCAACCTGTTTCAGTGTCTCACCCCCACAAAAAAAAAAATTTCCTGCTATCTAATCTAAGCCCACTCTTTTCCAGGTTGAAGCCATTCCTCCTTGTCCTGCCACTACATGCACTTGTAAAAAAAAATCCCTCTGCATCTTTTTTGCAGGCTCCCTTAAGGTACTGAAAGGCCACAATTAAGTAATGCTGAAGCCTTCTCTTTTGCAGGCTGAACAATCCCAATTCTCTCAGCTTCTCGTCCTAGGAAAGGTGCTTCATCTCCCTAATCAACTTGTTGGCCCATGTGCTGGGGACCTCATCTAGCAGTCCCAGTCAGGGTAAAAGCACACTGAGGGCTGTGCTCAGTGAGAAAAAAAAAGATAATTCTCACCTGAAAGCCACATTTAAACATTAAAAAAAAAGGTCCAGTAAGTGGATATGGATTGTTGACAAGGAAGTAGGAGGAAACAAAGAGACCACATCAGTCAACACAAGAGGCAGTGGCTGTAACACATCACTAACCTATTTTTTTTTTTTTTTTTTTCCGGGATTATGGCAGAGGAGACTCTAAGAAGGGATTTAAAAGGAGAAAATGAGGTTAAGTGTGTTGATGTCTGTCCACAGCTCATCCTTAACTTCAATGTAGCAATGAATAAAACCTGCAGATGCTGTTTTGAATACACAGCAGGTCAGTGACAAAGCCGGTATTGGAAATGAACTGGAGGGCTGTGTGGACGCATTGGCCAGAAGGGCTTTGGATATGAAATCAGACTGCTTCTTTCTACCATTATTGTGAGAGAAATACATGAACATTGCAGAAACATTCACAAGAAAACAAATTTCTTTTAACAGCAGGTTTGAACAAGGTTGAAGTTACATAAGCTAAATGTGGACCATGCTTGTGGCATTGCTTCATGGCCACAGGCATCCCTAGGGCTGGCTCCTAAACATGTTTCAGTCACAGACATCTCTGGAGGAAAAAGAACACCTTGTTCAACAACTTTCATGGTTCCTTTCTTAAGATCAGGACATCATTAACTATGCTGGTTTTTAAAAGGAGTTACTCTCTTCTAATGACTCCTAAAATATTTGTATGTAACAGCTGCCAACTTCTGCATTCCATAACTAATTTGGTCTTTTATAAACTGATTTACAAATGTACTTGCTATTTAATTCTGTTAAAAAAATATTCAAGGTAGTATTTTTTCTGTCACCTTCTTAGCTCAGCCACTTACCAAGTTAAAAAAGCAAACCTTAAACACTTTTGCCTCTCAGCAGATGATAGTCTCAACAGCAGTGCAGCCTTTTATCCAACTGACCCATGAGGTGGACTGGAGTTTGCCATCCTCTTAGCACACCTCTGAAAACACCTGTTTGTTTGGTAAGGGTAGGTGTTGTACCAAAGATATGTTGACATTAGGTAAATTACTGAAACAAGAAGGTGAAAAATAGAAAACGACAGCAGACATCATCTTCCCATAGGCCTTTTTAACAGTGGTTTACAGATGAACCACCTTTCATCAAAGGTTCCAGCAAAGCATCAGAAAAAAGCAATTTTAGGAACACAACAATATCACAAAGTTAAGACAATCCTTTCTGCTGTGCTGCACTGTATTCATGTGAACCTTAACAACAAAAGGCCTGTTAAAAATGTGGACTATCTTCGATTATTTTGCTTAGTGCTCTTCACAGTGTCCTTTAAAAACTAGTAATCAGCACTGGAAAAAAAAGCCAGGAGGTAACATACTAGCTATGTATCACTGTCACAAATCACTATGGATTGGAAAAGCACACCAGTCGGGGTCCCAGCATCCTGAAAACACCAATACTGTGATAACACCAGTACTAGTCTTTCACTCTTTGTGAGGGATTCCACCAAGCAAAGCCTGGCTCAGGGAGACCAGCAGTGCTTTCCAGGCTCTGCTGGACACAGGGAGGACATTCCCACTGACTTCAAGAGAGATGCTAAGATCATATGGACACACAGCTGCTCAGAAAGAAACTCAGCATGTGTGTGTCAGCCTGAAACTGAACTCCACCCCACAACTGGGTTCTTACACTCAGACTACAACATTCTGTAAGGTTTTTGTAAGACACAGATCACCATGCAATAAATTAAGCCCGCAAAATATGTTAAAGAATCATGTCCTAAAAGCAGCCAGTTCCCTGCACTGACTGGAGCTGGACCCTGGGCAAACAGCTCTGGTGCACACATCCTCTGCCTGTGTGTTCTGAAGAGCTCTCCAGGCTGGTGAAGCAGAAAATGTGTGTATTTGTGTTTTAGTGCTTTATCTGGGCTGGGTACGCCTCTGCTGTCAAAAGCCAAGAGTTATGTTCCTGACAACAGTAAGGACAGGACTAAATCAAGAAAAGAGTTCGGAAAGGCAGAGAAATTCAGATGAGCTTTTGATGAACAAACCTCATTAACTGACTGGCTATTAGCTATCCAAATAGATTAAAAGAATTATCATTACAGCTGTGGTTTAACAGTTTGGAAAGTGACATTTAAAAGTCACTACACAACACTGTCACCTGTAATGCTATGCTGTAAATTTGTTATTTAAAACCTACTTGTAAATACACAGCAAGTCTTGCAAGTTATTGGCAGCATTCAAAAGTACTGGCAAGAGCAAATAAAAATGCATCCATTTTGGGGAAATTAGGTATTCTTATGACTTCACATTCCCATCAGATAGCAAGCATTAAAAATATGCCCATTTCAATGTGTACAATAGCCAACAAAAATGCTGGGTTGACTACACTTTCTTCAGCTTGAGTCAACTGAAATGAGGTTTTTAAATCCATGAAAGACCCTGTAATACTTTCCCAATGCCATCATATGTCAGAACACCACATTTGAAAGTCTATACATTCGATTTCCTAGAAGATACCGCTTTTCCCTTCTTGTCTAAACCATACCACTTCCTGGGGAAAAAATACAAATGTGTGCATGTTTCAGACAGTCTTGTTATGGATAGACTCAGATTATGCTGTCCCAGTTGAGTGATTTAAAATTGAATTTATTGTGATTCTTCATGATTGAAGAGGTCAAAGCCTTTTCCAGGGAAAACAACTATAAGATGTTCTGCAGACCAGTTTAAGGAGTACATGTGAACTTCTTAGCTTCACAAGGTTAATGTGTGTCTTGGTTTCACTGTAACACAACCTTCTTATTAACCATGAGAAATACAATTTTCATGTCTATAGAGTAGAAATGAATTCTTTTCTCCTTCCTCAAAATGTGCAAAGCAAATTTTGAAATTCCCAATTCAATATATATCAAAGAAGAAAAAGGTTCAAAGTCAAATCCTAGAAAGTGAAGAAATGTCAGAACAAATTCAGTTCAGCTCCCTTGTGCTTGTACATCAAGATGAAATATTTAATTACATGATGACATGCTATTTTTGACTGCATTATCTGTGCTTTAAAGAACAAGAAACAAATTCCATAGTGGCTGATTGGACCAGATGTTTAGATGTTCAGTGCATTTCAAATATAATACTTCAGTAGTTATTTACCTTATTGACAGAGGTATAAGGTCAGATTAAAATTTTCCTAAGATTACCTGATAGTTTGATTTTTTCAGCAGAAAAACCATTAATGGCAATATAATATGTCTTCCACCAGCAAATACTGCTTGGTAGTATGCTGTGATCTAGTTTTGAATGAACAAAACCAGAACAAATCTCATTTGGCCTGATTTTTTTTTTTTCAAACAAGTCTATCACAATGACTAACTCATCAAACTATTTCAAATTGCATTCTAAAAATACCAGCTATTTATTATTTTAATCTGCTGTACAGACACCAGTCTAACACTCAATCAGAGTAAGTGGTGATGAATCATGCACATTTTAGGAATGTCTTGGCTCTTTGAACAATGTTTGGGTTCTAAATCTTTATTGACAGAAATATCTTACTTCCAACAGAAATTTACATACAAATGTGCAAATCAGGGCTAGAGCAGCAGGCTTGTGTTACGGCTAAGAGGTGGCTGGGCTTGCCTAGCTGCCTTCAGTGCCTACTTCCACCTTGGCTCAGATAATTGGAATAAAGATGAATGAAAATTTAGGCCTGCAGTTTTAATAGTAACTATTTGTTATTTAAATTTCCTGTTCCACACTAAATGATTGCAAGAATGTGTGCTCAGAATTAAAAGTCTGCTCTTTAGCATCCGCACATTGATTTCTTGGGGTCCTTGCAAAGCTTTTCACATTGTTTCTGGCCTACAGCTCGACACCCCTCTAACTGCCTGTCAGACATCATTTCTGCTTTATGAATAAATAATATGATGCCCAGGGGAAACGTTGGGCTAAGATAAAAAAATCAATATGTGTCCAGCACGTATTAGGCAGTTGCTCAGCTGAAATCTGTCTCAAATATGTGGAGTAATTTTAATAACAAAACAAATTCTTTCTACACTGAGCTTAAAAAAAGGCTATTAAGAAAGCACTACCACTATATAACTCTGTATCCTATTTGAAGAATAATAACACTGTTCTCCTAAAATGTGAATAAATGTTCTGACTGCCAAGTATTTGGTGATTATTTGTCTACAAATTTCAAATATTCACGCTATAGGAAAATGTTAGCAAGTCATTTTTTTATTCTGTTCCTCTTGGAGCAGTGCTGGTGCACATCTGTGTAGTAAAGCTGTTATTATAACTGACTTGTTTGTTATTTTAAAAACATCTTCCAAAATCACCTTTTTTTTTTTTTTTCTTTCCAGAGGACCCGGGATCAGAAGTGAAACAAAAGCAGGGTAAATTAATCATTCATGCAGCTCTGTAATCATCTTAGTCATTCCTGCAACATAAGCCTATTTTTGCAGTCAGTGCAGTTCAGTCCCCCACCATGCCCAGATGTCAACCTGTCACAGGAATATTTGAATCCCTCCACTTCTACAGGACCTGTCTAAACAAACAGGCTTAACTCCTGCCATGGGGCAGTTCTTAAATTCCTTTGCATTATGCCCGAGAAGGGCTGGTTATGTTAACTGTACCACAGAGGAAGCAGCATGGTAGGAACTGCTGCCCATTGCTCTCCCACAGAGAGAGAACCTTACTGAAAGTGGCCAAGCTTGACTCCTACACTCCTTCCTCCCTTCCATGTGCCCTTCATCACCAGGAAAGCTTGGGCTGTGCCAGGCAGCAGCGCACGGCCCCTGCTGACAGCACATCTCTCTCCTCCCAGTTCAGTGATGGCCAGCAGGGCTGAAGTCTCACCCAGCCTCATCTCCTCAAAAATGTTACCTTCCCACCATGTTCCTTGAAAACATAGATCTCATGCTGGAAAACGAGGAGGAGATGGATAGGTTATTTTGGGACAAGGGGCAAGCTGCCAGTGCTCCTAGGAGCCTTCATGAAAGCCACAGGCACCCCAGGTTCAGCAGTATGGCCAGACAAACAGCAAAAACAGAGAGGTAAAGGCAAACTAGCAAGCTGCAGTCAGACCCATGGATGACCTCTGAGATCCCTGACTCCAAGTCACCAACATTCAGCTCATGGACATTGCTCTCCAAGGGGGTTTTTTCACCCCCCTGCTGTTATGCAAACCTTTTAGTGCAGATCCTCCCCATGGGAGCTTGCTGACAAGGTGGCTCCTCCTGTTACGTTCAGTATAATGAAAAGCACAAACTTCATGTATTTATGACCCTTTCAGACTGAGGAGCTGCAGCTGAGTGCCCTTGCCTGGGGGTGCTTACTCCTGCAGGAGAGCCAGCCATCTGGAAGAGTAACCTAAAGAAAGCAGAGGGAAAACCTGACATCTCAGGCAACGAAACCTGCAGAAGTGCAGAAGCTACCACTGATAGTGGCAGGGGTACAAGGTATCCTGAGGCTCACACCAGCCAACATGGTGGAGCCAATTAACATCAACGCTGATAGAAAATGCTTTCTTTGAGCCAACTCAAAGAAAGTAAAATGATAAAGACAAGAAGGGACTTCTAAGAACAAACAGACCAAAAAGGAGCAAACAAACCCCCCCCAACAAACTCAACCTAAAAAAAGCCCATTAACAAACAAAAAAAGCCCTACACCCACTCCTCAAAACCCACACAGGCAAAAAGGAGAAGCCTGAGGCTGACACTTGTATGGATTTCTGTTGATTCCAAATACCTCTAAACCCCCAAACCCGGGTGCTTGGTGCAAAACAGCCAGAAAGGAAACTGAAAACAGAACAGTAATTTCCACCACAGGCAAGCTGTCAGCTGTAAGCACCAAACCATGTATCCTGTGCAGTCACTCTGATGGAAGCACCCCTTCATCCCTTCTCGCTGCCTTTCTGACGAGGGCCACGGCCAGGTCCCTGGCAGCGTTCCCATGCCAGCAAGCCCTCTCCAGCTGGCATCTGGCTCACACATTTTCCTTCAGCCACTGGCCTTGCAACTATGCCACGCCAACACCAGTCCAGACAGCCCAGAGCAGAGACATTAAACATGGGTAGACCAGTGTGATGCCCAGCCACAGCCACCACAAACATGGAACAAACCAGTCCTGCATGTTCTTTGCAAGACCTAAGTTACAGGGGATGACTGCCAACAACTCTGCCATCCTGCTGTAGAGATCCCACCCTGCTCTTCACCCCTCACATGTCCCTCACCCCACCACCACAGTGTATCTGTGTTAGAAGCCCCTCCTGTGCTTCTAAAAAAATGACTGTACAACACGTATTTCTGCCAGCCCCCAGGAGAGAGGAACACTTGACCTTGGACACTTGACTCATGACCACTCAGCTCGCACATTCTTATCCTTTTGATGCTATTTAAATGAATAATTAAGCTTCCTAAAATGGACACTGGCTGTAACTTCTCAATGTTGCTTTTGAAAGCCACAAGAACCTCAGGGAGGAACCTCTCAGCGAAACACCAGACCTATCTGTGCGTGCAGCAGCTGGAGATGTGGTTCCTGACTGGCTGAACAAAGCCCTTGGTTCAGCAACCTCCTTTATCACCTGTCACACTTGCCTTCTCCACCTCCATCTGAAGGTACTCCAAACCATACCCATCAGGTGACCCATGGAGGGGTCATTTGTTTTTTGTTTTTTTTTTTACACATCCCAAAATCTGGCAGGCTAAAGATTGATACTGTTTCACACAGGTGGTTGAGAAAGAATCCTGTCCTCACCTCCCAGCCTCAAAGCCAAACAGCTGTTTCCAGGCTGAACTATACATCAGAGAAGTACACCCAGATTTCTGAAAGACCCTAGAACCCAAATAAAACTTTTTATTTTCAGCTCTAAGGTTGCCAACTTTTAACTGAAATGATAATGCCCTGGACCTACAGATGCTCTCAGATGGCACTGTGTTGCTGTTTAATGCTGATGGAGGATTACGTGGCATGATATCTGTTCACAAGTTCTGATTTCCTCTGCAAGAGTTCAGATTTTGCAGGTCCGTCAGGCATGCTTCAGTCATCAACACATTTTTATTGCAAACAGAATTTGCAATAACAAACAGAGAGAGAAAACCTTCAGCTTTCAGATGTGTTTCATTTCCTGATCTGAGTATCTTTCACAGACAATTTATTTCTTCCATCAGAAAATGAGAGTTCAGAAGTAAAATGCTTAATCTTTGACAGATTTAAAGGCAACTGACACAGATCTCTAGCTTCCACAAGGTAAGATACTAGAAGCATGAGTTGTAATAAATTGATTTTATTGGTGTAAAAGTGTCTAAAAGTGTGTAAAAGGGTACTGTTTTCTGAAGTGTCTGTACAAGCTCATGGTTTTCTATGTTCATTTTAAAGACAACTATTACCAAGAAGCAATGATTCTATGAACCATATTTATGTTGTATTTATTTATGCCTTTCTCATTAGCTCAAAATCTGGAACTGAAGTATCTGTCCTACGCAGAGGTAACAAAAGGAGACAGAGAGGGACCCAAGAGTATTCACACAAACTGATACAACCAGTCACTGTAGCTCAGGATGCACCTGGTCAGGCAAGTATGTCACCAGAGATGTGCACTCCATTTTGCCAAGGAAAAGTTAAATCTGTCTAGGGTTAAAAAAGTTAAGTTTGTCTGAATAATCTGACTTTCCTTTAGGAAAAGCTAGGAACATGCATCAGGTCAGTTAGCACTGTGGGACTATCCTGAAAGATTTTGTTTGCAATACTATCAATATGCATTAAGTGAAGACCACCTGCTTGGTGTGCAGTAGCAAAGCACTGATTCTTCATAAAGTTTCAAGGCTCTTACTGCGTTAAGAAAGTGACTTGAAATCTTCCCAGTATTTCTCAACCCAGCCAAAAATTGTGTGCATTACATACAATCAAGTCAAGTCCAGTCTGGTACCATATCACTTACTAGTAACAGCCACCCAGCAAAGGCTGGGACACGTGGAATTAAAATTAACTCCAGTCCTTGACATTTATCTTTTGCCAGGTGTTGGGGGACATTATTTAAGAGGCAACCCAATATAAATCTGGTATTGCTCAAATCTCATAATTCCTGGCTACTGAAGGCTGGATGTTGTTGGTCTCCATGCAGAGGTACCAGCTCTGCTCTGCAGACTGCACACCCACACCAACTTCCTAACCACAACAGCCTTTTCTGCACCCAGCACAGGAGCAGACCTTTGTAACTTGAACATGAAATATGAACCCCCAGCAGTCTATTTTGTTCAGTTGCTGTCTACACCCATGGTGACCTCATAAGCTATGCTTCCAAATGGGCTTTGAGATGAGCAAATTGATGTATAGATCTGCAGCATCTACCACAACTGCAACAGCAGAAACAGCTTTTATCAGCTTGGCAAAGTGAGCTAAGACTGATTTCCAATGAGGTGGTCATGGCTTTGCTTGACCAAACCATTTACACTGACCAAAGCCACTTTCCTGGGGCAGGAAAGCCTGTGTCAGCACTGCAGGACACGTGATGCCTCTCACTCAGCTCCAGGAAGAAAACCAGCTGAAAGACGGATGCTGAGGGGCGAGTAACAACTTTCTGAATGATCATACACAAACCCATAGTCAGCAGATTTTACCTTTCAGCTGGGACTGGCACTGTTCCTTCTTAAGGCACAAATACAAGAAGTGCACTTTCAAAATGTACCACATCTGCATTTTACACACACACTGGCAATCTCATGCAACTCACCATGGCCGGTGAACCTGTAAGCAACAGTTTCTGTAAAAACTACTTGTAACATTGCTGCTTACTATTTTGGTTGCTTAGCACTGGCACCTTCATAAATTACAGGAGTCTTCAGAAAATGAGTTAAAGCCAAGCTGGCCACCACAGGACACAGAAAGCAGTTGTATAAACAATTACCTTGTAGTCTCTGTAGGGCTTGATGTTCAAGTGAGATACAGTATTGACAAATGATTCCTCCTAGGCAGAAAAAAAAAAAAATCACAAGTCCAAATTCAATTATGACACACTCTAAGAAGATAAAAATACACATTACGTTCCACCAAATTTAAAATCACATCCAGAGAAAAGCACATTGTGAAAGGTTTTCTTACTATATTAAAAATACCCAAGAATAACTAATACAGTCTTTAAATTCCTTTTAATTATTTTTGTCTGGAAAATATCTTTTGGCTTTTGAAGATCTGATAAAATTAGGCTGAGAATTAGGACATTTTTATTCTCTCACCTATGCAATGTTGCCAATAATACAAATTTCATAGATCAAAATTAATGGCTCCCATATGCAAAGTTAGGGTAGTTTATACTCATGGAGTGACAGTATCTTCAGAGAGATTTCTGTAACTGCTTGGGTTTGATAAGTAGAAGCTCATTATTACTTAGCAATTGTACTGGTTTAATACCTAAAGAAAGAACATCCAGGTAGTGATGAGAGATTTATCAGAAGCAGAGAGAGGTAAAGATGCTGCAGATTTTCCCTTGGCACCAGCCTTGGAACATATACTTTTGTTTATGGGACAACAGAGGGGCCATATGGTGGCAATTTGTCCTGAAATGCCTACATAACAAAAATTACTAACTTTGGACTTTGTTTTTTCCCCATTGGTTACATGAAAATTTAACTAACTTGGTTGTAAATTGACTTAGCTAGAAGAACGTTAAATGTCCTCCTTGAACATTTATTTCAGATTTAAAGGGTTACACTGTTAACTTTGTAGGGGACTAGCTCACTAGGGTATTTAAGACTGGTTTAAACGAAAATTAGAGCAATAAATAAATTAGGCTCTGAAATACTAACCTGTAAGATTAGGAAAAATAATTAACACCAAAGTAAGGGGAAACAGATATAAAATAGACTATTTCTGAAGGAATATGCCATTTCTTCTACACTGTTAATTTTCAGAGGAGACTCAAGTTACTAAAGCAGCTTAAGAAATCAGAGATACTTGCAGGCTGCTTGTTCAGACCACAGAAGGACATAATGATTCAATTACTTTCTTTTGATGTCAATCCAAATTAAAATTGGTATAAGAACATATTACAACTCAAACTTTGTGCAAAAAGATTTATTTTTTTTCATTTTAGTAATAATTAACCAGTTGTTTTGCTCATTCATACCCGTGTGTGTGTGTCTCACATCCCCCCACTGTACTGGTGTACTCAACTAAAAATAAAGCAGTGCATGCTCCTGGAGAACTGTTGCTTAGCTACATTCTCAATTATCACAATGCTGGCCTTGCCCATTCAGTGACAAGGTCAAAGCAATTGTTTCTTTACTTTAATGATGAAGTATCCTGTTTATAAAAACCTTATCTGTTTCCTACTTGGTAAAATATTGCACATTTCAGTCAATCATTGCTGGCAAATCCCCCAGAGAGACACAGTATGAGAACATAACTGGTAGTGTTCATTTTTGCCCTTAATAGAGAGGGTTTTTTTTCTTCCCCAACCCCATCCCGAACGTCAACTACCTCACATCGACACACAGGCAACCAATTATGCCAACATTTGTTTTCCTTCTCTGCTGTGTCCAGGCAAATATGGCAGAAATGCAGTAGTTGTATATTTACTCTTATTCTTCCCCCCATCCAATAACAAGCATAAGTGAAGTGGCAATTTTTATTAGCATGTACCTAAAGTCGGTGCTGTGGGAAAGCTAAAGAAAAGAAGGATTTTCCCCATCACTTGTAAACACAAGAACTTTCTGGTTTTTCTTTGCCTTTGAGGGCAGGTGTTCAGCTGCAAAGACTGCAATTCTCTCTTGGCTAGTCCGGGCTGCTGAATATTTCATAGCCCCTGAGAAATGCAGCTGTAATCAACTCACAAATAATGAAATGGGCAGCAATAATAGAGCAGAGGTAAAGTGCACCATTAGAAAGCATCAGTGCTTTGACTGCTACTGCAGTCTTGCTGTACCAATTTATCAGGTTATTTGATAAAATAATAATGCTATCAACTATGAAACAAAAATTAATGTTATGCTAAAAAAAAACCCCAAACTCAACAAGTGTCTCAGGTGGCCAACATGAACAGCAAAAAAGTCAGAAAACATGTCAAAAGGAGTCACATTCAAGACTGAAACTCCATTAGATGTATTAATCACACGCCAATTACACACAGCCACATTCAGGTATTACTAAAAAGGTACGTTTACAGAAGTTACTTAATTCTGGAAAAGCTTCATAAATATTAAAATAAAACAGCAAAAATACTTTGGAAGTAATAAACATGTTCATCTTAATCATATCTTGCAGAATAACCCACCTGCTGTCTTAACTTCTGTGTAACATGATCTTGAGGTTTGACATTCAGAATCTCAACCACCTCTTTAGGAAGCCTGTTCCAGTCTTTGACCACCCTCTTGGTAAAGAAATGCTTCCTATTGTCTAGTCTGATCCTCCCTTGACACAGCTTTGAACCATTTCCCATGCATCCTATAACAATACCAGGTAGAAGAAATCTCAGCTCCTTTTCCACTTCCACTGCTCCCTGTAGGGAGCAGTGAGGCTGTCCTGCAGCCTCCTTTTCTCCCAAACTAGAAAAACCCAGAGTCCTTAGCTGCTCCTCACTGGACATTCCTTCCAGCCTTTTCACCAGCAAACAGCTGGTGAAAAAGCTGTATTTCAAGTGACTCTGTGATATGTAACTGTGGGGAAAAGCAGCTAAGAAACAAGCAGAGGCTGAAGAATAAACACAGTGCTCCAGTCTTGCCTTCTGGAAACACAGCAATCTCCCAAAAGTGTCATGCAGCAGGTGGATGCTCCTCCTATGGACCAGAACATGCTTCAGTGCAGAAGAGGGCAGGCACTGTCTTCCCCAGCCCACATCTTCCCAGGTACCACAGGACACCCTGCTGAACCACAACTCCCGTGGCTGCACAAGCCTCTCTCATCCTCCCTCCAAGCAAGGGCTGACACTCAGAGCTGCCTCCTCAGAGACGCACAAAAGTAACACGCCCAAGTTGGAGGCAATTCACAGAAGGCTGGCTGTGCCTCTGTCAGTTACTGCTGATACACACAAGAATATGCTGAATGTTATTCCTAGAAGTTGAAGGGAGGTCTGGATTCGGGACTGTTGGCAGGTTCACATGCAGCACAGAACGTTGCAAAGAGAAGCCTTGACGGAAGCGTGAAGTTGCACAAACACCTGTGCAAGCAGAAATCTAACAGCAGTGGGAAACAGAAATTGCTTCATGCTTTGAGAAATAATCTCTCCATGAAGGAAGTTTCAATTTATGTCAGTCTAATCATCTTTTACATGTTTCAAAAAGTAATTCAAAGGAACTCAAAGAATCTAAGCAGATTGTGAAAGAAGTCAAAGTGAAAAACACACCCTCTTCCTTCAGTGCCTTTGTACTTGTTATGTTCTCTACAAGGATATGCAGTATTTTCATTTCTTTCCTCACCAGCAACAGATACAGATTGTGGACAGGTTTAATACTGCCAGAGAAAATGTGGTGTACACATGTTCAGTGCAGCAGGGGGGAATGAGCTCTCTCTAACATCCCAGAAACACATCACTTGTCACTCTGAAAGAAAATGATGTCTCAGGGTGATACTGAACTGGAGTAATTCCCATGCTTTGATAATTAAAGTACTCCTCCTAATGTTATCTTCCATCTGCTGGAGAAGAGATCACACAGATAGACCTTCCAGCCACATGGAGCCCTCAAAAATTCTCTTCAACTATCAGAAGGCTCAGACATAACTAAGATGCCCTCATTCATATTCTCCTACACTCCCTCCTACAAATACCCAAAGATAAATTACTCAGACAAACTCCAGTTTGGACTTTAAATGTCACAGGCAAATCTTACGTAGCTCATTTTTCCTTTCACTTTTTCCCTGGGATGAAAGAATTATTATTAACTCCCTGGGGATCATATCTTCACTCTACTGTGAAAAAGTACATTAAAAAGTACCTTGAACAATATAAGGCTGGTAGAGCTACTCTACAAGTTTATCTATTAAAATTCAAATATCTATTACAACAGCTGTGTATTTTCTGTCATATCACTAATCTTCTTCCAGGTATCAGCATGCCAGTCTAGCCCTTCTATAAATGGTAAGTCTATGGTGATATAGGCTGCTGTAATTTGTGAGGTGTCTTATTTTTTTTCATTTATATATCTAGAACTAGTCTTAAAGGAAGGATGATTAGGAGATACACACACATGCAATTCTAGCATCAAGGGACTCACAAACCATGCCCAAATCCTGAGAGGAGCTCTCACTCCTCAGCTAAAACTTACAGAGCAGCAAGGCAGGCAGCAGTTACTGCTCATGTGCTGCCTCCTCCTTGGGCAACTCACTCTACTGGGAGCCCTGGAAAATTTGCAGCATCGTATGAACTCTTTCCAAGACTATGACTTTGCCAATACGTTGTGAAAAAGGACTTTCACATTCAAAGTCAAATTGGCATTTTGCGATGATTACTACAGGAGGTGAGACTAGCAGTGGTGCTGCCTGTTACAGCTGTTGGCCACTTTCCCCTTTCTCGATAATTTTCAGTTGTTAAAAAATGCAGCTTCATGCTAAATGTAGTTTTGGGTATCTCCATTAAAACAATGCATATGTTTCTGAAAATAAAGCCAAAGAAAAGCACTTTTCACTACACAAGTTAAAAGGTCTTTTTCTTAAAGAAGCTCAAGTATCTCTACTCTTTGAAGAAAGGACTTAATAAGACCCAGGAAAAAGCTGTATGTCAAAGAGATGATTTTTACTGCCTTCTGAAATGAGACAGATTTACTCCTGTGAGAACAGGAACAAGAGTAAGGAAATTAGAGAAAAGTAAGGAAAAAGAGGGAAAACTGGGATTGAGGGATGTGTGAGCAAGATGATGGATAAGAATAGGCAAGGAAGTTTGGCTGGGGAGTCTGGGAGAAAAGCAGGATGAAAGAGGGCACAGGAATAAGAAGGAAAGATGGTCAAAATCAGTCAATTTAGGCAAAATCCAAGGAGAAAAAAAAACGGGTAAAAAAGGAGAGTGAAATTAGGAGTTACTTGGATGAGAACAGGGTGAGCTGAGACCCATCCACCATGCAGCTGGTACAAGGGGAGACTGACACTAGCTTGGCAGAGACAGGACACTGAGCTAAGGAGGCAGCAGCACAGACCTGGGAGTCTGGATGGGAGACTGGCAACAACGGGGTGTCAAGTGAATGGCAGGAAAGTAACAGAAGTCCTTTGGGACAAAAAGCAAAAATATACAACAGATTGTTAAGATGAAAACAGTGTCTGCAGGGAGAAATACACTTAGGAGAGCTGTAAGTGTGAGGAAAACATTAGAGAATAAGGCATAGCAGAAGACAAGCAACGTAAAATAGAAAGGAAACAGGTTTAAGTCAAAAGCAGAAGGTCAGAAGAGACCATCTTTTGGCAGAACTAAACAAAAGAGTCTGTATCATGAGAGCATATTCCTCTCCCGAGCCAGGCCCATGACTGAGTGCAGCTATGCAGCCACAGTAACACATTCACTTCAGGGACAACCGGGCTAGAACGTAGTTTTTGCTTTACCTAGTTTCTCATCTCTGTTGGCCCCAATAGCACAAAGCAGTAGAGCAATAAAATGAACAGACGTTACAGGATAGTTCTTTCAAAATGTGTAATGGTAACACTCTGTCCCTGTTAAGGATGTGACACCACTCTACATGAGCTATGGATTTTCTTCAAACTGACTGCTTTAAATATGCCACTGGCTCAAGGGTCTGCCATAGGGCCCTGACTGTCCTTGGAAAGCCAGACTGGCCTGCCCTGTGAGCTCTCATACCCAGCATCAGCAGGAGGCTGTGAGGAGCCAGCTACAGCTCAGCAGGGCACTGATACCTCCCATCCTTGAAGTGCCTCCAGCATAGCTAATGCTTTCCAAGTACTAACACAGGGCTTGGAAAAAAAAAATGACCCTTAGCTTCTGCTAGACAAGACAGGGACACAGCTGGCAAACTGCATGAGACAGGTGGCCAGATCTTTTTAGTGCTTGTGATGGAAGGAGAAAAAACACCCACCTAAGTAAACAAATGCCCAAAACTTGCCAGAAATACCGAGGTGCTCTTCTCACTACAGATCTCCCCAGATTTCCAGAGGCTGACAAGCAAAGCAGGTGTGTAGGGGGCTCCCTTGAAACCCCTCATCCAGGCACTATTCCTACAGAAACCATGATGCAATGGATGGAGAGACAAGAAGTGCTGCGACACCTGCCTCAGTTTCACTCTGATGGGTCATCCACACTGTACACCCAGATCTGGTACTCACTGGCCCACTGATCTAAGTGTGCCCTTAATTATTATCACAGTAATTGGTAGGAACACAACCACCCTCTTATGCTGTAGTCTTTGTCCATTTTAATACATAGAACTGATGTGTAGAGCCCTGGAAAAAATGATGGTGACATTTATTTCTTTATTGAAAGAGCCTTGCCTCTTACTCCTAACACTGACCAGTACAACACACCATTAACAGCAGTATCTAACGAATAACTTTTTCAGACTAAATGTACAGAATAATTTACAGAAGTTTTCTTCCAGAATTTCCCCCTTTCCCACAGAGTACACACCAGCTCCACACACCATCATGTGATCTGGTTCACAGCTCCTGAGCAAACAGGCAAGGTTCCTGAACTGTATCTCCAGAAACCTTTCTGTAGCAACATCCCGGTAAATTCATACCACCTGGGGCTGCATGGTTTACTTCTGAAACAAAGACACCAACTTCAAAAGAGCCAGTGATTCAGGTGTGTTTTATATTAACTGGGGATTAGATGATTTCCTGCTGATTTAGAAATACTGTTGCTGCATCTTATACCATTTACTATTATTTTTTCCTTTGCCCAAAGTATCTGCTACCTCAGACTGCTCCTTTGCTTACACACTCCCAATGCAATGGTAATAAATATGACGGACTAAAGGTCTCCATGTTATTCTGTAATAATCCACCATACTGACAATTTTAGAAGAAAATACTGGACAGATCTCTCCTCATCCCAGAGGGATTAGTGTGCTGCAAATTATTCTTTTAAAAGTGAGATACAGCAAGAGGCAACCAATAGAGCAGCTGGTGGCAAATCACCCAAAGTGCTCTCTTCCCCATTAGTCTAGACCCAACTGCAAGGCACCAAGGGTATGTGATTTATTTAAGAATAGTGCCCACAATTTTTTTACTGTCCTCCTAAAGGCCCAGCACAGAGCAGTGCTAAGCTGCCTGTAGAACAGACAGCACAGCAGATCACTGTCACATGCTGGGATCTTAGGAGACTTGCCTTTAATCAGGCAGTACAGTCCAGAGCCAGTTGAAAAAAGGCACCACTAAGAAAATACCCTGCATCTCAGATGCAGCAAGCTCTCGTTTGCTTCAGGAAATCTGCAGACAAGGCTGAAAAGGTAGCAATTTAAAACAGCAAAATGGGACAGTAAGAGCATTTACCTTTTATCTAAACATGATTCATGAGGCAGTCCTGCAAAGTGACAGACAACAACAAAGCAGTTCATCTACTATTGATAACCCAAGCATTCCTAAGCCATCAATAGCCATTTGAGTACTCCCAAAGTAAATTTAGCTTCATCTTCATTACTTTCTGTATTGAAAGACTGAGGACATATTCATGGATGTTTACGCAATTGCAAGAGAGCACAGTATTGTATGTTTTATTACACTACCAAAGCAGAATCTTGTTCAGACACTGCTAGCATATAATTTCTGTCTCTCTCAAAGCTGGAAGGCAATCATTAGCACGTTGAATCTGGCACGTTCCTATTATCTATCTGGTAATTATGGAAAGATGGAGAAGCCGTCAAAAAATACCCTCCAACTTCTGCATTAACCACACACCTGACAAAAATACTATCCCTGTTACCTAAATTAACAGATACTTCCCATAAACCATCATTCAGAACACATTAACATTAGTATAAAAAACAGGAAATAATTATTGGAGGCCATACAGACTATTAATTTACCTTCCCTTCCAACTTCAAAAATATAAAACTATGCAATGACAACCTGAATGCAGGAAAACATCTTACTGAAGGCGATGACAAGCTAGGCTACCTGGTCACTTGTCAGGCATTACTAGCCCAAATAAACACTACAACACAGCTCTAGGTTTTCAAAATATGTATACCATTACTCAATGCTATTCACACTGTGGCAGCGAAAATATGCTAAATACACCCTCAAAGATAATCCCATCCTCAAGAGACTGCTGTAGAAAAGGACAGAAGGATGAGAGACAGGGCAGTGGGTGAGGCCATACATATGCATACATATACAAAGTAATTGGGGAAGCTGCCCTCTGTCTCATTATCCCAGTTATTCATGCTTCAGGTAAAGGGGAAGGAGGAGATGCCAGGAAGAGCAGGAAGAGTACAGAAGCTGGGACAAGATTGGTACAAAACGATCTGGAAGAACAGAAGGGAATCAAAGCAAGGAAAGTGAGGCATGGGAAATGAGACCATGAGACCACGAATGAAGAGTCAGCCAAAACCAGTGATTAGGGGTAAAAAAGACCAAACAAATGGGGGACAGTCTACATGGGGAGCAGAGGACTGCAGGAAAAATCTGTGAGATTTTTTTGGTTGTTTTATTCTCAGGCAGAGGCTTCACAGAGTCTGGCACCTCAGAGGCTGCATCAAGCCCCATGCCATAGCCTGAATGACACCGACCAAAGCAGCAGAGCGCCGTATCTCTCTGGCTTATGCACCATTCCAATTACACGGCTTGTCCGGGCCCTGGGCAGGTTGTCCCCACAGGGCAGGGCTGGGGGGGCAGCTTCCTGGCTCAGGACCAGGACAGATAACCAGGGTGTCCCCAGGGAGACCCCCAGCTCTTGTCCCAGCCCCTGCCTGAGCTGCAGCATGACCAACCCCCATCCCAATGCTTGCTTCTCGTTTTTTGCAAAGAAGCCTCATGATCAGGAAAGGCTATGAAGGCTGCAGCAAAAGTGTGTCAGTACATGCAATTCCCAAAACTATAGCAACAAACAAATAGATTAAATTACCAAGATAGACACTAGCCCAATTCAAGGGGATTGGTACATCCATTACAAGAAGATGCTGAAGCTGCAGCCTGATCACATTTACATGAAGAAATCACTTTATGCAAATCTCTCATCCACGGGTGAAGGCTGTACTGGAGAGGAGAAACAGCACTGTACAGAGATTCAGGATGCATGGCAGAGAGGCAATTTAAGGTAAATCATACAGTTCAGTTATACAGGACATATAACCTGGGAAGAAAGTGTGTGGCTTCAAAGTCATAAATTATTTACAAATAATACAGCCTTCTCATGAAATATCCAGAAGGCCAAGCACCTATTTTTCACATAATTTTTCTCCACTTCCACAAATCACAGCGAAACTGAAGATTAATATCTTATCAAGAATGAACTAGGTTTGGGGGAGGATGGACTTAATAGTGTGGAGCTAATTAGGAGCTTGCAGGCAGGACAAGAACAGAAGGCAGCAGGGCTGCTGTGCTTACATACCTGAAGGAAAGTGTGGGAATCCAGGGCATCCCTCTGGCTGCCCTGGAAGGTCTGGAACCCTGGCAGGGGGTCAGGAGCCCCCCTGTACAGAGCCCCGAGAGACACTGCCTCTGATCTCTGTCCATGGAAAAGAGTTTTCAATCTTACAGGATGAATTACAAGCTTGAGTGTTTGAGATAAGTAGTAATTAGTGTGGCACAAGTGCAAAAGTAGAATTTTAGGATTCGAGGTAAAGGGTTCAAAGGGGGCAAGATGGAGGAAAATTGGGCGTGCCTTGTCCTTTTTCTTCTTCATGCCCTCCATGTTTCACTGTGGTGTTGGAATTTTTCTATTGGTTTAGGCTGGGGACACACTGTTCAACATGGGTGATGGGTATTGGGACGTTATTGTAAATATATCACACGTAGTTTTTAGTATATAATGTTTGTACCGTCCCACTGAGGGGCAGACCCCCGCACGCTGTCCTGCAAGACAGACCTGCTGCAGGTCAGAGAGAAAATATTTTAGATAAGAAGAAATAAACAACCTTGAAAACCAGCACAGACAAATTACGACTCCTTCTTTGGCAGTGGGGCTGAAAGACAGAGACTTTCTAATATCTTGGGAGCATTTAAATATCACAGATTCCGACAGGGAAGCATCAGAAGTCAAAAGGAAGGAGCTAGAGCAGGCTGAAGAAAGGAATTGTCCACCTGGTTGCCCATAGCCTCCCAGGACTGTCACTGCCAGCCTGTTCAAAATCACCACCTAATTTCCATCAAATATTTCAGGGTTTTTAAAATGAAATCCATTCCTCACATTCACAAATCACAGCTGCAGCATCCACACGGGTGGTGTGTTTTCTGCCAGCAGTGATGCCTCTTCAGAGCACTGGCCTTGCTCTGTACAACACATGGTCACACCTCTCTATTCAATTTTCAATTCTCCACCTTTCTTCAGCATTTCTGTTGTGACACCTCCGCAGTTTGACACCTTCTCATCTTTGTTACCCAACACAACACCTGCCCAAATTGCACCTGCAATGACCAATTCAACTGAGTTATTTTTTCTGATGTCCTGCCTGGTGACCCTGCATGGCTTCCAGTGCACTTACAGGTATCAACCTTTTCATAGATATATACACAGTTCATAATTTTCTTTTATGTTGCAAACTCTTTACTCTTCAAAGTCTTTTTCAGATCTTCATGCTCAGCTTGTAACCAATTCAACACAGTTTGGCTGGGTTTTTTTTTTTTTTGGTTGGAATCATTAGGGGCAGATACCCATCTGCTGGAGGATATTTCTGTAGTCTGAGTAACTCCTAACATTTGTGCTTTCAGCAGACCACTGTTTCTGCTTGCTTATATACACATGCCTTAAGTGACTTTTACAATGTGTTTAAGCAGCTCCCCATCCTGAGCCTGAGGATACTAATTTTCTCTCTTCTGACTTTCTCCTGTTTTCAACTGATCTGCTGTTACTTGTGTGTGTGACAAGTACTTCACTGTATAAAAAACCCTTGAAGTTAAAAGATACAATTTTACACGCTAATTCAGAAGTTTTCTGAAACTCTTCAAAGCCTTGGAGCGCATTTTCTTTGTATTACAGGTTTGCCTAAACGCAACAGTAGTGTTATTCTGGAGTTCACTGCTTGTGTCACATGTGCAGCCACATAAGGCAAATAAAATACACAACAGAAAAAAAACCCAATTTATTTTCTTACTACCTACAGATATTAGCATGTCTTACTTGTATCAATTGGTTTCAATAAAAAACCACAAATACCAAAATATTTCTTTTCAGCTTTAGGACTGCAGCATTTTTACATGACCAAAACTAAAAATAAATGTACCTCTTGTATAATAAAGAGCAAATGCAGCACCAAGTGTCACTTCATCCATGCAGTTATCTCTCTGCACCATGGGTTCATATGTATAATCCCCCTAAAGCCGCCATAGGGCATAAAATGCAAATTAAAAAGTAACATGAAATCTACATTTTCAGTTATCATGGAAATCTGTTCAGTAGCTATTGCTCATGTACACCTATGCCTGTTAACATTTGTAACCTTGTGGTTAACAAAAAAGTCTGTTTCTGAACATTCCTAAGTATTTTTAAATCAACCAAAATACCATATGAACACCTCCCAAGCATTTTTCTTCCTATATGACACACTGTAGGTACCAAAGCTAAAGAACAAAATCTCTTTTCTGGAGGAAGGGATATTTCTCTTGGCTAAGCTTATTCCTACCTAGGTCTATATCCACTTCCTAGGTCAGATGTAAAAAGAAGAAGTTGTCATCCATTTTGCAGCTCACTGAGATCTCAGCCACTCTGTCACACATGCAGCTGTTTTTCTTTTCAAGTCTTTGCTATTGCAAGTATATTCAAATCTTAAATAGTACATAAGCTCTGGTGAATGCCTTTAATTGAGGAAGACCTATGTAAAGGCTTGGATTTCATACTATCATAAAATAGTAAGGCTCCTTCTCCTTTGGGAGGACCACACAACTTATGATAAGACTGTTCCTCTTTTGCCTCAAAAAACTATCCCTGACCTGGAAAGCCTACCACAGTCTCCAAGGATTGCACTAGAGCAATAATATTTACACAGAGAAGGCAGCACCCGTATGTCTAAGATCTCTCAGCAAATTTTAAAAACCATGAATACAAAGTACATTTATCTGCAAAATACTTCAGTCCTAGTTTTACAAACAGAGAATCAGGAGATAAAGACAATTTGAACATCAACAGTCAAAGGGTAACACTACAGTTGCTATCCTGTTGACGAAGATTAAAGCTATGCCTGAATCAGCTTGCAAGGCAAGGAGAGGAGGCTGAGGTCACTGATAACAGCTCCACTCCTCCCATGTGCATCAAAAGCAGCACATTTGGTGAGCTTCATTTCCAGGGGTGTTAACTCACCAGGAGGAGGGAACAAGCAGTGGCACACCTAACCATTGTGGTTTTCAAAAGCCCTGCCTGTAGGCTTGTGTTGATAAAAGTTTCCTGCCTTGAGTCTTGGGTATGACACTGTTAAAGGCATGTTAATATGACAGCTAAGCTCAGCACCTCACCTGCTATGCTGTGGAGGCCAACAGGACATGATGCCAACTACAAATCACTTGAAAACAGAGTTAGTAAGCAACAAGCTTTAAAAGAAAGGATATACTTCAAAAAAAGCACTACAAGGGGCTTGCACATTATCTGTCCAACATTTACAGGCTCAAGTCCCTGCAAGGAATGAGAATTTCCCTTATTTTTCACCTGCATATTCAAAACAGTGATAAGTAACTGCTTTTTTGCACACATCCTGCAGGAACAGGAGACAGCAGATACTGCACCTCTGCTTTACAATCCAGGGAACATGTAAAAGATTTTACATTTTAAAAATAAAAGGTGAAGAAGCAGGAGCAAACTGAGAAGTGTATTGCTACCCTTTTTTCAGTGAGAACGGAGAACTTTTTTCAAATTTTTTAAAAAACAAACAAGAGAATTGTTATTTTAGAACAGGCTCTCTTAAAAACCTCTGTCTGCAAAGGAGGTATAGAGGTAGTCCCTACCACTCATCCAGCAGAGCTGCTAAAGAGTGCAGCTGGTGCTGTCACAGAATCAGACTGAGGTGGGAAGGGACCTTTGGAGGTCACTTGATCCAACATCCCTGCTCAACTAGGGCTTCCCAGAGCTGGCTGCCCAGGACCATGTCCAGGTGGGTTTTGAATACCTCCAAGGATGGAGACTCCACAGCCTCCCAGGAAAACTTGTGCCAGTACTCAGCCACCCCCACAGTCTTCTTCTGGGTGTTCAGAAGGAACCTCCTGTATTTCTGGTTTTGCCATTGCCCTGTCTTGTCACTGGGCACCACTGAAAACAGCCTAGCTCTGTCCTGTTAGTGTCCACCCTTCAGGTATTTTTTACAAATTAACAACATTCTCCCCTGATTCTTCTCTTCTCCAGGATGAACAGTCCCAGTTCTCTCAGCCTCTCCTCATATGAGAGATGCTCCAGTCACTTAATCATCTTTATGGCCCTTTGTAGGATACCCTCCAGTATGTCCATTTCTCTTCCGTACTGGGGATCTCAGAACTGGTGTGGCCTTGCAAGTGCCTAGAAAAGGAGCAGGATAACCTCCCTCCACTAGTTGTCAAGATTTTGTCTAATGCAGCCCAGGAGACACTTTATCTTCTTTGCCACAAGGGATCATTTGCTGGCTCATGTTCTACTTGATGTCCATCAGAACCCCTGCACCTTTTCTGCCTTCCAAATGGTAATCCCCCTGCACATATTGGTGCCTGGAGGTGTTCCTCCCCATGGGAAGGACTCAGCACTTCCCCTGCTCCCAGCACCTACCACTCAGAAGCCCAGCTCTGGATGTGGGATAACCCCTAGCTCCTCTCTCTCTGCAGCAGAGCAGAAGGTGGCATGCTCTGGACGCAGCAATGCTCAGCTGGGCCAGCCACAGCAAGAAGCCAGACTCTGGTCAGCACGTAAATGTCCTGTGATCCTTGGTCCTGTGTTGGCTGTATGCCCCAGCAGGGCCCACTCTACAGTCTGCACTGTATCAGCATCTCCTCATTTAAAGCTCCAGAGGCACTGAATTGCCAGGCCGTGCTTTTGGAGGTTAACCCTTTCCTGTAGCAAACACCATCACTCCCAGGGCTGAGGGACAAAAGTCCTTTGGAGAAGATCAAGCAGGAGGATGAGACAATGCCAGTTTAAGTTTCAGCCTCAGCACTCCTCTTCTGTGAAACTGAAACATCAGATAGAGGAAGGAAGAGAAAGCAGAAATGCTCTTCTCCCTGACACCAAAACCTCGCTCTTTACCATACAACTGATTTAACAGCAGTAATTTTTTTGCAAGAGCTTGCTCCTATCTGCACGCAGTCAGGCTGGCACAGACACGCACCACAGGTACTGGAGTGTTAATAAAACCAGGTGGCCAGGTGTTTAAAAGGTATCAAACTCACAGCTCTTGTCCTGATCATTTACCCACAGCAATCTCCACACTTATTTTTTTCTGAATTCAGTCTTTTCAAGTGCCAGCTGCTGATGAACTGCAGGGAGCATAATTTTTATTAAATTATGAGCACTGAAACATTAGAGTTATACCTCATAAAATCAATTTCCTATTGCCTATGGACAGATAGCTAAAGCCCAGAAATTCCCAAGGGTTTTCTGTGTGCACTTTTTTGGTTGGTTTTGGAGGTTTGGATTTTTTTTTTTTTTTTTGGTTGGTTGGGTTTTTCCTCATTTCTTTAGAATCCAATGAAAGAAAGCCTTGGCTGTTTAAAGTGGTTGCTTGTTTTTAAGCACCAGTGTAATTAATTACACAAGCTAATACTTAATATAGGAAATACAACTGCTCTGTGGAGCAAGGCACGTATCATGCTGGCTGGAACATGGAAACTGCCAAGACTTTGAAATTCTGCTTCTCAGGGAATCACACCACTGCAATGTATAATTTCTGCCCAGCTTAGAAAACCAAAGGAAAACATTTTTTTCTTGTTTACTGTGTTTCTTGAATAAAACATTTACTGGTGATTAAAACTAACAATTTATGCTAATTTCACCACTGTCCAAGAACTAATATTTCAGTAATTTCCACAGCTGGGAGAAGCAAAAAGTGACAAAAAAACCAACAAAGGATTTCCAGGTTCCCAGCTTGCCAACCTGAGGTCCAAATCTCCAGGGCTTTGATGTCTCAGGGTAGCTACAACCAGCTCCTGGGGCCATCCCTACAGAAGTTTGGAAGGTCCATCACCCATTTCACAGACTGGGCTTCTCTTCCCAGACTAGCTGTTGATGTGCCTGTTGAGAACCAACAGCACCATGTTACTCGCACACGCTATGCCTGAGCGCTGAGTAAACATGAAACACAGAAATGCTGAGTTATTTGCTGCCTGCCTGCTTTGACAAGTAAATAATATAGCTAATTATGCCTCATAATAATGCCTTCCTGTTTTGGTGGGAAACCAACCCTCTGCTTCTAGTTTGCTTTCCCCAGCTCTTCTTCAGGGGTGGTTTTAGCCAAACCTGTTGAGGAGAATGGTAACAGGATCACCTGGAAACCAATATCCATTAAATCAGCATAACAGGTCAGGCCCCACACCAGACCCAGATATCACCTCCTCCCCTGTCATTCATGTGACTGTTAATGCTAATCAATTCCTGGTATATTAGATTTCTAGGAATGAGATGGACTTGTCAAGCAAAATTAAAGATGGAGTCACAAGTGAGTAAGAGCTTCAGAGTTCACTCACACAAATTAAAATATACAATTGATTCCAAAATGTAAATCAAGAGTATGAAATTGAATCTTCAAGAATTGAAAAAAGAAATTAATTCTTTCTTGCACTTCAGTCAATATAATTGACTGGAACAATCTAAAAGACTTGATAAACTGTCCAAGATACCCTGGAAAACCAAAGTGTTGTACCTCTACATTACTAGCATAAAACCATTTCCCAATGAACCGGCAAATTTCACGTGCTAAACTGCCAGGAATATTTTCTTCCAAATTCAGTTATACTGATAAACAACAAAAGATGACTAGATATTTGCATCCCTTTTGACTACCGGGGACATAGTTAAGAAAACAGATAAAACAGAAGGGGAAAAAATCATATTAGAAAAATCAAAGTGCATTAACAGATAATATTTGAAGTACACATTCAGTATAGGTGGTCCATAGATAGCTGTTACTTCAAGTCCACATGCATAATGACACATACTGCTGCTCCCTTGAGTGATTAATTAACCCACAGAGAAAAGCTCTGTGACAAGTCACTTCACAAGTCACGAAATGGAGGTCACTGTGCCAGCCAGCAAATGACACATTAAAAAGGGGGGGAAAAGGCAGGAAATGCTCTTTATGCTTTCCACTTCAGTACAAACATGAGGGATTTATTTCACTAATCCATGGCTGGCAGTGTCAGGACTACTTGGAGCTGCAGAGACAGAGAGAAATAACCAATTTTCAAATCCCCTCCAGCTACACGAAGGTAGGAAAGAAGAGCACATCTGCCCCCACAGAGCTGTTATTGCACTGCTGCCAACACCATCTCCTGAAAAGGCTGAGCAAGGGCAAGGGACAGCCCCTCCTATAACTAGGGGAGCCAATTAAGATGGCCAAGATAGTTCAAAATACACCTTTTTACAGGGTTCTCATTCATAGTTTATTTTGCTGATCTGATCACAACATTACAGTCCTATATGTAGAATGTTTAGGGAATTGCACAAGTGACTTTGCCTACACAAATATGAGCTTATTCAGGTTATTTAAACATGAGGTCACAATTTACCCTTCTGGGGACAAAATAGTGTCCTTTCTTACAACGTGTACTAAAAATCACGCAATATTTGACAGCACATCAAAGTGTGAGACAGAATACATACACATCCACTTTGGCCTCTCTGTATTTTCTTCTTCTTTTTCCTTAGGCAAGCAAATCTATAAAGCCTCTCATTTAATGTGTTAGATTAATAAATGATGAAGCTACAAACATGAGAGTCCCAACCTTCCATGCCGTGTGTTCAATTATTTTGCATTTAAGAAGAGTAAAGGAAAACTAATTTAATCTCTGTAACTGCCAAACTAAATGACACAACCTTGCCTATTATAACAGATCAAAACAATACATGTACATTTACCAAGTTATTGTAAAAACTAATTTTTTTACTCTAATTTTTACTCTGAATAGCATTTTTTTTAAGCATTAGCTTCCATTTGTGGAAAAGTAACTACCAAATGTTGCAGTAGAGGCCACAGAGACTGTGCTTTTCCACACAGCTAGGCTTGAGATCAGACCTATTTTTAAGCTAAGCTCTCTGACAGCTTTTCAAAAGAAAGTAAAACTATGTTTTGGAATGTGCTTGGTGAATATTACAAACTAAAGTAAGTTTGCAACCACAGGTGTTCTAGTTTGCAGGCTCTAACAGTCAGAATGTTGGTCTATGCACTCTGAAGGAAAAGTCATTCATTGAAGGAAGAAACTTCTGGAGACATGCAGTTTGTCAGGAAATCACCCACAACACCATCAGTAGCAAATTCTCCAGTAACCTCATCAGCTATGTCTTTCTGTCTCTCCCTCACACTCCAGTCTCCTAAACCAGCATGCCTGGGTGGCAGCCTGAGCAATGGCAGGTGTCAGAGCTTGGTGTAGGCACCAGTGCTCCTCTGCACCCCTTATGCCCAAACCTGAACCCCTTTTCCATGGCTCTTAATTCCTACTCTTACTGATGTCCTCATTAACTCTCCCCCAACCACAGCACAAGCCCTAGAGGAAGGCTTCAGGTTACCCTTCTCTGCCTTTTCCAATTGGAAACCACCTTGCTTGGACGTGAGGAACAGCCCACAATTGGCAGCACCCCAGGTAAGCTTCCTCTGCAGCCCTGCCTCGTGGCACGAGCCCCTTCACAGTCCCTGGAAACCACCCACCTGAGGCAACTGAACACTTTCCTTTGCCATTTTTTGTGGGCACACCCCAGCGGTGGCTCACAGCTGTGTGGCAACAAGCATATCCAGGGCTTTCTCTCCTTCAGTCACTTCTGAACGATGAACCTCTAATCCCTTTGGCTTCAGCTGCAAAACTCCCATTGATTGATAATGGATTTTCCACTGATGTAGAATCGAGCACTTCGACTACACCACTACGAATTAACAGAAGAGAGCTCTGTTAATCCTTTATAAGCAAGCTTAATCTTGTGGTTTAGAGAAGGAGCAAAGGCTCTGTTCTTTCCAGTACCAGCCAGAATGTGATTACCATTTCAGAAAATCATTTTCATTTTCTTTGATTGATCCAATATTTCTTTGGAAGACGTAAATCCAGACACCACCACAGGCACATGCTTCTGCCAAGTGAAAAATAAAGAGTTTGAGCTATGAATCCTGAAGCAGAAAGCTGGTATCAGCACCCTAGGACTTCCAGTTAGTCCATAGAAAGTGCCGTCATCTAGAAACAGCAGTCTGACAAAGCCTTTACAGCACTCACCTTTCAATTAAAAAGAGTAACATCTGAAACCTCACATTAAAATGGCTTTAAGATTTCTTAGGGTTCTCTCTCAATTATGAGATTTGATAATTCCCTGTACATTAGCAATAGTTAGGGCTATTAAATGCAATCGAGTATTAGTACCTTTAAAGACTTACAGAACCTGGTTAATAACTCTGAAGCAATTAAGTCATCAAAAAGATGAACTGAACTTACATTAAGACACTTTTTCCATTAAAAAAAGATTTTGTTAGATCAACTCAGTCTTTAGGTCAGTGGACACGGAATGGTTCTTTTTTACAGAAAAGGAAATTCATGACTGTGCATCAGTGTCTGGTAAATAGGAACTCACTCTGGCTCCAATGAGAAAGCACTGCTCACCAAGACTTGTCCCATTTGCAGCAAACAGTCTGAGCAAGGATACGTAATGGTATCCTTAGCAGTAAAATAATGAAAGCTCAATCCCAAATATTAAGCTAGAACCGGTACTGCACAGAAAACAATCTTTCATTTGACGTCCTGTCCTGCAGCACACTAGATGCAAACATTTCATTGACTTAGGAATTCAACCTACGCGCTGCTACTATGCTAGGATGCGAAGTCTTAAATACAGCAGCTTAGTGGCTCCTCTAAAACACTGGAATGCAACATATCTCCACAAAATGTTGATCTTTGTCAAGCATTTCACTGCCACTGTTCAGCTGGATGACCTTTAGAAGGAGCAGCAGAGGCTGACGTGCACCTTCATTAAAGCAGCGCCTCCTTCTTCCCCCGCCTGCGAGAACAATGAGCACGGGAGGGAAGAGGTGAGCAATCCACGGAGTAATGAAGAGATTTTGTTTCAGAGGGTTATCAATTATTTATGAGTAAATCCCCAGATGAACACGTCCGAAGCTGAGCAGTTTTTAATACATTTCACTTCTGTACACACGGCCCAACGCAACCAGATGCGAGCTAAACTGGACTGGTCTGATCATTTGAGGTGTCAGTGAGTTCAGTCTGGACATTAGTAAATCACCATTACATTTTTCAAAGTACAATGGTCTCCTAGATTTAAATCTCTTTCACAAAAGTCCTCTAAGAGTCATAGAAATCATTCTTTACAGTATTTCCCATTCATCAAGACCTCAGCAAAGAAAAATCTCATCCTGAAGAATTTCAGTAATTATGCTGATGCAGTTGTCTAAATAGTCTAATACTAAAATTCTAATATTGCCCAGCTGTGAATGGGATTTTACTCCACAATGGGATTAAATGGATTGAAGTTTTCTTATTAAGAAAAGGTAAGACCAAGCAAAGGTCTTTTTCTCCAGAGCAGGGCTTATCTTTTTTGAAACAAAGACTTGCTTTTAAAAGTAAAATTGTTTTACAACTGTGCTTTTTAAAGAGAAGATCTGAAAACTCTTGCCATGATATGGGAAAAGCAAACATTACACACTCTTTACAATCAAGGGCAATGAAACCAAACAGTTTTATGTACAAGACATGCTTTTGCACAAAAAGTCATTAATCTGTTTACAAATGCTATCATTGAAAACAGTCATCCTGCAAGACTTGAAATGAAACCCAATCCACTGGCACGAAGTGAACGCCCAGATCTGCAGAACTGTGCTTTGAACTCCAGTTTCCCACAGCTTCCAACCAACAGGATGCTGCAAAGTCACCACCACCACTGCAGTCACACTTCACTGACTGTGTCTATGGCAGGTGTCCTGATGGCCTCAAGGCCACCTTAAACACCCAGCACAGGTACTCTGAGCCAGGAACCCACCTGGGGCACTCCAGGATGTTTCCTGCAGAGCAACCCTGCAGTCAGGTTTGCACCTGGCCAAGCAGTGGCACACCATGCCCAGGTGGCCCCAGAGGAAAGCAGCCAGTCATCCTGAGCTTGGGGAGCTCTTGGTGCAGCTGGGGCTCAGCACAGCCGAGGGGGAACAGACAGCAGGCCCTGCAGGTCCTCTTGGAGCCAGGTCTGCAAGCTGCCTTCCAAAGGGAAATGTCTGGGGAGACACTCATCAAATAATACATTTTAAACTACACATGGAACAAGCACTTCCTGCCTTTACTGCACAACACCCCAGGAGAAGAGCTGGGTCTCCCACATTCCTGCTGCCCTCTCCCCTTTAGGCCAGCGTTCACCTCAGCATCTGCACAGCTCCAGCAGCAAGCTCCACTCCTGGCCGAGCCTGGGTAGACTAAACTGCTCCAACATTCAGAAAACAAAACCTAAAAAGCCACTTAGAAATCCATTTTAGATTTGTTTGCATTACTTTAAAGGGTTTGCTATATATTTGGATGAAAGAAGCCCATTAAGTACATCTATATTTACTTCATTACAGCGTGGCTCTTGAAGTTAGATGAAAAGATTTATCCTGGCCAAGTTTGTTTATTCATCAACATCAGCTAGATATATTTTCAAAGGCTCATCCTCATCGCATTTACATGAAAGCACACAGGCTTTTTTTTTTTTTTCCCCAACAGTTGTAAGGCATTCTGAGAGGTATGAAAGGGCAAAAGAAACCTTACTGAGAATTACAAAATCAAGGAACAGTAGATGCACAATTTCTGCTTATTAATGGGGGTGGAAACCCACTCTTTCCCACCTGGAGTCATTCTTCTCACCCTGCAGATTATCAACAACAACAAACTGCAGCTGGATGCTCAGTGTCCCTGACTCATGCCCCAATAAAGGCATCTGGCACTCTGCTTACCCACGAACACCACAAGGGAAGTGTTAACCCCTCCTGAAGCTCAAGATCTTAAGCAAATGTAGCCTCCCAAGTTTATAAAGTTTTTCTCTGCACTTTGACAAGAAAAAATTAGGTCTTTTTTTTCCCCACAGGTGGCATTGAAGATGAGCTCTTCATTACTGTTAGCAAAGTATGAAGTAGAAGCCCAGTCAATCAATGACTGAAGTCAACTGTACAAGTCCCAGTTATCTTTGACAGGAACCCAAACATAACTTGGTACTTGCATGCCTTTATTATCAAAATTTTATCCTCAAGTTATTTAAATATTTAAATGACATTTATGGGCACTATCTTTCCTCATGAGTTTACACTTTCCCACGGAAGACTTCCATAGTGATTAACAATGCTGATCTTTATCCTTCACACTGACTATTCATTCATCCTTTCTAAAAGGAATACTGCTTACATACGACCCAAGAGGGCTGTAACAAGGCAGTATTTATCTACCCTAATAATCTGCTGTGGCTGCTTTAATTAAAACTGGGTTATATCACATCCATGAAGCAAAGGCACACCTCCTGTCACTCGTCATCCACCTCACAGCTGCACTTGGTGCACCTTCTCAGGAGCAAGCTTTGGAGGTCCCACCTCCTGGAGCTTGCCCACCCCTGCCCAGGTAACTGAGGGAACAGTGTGGCCAAAAAAACCTGCTTCACCACAGAAGAGAAGCAGAATGAAACTGCAGAGGGGTTTGCAGTTTGGGGCCTTGAAGGAGTCACTGAACACCTGCAGGCTGCCATTCACCCCAGTTCACAAGCAGGGCACCACTGCTGGCATGGCACATGGGGATTTTGGGAGGTGAGGGACCGGGGGAAGGAGTGACTGATGGAGAACCTGTGGCACAGCACAGCAATTCAGAGCATGATGGGTACCAGGATGGAGATGGAGGAACAGCAACCAAGGACATCTCAACTATCTGCAGTAAATTGGCAGCCAAATCAGGATTCAGCTTCCTCATCTGTGTTGCAGCTTTCATAGGTCCTCCATGACCCCACATGACTGCATAGTGATTTCAAAATTTAGAGTTTACTTCTCGTAGTATTGCACAAATGAGCGTACACTTCTCACCTTTCCATGTTTCACTCCATGCAAGCAATATCTTATCATATGAAAATTTACAAATGGACCATTTTCCCATGGAAGAAACTTGAGCTTCTTCCCTCACCAGAACTCTTTTGGCATTATATACAAAGTATAAGGCAGTAGCAGCACTGGTGGAATCCTTGGGATGCTGAGATGGGCAGCAAGCAGCCAGGGCAGCCTGCCTGCAAGCTACAGGCTATGCAACCTGGGCCTCATTCAGCACCTCTCCCCTGCTGGCTGCATGCAGGGCCTGGGCCAGCAGTTGACATACATTCAGCAAACCCTCGTGCATGGGAGGGGGCCACTCCCCATCTCAGCTTAGCAACCTGGGGATAAGGGTGAGGGCAGCCCTCTGCACCCCTTCACCCTGCCTGGGCTCCCTCCCAGCCCCAGCACAACCACCACACTACAGGACACCCGCCCCTCCCCACTGCTGCTCCAGGGCTCAGCTACCCTCGCATCCTCTGCCTGAAACCTGCCCCATTCTCAAGACCCTGGAAGCAGAGGCATTGCTGTAGGGGCCTGGGTAACATTATTTGAATGATTTATTGTTTTAATTGTCACATGGTTTTGAGTCTTCTTGGTCTATTAATCTTATTCTTGCATTATATTTTACAGTTACAAACTATATGGGTTTGGAACTACTTTGAAAAAGCCCCTCAGTTCTCTAGTCCCATCTTTACGGGCAGTAAAATAACTGTCCTGTTCCAGCCATTGAACTCTACAGCACTTCACCATGGGCATCAATGAGCTGATAAACTCATTGAACTCCTTTATGTGTCAATGAAGTTCCAGTGCCCCAGGAAAGAGGGTTCCTTAAACTAAATGCCACTGCATGTCCAGCAAGAATATTTGATGGCTTTTCTTGTGGACTCCTCAGTGCTCCCTAAAATAGAAATTAACTCTCGGATCATCCTTGTTTAGGACTTGGAATCCAATCACCACTTTCTGATCAATATAACTTTAATAGTAGAATAAATTCAGAACTTAAGTTATCTAGTAGTAATCATTTGTACACAATACATGATCTAAAGTCACTTTCAAATGCCTGGCAATGAGGCATGTGAGGAGCACTGTATCTTAAAACACAATGGATTGCCAGTTTCTTTTCCTCATTAAATGACATCTCATAAAAGGAACCAAACAAAAGATGGGTGAGTTTGATGACTGTCATATCCCACAACTTTTACTCCTATGAGCAATGTGTTGCATCCAGATCAAGTTCTCATTTGGAAGTTGCAGATCCCATTTGCTGACCTGAATATTGATTTTATGTTAATAAAAATCTGTGTTGAAATGCCGGTTAAATATAGAATTGCTCTAGTACTTCAGGCCTGCATGGTGTTACACATGCTGTACTATTTTCTTTTTCAATGAGTGCAGAAGACACCCCTTACAGGAGATGCCCCACAGGCTGCAGAAGTTGGCCTTTGTTAAATAAGCTAAGACCTGAATTAATCACTTTTCCAATTAGGGGAGGCACTTTTGCAATAATGAAGCTGTGCACCTGAAACATTTTTGAAGATGTAAAATAAAACCCCCTGGAATTTGAAATGTCTTGTTCTGTATTGCCTAAGAGAAACAAATGCAATAACAATGTACTTCCATTTACCTACTGGGTATCTTTAGCAGTGTTTGCTTCTACAAATTCTCTTAACAGATGCTGCTCCAATCATTTATCTGCAACACAGACAGACTTTGAGAGGACTAAGGAGGATTTGCCTCTGGTTTCACACAGCGCGCTTGTTTTTTTGAAGTTTAATTTCATAAAATAAGAACTGTGGATAAAAGTTAATCAAGCACAGCTGCTAGGCTTTCTAGGCTGCTAGGAAGGGGGGAAATATTTTCCGGCAAGACTTTTTCTTTGCTCTTTCTCTCACTATTTTTCTGCATTTATTGCTTATTGGCTTAGTATTATTTCAAAGACCGTTCCTTTCACAAATGTAATCAATTCGTGTATTCAGCACCAGACGATATGTTACTGTCCTTAAGACCAAATCACTGAAGAATAGATTAGAAAGAAAGATTAAAGAGCTCTATCGTTCAAAGCGCTAGAGCTCAGACACCTATAAATCACTGTGTTTGTTTATTTAGCTTATTGGCCCATTAGCGTCCGTCGCACCTCAAGCTGCACAACTTTCTGGCGTGACCGTGGGTCAGTTTCTCCTTTCCCTCTCCGGAGCACTGAGAGCCAAAAGCTCCGCGCAGCACACCCGGCACACGACGCGTTAGGGACAATCTGCGCTGGCAGCTCTGTTCGAGGAGCAGACCTCGCTCGCCCCAGAGACCCCGTCCTCCTAAAGACTTTCCAAGCCCAAGAGCAGATGCCACAGTGAAACAAACTGGAGCCTGTCACTGCGTAATAGGATTTCAATGGAAATAGGGTTACGGGGCTGGCTGGCAGCAGCGGGGAGGCGCGGTAACCCCGCGCCGCGGAGATCCGTCCAGCTGACCCGGCCGGGGCCGTGCCCTGCACCTGAGACCGCTCCTGCCGCTCCTGCCGCCCGCAGCACCGCCTGCGCGCCGCGCCTGCCCGCAGCGCGGACCGCGGCCACGCACGGGCAGCCCCGCCGCGGCCCCGCCGCCGGCCCCCGCAGTGACTGCCCCGGCACCCCCCAAAACACAGACACGGCAACTTCGCGCACCGCCCCCAACTCACCGGGAGGCGCCGGCCCGCGGAGCGGTGCGTCCCTGGATGCCGCCTCCCGCGGAGCGCAGCCCGCAGGGGCCGGGCAGCGGCGCGGCCAGGGAGAGGAGGGAGGAGAGGCAGCAAGTTGCGGCGCGTCTCTCGTCTCTCTTCTCTCCTCTCCTTTTCTCTCCCTACCCGCCTCCTCCTCCCCCTCTCTCCCTCCCCCTCCTCCGCCCGGCGGGAGGGTCGGGGGAGGCGGCGGAGGGGCCGGAGCGCGGCCGCGGAGCGCGGCGCGGGCACTGCGCATGTCCCCGCGCCGGCAGCCGGCGGCAGCGGAGCCGTGGATGCGGCGGCGGCGCCGCGGGCCGGCAGCGAGCGCGGCGCGGCGCGCCCCTGCGGAGGCTGCGGGGGCACGGCTGCCGCCGCAGCGCCTTGCTCCGCCGCAGCGCCTTGCTCCGCTGCCCACCTTGCGGCACTGCCGCGGCCCCTGGAGGTCTTGGCCGCCCCCGAGCAGCGGAGAGCAGCTGCGGCCGGGCCGGCGCTGCGGCGGCGGATGCTGGGGCCGCCGCCCCGATTGCTGCACGGGGACTGCGCGGCTGGAGGATGCTCCGGTGGCCGGCCTGAAAAGGAGGAAAAAAGGAGGAATTTAAGCATCCTGGTCTTTTTTTTTTTTTTTTTTTTTTTTTTTTTTTTTTCTCCTCGTTAAGTGAACGTGACTAAAGAAGACAGGTATTTTGGCAAGAGGAACCTCGGCATAATTATTCGTGGTTTTTTAATGTTGTACCAAGGTCTTCAAGCGAAAGAAATAATCGTATTTTTACATGATGTAGGGAAGCGCAAGGACTGCAAGTGAAAAACACTGTAACAGCAAAGGCAGGAAAGGCTGCAAAAGCAAAATACCGAACTGAGATCTCTGGGGATTTTTTTAGGGAAATTGCACAATTACTACGAGTTTCCACTCATATGTAAGGGCTGACTTAACACCCAGTGAGCTCTTTATTCCTGAGAATAAGTTCAAAACCCATATGCTATACAGTAGCAGTGCTGTCAGATGCGTGGCTGGCTCAAGGTTTGAGCCTGGATCTGCATTTGGTGTTTTCCAAGCAAGGATTTGCCCTGCAGGAAAGTGCTGGTTTGTTGCTTGGTTGGTTGCTTGGGTTTTTTTTTTTTTTTTGAAATCCAAATACAGCAGTACCACCAGCATTTTCATTTTCACCTAATCTTTGGCAAGATTACAGTTCAGTTTATTATCTCCATGTGTATCCATCCAATGACTCCTCAGAGCTGATCCTTTCCTCATCCCACCTTTCATGATTGCCAGCTGTTGGGTTCCCCTGTTGATTTGTTAATCTTTTTTTTTTTAAAAAAATTTAACCTTCTTTGAGCCCTTTATCCAACCACTTCTGTCTGCACTGGGTTTAATAGTCCATGATTAGCACATCCCAGTTTGTTCACACGGCCCTACAACAAAATGCATATTATTCTAGCATGTAGCCTGCCAGTTCTTGTAATATGCAGCTGATGGTTGCCATTTTACCAGTCTAGTGCTGCTTTTCTTCTCTGTTCCTGAGATGCCACTATACTGGCAGACTGCAGCTGACCTAAAAGTGTTTGTCTCAGACTTTGTTTTCTCTGGTTTCTTTTACTGCAGTTCTTGCAGAGAGTTCCCATTAAATCATTCTGTTAGAATCAAGAAGATTTTGTGAAACCCCTAACATCTGTATCCACGTCCCACATGGTGACTCTGCAATGAACCCAACTACCCCAGAGACTAACTCTTTCACCTCCAACTGGTTTCTGTAGTCCGTGAAGATTTGCACATGTGGAGTCTTGAATCAGCACTTTTGTTCCACCTCTGCATTCCTTCATTCTTGACCAGTGGTTCGTCTGCTCTACTCAAGCCTTGTAGATGTCCTATAAAGAGTTGTAGGCCATTGTAGCCATTTGGTGACTCTGTAGTGTTTTCAGTTTAAAGCACGAGTTTTGAAACTGTGATTTGTAGGAAATTTTGGAGGCTAACAGTAGGCTGTAGGTCCAAAAAGACTGGAAACAAATGCTCTAGCAGCTACTCCCCTTCAGCTGTATCTTTTGGCACAGTTCGATGTCATCAGCAAAATACAGTTTTCATTGATTCTTGTACAAGGGATGCACAAAGCATGCCAGTATACTGAAACCCAGAGGAACTTTCCATCTCTTTAACCCTACTGCAGAAATTCCCAGTTCCTCCAGATAGTTTGTTTATTTGGATTTAATTAGTTTAAAAAAGCCTTTCAAAAATCATAAGCTTAATCAAGTCCATATACTTGCTTTTGAACAAGAGTCACTACATATGGTATAAAAGGGTATTACCATAGCAATCTGGACTCTCACCTTAACCTGTACTCCTGCTACAATGGAAACAAAGCCAAAGACAGTTCCAAAGGAGAGGGATGTCTTTTGCTGGCCTCTTCCTTTCTTTTCTCCCACCTCTCATGTCCCCTTTGCCCTCCAGCTCCAAATACCTTTTGATTTAATTTATCTGCCTCTGCGTTTAGGAAGAAGACAATATTGGATGTTTCTCTTTATTTGCAGCCCCAGTCAGCAAACAGGCTGGTCAGGAAGGTCAGGGAGGTCAGAAAGAAGAGATGCAGAGATTGAGGGACAGGAGCTTGTGATCTCTTGACAAAAGGGATAAATCAGGCATGGAATCAAAACAGAGGAGTAGGAGCGGGGTCTAAAGGTGATGGGTAGCTGGTGGAGATGGAGGGATAGGAGTTGCATAGGCAACAGGAAAAGATTAAGTCCTTCAAAAAGGTGGGTAAAAATCAAGCAAACTCAGACATGACTAATTCTGCACTCCACAGGAGTGAAACTATTCCCTCCTGTCATTTCTGTGACAGGCACTCCCCAAGGCCCCCACTGCTAGAGCTCCGATATCTGAGGCACTGTGCCTCACACCGGTGACGTGCTCTCTGCCGCAAGGGCCTTACAGTTTAGCATGACCCAAAGTGCAACAAAGAAGTGTGACAAAATATTGACCAGGAGAGGAAGGACAACTGCAGCCTTGGAAGGCTACATTGCATTTTATGTTATATGATGTCACAGTGATATTTGAAGTAAATAATGGACAAGTAATGTACACAAATAGCAGCAGCCCACCCTCCATCTCAGGCATTTCCACTGTCTTTTTTTCTCCCATTCAAGAATGAGGAAATCCCAGGCACCCGATTTAACCTCTTTTCCAAGGGCCTGTTGTTGTTGGTAGTTAGGGCAGAAGGCTAACACAGGCACAGCTGAAGCACAGCACGTCCTACTAGAGGTCAGAGCCTTTGACTTGTAACATTGTGTGAGAGCAGCAGTAAGGAGCAGCTGGACACGTACAAGCTTTGCTCTGACTCAGCCTAGAACAGCCCATCTCTGTCCCTTGTTCTGCCCTGCATCGCACTGTCACAACTCTTTGCAAGTGAGCTGGGTACAGAAGTTACTTTTCAGCTGGACCAGCTCCCAGGGAAGGCATACAAATATTCTGCCAGCCAGCGTGGGAAGAGTGTCAGGGGCAGGCAGGGGGGCAGCAGGGCTTGTAGAAGCTGCTGGAGACGTTCTGCTCCAGAGGCACGGGACTGGCCTCAGCTGTGCTTGTGCAAAGCAGGTTGTTTTATTAAACTGCATTTTCAGATGCCTAAAATGGATTTTGATACTCAAGCTGGACACCTTAGGTTTCATTTTCCTAGGGTGGTAATCACTAAGCCACAGTTCACCTCCACCAGAGTGAGGAGGCCCTGTTCCCAGACATACAACCCCGTCATCTCTCTTTTGTCAGCCCTGCTACCTGCGAATGAATGAAGCCCTTCAGTCACCAGTATTGGTCACTAACCAAGCAGAAACATGACCTTGAAAGAAACAGCTGCCTGGTTTTCTGCTGTGTCATTGAGTTGTATTAGCTCACAGGCAAGTCAAATAAGCTCCAGAGCCACCACAAATGAGGAGGCAGACTCTTTGTCTGGGAAAAAGTTTGGGTTAGAGGAGAAGGAAAAGAAGGAACAAGACTTCCCCCTTATGGCAAGATCAAGCCACTGGATATGCTTAGGTGCTCACAGATACAGCTTGAGAGGTAAATTTACAAGTGTTAAACCAGGAAAACACAAACTCTGCAGGAGTCAGCAATGCTGCAGTTTGCTGCAATCCCTAAATTCATGCCTATTTCCAAGGAGGAAATGGTCCTAGTTCCACATCTCTTATTAATGTAGAAATCCAAATTAAAGAAGTTTTAGTAAATAAAATTGGAGAAAAATCAGTTCTCAGCCTGCAGGCTTCTGTGCTTTGAAGAAACAAGTACCTTTTGAATCTTCAAAAGAGGGTACATTGAGGTAGAAAATTGAGGTACATCCCCTGATTATAATTTGTACATAGTATAAGCAAAACTCATTATAAAGAGAATGCAACTTTAAGCCACACAAGTGTGAATTTCCCATGAGTTCCTAATGCAGAGCAGTAGCATGGGTTTAAATAAGCCTTTTCAGTGTCCCTCACCCCTGCCAGGTCCTGGGATGAAGTGTGCTCTACCTGCCTTAAGACAGGGAAGTTGTTCATCCTTGCTAAGCTCCCTCTCACCACACACTAGAAAAAAAGTTCAAATAGACTGACGTGTTTCCTTCTTCATGCCAGGTCTGCATCACTTCTAACTGCTCATCCCTCTAGCATGGACTTTGTCCTCACTTAAGAGAGTGCATTATGACATGGCCTGGAGCTAACTACAAAGATAGCAATTACTCCTCTCCATAGTGCTGGCCTGCTTTTCAAGAGGCCTGGGCAGCCCTACTTCTTCAAGGAGCAAAAGGGCCTGAGGATACCATCACCTCTGGAAATCAAGCCATTAGGGATAAGAAGAGGAAGTGAAGGAAGGCATGGGGGCTTGTAGGAAAGCATTGCTTCCATTCAAGGAGCACATCAGTAAGAAGCTGCCACAGTCAAGGGGAGAGAGTAAATAATCTAATAGAATTTTCTTACAGGCCAAAAAATCCTATGAAAGCCTGGATGGCTGCACACCACATCTCTGAAAGCAATGACAAATCACATTATGGTCGAGGTATGTAAAATAGTTCTGTCAAAGCAGTGACTTCTGGCATGGCCGATTCGACTGAGACAGTCGTCCTTAGTGCTGCTGCCTGGTTAATGCTGAGGCCTTGAGGGCAAGTAAACTATCTTCTGGCTGAAGTGTTGGGCCGAGGCTTCCTCCAAAGGAGAGAAATGTATCAAGTGGACAAAGTCATTCCTGGTGGTGCCACCCCTGGGGGTAGCTCACTTCCATACTTTCCACCAAGGAGGAAGGAGAGAAGACCGAAGTAGTTGCTGTATCATCAACTACTGATTGCTCAACAGTTGCTGAGCAGCACCTGGAGCCAAGGTGAGCCTTAGCAAATAACTGCTCCTCCCAGCGTGGGACCCAGCTGTGTCTTCCCATTACCTTTCCAGCCTTGGAGTGCCTTGACTTGGCCGTGAGTACTGCGCAGCAGCACAGCTGCAGGGCAGCAGAGCAAGGGCTGCAGTACATCTGCCCAGCACTTTTCCACACACAGCTTTCCACCCAGGAATCCTATTGTCATGAGACATTAGATGTTTTAGGCTCATTAATTCTGGTGACACAATCCAGAAGTGTATTTTTACAGGGAGTGAGCAGGTGTCCATGGCAGCATTTTAGCTGACAGTGCTGCAGAATTGCTGTTCAGGAATACTTGGTTGTTCTTTGTATCTTGATTTGTTGCTGGAAAAAATGGTTGTTCTTAATATTTTACCTCTTCTTAGCTTCAGGAATGGCCTGGATGAGACAAAGAGAAACATTTGCACCCTTGAATGGACTTTGATCTAGCAGACTGCCACTAGGAAACCAGAGAAGTGGTACTAATTATTCATCTGTAGTATTGATTGTAAATGATGGTTGGGAAAGGGAATGCAAATAAGAAATTAAAACTAATGACTGTACCAGATTGAAAAAATATTTTAATTCAGAAAATTACATCATGCTTTTTTTTCCAACAAGTATTGGAAATCTGCATAAAAATTATTCAGTCAGAAAATGGGTTGCTATTGTTAAAAATAATGACAATCTATATCCAGTTACAAACTATTTTCTTTTTTTTTTTTTTTTGCATAAATACCTTAAATAAAATCTTTAAGGGTACTGTAATATAATCCTCCATCGATATTTTTAAACTGCTAGGCAAAAATATGTAGGCTCATAGAGCTCATTTTCTAGAAGAAACAATACAGTGAGTTTGATCCAAACCCATCTGAATGTAATTACTAGGATGGCAAACAGGCTTCTAATGACAGTCACAAGCATCATGCTTGAATCTACAAATTATTTAGTTTGTCTGAGCTCCCATTCTTTGTATATGTACCTATACTTTTTATTTTGCTGCAGCAAAATTCAGGACATTCTGCTGGCTTTGGGAAATTAAGGACTGAATTCCCATTGCTAAATATGAACAGAGATGCTGCTGTATAGAGGCTGAAGTGATCTCTAAAAACATAGAAAAAAATCCCTGTCAAGAAATTCATTACCACAGAGCAGCCTATTACAAATATGTGGTCTGACCACAGGGCAGGTACTTGGAAGCAAATCAAAACTGAGTAGAAAAAAAAGATTTTTCAAATTCACTAATACTCATTTCAACTAATAGCCCACCTGCTAAGTGTAACAAACCTGAACATATTGTGATCTTTAATGCTCTAATGTAGCCTTTTGTCAAAAAAACCCCAAAACCAAGCTTGAGACAATGTTGAAAGACAAATGAATGCCAGTGCCACTCTCTCACATACTGAGGTAAAAGGCTGATTCTTGGAAAGGCTAGAAAAATTCCTTGTCTTTAGGCTAAGTATGATTATTACTTACAAAGACACCAGAAAAATATGGAGAACAGGAAGAAGTGCTGAGGTCTTAGTCCAGAGCAAGAGCTGTGGTGGTGCATGAAGAGATTTACATTTCTCAAGGTGAATACTGCCCTGCTCTGAGACCAGAAATTAGTAGACAAGGTACTGCAACCCCTTCCCACCCCAAATAGGAAAGGGCAGGGTCTGTCTAAGTGGTTCAAGGTCTGGGCAAGTAAGGGCTCAAGTCCTTGGGGGGAAGAGGGGGTTAGTGAAAGGAGTTCAGGCAAATGCTCCATTTGAATGACAAATGCTTCACCACTGTGACTTCTTTTCACAGCTGACTGCGTTTAGGAAGAGGCTTGAAGGATTGCAGCCTGAAGCAGTTGACCTTTCCCACCTCCCTTTCCAGGAAGCTGGAGGTCAAATTAAAGGTTCTGAGTTCCATGGCACGCTAAACACCACGGGTGGGGTGGGTCTCATGGCTGTGCCTGAAAGGAAGCACCATCAGAAGGGCTGCAGGTGGGGCCAATGGCCACAGGGCCATCAGCTCCTGGGAAAGCAGCTGCAGCCCCAGGGAAGTGAGCTGAGCCACTCCTGGTGCACAACTGTGATGCCATGGAGTCCAGCTCCATAGAGTCTTTCTACTTCGAATTCTGCAATAGTTTTGTTTTTCCTTTCAGACTTCTCAAATGGTTTCGAATTGTCAAGCAATCAGAAATAAAGCCTGGAAGAAGTGAAAAAAAATTTTTTTTGAATCTTAAGAGTGATTTTTATGGGTATGTATATCTCCTATCTCTGTTGATGTCCTACAAATAAGAAAAAAGGATTAAAAAATAACCTTGAAGTTAATTTTTAATACAGGAATCATAATTAATTGAAACTGCAGAAATTAATTTTGAACTAAATGCATACTTCAGGTGCCCCAAGACAAGGATGTATTTAAAATGACAAGTAAACAAAATCTATTACATAGACAGAAATTGCAGACAGAATAAAATTTAAACAAGTCATTATTTGAAATACAAAAATGTAATATATAGGTTATTTTAAAATAAGTTAGATGAATTATTTTTCTACTTTCTTTTCCCACCTTTCTAAATCTTGTGGAAGGACATGTGCCTCAGGCAAACTCTGGAATGATTTCCTTTTTGGTAAAAGAGTCTTTCTGTTTCAAAAGCTATCTGGTCAGAAATATAGCTAAAGCTATACAGGAGGATGGGTAAAGCTTTTGATTTAGTACTCCATTAATGTTAGGAAAGATGTTTAATACTCTAGTTTCTGAAGTGTCTTTACTGTCAGATATCACCCTATATCAGTATGCAACATTCACTCCCAAAAATGTCTGCTACCCTCTTTTTGTTTGTTTGTGGTTTTTTTGTTTTTTTGGGTTTTTTTTTTTTTTTTTGTAACAAGGTAAATTAAAAAAGCTAAGTTATTTTCTTGGTTAATATTAATTCACTTCCAAGGGACCTGTTAGAGGGGGATCAGTTGTGCTGTGTTGGCTGGAACAATCCTGGTGTGCAACCCCTTTTTTTTGACATCTTCAGACACTGTTTTCTTACAGTCTGCATAGCCTGCTCCTGCCTTTGCAGCCTTACATGCTCCATGGGGTACCCTCTGGGATACTTTTTGGGGGCTGTTGTGTGAGTGTTTTAGCTACAGTAAAATCTGATTTCCCCATCTCTAACTACAAGATAGGGTAACAGAAAAAAAATGTAGAGAAACTCCTATAACCCTGTAATCTAGCTGGCATATACCGTGGTTGTTCCCCTCCATCTTATCTGCCAAACACCAGATGAATCTGCTGCTATGCCAGCAGATTAATTCCCATGCAGCAACAGTGTGGACAGGGCCTGGAAACAATGGAAGAGAGGCAGAGGGAGAGAAAACCTTCCCTCTTCCACATAGTGATCCTATCCACAGCAACGGGGACGCAGCAACAGAGGCTTTCCCTCTAGTTGCAGCAAGCCACAGCAGTGCTGAAACACTGCTCCCTTCTTCAGTGCTGTGCTGGTGCCACCACTTTTTGACTTATCATAACATTTATATCAATGAGCCCAAATTATAATTTTAAAAAATGGGATTATTTTACTGTCTTGAATTCCTTGAACTGGTGACCAGATCTTAAGAGCTGATGAAGAAACGTTCATGAAGAAAGAAATAATTTATGTGTCCATCAAACTACAGTGTAACAGCCGAATAGCTGACTTGTGTCTTTTCTTCTTCACTAGATCCTTTTCCTCCCCTTCCCCACTGGCTGCACTGTATAACCATAGCAGAGAGATGTGAATGGCAAGACAAATCAATGTGGGCTTTGAACTGCCTGGGTGTTATGTTCATGTCCTCTTTCCTGGGGCAGCCCTTGTACAGCCGGTGCAGGGAAGCAGAAACATGCTCTCTAATCACCAAGTCCTCAAAGGACTAAAGCAACGCAGGAGATCATTTTACCTTTATAGTGGTAGTGATACAGCAGTTACAATGTCTGCCCAAGATTCTGCTGTAAAATAACACACTTCAGGACTTTCCAATGCAGCTACAGGAAGTGTTGTTCCACTTTTTGCTTGAGGCTGATTTTATGAAATCAGAAGCAAATCCTTAAAGATCTTAAGATGATAATCTGGTTGGGTTTAATTTATGAGAAGTTTTTCTTGTGTTTAAGAGAGCGATTAAGGATTTGCTTTGAATAAACTCACGTCTCTGTCTGCTGGCATCAGAGTCAGGTATTTCTTTGTCTTTGTTTTAGAATGAGAAGCTTGTGTCTCAGGGCCTGGTGCCCTGCACCACCTTGTTTGACAGCATCCATCTACCGTGGGCACAGCTTGAGGGATGAACAGTGGTGGAAAGTGCCAAACAGGTGTCTGTCCTGGGCTTTTACCACCTTCCTCTTTTTCTGGTAAATATTCCAACACTGCCTTCCTGAGAAGCTGCCTTAGCAGGGAGCGAGGGCTATGGAGAAAGCTGGTGTTATTTTAACCTCAAGAATTAGTATATTCAACTGAGATAGACTGTGGTGTCCAACATTTAGCTGGTGTAATTTTATATACACATAAGCCTAGGTTTAGTAGAGCTGCTATGTTGCATGAGGAAAGGAAAGGGAAAGGGAAAGGGGATCTTCCAGTAACTTTTTTTACAAAAAGAGGAAGAGCAGCAGAAGGTCATCAAAGATTATAATATATCTGGGGTTGCAGAGACTGCCCTTTGAGATAGATTCCTGTAGGGCATTTCCATATCAGCTCATTCCTTGCATGTACTTGTTATGAGAACTATCCTTGTTTTTCCCATCATTGAGAATTCAATTTCTATTTTGTGACTCAGTTTTGTATTTTTTACCATTTCAGAAGATGTTCTATCCCTCTAAAACATTACAGTTTGCTGGTGCTGAAATGCCAGAAGGTTTGTAGTGACTTTCACCAAACCACCTGAAAAGTAGGTCAGTAGCTATACAATTTCAGGAGAGCTGCAATGCCACAGCAGAAACTGAGTTAATCCTGATGTATATGATGAATATACCTCCTAACCTCACTGCAGGGGACAGTGTGGACATGAATATATCTTCATTAATCTTTACTCGATTGGTTATTTCCAAAGGGGAGGGCCTCATGACATTTTCTTTTTCATTAAATACCATGGGGCCAAATCTCTTGAGCTTGTTTGTTCAAACAGAGGCATCTAAATCCAGATTTAGCCCATAAACTCTCATGAGGGGAAAATAAAATTTCATGGTAAGAAGAATATGTAATAAAACATGGTTTAAATTAATTTATATCTGTAATTCCTCTTCCCAAAGTAAACATGCAATTAGCTTTATTTAGATAAAGGACAAACCTGTCATGGTGATGGTTCAGTTAAATGTGTAGATTTAGGTGTAAGCAGCTACACAAAGTCACTATTAAAACCCTACAGGAAAGCCCTGGTGTATTCTGACTTAGTGAGTTTCCCTTGATCAGTTTTTGCCTGCTGTATTTCATTTCAGCCTTGGTTTGTTGCTTTTAAATAGCTATTTTAAAAATTCTGAAATCTCTTTATAGCTGGCAGACAGAAAGCGTAGGCTGCAGGCAGAGAAATGGGAAGGGAAAAGGAGGGAAGGAGGGAGAGCAGATGTGAAGTACATCAGAATGAATGCAAACATTACATAATGTAACATGTAAAGACTTTGAAAACAACGTTAAAGCCTTTTTAGATTAAACTGACACCAGAGAACAGAGTAGGGGTAAGCACACTAAGCTCACATATACTGCATGGAATCCCATCCAGAACAGTTCCCATTGGGCAATAAACCCTTGGACTGATGTGATGGAAAAAGGCAAATTAGATGTCAATAACTTAAAATAAAAATAGAAATAGCCAAGTAACTATAGGTTGCCTCAGATGGGGACTGATGGGGATATGAGGGATTATACAAAGGATTTGGGTGGCCTCTTAGGTGGTGGGTAAACATGAGCTCCTGGTGGGATGTGTGGCTTCAGAGGACTAACAGCAGGCTGCAAGAAGCAGGAGATGAGAGGGAGAAACACAGCAGTAACCAATCCACTACTCAAATAACATCCAGACTTCAAAAGGCTGCAAATCAGGAGGGTGGTGGGAAAATAGCAACAGAGCCATTGCTGGTGCTGCTGGGATGATCAGCAGAGCGGGCTGTGTAGAGGGCTGTGACAGTCTGATGGCCCTGAAAGGTTTTGTCCGCATGAAGAGGGGACTGCACCGGTGAGAAGCAGCTTCTGTGCAGATCAGATGACAGTGCTGAGAGGTAGAGGCATGAGTGAGAGGACCACAGCTGTCCTCCAGGGTTTTTCTTTGGGCGAGGGAGCTAGAAATACCTATAAAAAATCTAATTATCTAGTAAATGAGGAGATAGCTGAAATGATCTGTCACAGGCTATAAGTAACACTGTTCAGAAAACAAAGTTCTAACAATGGCTTTATGGGTGGAAGCTGGAGCTGGGTAAGTTCAAGCTAAAAATAAAATGTAAATCTTGACCAATGAAACACCTTATGACAGGATGTGGTTAGCTTCTGTGTCACATTAAATCTTTAAATCAGAATTAGATTTCCTTCCTTAAAAAAATTCTCACATTCAGTCAGCAGAGGATTGTTCAACACTCTGCTCCCAGGGCAAAGGGTAAAATTCTGGAGAGTTATGCTGAAGCCTGCAATGATGCACCCTGGACTTAAAATCTGTGACTTTAGAATACCCACCCTTGAGCAATATGTGATTAGAAGGGTTGCAAATGTGTATTAATTAACAATGAAAAGCTAATCAAAGTAGGTTGATAAATCAGGCAACCATAAAGGGCAATCTATAAAAACAAGCTAACTTTCAGCACTAGAAAATATGTGGGAAAGAAAAGTGTTTCCAGTGAGGAATACTGCTCCTTCAAACCAGCCCTTTGTAAGATAATTAATTTATTGTAGGCTTTTTGTGGCTAATGCATACTTAGAAATTCCTCACTTATGCATAGGTACATCAATTTCAAAAAGTCCACGGAGTGTAGGGCTGCGTGGGGTTACAGAATTGCCATCAGGCTGTATATTTTCAGCACAGTCACATGCTGAAAGCAGAGATGAGACTTGGGTCCTTCTCCTTCACAGCAAGATTTTTTCTTTGAGTGGAGGATATCGGTGTCTGTGAGACACAGCTGAATGGCTCCAGCTTTGCCCAACAGAAAAAGGCTGCAGATGAATTTGCTATAGGAAAGTAAACCTTAGAATCATGTAGATGCTTGTGAAATCCTCTTGGGATTTCATCCCTAGTGTCTTAATGCGTCTGGTTAATTGTCAAGTGCCAAGTTTACATTCATCAATTAAATGAGAATGATTACAAACTGTCTTACCCATTGTCACAGAGGCAAAGGTTCCTTTCAACTCTAATAAATTAAATTAAATTGACTCAAACCCTGCAACCCTAGACAGATTGGCTTTATGTTGAGAGGCATTAGTTTGATTGACACCTGTCTGGTTGACTGGAAACGGTTACTAGAATGAATAGCATCAGACAATGGGGTTTTTTATATTATGGGAGGGATTTTACATGAATAGGGACAACATCAGCTGGTGGATGCAGCACCTGGGAGAAGCATCCAACCAGTTATATAGCATCAGTGGCTCTAGGTTATAATATAGGAGTCTTATGAAGCCCTGAACATGTGGATAAATGTGTGTAAATATTATCATTGTTGTTTTTTCATCCATCTAATTCCAGTTATCAAGCAGGAAACCCTGTGTATTTGCAGAGATCAACAATTCAGTGACAAGACATATTTCACATGTGAGATTTTCTCCACGATTCTTCCCAATTAGCAAATGCTGGAGTGACCATCAACACCTAGAGTTTAACTTTGTTGCCAGGAAGGGGATCTAGATGATCTTTACCTTGTCTGTGTATTTTAAAAAGTCTTTTACACCATAACAGCTGCCTGCTCACCAGATCTTCCTGTTTTTTTTTAATAGTTTCATCAGATCACTGTCTGCAAATGTAAGGCCCTACACAGCGTCACTGGTAAATCATCTTTGCTAAACCTCATCTACCCTGCATTTACTCTAAGGAACTGCTGCAACCTTGCATTCAGGATAGGGAAGCTATACTGCCACACCAAACACCACATGATTGTGTTCTGGCAGCAGGTGGTTGCATAGAATAGTAAAATGGTTTGGGTTGGAAGGGATTTAAGCTCATCTAGTTCCACCCCCCTGATTTGGACAAGGATACCTTTCACTAGACCAGGTTGCTCAGAGCTTCATCCAACCAGGTCTTGAACACTTCCAGGGATGGGACACCCACCACACCTTTGGGAAACCTGTGCAGTAAGTAGTTGTCTGGGAGCAGTTCTGCATCACTGTTGCCAATTTGGCTACCCTGCTATTACAAATCAAGATGGTTCTACTTAATCCATTACGCCTTCTTTCTCCTGAGGTTCTGGCATGTTGGACTTTTGAGAGCAATAGAAAAAACTTGAAGGAAGATGCACACATTTTTAAAATTTACTCGACTATTTTAAAGGCGCCTTTTGCTAACATGTTGTGTAGTTGAATGACACAGCTGTGTTATTCAAAATGCAGTTAAGCTGGCTGCAGTTTTGCAGACATTTGAAATTGAGGGTAGATAGCAAGGAGACTGAATGTCTCTGGTTATAGGCAGATCGCATCCTAACTGTATAAGAAGGGCCTAACATTCTTACTTGCTCTTATAAATTTAGGTACAAATGAATTTAAAGTGACAATAATCAAAAAACAGGTCAATGAGGAGGAATATACCAATAATTTCATCATGTAAGTGTAAGTGATTGACAGCTTAATGCATTTAGCATTGTGTTTTCTGGGCTACTCCTTGTAGGTTACCTCATCCTGAGAAACCTCCAGTCAAATTTAACTGTAGCACTATTTATGGCCTCTGTTTCTAGAATCCCTACTTAAGCAGTGTCACGTCTGTCTTCCTTCCTTTCGCTGCTTTTGGTGTGGTTATCACAGCAGAGGCACAGGGGGGTAAAACCATCAGCAAACACCTCCAGTGAGGGAGCAGAAGCAGCCTGTGTAGCGGTTTCAGCAGGCTTGGTAGCAGATGGGGGTGAGGGTGGATAATGGTGCTTTTGGTTTTTCTCAGTCTGAAGATAAGTGCTCTTTCTTATAAATTTCTGTTTCTTGTCTCAGACATGCAAGCACAGCAGATTTCAGTGTTTTGCTGCTGACTTGTCCATGTGCTACAGACTGTCATATCCGTCAGTAAGCATGGTTTGTACAGCAAAGCAGCTGGCACTGGAGATCCTGTGTCCGTAACATGCGAAGAAGCTGTATTTTTACACAGTTTATGATATAATTATGTAATGACATCAGAAGCTTATGTCTTGAGCCTAGAGGGATGTTTGGGAGACACTACCTTCAAAGTTTCTTTTTGAGCTGAAAGATGAAGAAAACTCAATGTAGACAGGAGTGGCTTGGGTCCAGCCCACATCCCACTGAGGAGAAGCTATGCCCTAGTGGCTGGTATGATATGTCGATTCTGAAAAGGGTGGGGGTTTTTGGCATCTCTGTGCTATGAATTCTTTTTTGTGGGCAGCATAATACACAGAGAACTAGTGCCGTTTTTACCTTACCAGACTAAGTCATGGATAGAAATGATGAAGTATATGCTTTTCTTATTATTATATTAGCATAGGCATGGCTCTCCCACAGATGAATTTGTATAACAAGTCATTAATTCAGTTTTTGCATATTAAGTTTTTGACTGCAAGGATGAATGAATAGTTCCTGACAGTGCCACCCCCTACATGCAAAGAGGTGATCAAAATATTTTTCTAATTTTCAGTATCTAGCATGCTGCACACATTGCTATTAAATACTATATTCCAGCTGTCATTAATAAATTACTTCAGCTGTATTCCCTCCTTTAATGATAAAAGCACACTCCTTAACAAAAGCAGTGTATTCCATTTTGAATCGATTAGTTTTATGTGCACGTCTTGACCCACAGTAAAATATATGTGGAATAATTGTCTCCTGTTACACCCAAAGTAATTAAAACTACATGAGGACAGTTTTGACAATGAACTTAATCATCGGGACTTATTTTCCTGCCACACTCAGAGGGCAATTTGATAACCAAGTAAACAATTAATCACCCAAGAATGAATAAGGAAAACTTTCTCAACAGTCCAGAGATGTCATTTCCTTAGCAAGCCCATCAGTACATAACAACAGCAGGTTAGTACCAGTGCCACAGATATCATGTGGGAGGTGTTGGCTGGGAGCAGAGCAGAGGAATATGGCTCCCCTTATTCTCAAAACAGCTATAGGTTCCTCTGCCCGACCGTCTGAATCAAGGAGCAAAAGTGGTGAGTTACATCATGAAACACAAGTTGCTGCGAGACACGCATGAAGACAAGTTTTTAATCCATCAGGCCGTTGTTATCTGATGACATGAATGTCTGAAGTAGCTGATGTGCCAAGGTGGGTGTACCGCTGTTATGTACTTGTCATGAAGATGCATGTGCCCTTGACTTGGCTTCACTAAGAAGGTACCATGCTCCCTGTCAACCCCTGTCTCACGCAATGTAGCAGCAGTTGCCTCCTCCGTGTCCTCACCTGGCCCTGAATGCTGCATATGTTCACAAAAAGATGAAAAAAGCAGTGGTCCTTTTTTTGACTGTTATGTGCAGTGGCTGCTCCATAAAAAGACTTCTCTCAAGACTATGTAGAGTGAGAAAGATGGGATGAAACATTCAAACTGAAATCTAAATGCAGAGCAGGTCTCTACTTCTGGAACCTTGGAGGTTCACACTTGCAGGATAAACACATTTGTGCCTTGTATCTGGACTGATGTCAGGAAGGCAGAAAATGCATTAAAGTTTAATGCATACAAGTCAGGACAGCAGTGTGCCAGGGATTGAGGTTGTTCTGCCTGTCCTGTGGCACACCTGCAGCATGGTGTTGTGCTGGGGGAGGAATTTCAACCTGCAATAAATCTGCTAGAGATATAAAGCAGTATGTAGGAACCTGATCCTCTGCAGAACTTTGGCAAGTGTGTAGGGGTCCTCTCGCTGCAGTGAGAGGTCTCCAGTATTGCAGCTGGAGGACAGAAACTTTGGTCCTGGATTATCTAAACGTAATCAAAACTTGTCCTGGATTTGGGGTAGAAAATCCCAGTTCTTTCTTTGATTTTCTCCCATTCCTGCCACTGTTAGAGAAGCACTACAGGGAGTAAAATAGGGAAGAGGTCCCTGAAGAGCCTGGGATAAACAGAGTTGTAATGACAGAGACTTGGAGAGCACTAAGTACAAATTCACCTTTAGCCTTGAAGACCAAGACTGGAAACTGTTGAGTATGAGATGTAAAAGAGCTTTGTTTTGTTTAGAAAAATGCATTTCAGTAGAGATAAGCCGTAGAGATTGTACTGGTGTTGTTTTAGTTTTTGTGGTTTGGTTTGATTTGGTTGGGTTTTTTTTTTTGTAAGATGCCCAAATAAAATACCTGCATATAAGGACTGATCATCTGAATTCCTGGGTTCTCAGCTCAGCTGATGGATTATGGACCTTCACTTTTAAAAGTTCTGACTAATTGCACTGTGGATAGTTTAACACACAAAGCCATACAGAATTCTGCTGAAGCAGAATTTGTAACAGAGGTTTTTGCTGCTGCTGCAGCATTTAGCAGGAGTTGAATGAGCTTAACTCAGTCTGGCAGTGTTTCTGTGAACAGTGACTGCAATGCAGACATACTCAGAACAGCAAAAGAGGAGTGGCTGCAAACAGCAAAGGAGTTAGAGTCTATCCCACATGCCAGAGATTTACTATGATGCTAGGCAATTAATTGCTTAATACCCAGTATTTTCTGAGGTGTTTCCCCAAAATGTTCCTCATTTTTACAGACTGAAGACAGCTGGCTTTTTTGTCCCTGTCTGAGCTACACAGCAGTGGAGGGGCTCTGGCAGGGTGTGTGTGTCCCTGCTGGGTGCATCTAATCCAGCCTGGAGAGGGGCCAAGCAGAAGTGATAGCTGAGGGCTCAGGGAGCTTGAGTGGAAGGCAGGTTTCTGTGTCTGGCTGAGTGTCTGCAGGCTGCACTGCTGTTTTATTAATTGGCTGTGTAAAGGGGTGTCCTGTTTGGAAAGGGTTAAAGGAGATCTAGAGTAATCTTGGTCTGCCTTGAGAAGAAGCTCAACTACTTTAAAGTTCTGGTTATCCTGGTTTAGGCTGGGATGGAGTTAATTTTCTTCTTAGTAGCTGATAGAGTGCTGTGTTTTGGATTTAGGATGAGAATAATGTTGATAGCCTGCTTATGTTTTGGTTGTTGCTGAGCAGTGCTTACCCTAAGTCAAGGTCTTTACAGCTTCTCATTCTGCCCTGACAGCAAGGAGACTGGGGGCACAAGAGGCTGGGACACATGGCCCCATCTGGCCAGAAGGACATTCCATACCATATGGCATCTTGCTGAGTGGTAAAACTGGAGTGAGTTGGCTGGAGGTGGCCTGCTTGGGGACTCACTGGGCATTGTTTCAGTGGGTGGTGAGCAATTACATTATGCATAATTTCTTTTCTCTATTATTTTATCATTATTACTATTTATTCTTACTTTTCCGTTCTATTAAACTGTTTATCTCAGCTCATGACTTTTACCTTAATTTCCTTTTCTCTCCCCCATCTCACTGGAAACCACTATAAATAAGCAGAACAGAATAGGGAAGCAAAGCCCTTCCTCCTCATCCCTGCTGATGAGGCCACTGAAGTCAGAAACTAACTGCCTGAAAGAGAATTACCAGACAGAGAAGTGTGAGGGGTTTTATATCTATAGAAAAAAAAAATCCCAAACACTGATTTATATTGTTAAAATTCTGATGCATACCAATAAGAGATCAAGATGCTCTCTGGTTGTGAAGGCTTTTTGTGTCTTTTAGGGCTGAAACTCCAGACATTTGTTTAGAATAATACAACAGAAAAGCAAATAAGATCCAGAAATTAATTATTTCTTTATGAGGACTTGTTAATTAATTCTTAATTAAGATGCAGTGTAAAAAGACTTTGCTCTGTACCCACATCATTTATTTTCTGGAGGCTGCTTCCCTAGTTGAAGATGGCAGGGCAAAGCCATTTATATAGTCAAAGCCTTACAACTCCTTATCTGTAACTTGTCTTGACTGGCAGGATCACTGTACCTTATCCAAACAACACAAAATCAGTTGTTCATCATCTCTTGGAAGACAGAGCTTCCTTTTCTTTAAAGAGAATGATTCTGAGTAGAAAAAGAAATGTTCATTGCAATTTTATAAATAAAAGCCAGATATTTTCTGCATGGATCATTTTGTTTAGATGCAAATGTAGCCTGTGGATCAAGTTCCATTAGATGTACAGGGTAGTACTTCTGAAAGGATATTACCGATTTCTGCAATATTTTATTTATATATTATGAATTAAAAAGACAGCTCTACAACACAGCCAATATTTTTGTGTTATAGGCATTTAAACTTGCTTCTAGATGTCCTCCTTTGAATTCAGTTTGTATACTCCACTGGGCCCATAGAATTAAGAGATCTAAAGTATATGTGTACAGTCGAGGCGTACTGTTCATTTTGTGTAGATGTCTTTGATTCACAGCAAAAATTATTTTCTGACTTACTTGCAATTGTAAAGCTCAGTCTCTTTGCCAGCTAATTGCTACACTAGCTTATGCTTCACACCATACGGAAACACCCTTTTAAATATGCAAAAAAGAAGCTAAAAATAAATCACAGCTGCTGTTAGATGGGGGTTGAAAGATACAGCCAAGGCAGGAAAAAAAAAAAAAAAAAGAAAGGAACTGTCTCAGTTTAAATACAGCTAAACCATTTTTAATATTGAGAAGTTCTTTTTCTGTTCTCCAAATCAATATTCATTAATAGTATTCAGAACAGAGTACTTTGAATATAAAGCACTGAGATAACACCAGTAATTACAACATGCAGTTTCATAGCTGTAATATTTTTGTACCCTGTGTTGCTTTAATGATTGCTGTTATAATTTGTATTTGGCTTATGAGGACTGATTTATATTAACACGTTTCTTACTCGTATGCTCAATTTAAGTTCAAATCTTGATCTTACCTTACAACAACACACAGCTCTGTAGGTGGAAAAGGGTTTTCCTTTGCAGCAGTAATTACTCCTGACCAGCAATGGTAGCTTGACCTCACCCACAAAAGATCAAGTGAATATATAAGTTATCTCTGATTTCCTACAATCAGCAAAGTAGAAATCTGAGAAACATTTCACTGTGCTGTGCATGTTATCCAGAACTGATCTATGACAGAAAGCTATAATTTATTGCACAGTCACACATATTCTGCATAATTCCCGCTTCCAAAGAGCCTTTTTTCCCCCTGTGACAGATCTGTGGGTACCCACAGCACAGGAGTGGCAGTGAGCAAGGAGAAAATAAAATCTTTTCCCTCCCACCTTTTACCTTAAATTGCCATGAAATTGCAATATTTGTCTCACTTGAGGAGTCTAAACCAAACATCAGCATAAGCTTCATTTAACTCTTGGTCTTTTCAGGACTTCCCATCCCTCTTTGTAAGAATGGAAAGTAGGGGATGGACCTTGCCTGCTCCTTTCCATTGGTGGCAGCATGGCTGGCTCAGCCCAGAGCCCACTGTGGCTTCCCTGCTGCCAGAGAAGGGAGAGAAGGGGTGAGGGTGCAGGCCTGGGCCAGGAAGAGGAGGACACAGCTTGGAGGGACACAGCAGGGCAGGCACCTGTGAACGTGCACTGACTGTAAAGGCAGCTTTGGTCATGCTATCAGGTAGGACACTGTGAGCAGGTGTGGCAGAAATGGTCTCACTAGGAAAAGGTTATATTTTAATGCTGATTATTTCCCTGGTCCATCTGCCCATCTGGTCCACTGGGACCTATGGTGACACTGCTGAGGGGATGGTGGAGCTAAGACTGAGAGGGAGAAAAGGGAACTACTTACCCCAGCCTCACCACAGAGAGATTACTCTGGGAGCCCATGTCCCTCAGGCATTTTGCTCTTCCCCATCCTCTTTCTTCAGGCCCAGCTGATACTTCTGGGAAACAGAAAGCAATCCCTCACAGGCATTAGGAGAGCTGTTCTGGAAACTATCTTTGCAGTTAAAGATGGGCAGCAGCATGTTCCAGATTAATAACACATGTGTTCAAGTTAATCATGGGGATAACCTGGTGATAACAGATCAGACTCTCGTGAAAATACCTGCCTTAATCAGTAACAAAACTTACATCACTATCTGCCTCCATCCAGTGTACCACCAACAGAAATTTTAAAACTTCCAGTTTTACAGTGGTTCAACATTTTTTGTGTGTTTAGAGCAGTCTTCAAAGTCAAATTGCCCGCCTTCTTCAGAAAGCAGTGACTGACTAGAGCCACCACCACTGGAGACAGGCTTCACCTCTCAGAGAAAAACTAGTGAAACAGCTGGGTTACAGACCTGAAAGATTCACCTGCAAAAAACACCAGGTGTGTTACTCAAATGATAAAAGATTGCTGGTTAGTGGAATCCTCCAGGATGCATGTCTGATTGTCAGACCTGGAAGCGGAAGCCGGATTGCGCGAAAAGAAATTGCTGTCCTCAGTACCAGGTTTCCTTCTCAGAGTGAAGCTCAGGATTAATTAGGTGCTTCAGTAGTACTTTGTCCCTTGTGAAACAGACACCTATGACTAAGGCTGGCTGCCTGCTCAATTCACAGCTTAAAAACCTTCATGTTTTCAGCTGGGTTGCAATGAATGATTTTCTGAGGTTGTCTCTGTCTGTTACTTCTCCTTACCTAGTACGTACTTGCTCGTCTCACTTCTGAGCTGAGGTGAGCCTGTGCTCAGCTCCCTACCTGGTGTGACTTCCTTCCTTGCCCCAGCCATCTCAATACAGACATATGTGGTGGCCCATGGGCTGCACTGAGGCTGTCACCATTACTGGCCATGTGCCACCGTCCTCGCTGGACATGAGGGAACAGAGCCCCAGCACTGCAACACTGCCAGGGCAGCTGGGATATCTCTGCTCCAGGCAGAGCCATTCCCTCTATTTCCTTGCAGGACCACTGTAGATGCTGTCCTCCAGAAGGGTCTGTGTTGCTATAAGTCAGCAAAGAGGTTTCAGTCAATGCATCCCTGATTCTGCTGTGCATCTCTCCCTGCCAGAAGTTACCAGCTGTGGTGGTTACTCACTTCACATCCATTCTAGTGCCAGAAAATAAATAATAACAGCTTTGTTCTGGCAGGCATCAACCAGAGCTAGAAAGCATATGTGCAGCTTGTTCCAGAGACTCCTCCACAACTATGGCAAATGGTTTTATTCTGTCTTTAAGGATTTTTTCTCCAAGGCATTGTGCAAGCCATGACAAATTAGTCACTCCTTAACAAACAATTTGTATCAATTAATGATACGTCATACTGACAAGCCTCAGGGCTTTACTGATTATTTGGTGGGTTTTAATTATGCCTTCAGACACACTTGGTCCTTTCTGATGGGGAGAGATGACTACTGGGGCAGGTGTTTTTCTCACTTGCTTTTCTTGTAGTGATTCCACATGATGCTGGCATGAGCTTGACTGCCAGCAGAGTCTCCTTTCAGCTATCATGTAGGATCTTCCCTCACCCCTGCAACCAAATTAGCTAAACAGCCTACAGGAGTCCCTCTTCCCAACCATAACCAGCCCTCAGGTCCAAACTGCTGCTACTGTAATGCAGGGCAGGCATGTCAGATTTTGGGGATCATATTCTGGCGTCTCTACTCCCACGGTGCAATTTCTCTGTTACTTCTCAGCCTTCTGACATGGCAAACTAATGCACTCCAGCTGTGAGCTCTCCTCATTTTCCACCAATGAATTTAATCATCTACTGCAGTAAACTGAAAAACTTCCCAACTATGCAAACATGGATGCAAATGAAGAATATGAAACTAGGCAAAGATCCTTAGAGGGCAGCAGAAGGTGGAGCATGCCATGACACAGAGGCCATTCAGGAGAATGCATGGAGACTGCTAACGCTGGCTGCAGCCTCTCTGGGTGCCGTCTGCATTCCCCAGGTCACAGGAACAAGGACACACTTAAGCACAGACTGCTGCTTCTCTGTTGTAGGATAAAAGGATTGCAGTGGGAATGTGGATTGCCAGCCCTGCTCTCTCTGCCCTCACAGGTGAGTATGTTGTGCTGTTCTTTTGAACTCAAGAAACTCACATTAAAATCTCTTCCTTTATGTCATCCTTGCTTTACTTGAATTACTACTCCAGAGCAGACTGGTTTAGAGAAGAAATTAATTTAATTCCCAGCCTACCTGTATTTATGTCTAGCATGCAAACTAGTTTGCTTGTACTGACTGTCCCTTTTCCAAAGTGTTTCTGCTTCCCTTCCATTGTACAATTATGGACAACAACAACTGTGCTACACCTCCTACTGTCTCCTATTAATAGGCTGGCCAAGTTAAGAGTCACCAGCTTTCTCTCACAGGAGACACTGCCCCTTCTCCTGCCTCTTCTGCCACTACAACGTGCTCTCCCAACCAGTGACCAGCCCAGTAGGCAGGACTCTTTGGAACATCCTGTTGCTGCAGGCAATTTGCTTTTCACATGATTGCCTCTCGTGGTGGTTCATTCTTCAATCTGTAATCACATGCCTTCCTGTCTGGATGGCAACAGTATGGGCCTTGCTGTCACATGGGTTATGTTATTCTCAAATACATAATCTTTCATTTTATTGGCATTCATCCTGTGTCTAATACTATAGTAGTGAAGTTATCTCTCCAATAGGATATCCAAGCCTCCTCTCTTTTCATGTCACCACACGTGTTCAGTACTTTAACAATTCTCACCAACACTGCTCATATTTATTGTGCTGAAATCACTGATGGAAATATTAAAGAAGATGGGTCTGAAGACTAAGGAATTTCTCACTACTAACCCCTCCTTGATTTAATGTTTTTCAGTGCCTCCATTTACTCCACAGACCGTAGATGGCAAGAACTGACAGAAGAGCTCATGGAACTATGCAAAAAGGCAGCTTGCAATTGGGCAGCCAGGCAGCTTGCAATTGGGATCTGCAGGCAATAACTTTATTACAAGTCAGCATCAAGTTGCTCTGATGGCAGCCAGTGAACAATTGATTAGTGAGAGTAGTGTTGGGAGTGTGTGAGATGATTACTAAAGTGTTGTGGTTGCAGAATGTTTGGTTTTCCTATCACCCCTGAAGTGAGAGTCAGCTTGAGGACAGGACAGTCTCTCTGTCCCACTCACCAGGTAGTCGTGATACCATTTACATGGTACTATGTGGCTCAGACCTATTTGAATATGAAAACATCTTTTTGCCTTTAAAAATATGAGTAACCTGCTTATATATTGGGGGGGGGGGGGAAGGAATCAGTGTACCCTCTACTAGTCTGGCTGACGAGGCCGTTCCCTGCTATGAGAGCACCTGGCAGGAGATGGTTCAGCTGTGCACTGATCTGCTGCTTAATGGAAGCAGAACCAGTTTTAGGCAAAATGAAAGCAAAATGGACACTACCTGTTAGCCAGCTGAGATGCCAGCAAGTCTGGTGCTCTTCAAAGTAGTGGGGTGGGAGGTAAATGGCACAATATTTACAAGGGTAATGCAAAGAGCTTTCATTGGCATAGGCTTAGAGCACCATCAGTTTGCAGGCCTGGCACAGGCAACTAAACAGCTCATCTGTCATCACTGGGAGCAGTCCAGAAGAGGTAGGCATTGAAAGGGCTTAGTGTGCCTGGAGCTTTGTGTGGCAAGCGGCAGTGCACAGTGAAACAGGGTAAGGAAATGTGATGCTGCATTACTTTGTCACATCCGTGCCAACTGGCAACTGTTTTTTGCAATTTTGAAATCCATTAAAAGTTTGGGTGAGCCTGCCTATTTCTTGTGTTTCCTTAAGTACTTAAGGAAAGTACTGCTGTGTCTGTTCCACAAGAGAATGTGGAACTATGGTCTTCATTAAAGCAAGAAAAGGATGTTTAAAAATAACAAAGCAACTTTGTTAAGAACTAAGTAGACAGCAAGCAAAGTTTCAAATGTCAGAAAAGTGCCCGTGATGCTGTCTGTGGAGAGGACCCCAGCCCTGTGCATCACTCTCCAGTGATGGGGTTACATGTTACCAGTATTTCTGCTCTTCCCCTCACTGTTGCTGACAGTGTCCTGATGGACCCCTGTCCACCCCAGCATTTTCCAGGGGCTTTCTCAGGTTGGAATGCAATAGTAAAGAAATGGTGGTAGAGCTGGAGAGATCTTCTGCACAGTCCCCTCTGGTCATGCTTCCTCTCGCTTCAGTTACACTTGTGGTGCTCTGATACCACCTTACCCTCTCAGGCCATCAGCAACCTGTCCCTGTCTCCTCTAGCTCCTTGTTCATGGAGGTCACTGAGCTCAGACTCAACCTCTACATTCCTGTAGTTTCCTTGTTTTCCTCCTCTCCCCTGGTGGTTGAGGTCCTCTTCCCCAAAGTCCTCATTGGCTGTTGTAGCCTAGGAAAAATGCAGATCCTGTTTTACAACAAAGGAATCACAGTATTTTCTTTGTCCTGGAAAAGTAATAAAAGAAAATACCTTTTCATAATCTTTCCTACAGCATGATCACAGCTAGATACTTGTGACAGTTCATTAAGCCTTTATTTCTTCTTTCAATGTATGTCTATCAGAAGTGTTTGTCACCTAAGTTATTTGATAGCAAAAACAATAGCAATGGTTTGAGATTTCAGTTATATTTTAAAAAATTAAGAAAATAGTTTTTAGCTTGGCAGAAGGCCTGGGCAAAATTCAAACATGACCTCTTCTAGCAGTTATGATCTTCATATCATAGTGCATCCAGGTTTTAATTTATTAGCAGGTGCTAAGTGTGAAAAGGCAGTATTTTTTCAGCTCTCACATAAGTGTTTCTATGCTAAAAAGCCTTTTGTCATTTGGTGGTGGAGAAGCAAATCAGTGGATGAAGACCAACTGCAAGTTACAAGAGGAGGTAAAAAAAAAAAATATATAAACAGGATACTGAATAGTGGGACAGAAGCCTGTTCACAAGAGTTCTGTCTTCTCTTTTAATCTCCATGTTCAGGGGACACACAGAGGGACCAGATACCCCTCCAGGGACTTTTCCAGTGAGCACAGTCAACAGAGTTTGTAACAGAGACCACCCAGGACCCCATCTGGATGCTGGTAATAATGTCTTAAATTCAGTGAATGCTGTGCATAGACAGAATACAGATACACAGTCACTTCTGCTGTCTGCCATTTTAAATACTGAAAAGTCAGTATTTCATTAAAGACCAGAAGAAAAAACATCCCTAGCTGCAGGCTTGGATAATAGCTCTCCACCTGGGATTGCTCTTGCTAGTGATGGCAGAGGAAGACATTACTTCTTCCCTTGACTGAGTCAAAAGCCATCCCATAGCAAACAGAAGCTACCAAAATGATTTTAATCACTGGTCATGGGATTACATGGAATATTTCTCTGGCAACATCAACTTGGCATCAGCTGTGACTCCAGTGCTGATGACATTCCTGCCTTCTCAGCTTTGTTCTTAAATTTTACCCAAATGGCCCAGAAGACTGGGATCCAGTCCTGCTTTCTCTGCTGTCTGAGTTTAAGACTGCTGCTAGTCTCATCCTCAGTTAGAAGTGCAGATAGGCTGCAACAGCCATCAAATATGGCTGTGGGGCCCATGCTGGATGGAGCCTTTGGCAATCTTATGTTAGGGAAATTATCCCTGATGTCTTAGCTTGCAGGCAGCCTGAAATAACAGCCTGGAACAAAGTCCATGCTTGTAGACAGATGGTATAGAGCAGTGTGGGTAAAAGCCAAACAAAAGCCTGTGGTAACACTACAAGTAACCCAATGTGGACAGGGAAGCTTCATTCATAATGCTTTCACAAGATTTTAGGTCTATTTTCCCACACAGCATCTCTCTGTTTTGCCACCTTTCTAGGCTTAGCACACCTGTGCATTCAGGTGCAAGGGCTCTGAGGGAAACTTTTTTTGTGGGGAGTGAAAGACACCTCCAGAATTCCTTACATCATGTATGCGCACAAATGCCTCTGCCTTCTGTCCAACAGGCTGCTTCTACCACATGGAGGGGGGAACAAGGTGCCTAGTTAGTCACACACAAATATAAATAAATCGCTGACCACAGGAAAAAAGACCTATTTCTCAATGGGACATGGGGAGCAGTGACTGTTTTAAGAAACTTGAACTGATAAGAACTTATTTTAGGATACATAGGCATCAATCTGATCATAGCCCATGTGGCATGCTTTCTCCTGGGACACCAAGGACAGTCTTGGAATGCCACAGTAACACCACTTGGGTTTATGAGTTTTCATTAAAGCAGAGGGGGAACATAACTGTTCATATGGATGAGGCGAGTCTGATTCTCTTCTGCCTACCTAAACTTAGGTAAGAAGCTGTCCTTTGGGAGAAAAAACAAGATTGCATTAGTACATGTGGGAGCTTAAGAATCAGACTTGTCAGTCAGGGCTTTCACTGCATGGGTAGTACAGTGGTGCAGTTAGTAATGGATATAAGCTGGCATATGACCAGGCTTTCTCAGTTTGTCTAGAACTTCTTCATTGTCATTTTGACCAGAATGTATCACTGCAATGTTGTTAACTGTGCCAGTATAGCTCTGTGCATGGCTTAGCATTCCTGAGTAAAACTGGCTCTGCTTCTGTGCAATGAGTGTATTTCCCTGATCAATTTACACTTAAGCGTGAAAAGTCAAGAAGAGTGGTAATAGTATTTTTCTGGCTGGTTGTAGCTAATGCTTTCTCTGATTTTCACTTATGGCCTGGGAAGAATGTTTTTGCTACCACTGAACCATGAGGGGAAGAGAGGAAAGATACAGAACTGCTGGGTTTAATGAGCTGAAACAAATATTAAAGCAGCATGTACACTTGTCATGCAAAGAGGAGGTACATATATATAAATGACAAGCAATTTAAATCAAGACTTCAGTTACAGAGTTTAAAACTGACATTATAGCTCAAAAAGACTCAAAACTTGGTGTCTTAAATTCTGTCATTGAAAACAAACAAATCCAAAGCAATTCAAGTTATGGGGGCATAAACTATCAATCTATATTTTAATATGTGGTGAACTTTTCATTTTGGACTATGTAATGGTTTACTTTTACAGCTATCTGCTCCTCTTCTCTTGAATTTTACATTAGGTTATCTGGGTGTTTCCAAGGCAAATTCCTAGAGTGCTAGTTGAGGAATCATTTATTGTTTCAAAGACTACTCCAGAGGCAATGCATTAACATTTTGAGTCTTTGTGTAGCATTTATGTGCAGCTGGAAAGGAAAAAAAAATCTTTAATCCATTGAAGAGAAATGTTAGTAGAAAGAGAAGTAGAAGAGAAATTATAGTTTTATAATTTCAGTGAAAGCATTAAAATAAATCATATGTTAAGAGGCTCTCTATACTTCAACACTAATTCAATCTTAAATGACAGGATCTGGTATTGGGAATACAGACTTTTCTCTGTGGGATTAAAGGTGGCAATTTATATTTATGCAAATAAATTAAACTGCTTAATTTTATACTGAGATTAACTGTTTTTCTTGCTGGTAGCTTGACAGTTTCCAGTATTTAAATGAGCCTGGGATGAGATTGTGATGGAAAAAAATTCAATCTGTAATTTATTCTTTAAATCAATGCAAACCATTAGTACTAGGGTTAGAAATTTAATAAAACATAATGATTATTAAAGTGGCTTAGAGGAAATTAAGCGTCCCAAAAAGGTGTTGCTTTTGCAGTGATGACAGTATCTGTGTATAAAATTTGAAAGAGCTTTTCCTAATTACCCATGAAAAATTATCATTTCACTTTTATGGATTCAGTCCATGAAAGTCTCCCCCTACCATCCGACAGCCACCTGGAGACAGGTGGGCAGCAAGCACCACTGGCAACTGTCCCCAGGCCAGTGAAATCACATAACTCCAGAGGGGATTCAGCCTCAGAGAACTAGGCTGGTCTGTGTTGTCGAGTGGCTGGTGCTTGACTGGTGTTTGTAAGGTGTCTCCTGCCAAAAACTCCTCCCAGCAGATGGTAACAGCTGGGTTATGCCTGACTTTGGAAAACTACAGAAGGAAGCCTTGTCAAGGGCCTATTGTGTGATCCCAATGGCTTTTCCTTGTGAAAGGGCTTTTGCTGTACAAGGCATAACGTACTCAGGGTGTTTGGGAGCACATGGGTTGAGTGACCTGCCTTGGTACAGCAGAATATTGGTCTGGATCCTGGGATACAGGATACATCCCAGTGATTCAAATGGAATCTGACCTTTGTGAATGTGAAATATATTCCTTCAAATAAATGAAGTCTCTTCTTACTGCTGATGTTAAAAATATTTGTGACACTGGATATTTTTAATTGCTGTAAGAGAGGCCATTGAGACACTGTAAGTATATAAGGAAAAGCAGAGGAGTTCCTGACTCTCTGTGGTAGTCTTTTTATTAATGTGTGGACCTATGCCACACAATGCTCCATACAACAGATGACTATGTAAATTACTTATCTCACTCCATATGTAGATTGCAAATGATCAGTTGAAGCTAAAATCATACAAAAATATGTTTCGATTGTGTGTATAAATAAATCACATTTCTTTTTTTTTTTTTTTTTGCTTTTCTAGCAATAGCTTTATTTTACTCATATTATGCTGTCAATTAATTTTTAACCCTACAGAGGGTTCTCTGGAGTAACCAGGAACCTAATTAACAGGTCTGTAATGGCTAATCAAGCTATATTTTCAAGTCCTGGTTGACATCCAGTACTTAAGAATCCAAATTTCATTCAAAGAACATTTCCCTGACTGCAATTTGAGCACCAATTAGAGCTGTAGCACATGCTAGTTTCTGCACACTTAAAAAAATTCTGGTTAAAAGGAGTTGACTTCAACTTTTCATCTTTATTCAGAGATAAATTACCACACAATAAATCACAGCTGTTTAAAGCAGATAAGGAAGGAAAAGGTTCTGCAGGCACAGAGATTTGTGCTATCTCGTGTTAACATCAAAATAGGGAGTCAGATCCTGAATTTTTGGGGCAGTTCTGATGCTTACATGCAACAGTCAAAACGCATCTCTTATGTGACATTTTTAAAGTCACTTAAGAAATGAGGTTCTGGTGTTCTTCTTGTCTTCATGTGGGTCCTGTCTGCCTGTAATCCCCCATCTTTTTATATTAAATGCAGTGCCCAGTCAGAAGCACAGGGGACAGATAATTATTTTAATCCATATAAATTTAATTTAAATTTAATGGAGATAAGCAGCAGGATGGGAGGTACAAGCTGCTCTTAGCCTTACTACAGGAATGACTTGACCATGAAGAGTGTAACTGTATTGCTAATTTAGAGTCCACACAAAGAAATGTTATCTGCCTCAAGTGTAGAAAATACTTGGATAGATACTTTTATGTCTTCTTAGACATGAGGAAGTCAATACCATTAGCTCTGCTGCTCAAAGAAGTATTTTCTTAGTTGTGCTTAATACCAAAGATCCACCTGTGACTTAGTGGCTAAGGCAGATGGATGTAGCACACCAGGCAAAGATCTGTCTCTAAACCCAGGGCATTCAAGTGTCAATGTGAGACCTGATTTTCACAGTTCAGGCCGAGAACAATTTTGTCGCATCTCGGAGAAGGACACAGCTTTTCTTCAGCAGTAAGTCTCTCACTAAATACCTCATATCAATGTGCATATAGGTAACTAGAGGGAAAAAATAGGCGCAGATTTTGCTGTAGCCTTTATGACGGTAAATCAGGATGAACGTATTTCATACGCAGTGGGATTAAACTAGATCTACAGTAGTGCTACCAGAAGGATACAGGCTCGGGGACTTGAGGTGCCCTGACACAGTGATTTATTTAGATGTGGGAATTTTCTTCATATAATTGCACAACAGACAGGTGTGGCTGCACAGAGGAGTAATCAAAATTAGTGAATTTATTCACTAATATTAACATCTACCAATTAATTATTTGCTACTGTCCAGATCCCAGGTGAGTTCTGCCCAGTACATCCCTGCTGTGATTCCAGCAAGTTCCAAATTCAGCTATGGCCAGGCAGCCACACCAGGCAAAGGACTGTCAAGTCTGTCATATGAGGAAAAGTAGAATTGGGTTTGTTCAGCCTTGAGAAAAGACCACATAGGGGGCACCTTATCACTATCATTCAGTAATTAAAAGATGGCTACAAAAAAGATAGAGACTCCATTCTTTTACAATGAGTCACATGCAAAAGATGAGAGGTGAAAGGGTACAAGTCACTATTAGAGAGCTTTTGACTGGAAATAAATTTTTTCACAATGAGAGCAATTAGCTGTTGGCATAATGTCCATGGGGAAGTTGTGGATTCCCCAACACCAGACAATTTTAAGAACCAGCTTAAAATGCCCAGGGTGCTGGGCCATCTTGGCTAGACCATGCTTTTGCCAAGAAAGGCTGGATAAGATGATCCTTGAGGCCCTTTCCAACATGGTATTCTATGAGTTTATCAAATATAAGAAAGCCACAAATATTGAGGGATCCCTCTTGTGCACTTGCTCATTCCAGGAGTCAAGGGTTAAGGGAGTAGAGCTGAAGTAAAGCTGCTGTACTTAACAGCCCCTGATAAACCTATTCCTGATATTTTTTTCATAAACCTGTTTTAAAGCAGTTTATAATTTTGAGCTCACTTTTATGGCTCCTTCCCATGAAATCTGAAAAGAGCCCCATACATTTCTACCTGCCTGCAGAGAGATTTGGAGAGTGCATTTCAAAGCTGTTGTTTCACAAGCACCTATGTAATTGAAATATTGCATTCATAGCTACATCACCCAGCTGGAGAATACCTTGGGAAAAATCTGATCAATTATAACAAAATCTTATCACTCAAATTTCAACAGTCCAGCTCTAAAGAATTTGTCACATAAATTTAAGGAAATGTGAACAATCCATGAACAGAAAATAGCCAATTACATTCAGCTAGTCCCATGAGTTTCTTTAGATGTGGTCCATCCAAATATGGTTCAATTTCTTGAAGTTTTTCTTGTGGGAGCTTGAAAGATTTAAACCATGTATTTTTACCTTTGTCTACAGAAACTTTCCCCTTCAGACAGTACGAGTACACTGCCACTGTCATTCTGGTTTTAAATACTGACATGGAACAAAAAAACACTACTCCTGTTCTTTGTGTGCCTTGCAGCACAAATTTCTATTTTGTATCATCTAAGGTCCTCCAGATCTGTTTCAGTGTTCCACTTTTACCTTTTTGTTTCAGTGTTCCACCTTTACCCTTTGTTACCTAGCAGTCTTGTAGTGTGCAGGAAATGATAAATTACTCTAGTTTCAAGTGGAGAACATCTGTGTTTGTTTCCTGGGGGATAGCAAAGCTGATATTATTTTCCTCTCTTTGTGAAGCTGCTGTGTGCTTCTTCCAAACGGCTGCAGTAGCCAGTGGAGTGATCCACATTTAAGTAGCCTGGGAGTCCAATTATCTAAGGAACATTCATTTGAGCAAATTAAAGGAAGAAAGAAAAATTATCAGAATTATTATTATTATTGTTATTGTTGGTATTGGTATTAAGCACTGTGCAGTGGAAAAAAAATCCATACTATTTCCACTTACGGTGCTTCATCAAATTACCTGATTGTTTAGCTAAATCCAGAGTACAAAAGCCCTTTGTTATAACAACAGAAAACCTGCTAGATGAGAGCGGAATGAAGAAGGCTGTGAACTGTGAAGCTGTGAATGTGGACATATTTCAGGACAGGAGCTGCTTCACTCTGGTTAAGGACTGCTATCCCAGGGCAGGGCAGCACTTCCCAGGCACACCAGGACATTTCTGCAGCTTTGCCCCAGGATAATTTCTCATGGTGGCAAGCAACAACACTGGGATCATTTTGGGAGTAGTCCAATGAGGAAAGATGTGTTTCTTCTCGCCATGCCCTTAAAGCCTGTCCACTACTACCATTGCATTGAATCTGTTTTGTTGCTAGATCTGAAAAGGCCAAAAGAGTCTGAAGTGTGTTTCTTATGATGGGGTAGTTAAATACCATTATTCTTTCTGTTGAATCTGTAGCATGATTGCTCCTTTCCTAACACCCATGTAATTGCTTCCTATGTCCCAACTATGCTTTTTTATGCCACATTATAATGAAACATTGTGCAGTTGAAGTTCACCTCTGAAAAATTTTTAAATTGGCTTGTATTGAAATATTCATAGCTTTTAGTCAGCAGGACAAACCCATGCCTGGCATAGTAAAGCTCTGTACTCTCTCTGGGCATGTCACAAGAGAGCCTTTGGCTAGGAGCTGTCTTGCAGGCAAAGCCCACACTGCTCCAGAGCTTCACACAACTCCTACCTTAGTGAGCTATCTGTGCATAGCAATGGCCACAATGGCCAACTGGGCCAGCTCATGGAGAAAAAACCCAAGCAGGTTAAAGATGGACTCCTGTTGGAGCTGGAGAGATCTTACTTTTTCATAATAGAGTATGAAATTCACCCAGGCAGGCAAGAAGGAATTAAAAGATTTTATGTCTAACTGGGGAGGCACAGCAGGCAAGTGGTAAACTCAGGTAATTTGACAGCAAGTTCAGCCATTCTGACATCACCCAGCAGCTAAATTCTAGCAATACTGCTAGGATGACTTGTCAGCCACTGACTTGGCTAAAATCTGACTCATGGGCTGATGCCATTTGCTTACTTTCGTTCTGCTCCTTACATTGGAGCAGGAGAAAGTAATTAGTATTGTCAGAAAATCCACGAAATCTAGTTGCATTCCTTACTTAAAATTACTTATTGCTGATCTTTCTTTCTCCCATAGAAAAGAAGATTTTAAAAGCAAACTATCAATTATTTTCTGAGTACAGTAATGACATTAAAACATATTCTATCTCCCTTTTTATTGAGTATGCTGATCTCTACTCACAAAAAAAGCCACATACTCTACAGAAAAAATGAAAAATACATTAAAAAAATTAAAATATTCTTTCATTTCCTCTTTTGCAGATCTTGGCAGATAGATGTTTAATGGGACCGAATTCTGTTTGGTTTCCTAATACCAGAATCTTAAAAACCTTACTAAAGAGAACATTGATTTTTGTGATATCAGTCCAAACTTATTTCCACATCCAATGAATTAAATTAAAATATTTGCTATGCTTAGAGAATCCAGGGATGTAAGTGCACTTCTTAAGACATCCTTTGGAAGTACTTTGGGATATCTAAGTCATTTGCATGGGCTAGCAGATATGACATTTGGCTTAGGAGAAAAGATGGACCTTCCCACAAGATGGAATGCTGGAGAACAGGCAGGATGCACTCAACTCTCTTAAATAACAGTAAGCACACACTGAAAGACAGCTGAATCCTGTCCAGGAGTGCAGAAATCTATCAGGTTTTTTGTCACTTGGATCCTTTTGAAACTCTGGATCAGTTCAGCAGAAAGGGAAATGAACCCATTCATAAAAATGAGGGCAGAGAGATGTCACTGTGATCAGCAAGTTTTCTCCTGCCATCGTTCTTCATCTTTCACCAAAGAAATACAAAGGCAACAGTTAGTCAAAAATGATTCCAGGTTGCCTGCGTCTGTAAGAAAGAGGGAAGTTGGGAAGCAGCACGGAAGTCCTTTTAGCACACAGCACTAGGTGTAGTTTAAGTCATAGAAGACTTTCTGGAGTTCTGTCAGCCAGTGTTCCCCAAAGCAAAACAGCCAGCACACAGTAGAAGAAGTAAGAAGTATTGCAAATAAACAGAATGTGGGGTCTTTTTACCTTATATTTTCTCATTGTTGTCATACATGCTTAGGAGAGGAGGAAAAGAAATCAGGGTAGCACAAGTCTTACAAACAGGATGATAATGTAGAAAAAAGCAGAGACTTGGACAGACAGGACCAATTAAGCAATCTATACCTGCCAGAAAAAGATATCCTTACAACTGCAATGTTTGCAATACAAGCACACAAAAGACTGATTCTTTCTTCTTCAAATGCAAATAAGACTTGGAGCACATTGTGGCATGTGGCACACACGTCTGGGAAATGAAAGGCATCTGATATTTGCTTAGCTTCCAACAAGAGAGTAGCTTCTTGGCACTGACAAAGCGGCATAGAAAAGCAGGTGTGAGGTATGAATTTCACATTACCTGCTTCTATTGCCAACATTACTTGCTCTGTTACTTAAGTTGGAGTCTCACATTTAGGAGACCAAAAAATGACATTGTGAAACATCCAAAAGAAGAATTACACAAGCTCTGGATGTCAAGTTGTGCACCAGTTTGAGAAAATGCTTTCTGGAAAATCCATTAAAGAAAATCTGATATGACTTGCCTAGCTGTAACATACAATTGAGCTCCACATAGTGTTGGCACAATTAGACACAGTCACCATTTCTGTGGCACTCAGCTTTTTTAAAGGAACTCATACTAAATTCATATTAGTTAGGAGGCTATTCTGGTATTAGAGACAGTTTATTTAGTTGTACACAAAAATTTCAACAAGAATTTGGAACCAATGTCTCCTGGATAAATTTAATGGCAACAAACCTTTGATTCTGAGCACAGTGTTTTTAGCTGGTCAGTACCATCCCAGAAACAAACAAAGAGACAGGTTAATATGACTAAATATTTAATATACAGGGAATATTTTGGGGAAGGTTTTGGATTTATCTCTTCTCCTTTATTTGCACAGAAAAATCACTCCCTGAGCACTGGAAAGCAGAAGGAAAGCAATGGACCCAAATGCTCTCGTTGAACAAAATGGTGGCCCTATGAAGTTGAATCATGATTTTGAAGAGTTAAGATTTTAGCTGAGGGTTAGATCCAGTTCATATTGAAGTTAGATACACCAATGATAGGTTAATGATTATTAGATTCTTAAGCTAAAACTAATTGTTATATTATGAGCTTATTTGTAGAAGAAAGTGGAGCAAGTGAACCATTACAGGAACATACTGAAACCAGTAGAACAATGCCCAGCACCTGGACCCTGTGTCAATCCATCATGAAGCAGGGGGACTTGGATCCTGCCACAGGGTCACAGAGACCTGACGAAGACCTTCCTGACTTCATGCCTGGGACCACTGACCCAATTGGAGACCACTGACCCAATTCAAGAGAAGAATTGCACACGTGTGAAAGACCAATAACCTAATTTTAATACAAAGTGGGGATGGGAGGTGGTGGGGTTGTGCATATGTATTATTTTGGGAAATAAATAGAAAGCAAAAATCCTTGTGTGTCGGAACCCAGAATGTCCCTTGGACGATCTTGGATGTTCCGGGCCCAGGTCAAAAGCATTTGACACCCTGGAATGCAGCCACTGACCCCTGTGGCTTTGAACCTGATCCATGGAACAATTTACCAACCTTGCAGGAAGAACAAGAAATCACAAAAGTTTAGATATTATAGTAGAAGTAGTCACAAAGTGAAAGGAAGAATTTTTGAGTGCTGTACAGGGGGGTTTTAGGCCTTGTACAGAGGGGTCTGAGTTTTGTACATGGGGGTCAGAAGTTCTAAGATGGAGGGATTTGGGTGTGCCCTGTCCTCTTTCCTTCTTCTTCCTAACCTCCATGTTCTTGGTGATGTTGGCATTCACAGACTGGTTTAGAGTAGAAAGTCACTATTCAATATAGGTGATGGGCATTGGGGAAAAACCATAAACATTTAACATGTAATATATGATATAAAAGAGTGCACCAGCCCCCTGGGCGTGGGAGTGTGCCCTTGCCTGACTGCTGAACAGACCGCAGCAGCTCACGGAGAAATCTTTTAGATAACATAAAATAAACTACCTTGAGACTGGACGGCTGAAGACTACTGAGTCTTTCTTTGGAGGCATGGGTTGGTTGAGAGACTTTTCCACCTTTCTGGGCCACCCCAATCAGGGAATGAGGTCCGACAACAACAGGCCCCGCACTTGTGTGGCGTGGTCACGCATTTCAGGGACAATCCTCACAGTGCCACCCGCCAGTGTAATAAACATGCCACTGTCTAATTTTGACTAGCGAGAGAGTCTTTGTCTGTGATTTTCGGTTTTAACAATTCAAAGTCAGCTCCCATGGATTCAGAGGCACATCCAGGGAGTCATTTCCCCATGGAAGGTTGGGAGTTTATCCCTTGCTTCTCTTTTCTGCACCAGCACTATCTTTTACAATTAATCAGCAGTTTTCAAGCAACTTCTTCATTTTGATTCTCTGACTGATACAACACATAAATGTTTTAAAGTGCACTTATTTAACTAAAACATCTCTTTACTTAATGTTACCTGAGTGAGCTGAATTTAATTGAATGAGCTGAAAAACAACTTTTTCAGTTACAGCTGAAAATAACTTTTTCAGCTCACTACATCCATTGTTTCTCTGGAATGGTTAACAAAAAAACCAAAGCATAAGCCTTTTCAGCCAAGGTTTCAAGCACTGGCTGACCAGTGCTGCTTAGACCATACCAAGTTCCTAAAGGGGCAGAACAATTCCTTTATGGATTGATACTAACCAAAGTGTTGGATATCCCTTTTCTATTTCGTCTAGATGTTATGTATTTTCATGCATACTCTTCTGCTGTGCAAATTCTATGGAAAAGCAGATTAAGATTGCTTCATGTTTGACTACTTTTCCTGATGGAAAATTTCCATAAATACATACAACATTGTCATTCCCTTTAGCACTTCCCATAAAGCACTTTATGGTGTTTCCTGATTTTTGGTCCAAGATCTTGATCATTCCAAGTCATGTGGAGCCAGTAATGTGTATATTCAAACCAGATATCGATAGCAGGAGCATTTTTATGCAAGAGTGTGCACTGTCACTCAAAGATAAGTATTTTAGTAAAGCTGTTGGTGGTTTCATCAAATTTCTGGTGAGGATCAGAATCCTAATCAGACACTTCTCTATGTAAAATGAAATTTTAGCAACACGGAGAATGGAGAATGGTTTGGAGTTACATTTCTTTGAGTACAGCTTCTTTCTGACCCCATTTGTCTTTGTGAGGCTCCTTTTACCATAGTCCTCTCCTCTGACTTGCCCTCCCCACATTTCTACAATGAGAAGGCAGCAGCCTAATTTCTTTAGATGGAGAAAGAGATGAATGTTTGTAGTTACTAGCTGCAAGGATTTACAACAAATCTGGGGACTCTTTAGCCACCTGCAGCACTCAAGCTGTTCAAGTGTAATTTGTTATGCTGGGGCTGCATTCGTGAGCAGAGGGAGGTTGCTTTACCATGGGGCCAACTTGAATATTTAGAAGCAGGGGATCCATGGGAAACTTCTGAAGCCAATACTGCTGGCTTGCATTAGCAATGGGATGCCCTGGGAAATTACTGTCATCACATGCCTACAATCCCTGGACAATTGAAGTATGTGGACTCTGTGTAGGGTTAGAAAGCTGAGTTCTTTCACTTATATTTTTTTATTTTGTGACTCACTTTAAGCCTCTTGGAGGTGCTATAAGAGGGAGAAAGAGATTGAGTCATAACCCAGTTTCCAGAAACCTTAGCAACATGACACAGGCAGAACCTCAGGTATGAAAAGCACAGTGGAAAAAAAAAGCCCTGACAGATATAATATTCCTAAAGATAATTGGTTTTTACTGAGGAATTGTAGCATTAAAGAGTAAAAAAATTGCATTATTGACATAAGTGCAATGAAAAATGTGGTAGAGAAGCAATATCTGAAAGCAATATAAGTAATTTTCCCAGAACCTGGTCTTCTAGAAGAATGATTTTACCCATTGAGCTATTGCATGATCTATAAACAGATGAGAATACTCTGATAGGGCAGAAGGAAGGTGCATAACATAAAGCAAAAATCCGCTGGTAAGTCCTGTGATATACTTGAGTACATTCCCTAGGGGCACACAATGTATGAGTGAGACAACATGGATAGGAAAGGTCAGAAATTGTGGACACAAATCACAAGAAGGAATAAAGAAATCTCCACTCATGGAGCACTTTAATGAGATGAAACCTCCCTTCACATCTTTAAAGTTTATAGGTATTGACTATGTCCTGAAAACCCACAGAGAGGGGGAGACAGGAGCAGCTTATTTAGACAGTGAGAAGCACTGCGGATTTAAAACTTAAACGTGTCACTACCAAATAGAACAAAACAATAACTGAAATAGATTATGTATATATTTGTTTAAGACTGGGAAAAGAAATCTTCTTGATTACAGACATGTAGGTGGAAACCCTACAAAGGGCAGAGCAGTGCTGTTGGCTACTGCAGGCAGCGGCAGGGTGCAGCGATAGAGACCTCTGGCTCATCGCCGCTGTTCCACAGGAGCTGTCTGCTGTCATAAATGTGTTTGGTGAAAGCCACAGGCAGTTGCCTCTTTGCTGTGTGCTGCTGCCTTTCTCAAATGGTGTGCTCCTTTCTGCGCATCCATGGCAAAAGCATCACTCTTATTAGTTTGGACAATGGAGTGTCTGTGGAGACAAATCAGTTCTGTGCCTGTAGCACGGGAGCGGGCTAAGACATCACCTGAATTTTAGTACTGCTGATAAACTCAGCTGCTGCTGTATAAGGGACACAGATACAAGGAAAGCCTGTGCCTCCCATACCTCACATTGTTACTGTACCTGTACAGAGCTGATGTATTTTGCCAGAAAAAGCTGCCTTGGAAACTGATGTTTTATCCTTTGTTTGATGATATGGATTTACTGAGAGGGATTACAGTAAATGAATGTATTGTCTCATTGCAGGCATGATGGAGATTGAACAAAATAACTAAATTCATAGCTTCTCTTCCTTTCTTTTGAAAGGGTAAACTCTTAAATATTTGTTTGTATCTCTACAGAGCTCTAGAGCTTGGTATGGTCATACCAGTTGCCAGTCACCGCCAGCAGGTGGGCTGCTGGCTTTGTGTTGGAAATCAAATGTTTGATTTCCACTAAGTTTCTCAATGGAGCATTGATAAGAGACAAATTTTCTTACTGCTAGAAACGATTTTTGGAAAATAAATTATATTTTATATATTTTTCTATATTTCAGATATTAAATGTTCTTTATATCATATTTATTTACATATATTATAGTTATTAATCTCTTACCTTTACACACTGCCCATTCATCAAGAAAAAGGGAAAACAGCATAAATATAAATGTATTGGAAATAATTCTAGTTTAGTAGTTTTGATTCATTAGGATGTTTTTTACCCATCAGTACCACAGAGAGAAATGTGACTGACTTTAGTGAAATTTGGTCCAGCAATTTCAATAGGTGAACAACAGTATTATATGCACAAAACTAAACACATGTATTTGAAATCTCTGGCTTGCACATTCTCTTTTTAATATGTCACACAAGAAATTGGATAAAGGTAAGAACTGAATTGGTTATCCTAAGGCCCTGAGATGTTTAAGTTAATTAGTGTAGTTCAAGAGGGATGTGTGGGAATACTTGAAATCAGAGGGGTTTGAGAAAGCTGCAAAAGGCAGGCCTTGAATTACTGTCAGTAATTCAAGACTGGGCAAAAATTGTGATGATTTTTTCTGGTTTAAGTGATACAGAGCAGAATCTTTGATATTTTTAAAACAATAGGACTCTCTGTCTGGAAAATCTGACCATTTGGAATTAGCCTAGTAACCAATACTCTGTTATCTCTTATCATCAGGGCTGAACAGTGACCACTAACACCGTGGTAATCGGCCTTTACTGATCTCTAAAGATCAGTAACACTGTGGATCCTCACAATGTCCAAGGAGAGATTGAGACTCCTTGACCCTGACTGGAACTTTGCAAAGAGTAAGAATTATTATCTTTTAAAAATAATACTTCATGAACTCATAGGCCACTAAGACCAAAGGTCCATAAGTTGAAAATCATTGCTTTGAGAAATGATACTTGCTTCATTCCTGTATTAACTGGTAATATATGTCTGAATAAAACTCACCAGTTCTGCCAGTTATATGGCATTTCATATTCCTAATTTCATCTGTGTAACATAAATTTCCTGCGAATATCTATCTTAATTGTCATCTGCTGCCTGTCATTTCTACAATGTAGCTTCTGTATATATAACAAACAACTCTTGCAGTATCTTATTTGTTCTCCTCTATCTTCTGACGTGTTGCTCCAATTAGTACACAATAATGTCATTATAACACTACGATTGTAATAATATAAGGGGATATCTGACAAAAACTTCAAAATGGCTCAGATTTTTATTCTATTAATTTCTGCAGTAAGTGCAGTGCAGTGCATATGACTGACCACATTGCACCTGGAATTCTTGTGGGACACCACCTGAATCGTACTCTTTCTGTGCTAAGTAAGCTTTTAACAGAACTTATCTCTTTTATTCTAGTACAAGGTAAAACCAACAGATTAGTTGCTAAGGGGTTTGGTGGGGATTTTTTTGTAACTGAGCATAGGACTGCAAATGCAGAATGAGCTTCACATGAAGGATGTTGTGGCATACTTAAATTTACAACTAAGAATATTTTTATCATGGCCTCCTAGTAAGTCAAACTACCTTTTTATTGGAATTACAATACTAAATGTAGCAGCATGTCACATTGTTACATGTTTGAGTTTAAAGAAATATGGTCTTTTACTCATACAGGTGGTAAGAATTCTTTACAAAGACTCTCTTGAGGAGATACCTTTTACTTACGTTAATAGATTAAATTGTATGAAACCTGTTACAACAAATGGTTACGTAAAAATCCCCTATTTTGATATCTAGTTCCTTTATGTCTGGATGTCTAGACTCTTTATGTTTCAACTTTTATCTGTGTTAAGTAGGTATTTTATGGCTTATGTGTAGGCCATGCCTAGATAGATTCTTGAAATCTATAAAAGATAAGTTAAAACCGGTGCATAAATAAGCTTAATAGAATAAAAAGTGAAAGTTCTTGACATGGAAAAAATGAAAGCATATAGAGACTATCTTGGCTGGTCACGACGTTCAATTGAGCAGTGTTGTTATACTTTGCTGACAACACTAATAACTTAAACCATCAATCCATAGGCACAGCTATTCTTAGCAGAACAGTGAAAACAAACTGCTTTGCTTATGGTATTCACAGCACTGAAGCATGCCCTTAGCAAAGTGGTACAAATGTCAATACACTGCTGAGCTCCTCAAAACCTCTAAGAAGTTATTTGAAGCACAGACACACCTTCTGAAAGTCTTTGAAAATAGAGATCAAATTCTAATACAACTGCTTTCCCCAGATTCTGCACTTGTGAAAAATCTGTTCCCACTCAAACTATGATAAAGACTCTGAGTCAGATCTGTTAAATGGGACTGTGCCTATGACCTGTGCAAACACCCTTGAAGTAAAAACACACATATTAAATCTACCTGGAGCTTCAAGAACAGATCCCAGACCTCAAGGACTTAGGTGCTAACCTTGAGTTGTTACTACTCATTTCAGCTCACCTTTGTGCTTTTTACTATTATAATAATAATAGTAAATTGCTGGAAACAAGTGCATATTTTGAATCAACACAAAAATCCAAAGGATAACTGCAGATATTTCATGTAGTATTTATTAGACGGAGAAGAAAATGTACAAAAAAAAAAGCTTTTGGTATTATTCTCAAGAAATTAAGTTATAACTCAGGAATTGGCACAGTATGTTTTCAGACAGTTAAATGCTGCATATCATTTTAGCAAACATTTCTGCTGGCAGTTTTTGACCTCAGGCAATAGAAATACATGTTTGCAGAGAAGTAAAGAGCAACTAGGAAATCTGTTTATTCACTCCCATAAGAGCTTTTCTGAACTGATATGCAGAGTTATTATTTCAGAATTAATTATAAAGCAGGCTCATTGTAAATGGCATCTTTGCTGGTTGATTTTATTTTTTGTTTTTATTTTTGAAAACCGCATTAACAGCATACAGCTATTAGCTGGTTTATAAATCAAATGAAAATTTGTTGTACTCTTAGTAGAAAATTATCCTTGACTTCCACAATTTTCAGAGAATAAAGGACCTTTATCAGCTCTTCTCTTTGGGAAAATATTTTTAAAATTCAGTAACTGACATGTGGTGTAAAATATTCAGTTCAAAGGAAGAAACAAAGCCAGACAGAAAACACAGACTGGTTTATATTTTTATGACTACAAGCAGTGTTCCTCCATTATGGCAGGGAATTCATTCCAACATGTCCTTCAGTGTGGCACTAGTATTTTATAATGACTTGCTGCAAGTCCTTTGTGATCTCGACTGTCTCTCTGTCCATTGCTCTTTCGAAGATATGCTCCATGATACTGCACCTGTCAGAGTGGTTTTCTGTTTCCAGAAATAATTTGCTTCTCCTGTCAGGCCCAGCACACAGTTTTTCTCAAAGAGCCTCTTCTGGGTGGTCATCTGGAAGCATCACCTCGGTGCAGAACAGGCAGGCTGCTGGCTTTGTGTTGGTTCACTCCTCCTCAGCACTGCCTACTGCCCTGAAGGCAGCATTAATTTTTTTTCCTGGACTACACAGCATTATAACTAGGTGTGTAGACATGACATTTTGATTGCTAAATTCCAGGCCTATTGACGTTTGTGACAAGGCTCAGAGAAAGACTCAGCAGAAAAAGGATAAAGATGCAGAGGAGACAATCAGCTGAGGACAGTCAGAGATAAGGATCCAAGTCTCCAGAATCCAATAAACACAGGGAGGTGTTACACTACACCTGAAATGCAGCCTTGAGAAGCCTCTCTCATGCAGCATTTGAAGAGCAGTCAAAAGCCAGAGCTAAGGTGCTAAAAACAGGCGTGCCCAAACCACAGAGAAATTAGATTTCAAGAGTTCTGAACTGTGGACCTTTCTATAGTCAGAAAACAGAACACAAAGGGAAAGTAGCTGAGTAAGGAACAGGAGGAAAAGCAGAAGAATCTTTCCAGGATCTAAAAGATCTGAAATGACCAATGAGAAAAGAGGAAAATTTCTTAGTATAATTAATGCTACAGATCTTTTTCTGCACAATTTTTTTTCTGCAACCTTTCTCTGCATAACTACAGTGCAAAAAACATGGCTGCAGTTTTTCCTTGCTGTGTATGGTACTTAGGTATAAATCATCTATGGCTTGTGGCTACACTTCAGTGAAACTGATGACATTAAAGTCTGTAGACACGGGATGAGGCAGTATTTATAATAGAAAAGATCCACCAAGTGAAAGGAATACTAAAATTTTTTCCATTATAATAATGCATCTTTTGATGCTTCTTCATGTTACTATGCTATAGGAATGTGCATGATTATCACTTGGTATAAGAATCATGAATCATTCAGACTCCTAAGGATATCCTTGAAGAAGAATCTCAAATGCAGACACTTGAGAGTTCCCAGATTACTTACTGGGGCTGGAGAGACTGATTCAAGGTCTTACACAGATAAATTATCATTTTTCCTGAAATGGCAGAGGTCCGTTGGAGTTACTCTGGTATAAACTGAGGGCAGTCCAATGTACTGTGCTTTACCACCACCTGGTTTTAAAGGCAGATGAGGAAATGCTTGGGTTTGCTTGTTTGTTTTCATTTTTTGTGTGGTGTTTTTGTTTGGTTGTTGTTGTTTGCTTGGGTTTTTTTTTTTTTTTTTAATAGATGTGCCGCTTTGCTGCTCATTTATCTAATTTAGTAGCTGTAATAGTTCACATTCTCACCAGAATTATTGTCACCTAAAGCTATTGCATTTAGAGTAGGTGTCGAGAAAGACTTGGTTGTCCACAAGCAGGGGTAGCCTCCAAGGAAGAGATAGTCCTATTTGTAGGGATGAGCAGGAATTTCATATCACAGATACAGACTATTCTTTGAAGAGAGAAATAGAACACAGAGCCTTTCATTCAACAGATACCTGTTTTATGGTGTCACTGTGAATCTCTCAGACTTCAAAAAAATTAAAAAATACTTTGAAATATCAGAGTTAGTTTTCAATTATTCTGAACAGATGGCTTAAGGGGAAAGATGCAAATTTTACTGCTGACAATAAAAGTAAAAAAATTAACTGATCTGACTGTGGAAAGGAGTAAACAAAATTTTCTCTTAATTTAATTGTGCAATGTAAGCTAAACATTCTTCTTAAATAACAATCAAAATGCAATAAGAGCAAATACAAAACTGTTTTGGTTATGCATGTTTTTAAGTCTGTGAGTGCCACAGTACCAACAGTGTGAAAAATTGAGCCCTTAGAAAAATCAGTGATCATTCTTTCTTCCCCTGTCATTTACTGGTGTTATTCCTTCAATGTTACCATACAAGTCAATGGATATTTTGCCACAGATTTTAAATAGAATATATTGAGCTCTTTGTGTTATAATGAAAAAGGAGATGTTAAAATTTCATGTTACTTTTGCCTTCCAAATGCAAAATACTCTATTTACCTGGCCCTATGTCTAAGCCTACTACATAGAAAAAATTCCTACTTAAACCAGCTATTTATTGGTTACAGCTAAGTCTTTTAAAAGATATCTCACAAAATGTATTTTCCCCATTTTTTTTCCATAACAGAAGACCACTATATATGACGTATATAAATATATATATGTATATATATTTTTTATTCTATTGAGAGAGAGAATAAAAACTTGAAACATTACAACTATATCGACTCCATTGTGCTTAGTTTTGCTAGTTAATTTCTTTTCCAAATCTCACTGAAGACAATGGTTTTATCGAACGACTATGTGAGTTTTTTAAGGAAGACGACTTGGAAAAAACAAAGATAAGCTTCTAAGAATAGATTACCCATTCCTAGAGACGACAGACGCTTAATGCAGTTCCCGTAGGTCGGGATCGTCGGTCTGTATGGAATATTGCACAGAAATTCACAACGCGTGCTTGAGCGCTGCCGCCCCAGCCCTCCGCGAGGTCCCGGCGCAGCGGAGCCATTTGCCAGGGAGGTTTCTGCCATCTAGTGGCACCCGGACACGCCCGGACAGACTCCGAATCCACCAGGCTGGAGAAGACCTCTGAGATCATCGAGTCCAACCTGCAGCCAAACGCCACCGTGTCACCTACGACATGGCACCAAGAGGCACGTCCCCTCTTTCCTTAAACAGGATGGTCACTCCACCACCTCTCGGGACAGCCCATTCCAATTCCAGTTCTTGAAGAATTTCTTCCTAATGCCCAACCTGAACCTTCCCTGGTGCAGCTTAAGCCTATGTCCCCTTGTCCTGGGAGAAGAGGCCAGTCCTCACCTGGCTACACCCTCCTTTCAGGGAGCTGTAGAGAGTGGTCAGGTCACCCCTGAGCCTCCTCTTCTCCAGGCTTAATTCAAGGGCTGGGAAGCAGCTCCCGGACATAACCAGTCCTGAATGAAAAATCAAATGTGTTCACTTCCAGCAGCAGTGCCTCTTGCAAATCTCTCTCCTCCTTGATGTATTGCAAAACAATGTCTCTAATTTATCTTTAGCTGATCCTTATCTTCCCCCTCTACTCCACTCTTGTGGAAAGCCACCTGGACTGCTGCATCCAGCCCCGGAGTCCTCAGTACACAAAAAACATCAACTTTTTGGAGCGGGTCCAGAGGAAGACCACGAATATGATCAGAGATCTGCTCCTACAAGGAAAGGCTGAGAGGGTCGTGGTTGCTCAGCCTGGAGGAGATAAGTCTCTGGGCGAGACCTTGTTGTTGCCTTCCAGCACCAAAGGGAACCTACAAGAAAGCGGAAGAGGGACTTTTCACAGGAGCGTGTTGTGCCAGGACAAGGGGGAATGGTTTCAAACAAGCAGAGAGCAAGTTTAGATTAGATTATTAGGAAGAAATTCTTTGCTGTGAGAGTGGTGAATCACCGGGAAGGTTGTCCAGAGAAAACTGCGGATGCTTCATCCTTGGAGGTGTTCAAGGGTAGGTTGGAGGGAGTTTTGAGCAACCTGGTCTAGTGAAAGCTGTCCCTGCACAGGAGGGCCGTTGGAACTCCATTAAAAAAATAAATAAATAAAAAATTAAACACCCAAGCCAAACCAGTCCATGATTCTCTGATACAGGAAGGAGCCTGGCCCCGAGCACCTCGGGTCATTAAACGAAGCAGCTAGCAGCCAGCAGCCTCCCCAGCGAAGGGAGCCCACCCGCGGGACCCCCTCCCCCACGGCCGCGGCACGGACTACAGTTCCCAGGTGCCCGTGGGGCGGGCCGGCGCGGCCGCCGCCGCCGAGCGCCCTGCGCGGGGGCTGCTGGGAGCTGTAGTAGGGGGCGGGGAGAAGATGGCGCCCAAGGTGAGCCTGGTGCTGCGGCCCGTGAAGAGTATCGTGGTCCGGTTCTGCCCCTTCGAGCCCAACGTGGAGAGCACCAGGTGAGGGGGCTGCGGGGACGGCCCCGGCCCGGCCCGCTCTGTGCGGGCTCCCTGTCTCTAGACGCCCCGGCGCCCTCGGTACGCGCTCCGTGCGGCCTCCCGGGTGGCGCGTTCTGCGCGGGTTCCGCGCCTCTCCCGGCCGGTGGCACCCGGTCGGTGGCACCCGGCCGGTGGCACCCGGCTGGTGGCACCCGGCTGGTGGCACCCGGCCGGTGGCACCCGGCTGGTGGCACCCGGCCGGTGGCACCCGGCTGGTGGCACCCGGCCGGTGGCACCCGGCCGGTGGCACCCGGCTGGTGGCACCCGGCCGGTGGCACCCGGCTGGTGGCACCCGGCCGGTGGCACCCCGGGGTCATTCCGGGCTGCTGTGCCCAGCCCTGCGCCCCTTTTGTCGGCGTGTGCCCTGACCCTCAGCAGAGCGCTCAGCCCCGCAGCGCCTGATCCTGTAGTGACGGCAGCTGCCCGCTCCAGGCGCTGCTAACGGGGAGCGGGGCACCAGCAGCTCCTCTATCCCGATGATGAGTGGTTGGAGAAATTCAAGGGATTGTGCCTCTCCAGCGATGTAGGTTCTGCACCGAACAATTCCAAAATGCCGTTCTGCAATGACTTTACAGGCACACCTGCTTTTAAAATGAATTTAGTAACACAGCTTAATTTAATTTAATTTAATTTAGAATATTTTTAAGCTGCCAGAATAGCAGCTTAAAGTAGCTGTCACGCATTTCAGAAATCTACAGGAGACCAAAGATGTCATATAAATAAATGCTGTCTCAAACCCAAACAAGAAAACATTGGCAAGCAAATAATGTGTAAAGAAAAATGAAAATGCCTTTGCTGTTTATTTTTTATTATTGTTACTAATCCAGCTAAGAGAAACACAGAAAGTGTATTCACTGGAGTTTTACACAGTTCTTTGGCATGCTTTTTTACATGTTAGTATATAAGGAATATATACTTAATTTGAATTTTTGGATTTTAGGAATGATTCTCTCATAAGAAGTACCTGCCTGAACTTAAGTACAAATCCTATTTTGTTTATACTTTGTTGCCCAGCAATATCAAGATGTGCAAATTAATTTTAGAAGTATGTTTACTTTAATTTTGGTCTACAACATACTTAATATATTTTTTAATATATTTTCAGAAAATTTCTCCAAAGTATATACCATAAGAAAGTCCAAGCTACTAATACAAACTGTGAAGTGACTGCTGATGTGAGACATGATGGATCTGAACCAGTTGTAGATGTTACCTTTGGTAAGGAGCTTGTTTTTAAACAAACAGAAACCCCTGGGTTTGTGTTGTTACAATGTTATTGTATTCTGTATTATTTTTTTTTTAACTGTGATTTTTTTTTTGCTCTGGTCCATAACTAGATGTTGAACAGCTGGGAGGAAAAAAGAAAGAGGGTGTCACTAACAGCCTGATGTGTAGAAAAATGTGTATATATGTCTCTACTATTGTTAGATCTAAGGCATCTTGGATCCAGCCACTGACAACACTGGAGCTCAGTGTACTTCTGTAGTGATGACTTATATGACTTTGCAGACAGGTCCAATTCCAGGAAAGTAAATGTAGCTCTGTTTTTATATAATAATCTGTTTGCTTTCCATGATTTTTAAATGTTACCTGAGGTGGAGGCATCTCAGTTTTGAGAACAGAAGGTTGAATACCTTTAGTTGCTTATGCAGCTGAGTAACTAATTTGAAGGAACTGCTCAGATGGGTGAGGCTGTACATGTGCAGATGGACCTGCAGAATGAGGCCAGCTATGTACAACAAATTTATTGGTTTCCTTTGAGGATACAGGGAGCAGGCAGAGAATTGGTGGTGGAAGTTTCATCAGTTCTGGAAGCGTCCCAGATTCCAGGCTATGAACAGATGGCTCTAATCTGCTTTTGTCCTTTTCTCTGGCTGCATCTTCTTTCCTGCTGTGCTGTAATGGACCAATATGTCATGTAGCCCATTAAAGTTTTCATTAATATTGATTTCTGCTACCCTCTTATCTTTAAACTTCCATATTTTTAGTGAATTGGTGGAAATGTCAAAAGTGTTGAATGATCTTTGTTTTGCTTAGGAAAGTCTACCTATTTCAATGGTAACATTGCTTGTCTCTCTCTCTCCCGCATGCCTCTGTTTTTCTCATCCTTGTGATGTATTAAGACAAAAGCAGTAAAGCTCTAAGTTTTTTTCACAGTGTAAATCCAAACCAGTTTATCTCATTAATGCCAAGACACCTCTAAACTCTTCACATTTTAAAAGCTGAATTTTCTCCAGTGAAATGTTTGTAGCCCTTGTAGTTGACAAAAATGAGGCTAGAATGTGGATGCCAGGCATGGTATTTTACTATATGGGTTTGGCTATCGGTTTTGTATTTGCAAATCTTGCAAAATAATTAATTTGGGTAATATTCACCTTCTACTACTCCCTGCCTGTTTTTAAATAAATTATTTCAGAATTCTAGAAATTCTAGTGCTTCCTATTTTTTGCATTGTAACCAAAGGATTGTGTGAACCAATTTGTTGTTTTGGCTGAAGAAGCACATTAAATGGACCACAGACAACAGGCTACTAAGATGCTTAGCCATGTGTGGAAATTGTGCCTTCCAATACCTTCTTTGCCTTTTGTGAGATGACTTTGGGGGCAGAGTATGAGCTGTTCTTATCAATTGTGTTCTTACTATAGGCATACCTAGAGAAATGCTTCAGATTTTTCAACAATGTAATGCAGAAGTGAAAATGAAATGCATATTGTGTGCAGTTTGATATGTTTGTTTGGCAGTGGTGCCTAGTCAGGTTCCTTGGTAGCTGGAGCACTTTCTAATCAGACAAGGTGAGCTGTAGTTGGATTTATATGTACAAAGCAACTGCACACCAGAGTAGTTGTCATTTTGTGATTTCTCAGGGTTTTCTTCTTTTATAGCTGATGGAGATCGACTGATAATGAAGGGAGCCCACTTGACGACAGGGGAAATGTTAACAGCATTGGCATCCAGATGTAATGCAAAAGACCTTAAGGAAGAACAGAAAAGCAAGAAGAAGAATCCCTGAAGAATGGGAAAACAACTGTGTTTGCATTGACATGTGTTAGAAACAGCAGGCTGCACAGAAGGCTTTTTCCTAAGCAACAAAATCCGAGAGATGGCCAAAAGACTTTAAATGTTCCCTGCCTTCCCTTGAAAGAGAACATACTAGATCAACAGATCTTCTAACATTAGTGGTTCAGAGTGGCATAAGATGCATGAGTGCATCTTTCTAAGCAGCTGCATGTTGGACTAATATCACATGTATTTGCATTTCAATGTGAATAATGCACATTAGCTATTAAATTAATACTACAATGAAGCCAGATCTCTTTGAACATTATTTCCTACAAAATTTCTATAAGTGTAACCACAGAACATTTTTAGAGTGGCTATTATTATTGTTTGAAAGCTATTAAATTTATTAAAAATTTGAGGAAAACTTTAAAAAGTTTTGACTTAGCAGAGGGACAGCAGGCTGCAAATGTAGAGTGGGTTTTGTACTACTATGTTTATAATACATCTGTTGCGAAGTCCCTACCATTTTCTTCCTCTTTTTTTGAAGGAAGTGGAAAATTTGCTAAATGTAAATTTAGCTCAGCTATTAAAGTAACAAGGTTATGGGACTGTCAACACACAGTAGAGTTACTCATCCTGAATAAAAGTAACTAAGTTTAGCTCAACTTAGGTTTTTTTTTCATAATTGGAGAAAAGGGCTGTCTTTGAAGATCAGTTTTGTAGTGGTTTTGTCACTCACTTTTTGGGATATTTTGAGACATTAACTATTTTAGAAAGATCAAAGGGAGAGCTTTATTTGTTGATAATAGTCCCATGTCCAACCCTATTATTTATTAAAGTAACTGCTTAGGTGTCTCATCTGTATTGCAAAGCTCTGTTTCGAAGGGTCAATCTCTTCAGGCTGTGCAGGTAAAGGTATCAGCTCCACGTGTGTTTCACGTGTATCAGTTTTGTTCATAACAAAAATGTAGTTCCAGATTTGAGAATTGCAGGTGTGGTACTTTTGAGAGGCTTTACTTCTACCTTTTTATAATCAGATGCCTGATTTCTCTAAAACTAGTATATGTATTTCCAAAGTTGGCAGCAGATTTAGGACACAAATCTGAAACTAGTTTTACTTTACTTTTGCCAAGATTATTAAATCGACACTGTCCGTTCTGAAAGCAAGATGGTTCTGTCCAGGTAATTCTTGCAAGTTCTTCATTAGAATGTTGAAGTCAAGGTGATGTCTTATGTTGGAGAAAGAGAGCTGTGCTAAAGACATTGGGTGTTTTCCATGTGTTTGCAACAAACAGAAGAGCGTGAGATAAGACAATTAAATGAAATTTGGATGTGGGAACAAGAGATGTGAATAAATTTGTCTGGGATAAATACCTTCTCTGCACTGGAACCCTTTACCCTTTTTTTTTATTAGGCCACCAGCTCTTCAGAGTGGTTTTGGAGTGCTGAGCTGCTAAAGCTGCTACTGAGCTCCCTTACAGCAGAGGGGTTATGAGAACACCTGAAACAGAGAGGATTTTAAATCCTGTCAAGCTAGAGGAGTACCGTAGAAGAGGACTAAATTGCAATAAGAATGTTCAAAGGACAGGTTGTTTTATTTTGTTTTGTTTTTTCCCACAGTTTAGAATAACATCACATACCATGACTTTATCTGAAAAAGCTTTGCAGGAAAAGTGAGAACTGTTCAAGTGGAAGACGTACGCACAGTTATTGTTCCCCTGGTTAATCATGTATTCATATGCTCAAAAGCCCTCTTTCTGTAACATATCAATGATTTTTCAGGGTTTTTTTTCTTTTTTTGACAGCCTGTACATCAGTGTTCAAAACTTGTGTTTTAATTTGAAGTGCCTATATGCATCTTAAATAATTAGCCATCTATAAGTGCTTAAAGAGTTAAACAGGAGTTAAGTAGTTAAGTAATTATTAATTAATTATTAATAATAATTAAGTTTCTATAGTATTTATTTTGGCCCAAGACTGGGGCTTTTATTTATGAATAGAAAAGGGAAAAAATGAAGATCCTAGCTATTTTTTTATCACCAAAATGAATCCCTTCTGTTGTCAAAGAAAGGTGGTTTATTTTTTAACTTTACTAGCATGGATAGGCATCTTGCTCTGTAAAAACAACCACTTCTGCTAAGTGCTTTCATTTTAATCCACACATGCCCAACCTTCCTGCTTAGGTTAGGCCAACGGCCTGCAACGTTGCCATTGAGAGATTACCAACAATTCAGGGATGAGGTGCAGGCTGCTGCTGCTTTTGAGGGATCACCAACAATTCAAGGGATGAGGTGTAGGCTGCTGCTGCTTTTGCTGTGGGTGCTGCGAGCTGCAGTTTGAAGTGATAGAGCTCTGATAATGTTTTGTGCATGAAAAAGAAGTAATGACTGGGTTTTTAATATGCAACGTGGAAAGCAAAACCTACAGGACAGAAAAATCAAGCTAAAAATGTGCATCCTCGAGACTACAAGATACTGGGGTGATATAAGCAAGCAAGATGAGCAAGAAGGCACTCCTGATGATTATTATGCTAATATGTAGAACATTTCTCTCCCTGTATCGTTGAGATAAAGGTACGAATTTATTTTTCAAGTATGTTAAAGATAATCTGTAATGACTTTCTTCCCTGAGCATTTAGATAGCTTTGCTGTAAGCTGCTCCTGCACTCCCAGCTCCTGCTGCTGATTGCCTGAAACAAAGCTCTGACAGCTTCCTGACATGCACAGGCCAGCACTGGGGATGTACAGGGTATTAAGGTCACTCATGCACAACAAAGCGGTCTGGGTGAGCATTGACTTTGCATGTTGTTATTTTTTAGCCCACTAATCTTGATTATTGTATCCCACCAAAAATGTGGGTGCTTGCCCAACTATAAAAGGAACTGGAACAGACCCTAAAAAAACCAGGATTGCCTAAATGCAAATACCACGGCCATGTAGGATGTCTGATAGCAGGTGATGACATTAAAATGGCTAAATCTCTAATGCCTGGAGATTTAGCAATTATTAGAATCATCTTAGATCTTTTCATTGTACAAATACCTATTTATTTAGACATTCTTATCAGTGCATAGGGAAAATAGTCTTGAAATGGATGAATATGCCATTCAGATAACACAACCTGAGGTATTCCCTTTTTAAATATCTGCAGCACTGTTTTTAGAAAAAGGTAATGGTATTTTTATTAAAGATTTCAACTAGGAGCAGCAGTGTTAGAGAACATTGCAAGTTTTTCACCTCTGCTTGTTTGAATTTTAAAAGACCAAGGAGTTTATGTGGTATAAGGAAGCCAGAAAAACCCCTCAAAAGCTGAATATCCAGGGACTGTGTTTAACAGTTCTCAAGATGCTTGGTGTCAAATGTATCTCCTACACATGTATACATTCCTTGCAGTTTTAAGAATTGCTGGCTCACTGCCCACGTCACCAACTACACGTGCAACCAGTTTCCCTGGATGCAGGCCCTGCCTTTCCACTGAGGGCCTTGGAGTCATGTTGAGACCAACATACTGCCTATCAGTGATGCCTCTTCCAGATGCATTTCTCTGCCTTCTCCATCTCCTGGACTAATAGTCTTTTTTCTTACTGGTGTTGTTTGATCTCATCCAGGCTCCCTTTTCACCCTTGGAAGGCCTGAGTCACTCTTCTGACGCCTTTTTATTGTTTGCCAAGAGCATGTAGTAGCTTCAAGCAGCCAAGGTACTCCGCTGCTGGTGGACCACTCCATGTTCTCTGCTTCCTGCTCAGCCTTGCTCTGTAAGCTGATAACTGTTGGGATGGAGAAGCATGAACAGCTAGAGGTGGTATTTGACTTCTGATTAACTTAACAAAAAATGGTCTCTAAATTGAGCTGCTCTTCTCAGGATTTTACAAAACTAAGGATGTGCCCAAGGACAGATATTAGGGGTATGAAGGCAAGGGAGCTGCTGACCTGTTTTGATCATGACTCCTGAATTTCCAAAGTGGTACTTGAAAACAGTGGTAAGGCAAGCCGAGAGATTCTGTTTGACTTAAAGTAGCCTCCTACCTACTGGCAGTGTTAATAGCAGAGGTTAATATCACATCAAAGGACATCTTTGCTTTGTGCTTCACTGGAAGAGGTGAGTTTGACTTGTTTCCGTATGAATTAATTTTTCTTTTAAGGCAAAGTAGCTGGAAAAGTGGACCAGCAGACATGTTTGTGAAAGGAATGCTTGGTAAACAGGAGCAAACCTGGGAAAGACATCCTTAATGGACAGATTTTCACAATTCAGACTGACAATCCCTGCAGGAAGTTCAGAGGACAGGTAGGAGGCAAAGCAGCAGGTTCCTTCCTTACTCAGGCACTACTCCTCTGTTTCTTTTGAACCCTCCACCCTTTTTCAACAAGGGAGTCAAAGACCAACCTTACAGTAAAAATGATATGGTTGGCATGCAAAGCCATCAAGTTTGTCCTCTCTAACACAGTTCTTGCATGGATGTACAGAATTGTCTTTTCACTATTGGGGAATCTGAGTGGTTCAATTCACTTTCATGAATAAAAGAAACAATAAATATTTTCATTGAGTTTTTAAAGTATCCTTATAGATGAAGATTTATAGAAATTGACTTCAAAATTTCAGAGTATTTACTAGGAATGAGAAATTTAAGAATCAGCTGATTACTTCTTTCCTTCAAACAGCTAGATGGGTATCAAGATAAACTGCACGTAAAAGAAAAGGTGGCAGAATCAGCACCAAAACTTTTGGCAGAAACATAGGAACAAATCAGAGAACTGCAATGTAATTTCCTATTTCCTTACAGATTTTCTCTGATCTGGTTGTTAGATATGTAATATCAAATCTTAAGATGGAATCAGGGTTGTAAACCCAAATACCATGAGACTTTTCAAGTCTAGAAGAGCAAGCTGGAAAATACCTGCTTGTCCTGCATGGTAGCTTGAGATGCCAGAGGCAAGAATTTTCTTAGAAGACTTTTGAACACAAGTAATTTAGTCAACCCTCTTTGCAAACTTAGCATGTTGGTAATGGGAATGTGTTAATAGTAAAAACTAGTTTTAGCTTCCAAAGGGTTTTCCTCCAATGTTCTTCTACAGTCCGTGAAAAAGGAGGGCTTGAAAAATGAGTCAGAACTGGAAGCTAATACATTGATCAGCAGCCCAGAGAGCCTCTCTCTTCCTACTGTGTGCAGGTGTGAGAAGGCTTGTGCTGTTTGGTGAAAGGGAACCCCCATCAACTGTGCCTCGGGCATTTTACACCTAAGCCCTTTTCACCCCAAGATGAAGTCCTTTGGGAGCCCTGGCCAGGTAGACAGCCTACACATGTTCCTAGCACCCTACTACATCATTTTGGCCCACAGGAAGAGGAGCAATTGCAGCTGCTCTCCAGCTTTCCTGGGAAAGGTGTTGGTATCCACACCACAATGAGAAGACTCTTCCTCTGTAGAGTGTGAATGTCAGGGTCTGCCCTTCAAATTTCTGTACTATGATGCTCTCCTTTGTGACATCCTGAGAATGAGAAGTATGGTTATAACTGCAAATGAAACCTGTTTTTTTTCTTGAGGTTCCCTTCACAGTGCTTGATCAATATCCTCAGAAATGGAACTCTACTTATGATATGCAATCAAGGAAAAAAGCTAAAGCTTTATATACCCTTTTAAAATCCAGTGGGAACATCTGTACTTTATTGATTCCAAATTTCATAATCTAGTTATTTATCATTGGTAGAAATATTTGTTTTATCATTACCTATTCCAAATAATTTTGACATTCCTTGTCCTTTCCCTTATGTCCTTATGGTTCCAGACTGCACAGAAAGGACAAAGTTGAAGTTTTATTTGTTTTTATTTACAGCAACATCATTTGGGATGATTTTTTTTGTACATCTGATGTTTCTAAAAACCATGCCAGGGTATTTGCTTTCTGAAAGTCTCTTCTGTGAGCAGGTATTCCCTGCTAATGAGCTTTTGTTTTATGTGGATCAAAGGCTTTTTCAGTGCTAAAACTACAGCTATGGAAGATTTTTTGTCACCCTAATAGCTTTTTTAGCATTGTAATGACTATGCTGATTATAAAATTCTGAAGATAAATAAAAGTATTTTTATTCTTATATGTGGATGTTTGCTGTTCAGGGTAGATACTGCTGCTAAATAAAAAGGACTTTTCAAAGCTTCCAAAGTTAGGTACAAGCTCACGTATCTGCAGTCTCTGTGACCTGGGCTGGATCTGATATCCAATCATTTTTTCTCTGGAAGGAGGAAAATGAGTCCTGGAGTTTTCTTCCAAATCACTGTAGGCTTCTGGATCTTTCTCATCACTAAGGCTGGCTACCATCAGTGAGCTGTGACACCATTGCCACAGTAAACTTTGCCCTAGAAACATTTCCCTTTAACCTTGCTTTGAACGTGCTGCTGACAACGTGCAGGAGCTGGGCTCAGGCTGCAGCGTGCTAATTGCATTATAGTAATGCTCTGTGGCATGAGCAGCACCAGGGCACCGGCACACGTGAGCCTGTCCACCCTGACAGCTGGCTAGCCAGGGCAGATGCAGCAGTCTCCAGATCCACAGCAAGGATTCTTTGGACCCATGCTCCATGCTGGAGAGCAATATGGCTTTGTTTTGACTCAAAACCAGATGTATTGCACAAAGTTCATTGATAAAATGAAGCTATGCCCAGCTCTTCTAGCTCAGAGGTAATGAAATGCTGATACACCGGGAGATTTTGTGCATATTGACATACAAAGGAAAACTTGCAGGTTCATGCGTTGTTGCTTCATAATCCCTGGTCTAGTATTGCCCAAGCAAACATCTCTTGAGTGGCAAAGCTTCCTTAGGCCAGCTAGGCAACTGTAGCACGTGTTTCATCATGCCTGCCCAGTGATGACATGGCTGGGAAGGGAAAACCACACTTGTACAACAAGGAAACAGAAACAAAACTGTGCTACCTATGCAATTTTGCCCATCCATGCCTTGGGGTGAGTAGCTATTATTCACAGACTGCTTTAACATTTTTCCACAGCTAAGGATAGGCCAAAGAGTAAAATTTTGGCAGTGATATCCAGTTCTCCTGACAGTTTTTTAAGGCTTTCTCAAGAGGTTATCTTATCTAAAAGACTACCACTTAGAAAAGGTGGTCTATATACACAATATGTCTGTATACTAGAAGGAAAGCAAGATCCTCCCTTACACAGTAGAGCATAGCTCTATCAGATTGGGTTCCCTCCAAGTTAAACATATGGGCAGTTTAATGAGTAAAGGTCTAGGGAAAAAGTTACACCTGCTATGGAACCTGATTACTGATATGTTGAAGACGAGGAGGTGGTGCTCTGCCCTGCCCAAGCAGCAGGTATTGTGACTCCAAAACACAAAATATGGCTTAGCTTGCATGCAGGAGTTGAATCTATGGCTACGTGAAGAGAAACCTCAAACGCTGCTGGCCACAGCTCCCACGTCAGATGAAGCATCACTGCACCTGCCTGAAGGAGTAGAATGAAGGTCTCTGTGCACATTGCCTTGCACTTAATAATGAAGAACTGTAATACCCTCCCCTCCTACAAGGTGCAAGGGTTTGACTACCTCAGGAAAGCATTCACCCTGGTTAGGCTCAAGCTGCCAAGGTGGTGGTTGCTCCTAAATGTGTCTACGTGCTTGCCGTGCAGCTCATTTCCTCAAAAAAATTTACACTTCTCATTATAAATTTGATTCTCCTTTTCTTGGGCAATGTATAGTTCATTGTGGAAAAGAGCAAAACTTCAGAGAATTTATTCTGTCTGCATTGAAACAATAATATGTGGCATAGGGATTCAATGCTGTCCATAGGTAGCATGTATTTGCTGCTTCTCTTTTCATGTATCTAAAGAGGAGACTACACAAACACAAAAGGTCTGATTATGATGTCAGCCTCAAACCAGGCAGGAATTGAGATTTACAGGGATGAATTCCTGTGGCTCAAGCACCTCTGGATATCTGAACAGTTTAGTTTGCCTCTCAAAGTAGGAGCCATATTTGGCAAATATATACTGTACTGTTGAGATAAGAAACAATGTGTATTTTGTAGCTCAGTCCACTTGTATCTTACCCAGAAGAATACATCTCTGGCCCCTATAGTCACTTTATTTGCTACACGGACAGTTTCAGCACTATTCTGTTTCAAAGAAGTTTTGAGATGTGGCATTGATGATATCACAGCCAGTAATCCATATCACTGGATTGATTAATTTGCAAAACATTAGAACTTTGTAAGAATTGAGTGAGATTTTTTCACTGTATACTAACAATCTTTATTTCAGGAAAGAGAGATAAGAGCCTCTTCTTGTGCCTTATATGAACTTACATGCCTAGACCTGAAAAAATTTGTGAGGAGAATAAATCAGACCAAATGACTTGTGGGAGGATTCAAAACTGTAGCAATGTTGAGCACAGGTGGGTAACTGGATCTTCAGGTACTTCAGATCCAGGAATACTGTCTCACCACTAGATGGAAACAGCGGATTTTACATCTTCTGCTGCATTATCAGCACTTACACCTGACTACCATTTGCATATCGTAAGCCATCTGCAGGCAGCACTGCAGAAATGTGGATCAAAATTTATTTGCTGGTGTATGTGGAGTAAAGCCAAGATTCCTATTTCTAGAAATTGTCCCTGCTTTACAAGACTGAAGACTTCCTAATTCCTGAAGGATTGATTCTGTTTGATCCCTAATCTAATGGCTTTTCATTTATCCTTTCTGTAAGCAACCAGAGAACTGCAGCATGGACAGCATGTTGATTCAACTATCATGACTTAGTCAGTAAAAATCACTCTAATTTAACATTTACTCTGAAAGCTCTTACACAAGACACACACAGAATTAAATTTAAAAAAAGTGGAAGAATTTTGAAAGTCGTGTGTTCCAATATACCTACTTAATAACACAAAAAAGAAGCAATGTGACTTGCTGTCTTATGAGCAGACACTATAATGTTGTTTGCATATTAAAAGCAAGCATATAGTAAAAGAAGCAGAAAGTAATTAAAGACAGCTCTGCAGGGAAGGATAGTTAGAGGAATTAAAAAAAATCAGTTCAAACATTATCTGTCTATTTTGTTTATGACAAATCTGACTTTCTACAAAGTCTTGAAACTTCTAGCTGCTGTGGGAAGTTGTATCACAGCAAAGCATAAAGGGAAAAGTCCTCCTTGCTCCAAAACCTTTGGTTTTATGGCACTTTCTCATATTGTGAAATGCTGGAACCAGCACAGAACCTGCCTTGCTGTCTTCTCTGGTTTTGATACCTTCATCTCAAACTCCATCATGAAAGTACTAGCACAGAAGTGTAGTAACTGTTATTCCATAATAAAACCTTGAGATACCAGATGTATCTTCACATTTCTCTTTTCCAGACAGGAGAAAGTAGCTGTGGTTTTCATCCAGTGTGATACAAGGCCAAAAGAGGCAGAGATTGGCATAACACTGATGCTGGAAACAAATTTTGAGGGTACACATTGGAATCAGGATTTTTTTTTTTTTTTGTGACTTAAAAATAGCAGCTTCCTCACAGAATATGATAGTAAATCATTCACCTGACAAAATTTGACAAAAGATTGGTCAAATCCTCACAAGGCCTGTTGAGACAGAATATTTTATGATGTTACTTCACTGCCAGTGTACAGTTGTGGCAGCTGCAGCATTTTCCTTTAAGAAGTAGGGATTACAGTTCAAGGCGGACTAAAAGCAAGGTATCATTTTTCCAATGCTAAGACATGAGGTTGCATTCAGGCTTTGATTTTTCCTGAGTACTGCAAGCACCCACATTAATTCTGGATTTTGATTGATTTTGTTTGCTAAACTGACCACTGTGTGTACGTAGAAGGTCTGTTCCCAGGTCACAGTAACTATGGATTGCTGTAGTTCAATAATATGTGATGTACCAGTGGGAGTTGAGGAGTTGTTGGGAAGGCTGGCAATCAAACCCAATGAACTGCTTTGGGATGCTGATGCCTTATTGCTCTGTCTCTGTGCCATATGATGTTTTTTTGAATTAGCCTTAAAAAACCATGACATGTAATAAACAGTATAATTCAGCATTTAGAGTCCAGCCAGGAGTGCATGGGTACTGGCACTCAGCATGCTGGACTCTTTGAGCATGCTGGATGGAGTTTGTGTGTGAAGGAGTGTTGAGGCCACAACATCCCTCGGTGGGACAGCTCTGGCAGTGTCCCACTGTTCCTGGCTGTTCCCGTGCTAGGGTGCAAAGAGCAGTTGCGAGTCTGTGTGTGTGAGTGTGAGTATGAGTGTGCGTCTTCTCTGTGTGTGTGTGTGTGTGTGTGTGTGTGTGTGTGCATGCGTGAGTGTGAGTGTATGAGTGTATCGGCATGTGTGTCTGTCTGCATGTGTGTGTATCTGTCTGTGAGTGCATGTGTCTCTGTCCGCGTGTGTGTCAGTGTGTCTGCCTGTGTGTGTGTGTCTGTCTGTTGTGTGCATGTGTCTGTCTGTCAGCGTGTGTGTCTGTCAGCGTGTGTGTCTGTCTGTGTGTATGTCTGTCTGTGTTTGAGTGTGTCTGCCTGTGTGTGAGTGTGTCAGTCTGTGTGCGTGAGTGTGTGTGCGGGCGGAGGGCGGGCAGTGCCGCGGCGTGCCCGCTCTTGCTGCCGCCGCGGGCGGGACTCTCCGGGCGGGGGCTCGGCGGGGAAGGGGCCGGGGCGCGGCGGGAGCCCCATTGGCTCTTCCCGCAGCACATGTTGCCGGCCCGGCTATAAAGGCGGCCGCGGCCGCGCTGCAGCCCGTCCTTCTGCCTTCACGTTTATACAGGGACGCCATCAGCTCCAGTGCCGCCGCCATGGCCATCGACGCGTTTTTGGGTAAATGGTGCCTCATGTCCAGCGAGGGCTTCGAGGAGTACATGAAGGAGCTGGGTAAGAAGCCGGCGGCTCCCCGCCCCCGAGAGGGAGGGATGGATGTCGGGATGCCGCCCCGGGGATGTGCTGTTGCTGCCGGCCGGCGAGGCTCTGTCCAAGGTCCGCGGAGAACGTGGTCCCGGAGCCGGGCCCGAGGGCGGGATGCGGCCCGGCCGAGAGCCGCGGATGGGCGGCGGCTGCGGGGGTGATGCCGGGATTCTCCGGGATGCAACGCCGGGGGCTCCGGGAACGGAGCGCTGGCCGGCAGCAGACCTTTCCTGGCGGGAGAGCTGTCGCCTCTAGCCCCGCGTCCTAAAGATGTCAGCTACCCTTTTTGCATCGTAATTGCTGTGAGGCAGGTGCCGGCACCAGCAGGCACCTTCCCGCCGCACAGCGCTGCGCCCTCCCCGCCGCCGCCCCCCTCCGCAGCAGCCGGGATTACCGGCTGGTGCCGGTAGCCCGGCTGCGATTAGGCCGGTTCGCCCCTCCCGCACGGGCAATGCCCGGGGCGGGGAGCCGGGGCTGCGGGGGGCTCGGTGCTGCCCTGGCCCGAGGGGCGGCGGCTGCCGCACGGCAGCGCTGTGCCGGGGCCGGGCTGGGTCACCCCGCCTGGGGCGGCCGCACACAGACCTGCTGAGCCGGGGCTGCCTCCCCGTGGAGTCACCTTGGGTGTCTCCTCCCGAGAAAGCCAAACTGGATCAGCTGCCTCTGGGTAACCGGCTGCCCTGCCGGAGGCTGTTTGCCTGTTTTCTTCTGCGGGTAGTCACACCTTTATCTCAGGGCGGATGGTCCTGGCTTGTTATCCCTGCGTCCAAGTTGCCCTACATTTTGTAACACGAAGTTACCGGATGAAGAACACACCTAACAGACCAGGAGCCTCATCTGCAAGCTCTGATTTACCACTTTCCTGTGAGCATCATGGCTGACAGGTGATAGATACCTGCCAGTGTCTATATGGCCCAGGAGGTATTATTTCCTGCAATTTATTCACAGATGATATTTTCTCAAGAGGTAGAAGATGTAGCCTTATCCTTAGAGGGAGGAGAGGAAGGAATTTAAATCTTGCGTTCTTCATGTAAAATACAAAAAGCACCACTGCATTTATGCTCTGCAGACAGTGGTGGCTGTAATTACATTTTGTGAAGCCTCGCAGTATGTGATAGGTATGATATGAGAAAGCCGTTTGGACTGAACTCTTTGGAAGACTTTGGAAGAAATTCAAGAATTTTAAGCTCAGCTCTGTTGAGCCATGGATTAGGATGCCTTGGTGCCTTGATGTCCAATGGCCAGACCTAGGCGTGTGCCAAGTTGCAACTTCAAAGTAGAAATTAGGTGCTGCAATTGCAGAGCACCTCCCATGTGTAGGCAGCACCAGACTGTTGTTTGGTTTTAGATTGAAATCATAAACCAGTCACTTTTCCATTTTACATTTACAATTTAGGCAATTAAATTTATACCAAGTCACATTTTAGGAGCTAGTCATTTACTGGATTTCACCCTTGCTGGCTCCTTGTGAAATTCTCTGCCTTTGATCCTATTGATGCACCATAAATGAGACCACGCAGATTCCGCTCATTCTGTGTAAAAGAACATTTGAGGACAAAGAAGTTGGAATTTCACTTCTTGCCATATGGAAGACATGAAGCTCACCCCTGTTTAGTTGGATCCCAAGCTGTAGCTGATCAAATAACTCCCTGATTACTCTGGCCTGGACTACAGCAATAGAATGTGTGTGGAGGTTACTGTGGCAGCAATTTCCAGTTCTGATCAGAAAAGCTGCACTGAGGATAACTGTTTTTTCTCTGTGAACTCAAGCTTAAGGCTCAATCCTGGACTCTCATTTGAGTCTGGAGAAGCAGAGTCTGGAAAGTACTTTATTTTCCTCTCAAGGACTCAACCCTTACCTCCACATACCAGGGGAATGCTGTGCCGATATTTGACATTTTTTAAGTACTCCAGTTGCAGAACCCAGGCACTCACTGACTCGGTGGTACTTTCTGCCTCATTTGGTTGCATATCAATTCGTGGTTCAGATATGCACTTACCAGTTTGATGGATGCATGTTTGTTGCTTGCTGCCCTCTTATTTATATTTTCATCCTTCAGATCAAAAAGATTCGAGCTAATCCCCCAAACAGTACAAGCAGGGGCTGAAGCAGGGTGAATCTGAAGGGTTTTGAGGGCTGCTGTCTCCAGATCATGAATTTTCAGCCTTTTGCAAATTGCTTATGTCTCTGTCTTTTGCATATGTGTGTAAGCACTATTTTTTATGATCACGATTTTCTAATTCACAAGTCCATACTTTGTAAACAGGGTGTAAAATATGAAATTTATTTTAAAATGACATGTTTGCAATGGTGTACAAATTAATGGAAGGGTATTTATTGAGTACGTTTGAATAAAGTGGATTCATCTGCCAATAAAAATAATTTGTAGAATTTTTAAAGTGTTTAGAATTTTAAGAGAATAATTTTGGTTTTGTTTAAGCTTCAGTATTTGTTTTCCTTTTTGCTATTTATTTCTGTTTGAAAAAAAAATCAGTGCTGAGTTTTGGGATATCTAGAAATCCTCTAGAGGGCAAAATAAATTTAACTTTAGCTCTCTGGGGAAACAAAATAGTATCTCTGCAAATAAGCTTTTTTCCTTCCTCATCTGTGGAAAATTTAAAACATCCTCTTTCTTTGTGGCTCTTGAGCTTTGATTCTCAAGTGTACTTAAGTGCCTAATTAAATGGGAATTAGGGATTTGAATTCTTGTGTGGCCCTAAGCCTCAGGGTTTAACTGACTTTGTGACACTCTGTGCCTCTCGCCTTGCAGGTGTGGGTATGGCTATGAGAAAAATGGGAAGCATGGCCAAACCAGACGTGTACATTATTAAGGATGGGGACACAATCACCATCAAAACAGAAAGCACCTTCAAAACTTCACAGTTCAGCTTCAAGCTTGGTGAGAAATTTGAGGAAAATACATTAGATGGCAGGAAAACTCAGGTCAGTATACTAGACTTTGTGTTGAAAAAAGGCAATTATTTGGGTGTTTTACAGAGGGTGATGCTATTTTAAAATAAATTTTGACATCCACACTAATAGTGCTTTATTCAATGAGCAGTTGTCTCTGTAAGTCTCATTGAAATATTTTTTTTAACATGGAGTAAGCAAATTCCAAAGAGGGAGAGTGCTGAAATCAATAGTCTTGTGTATTTTGCTGTTTTCATTTTGTAGCAGAAGCATTTTTTTAGTAAAACTAACAGACCTCTAAATCCCTGTTAAAGCCAAATGCCACTTCATTTGAAGCCTGTGGAAAAAAATGCCATTGATGTTTAATCAGAGGCAATTCAGCCCTGGGGTTAACCTTTCTGCTTGGTCTCATATTTGCATAACAAGAGAGCCTGGTTCAGTGTGGGGTGGGATAATAGACAGCAAGGTAACCATGTGAATTACAGGCACTACATTCCAGTTTTAGAAGGCAAAGAGTTTCTCCTTGCACCTAAAAAGGAGAATATTTATCCCAAAAGAGTAAAACGCAAAGGATTTCCTCCCCATTTCCTCCTGTGAGTGCTCTCTGTTTATCACCCTTCTCCCTCCAGCCACACACTTTCAGTTCATCTATTACTGCAAGATCAGACAAATGCTATACAAAAGCTCAAAGCCCGTGTAACAAAGAGAGGAACAGAGAACATCTTCTGCTCCTGTTAATTGAAATTGTGGATGCTGTCAAAGGTTTGTCTGATGCAGAAATGTGTCAAAGCAGTGAGTGAATGAGCAGTGAGTTAGTTACTGTAAGAAGAGGATTGATAAAATGTTTAAGATAATTTCTGGCATTGTAGTTGTCAATGATAAAATTATTATTGAGTGAGCTGGGGTGGGAATCTTTCTTTTGGAATAAGGTATTGAAAAGCCTCAGTGCTGCCCAAATGTTGTGGGGAAAATACTGATGGTCAGGTTCTTCTTTCAGACTCTTGTCAGCTTAAAAGATGATGGGTCATTGATTCAAGAGCAGGAATGGGATGGCAAGAAGACCACAATAACAAGGAAGCTAGTGGATGGACAATTGGTGGTGGTGAGTTCATTCCCACTTTCTGATCCCCAAGTGCTGCTGGTTGGTAGCCTGAAATGTAACTCCTAACATGTCTTTTTTCCCCTGTTGGTCTGCACTGAGATGTAAATGAATAAATCCATCTCTTTATCTTCTAGGAGTGTGACATGAATGGTGTCAAGTGTGTTAGAGTCTACCAGAAGGCATGAGGACATCTTCAGGTTCAGTAGGAACTTGCTGCAAACAACTCAGTTCAGTGGAGAAAGCTCCTTTTCACTCCATATTTTCCTTTTCCCTGTTTTCTAGTATTTCAATGGACTGAGTAGCTGAGTGCAATTCTTTTTAAAGGCCGTGATGTAACTATTATGTAACTATTCTGAACTTAGGCTATTAAATAAAATTGTTGAATATATGAAGTGGAAACATTGTTACTAGTGGAATTTTGCTGTGAGGTTTCAAGTGAGGTTTCAAAAAAACCCGTTTTGGTTTTAGGCTCTACTATAATCTGCCTTCAGCACGAAAGAAGCCAATATATCACAAACATCCCTATTTTCTAAGACAGTAAAATTGGAAACTGAAACAACTCCACAGCCCAAACTTTGAATGTTTTTTCTAACTTCCATGTTACAAAGTAAAAAGAATTGTATGGGTATAAATACGAGAAGCTAAATTGGTGCTTAAGTACAGGAACAGATTTTCAGGGTTAGTTTGGGTATTTTTGTGTTTCAAACCCACAGTTTTCTTAATTTCTATATATAATACCCATAGTTTTCTTAATCTCAAGACATAACAGTAAGCCAATGAACATGATAAATCTAAGCAAGCACATACACACTTTCTTGAAAGGAAGCCTTATTTTAAGAAGAATTTTCCTAGCAAAACTCTTAATCCATGTCAAGTAGCGTTCTAAAAATTCTTAACCAAAATCTGCTGAAATACTGCCTAAAACCTAAAGCCTCTTTTTTTTTTTTTTTTTTTTGAAACACCTAGCAATTGAGTTTATATGCTTTGAAGTGCCATAATAAATAATCAGAAATATCAGTGTCTTGAGTATTGCTTTTTCACTGGTTAGGAAACAGAGCCTATAATACTATTCTGCCAAAGAGATGTCAGATGAGACAAAAATTAAAAATGTTTAGGTGAATTTCTGTGATACCAGACAAGTATGTCCTAAAAGTGAAACCTTTTGGTGACAGGAAGACTTCCACGAATTCAGGAGCCTTGGGGATCATGCAACTGCACACGTCCTGTTTGCTGCATCCATCATTGCAGAATCAATTTTTACTTCTGAGGTTTTAGCTGCTCAGTGCATGTATCAAATTACTGAGCTTACTCACATAGAAAAATCTCTTATTTTGTGTTCTTTCTGCTAACCATGGAAAGTGACTTTTTCCATAATTTTGGACCATTTATCTTTTTCATAGTTTTATAACTACTTATGATGTCATCCTCTTTACCTCTGTCATCTAAAAGCATTTCTCCCTGGAGAATATTTCTTGCAACTTCTTTCTGTGGCTCCTTTTTGGGTTGTCATTTTTCACATATTTTCTAGCAGTATTTTTCCTCATTTTAATATGAACGCTAAAGATAGAGGGTGCAGTCTAACACAGACATTAGAAATAGAAGGAATCTACCCATAGAAATAATATGGAAAACAAACTGATCTGATAAGGGACCTACTAAGTTTCAGATCAGAAATACACTAAACAGCATCAGGCATGATATGAAAATCCTGCCTCCCTTCCTAAAGAGACAGTGTTGCTGCTTTCAGCTGGGCATTAAGCCTTCTATGAGGTCACTGGTCTATCACTTAGCCCTGCTTTGTTTACTCCTGATCCTGGGTAGTGTTAATTGTTTATCTTTCATTTGAATGGAAAAACAATCCAATGTCTTTTGTAGGACATCCGTTTTGATTACAATGAGATCACTTCTTGTAAAACAAAAGGCAGAAGAGTGTCTTTTTAGAGTGATTTCCTTTGGAAACAAGGCTTATGAAGTCTGTGTATCTATGCTCTCCAAATTCAGCCACATGTGAAGTAGAGGCTAGAAGTCCCAAAGATAAGTATTCTTCCACAAATGTCATGAAAATAGGTGGCCTGATGAAGGAGATGGACCATTAAAGTACCTTGATGATGGAAAGACTGCACATGGAAGTGACACTTTGACATTAAATGGAAGTAAAACATTACAAGGGCTCTTGGCGGACATAAGAAGTTATCTTAAGCACAGAAGCTGACCAATGATAAGAGGCAAATCAAGAGGAAACTGGAATTCTTTAGAACTAATTCTCCAGAACTATTATAGTCTCACATATTTATTTGCTTTATTTTGATGTTAGATCCAGCCTCAGTTGCCAGTAATTTCAATGCAAGTGTACTGTGACTGAGAACTACCATATATACAACCTGTTTGTGTTAGATGAGACCATACACTAAAAATGACAATTGTTCTACAGTACTGCAAGCCAAGATCTATAATGCTCAAGACTTGAAAATATATTTAGTTTCCAGTTTCCTCCTATTATTTATTATACTAGAAAAAAGCTTCGCTCTTCATGACTTTATATGCACAATATTCCTATCAGTGCAAAATAACCAATTGTCCTGACATTTGAATAGCTGCAGTTCACTGTATCACATATGAAGGCAGAAAATAAGACTTCTGAGTAGAACTGAAAAAGAAGAAGTTGTGCATTATCCAGCCAGGACTCCTTCATAATGCTAAAGAAATAAATCAGGAGACAAGTTTTGTTGTGACATTTTAGTGCATGTTTTTTAAATACTTTGGAGGGATGAAAGAATCATGGTTAGCAAATGAAACTGCAAGGAGAATTCTCTCAAAGAGAAGCAGTTCCCATGTCCAAAACACATTCATTGAAAGTCACGAGCAGTGTCCAATTTATATCTTTGAATCTCACTGTCTTCTCAAATTGGTGTAGTTCTGCTGTTTACAAGGAAGAGGCTGCTGTTGATGTGTTTGTTTGTTTGCCGGTGAGTGGATGTGTAGGTGGAGTTTTCTTGGAAGTGAAGTGGGATAAAGGAGTAGAAAATGAAGTCGTTAAGTAATTTAGATCTGATATTCCACCACATTAGGGAAGTCTCTTGTTTGAGCTTTCCAGGAACACTAAAATGTGTTGGCATTTAAATGGCACTGTGCTTTGTGGAGTGTGTACTGGCTCTGTATAATGCTCAGACTATTAAGGATTTTCCTGTTATGGTTTGATGTTATGATTTATTTCAAAATTGTTATCCTACTTTGCCTGCAATCTCTGCAATTAACACTGGCTTTTCCTCTTCCTCTCCCCTTCCTACCTCACACATGCCCTCCAGATCAAAGTTTTTTAAAAAACAAAGTCAATGGTAGGAAACATCTCAGTTTTCTGAGAATATGGTTCAACTGATAGCTGTCAGCTGCCCAGAAAATAATGAGTGCTTATTTCTTCAGGTCTGAAGATCAAGTGTAGAAAGACGGTTTTGCTCTGCCATTGGCTACTTGGGCTATATTAACTGAGATTCAGACATCTGAAAAGCACATTAATCATTGAATAGGCACTCTTTTTATTTTTTTCAGGTTAAGATTTAAAAATCTAGTATTGTATAAACCACCTTATCTTCTTCTACATAATATTATGTCCTATGAATTCTCTTGCTTCATAAAGCCGTCCATTCCAAATAACTCTTATTAAAGTCAGATGTTGAAAATAAGTGCCCTGTAAATATTTCTCAGAGTCCTAAGAGAGACCTGGGTCTCTGCCCAGAACCCCATTTCAGCTCAATTGGGGTGTCAGTTGGTGCCTGAACTGGTTTATCAGAGGATCAGTCTCTAGCTCAGATATCTTCAGATTTTACACAAAAATTCATGCTTAAAACTAATTTCTGTGAAGGAACTGCCATATTATTTATATTCTACATAAAATGGTTTAGTAAAATAAAAGCAGTAATGCAGACCAGTTCCACTCAGACCTTTGTTGGTGATTCCTTCCCTGCCTGAGTATGTGCTGACACAATGAATGGATTAAAAACCTTTGCACTACGTTGATTATTTGTGATCCTAGGGAAAAAAAAGCCAGTGTGAGAGTGGGTGGGAGCAAGTTAACATATATTAATTATTCTTTGATGCCTAATTTCAGTCCCATTGTTCAACCCTGAGAGGATTTAGCATTATTTTCTTAGGTTTTGGAGAAAATCCAGCATCTGTGTAAACACAGATTTTTGTCCCGTGGTTCTTTTAGCTTTGGCTTTTCAGCCCTTATACATCAAATTAAGTTTTTGTTGACACTTCCCAGAATGGTTTTACTTCATACTATTATTTCAGAGGAAAAGGAAACACTATGAGAGACCCTGCTCCCAAGAGTGAATTTGGTTTCCTTTCCAGCAAAAATGTTTTTAAAATCAATTCCTTCTACCAGGTGGTCTTAATTATATTCTGAAGATATTTACATGTGAAGTTCATTGTAGTTTCAGAAGAAATATAAAATTTCTGCAACACATGCAACCTAGAACCAGTTTCAGGTAATGTTCTACAAAATTCTGCTGAATCCCAAATAGTATTGTTGACACTTTAAAATAAATAACACATTTGTCATTAATCACAGATGTGCACTCTGAAATTAAATACCAGAAGACAAATATCCCAGTCTGAGGACCATGCATACCACTTATCTAGGACTGGACTTTTTGCTCCCCCAGGCAGAACATCTTGTTCCGTTGGGAATTCCTGCTTGAAATCCTTGAGTCTACCTTCAGAAAAGGTGCTAGCTAAGAGTGAGCTCATTGTGCAATGCAAGTGTCCAACACAAAATTGAGGGACTGAGTGCAATTTTAAAGCTGGGAAGGCAGTGAGTTGCTGCTGCATACCCCAGGGGCATTTGTGTTTTGTGTCTTGAATGTCTGTGTCATGGTCTTCTGGGGCCCTGTGATAAAGTCCTGTATGGTGATCAGCAAATTCAAAAGCATACAGAGTAAGATAGCCTGCATGGCTTGACCTCAAGGGAAACTTTGAACTGAGATCAGAGAGTCCATGAGAGGGAGTTACTGGAAACTCCTAGAGTACAAAGGATCCTTGGGTACATGGTAAGTTGAGCTGAAGGCAACTTGGACTGACTCTTCACTCTAGAAATTATGGCCAGGCTTTTTAATGGCAATTTAATTCTATAAGTAGCAGTAGAGTATACCAGTAGGAATTATTCCTGGTTTATTGCGTAGTGTAATTAAGGCAAAATATTAATACTATCTCTTAAACTGTGTAAAGCAGTGTCTGATACTGGGATTTGCTCTGAGTGCTTTCTATTGTCTCATCTCATTCTCCTAAACTGCCTTGCTTTGTCCAGAGTGCATATAAATAAAGTTCAGAAAATGAGCCGTTTCTATTCTTTGACGTTTATATTTTACTGTTGGTGAGATGCAGAATGAAAATTCAAGGTGCATACCTCAGCACGGTATTATTTGAATAATTGTATTCTTACTGCCTGCTGCATGGAGTATGGTCCTGCTGTAAAGGGCTAGCTTAACTGTTTGCTGCTTTTCTGAAACTGTGACTGAGCAAAGGAAGCCAGTTGAATAGAACAGACATCACAGACACCTCAGTGCCTTAATATCCTCACTTCTCTTTCCCCTTGTTGTTAGCACAACACAGCTCATGCTTATCTGAGCCTAAGCATTATCCTTCTGTATGCTCACTTTCTTAATAAAGATTATTATTTTTTTCCTATTTTTAAAAAAGATTAACAGGTCACTCAGACTCTGGTTCTGAACATCCAGCTGTTGTAAACTGAAACAGGTTTTAAGAAAGATAAGAATTAATATGTGTATCTTGTCCAGTCGCTCCCTTTTTATTTTTTAAGCTTGTTTTGTTCACTGTTTTTCAGCACCAAGAGAATGACAAAAGCTAAGTGCACAATTTTCCACTCCAACTACATGCAACGTTATCCATGGCAGCCATTTGAAAGTCTGATTTTAAAGCAATAAAAGTCTAAGCAATATTAGCTAGAGATTTATTGTTTCCACGTGCTCTTTTTCTTATGCTTGTGCTGAAGTGGTTTCAAGCAGAATTTTCTGCAGCATTTAATCAGTATAGTCCTGACCTAAGAAAGTAGATAGATATGCGTTTACCCAAAAAGCCAATCTCTGCTGAATTTATTTTTAAAATAATGACAGTATTGCTAATTCCTGAATGTAATTTGTGATAATCAAATGAAGTCAACAATTTCATCTGAAAATACCTGTTTCCTTTATTAATTTGTCAGCTAAAGCTCCACAGACCTGGACAAATTTCATCATATTCAGATGGAACTGGAACTTGAGTTTCAAGTTTCAAAAATTTATGGCTTAATTTTTGATTTCTGCCTTGTTGTTATCTTAATTTGCAGGGTTCTGAGATTTTCCCTCATGTTTTAGATCTGCTCCCAGTTAGTCCTATCTGTCATATATGCATTACTTTGGGAAGTTACTACATTATATCCTTACCCTGTGATCAATGTTTAAGACACAGTCTTAGGTCTGCAGAGGAGAAGGAAGGAAAAATTAAAATTTTATATACTTTGATATAATATGACCAAAATAATAAGTCTGTGAAGAAAGGTCTCCACTGAGATTTTTCTGTTACAAAAAGCACAAATTTGAAAAGCTACCTATTCTTGGAAAATGAAGTGTACCAAACCTTTAGATTTAAAACAAGTCAGATAAAGCTGTAAAAACTCAGGTCATCAGCCATAGCTTTAATTCATGTAGATAGTGACTTATTTGGATATGGCTAGATATCCCTCCTTGTGATTTAAAACACTGTCTGTGTGAGAGGTTGTCCACACATCTACTGGTATTTCCCTTTCATGCAGCTGATAATCCTTTTGGTCAGCTGTGTCTTTATTCCACTGTAATTGACTATTTTCTTAGAGATAAAATATATTTTTTTTCTCTATTCAGTGAGATTTCTCTGGTCGTGTTGTACTCATGTCTTTAAATTTCAGGAGATGCTTTGCACTCTTCCATAATTTCTTCTATAGATTTTACTAGAGAGTTAACTTCTGTTTTGAGGATGAATCTTACTGACTAGGATTGCAGGGCTGGATTCCTGCTAAAATCAAGAGCTAAGACCATTTATTATAGAGGCACTGAGAGCATCTTGTGAAGCAACAGCCTTTGATATCAATGGAAAGCCTTGCATTACTACAGTATGATTGGATTAGGCTTTAGTAACTGAAAACTAATATCAGAAATCAAGTATGAATAACTCATTTTTAGAAACATAACTGACTCTTCAAATTATAAAAATTTAATTCTTGACCTTTGTAATGCCTATGATGGAAATAGAGTTCACTGGGAACACAATTTGAGTGGCACATAAAGTTTGATAAATTCATATATTCACTTATTTATTTTGATGAACCTAATATTTACAGCAGAAAGGAGAGATCACTGCTGCTGGTATGGTTTTTTTATGCTCTCACTTATTCTTGGAATAAAGAGTAGCATGTGGAGAACAAAACACAATTTATTCTCTTGGTGTTATTCTTATTTAATTACCTTATTATAGAGAAAATATTTCCCTTACTTGCCTTCAATAGTATCAACAGATTTTAGTAGGAAGACTATGTAGTTGCATCAGAATATTCAGTTAACATTTCACTGTTGACTTTGATATATTTTTTTCCTTTAATTTACTGCTTGTTGGGATATCTTTTGAAGAAAAAAACAATAAAACATGTTGTGGAATATCATGCCTGTACAGTTACTTCACGTCACAGAAAAGAAGGCTGTAATTAATTTTTGATGACCTTATACAATGGGCGTTATTCTTGCAAGTCTTGAAATTAACTTGTCATAATAAAATGTAAGTTATTTAAGAAGCAGAGCAACTTGCTTTGCATGGTAATTTGCATGTATATACATCAAGGAGAAAAAGGAAAATATAATGCTACATTATTACTGTGAATCCAATGGATTTGGAAAAGCCAGATTTATTTAGTGTATAGGTCTCATTACCAGTAAAATTATGCTACATGAGCTATCTCTTATGACTCCAACTGTTCTTTGAAATATGCACTTGGATGTCATTTGATACCATTTCAGATGTTATTTAAGAATAATAGGTTGCATGAATAAAGCATGATTTTATTAAAACAATTACTCTTAATATTGAAGCCAAGAAGAACCAGTGCAAGTTTTCTCATGTGATGTGCACTTCAGAGGTGGATTTTACAGGTACACTTCTTGTAGGGCAGAGCAGCATAATCTCTGCTTTTATAACTTTGTCTTTCTATCTGGTATGTCTTAGAAGTTATTGGTTTTTCTAATGACCAATGTCTGATTTGGCCAACCATACAGTTCTCCTTCAGATGCAGACCCCAAAGTACCCACTGACCCCTGGAATTAAAATAACATTTACTGTTCAAAGGTTTTATTTGTGCAAAAGGAAAAAAATTGTGAAGAACTGCTAAGCAACCACAGCATATCTTCTGTCCCCTTTTTGTCCTTCCGTGAGGCTAGGTTGAGCATTTTATATAGTGAAAGGACTCTTCAAAAGGTAAGTCTGAACATTTTACTGATTTTGATTATCTTTATTTTAGGAGGTTTAAAAGGCTTTTGCTTACTTACGTTCTGTAACAAGATGGATTTAGTGAAATTAATTCAACTTTCATTTTTTATAGGTCTTTAGTAGTTAATATTCCCATGTTGTAAAAGAAGAATTTCCAAAGGATTCTTTATGAGTATTTAATGTTCTACTGCTGTATACTAGATTTATTCTAAATATTGAAAGAAATTTAAAGCTGAACGGACTCAGATGCTAAGCTCAAGTATAACAGTGCAAATGAAGTTTTATTCTACTGAAGTCAAATACATAATTTTATTTTTGATGGAATGACTCTGAAGTTAACTGTTTCCTAGTTTCTTGTATGCTTTTCAATAGTTTGATCTTTTTTATTACTTTCTCTTCTCTCTCCTTTCTTTCTTTCTTTCTTTCTTTCTTTCTTTCTTTCTTTCTTTCTTTCTTTCTTTCTCTCTTTCTCTCTTTCTCTCTTTCTCTCTTTCTCTCTTTCTCTTTCTTTCTTTCTTTTCCTTTCTTCCAAACTTCCGAACTTCTGAACTTCCTTCCGAACTTCCTTCCGAACTTCCTTTCTTCCGAACTTCCTTTCTTCCGAACTTCCAAACTTCCAAACTTCCAAACTTCCAAACTTCCTTCCGAACTTCCTTCCTTCTTCTCCTGTATTTTTCTTTTCTTTTACAAGACATTTGTTGTTGCAAGGAAGAGCACTGTTCTTCATTACTATTCCACTTATATCTCAAATAAGAGTATTCTAGAAAAAAAAATAAAAAACAGAAGGAAGAATCTTTCACAAATCATTTAATTCCTTCTTCTACCACAAAGTTGAATCAATGATGTCTATGCTGTCCCTGAGAAATAACAGTTGAGCTATTGTTAAAACACTTCACGAATAGAGATCCCACATTCTTCCATGGTAATATTATTCAAATATTACTAATGAAAAAGATAGGTCCCCTTGTTGCAAAGTTCTACCCTGCTCTCTATTTCATAAGTTAATGTGGGTGCCAACATACTGATTAAGGTATTTTTCTTCTAATCATTCTTCACAATTAGACAAATGCTTTCTTGGCAACTCCCCCTCAAGATTTGGTTTTGCTTCTGTCTTTCTTACAGGCTCTGCCTGTGCATGCAGGACAACTCTGTCTGGTGTTCTGCTATTTGCAGTGTTGTCATCGAGTAGGGACTGATAAGGTCCTACTATCAAACTGATTGTTTCTCTAGGTTCTGTTTACTCTGGGTTTACGTAATCCAGAGTCCATTCAGACTTGGGATGTGCCACAGCAGCATGCTGAGGCTGCCCCTGTCACTGGTGGTGCTGTGCTCTGCACAGTGACTCTGCTTCTCTGCTGACCCAGGGGCTCATAATTTCTTGGCTCCCCTGCAAGCCCAAGGATTCATGTGGGAAAATGGGAGTGTGGTGCTGAGTGGAATGAATCAATCCAGTTTCCATTTTTAACTGCAGTAATGCTGTTTAGGTTGGGATGAAGAAACAGATGGTCCTTTAGAAAATCCTGAAGAGTTTCACTTTCACCATCTGATATATTACTTTTTCCATATGAGAAGAATTTGCTAGGAAAATACATTAATTTTTCTTAGTGTGGTCTACAAAGGGACACCTAACAAAGTTCTCTTAGAAAAGCACCTACAACTAAGCAGTCTAAGCAAAATTATTATTTGCAAAGTCTGAGAACAGCCTGGGGACTGATGTAGGATCTTTTGTTCACGTAGTTCTTCCAGACACCTAAATAATGCAGTTACTGTGGTTTGAGTTTTAGTCCTTTATAGACAAACTTAACAATAGCATCTGTTAGGAGCTATAGCAGTTATAACAACTGTGGCACACTGTGGAGTCAGACTCATCTCACCAAACCTCAACTGGAGGACCAAGCCAAAGTGCTTTGCTCCTGCCACAGCAGTGACAAAGGGCAGATGTGACCTGGAAATGCCAGCTGGCAGTCTGAGGAGTATACTGCCAAGCCCACTGCGAATACACTTTGTTGTCTTCCAGCATACATAGAGTGCACCATACATGGTACTCTCTAGCACTAGAAGCCATGACAGAAAGGAGGTACAGAGCCTATCCCTCATCCCACAAACCTCACCGGAGTTGCATGAATCACACAAACATGCTCCAATTCATGAGTCACACTAAGTACATACAAACTGTATATGGCTGGAACTGCAGTCTTGCAAGGTGTGTTTTAATACATCTGTTGTCTAGCTGTGCAAAAATTGTTCAGTTGTGAAGTCAATTGTTTTTCATTTTGTTATCCCTATTAAAGATCTTTAGATGGGTGTTTTGTGTTAGCAGACAGCGGCACTGTCATCAATTAACTGTGAATACCTGACTCTGAGGAGTTTTGTGTTGGATTCCATTGTTTTGATTTCTTTTAGAGACTTCTAAAAGCCACTGGATGATGTTGTCTCTACCACCAAAAGCAGTTTTCTTCTAGGAATCGCTATCACAGGAGGTTATTGAGATTTTGTCTACCTGGGTCAGTGGCTTGGATAGCTGACGAAGAGCTTTGCCCTGCAACAACAAGCAAGTTATGCCTCTCTAGGTGCCAGCCCCCATCTAGGCAGCACAGTCTATGCTGTGCTGTCCCTGCATCTGATCATGACACCCGGTTCACTTCTGTGCATCAGGTGGGTGTGTGCTCTTGATCCGGTCTTTTTGCAAAATTCATAAATTCAAGGGGTTTTGTTAAGCTATTGACACAGACTTCTTCACAATCCATCTAAGTTCTGAGTCCTTCTAAGTTCATGCCTTGGGAAACACCCACATTTTTCTGTTGAATATACAAAGTATCTTAGGTGATGGAACATTACTAAGTGTCACATTTAAAGGATGGTTTTGTAAAGAAGCAGAAATTAACTGAGTACAACACTTTCCTTGGTTTTTGGTAGTTTTGCTCCACCCCAAGTGTTTTTTTGATTCCAGGTTGATGCCATCACTCACAGCTCCTGTGCTCACCTCTTGTTTCATGAAAAGGACTTGGGTAACTGCCTGACCACCTTACCTAAACATCTATAACCACCTAGTGCCACCCCACCTCAGAAGTGTTTGATATAGCTGAATTTTTCCATTGTTTAGACGATGGGTTGAAAAGGGTGGTTGCCTCAGACAGGTGTACCTCATCCTCAGGGACAGAATTTCTTCAGCTGTGTGTTTTCTTAGATTACTGTAGTAACTATCTTCCATTAGGATATTGAATCCTTTCCTCCTTTGATTAACCCACCCCCTACTTCCTCTTCCTCTAGCATATTTGTATTTTTCTGCTAGGACCACTAGGTGTCACAAGTACTCACAACTAAACTATAAAATTCTCTAAAATATTGGTCCAGACATCTTGATATTTCCCTAATCAAGGGGTCCAAGAATTTTGATATAGACCTGATGTGTATGTGGGAGCTGCTGGATGTAATGAAAAAGTCAGATACTTCAAGCTGGTGCTTATAGAGCAGATTAGCATTTAGCATTAGAGGGAGCTATACCTGTTGTGGAAGGGCCTTAATTCAGCTAACCAGAGAAAACTAAAAAGTTGCACATGATCTGAAAGATCAGCAGACTGTGTCTAACAAAAGGAAATATACTGGTGAAACAGGGTGTATAGAAGTAGAATAAAGAAAGAGCTCCACCCTGAAAAAAGCTTATGATTAAGAAACAGAACAATGCTTTGGTTATATTTAGATGATTTTCAAACTAAATCTGAGTTTTACATACAAATAACAAGACATATCTTTCTTTTCTTCCCCCCCTACTTCCAACCTGTCTGTTTATAAACTAACCAATCATTCTTGCATAGCAGTTTGAATTTTACACTAGATGGGAGGATAAATTCTCAAGTTTCCCAGTGGGAACCAGAATACATCGCTAGGTGACTCTGTGGGATCCCAAGACACTGATTTATTTTGAAGAGGATATTTCAGTTGTTTCATATGTCACAAAGCCTTAACCCTGTAAACCCACTTAAAAAAAGTTATTTATTTATTTATTTATTTATTTATTTAAATTATAGGTGTTTCCATTTCCAAGTGTACTTTTCTACCTAAAAACAAGCCTCCAGCACACCCCCAGCATGCAGCACCTGCACCTTCAGATGCACTACCTGTCCTTTTGGTGCTTTTGGAGGCATGGCTCAGTGCCTCCAGTCCACTACTGTGCATGGATCAAGCAGCACAAGAGAATACTTTCTATGTAAAGAGGGAAACCCAAATCTTTCCACCTAGGGCCTCACTTCAGCTGAGTCCTGAGGAAGGCACAAGCCTTTGCAGCTTCCCAGTGACACCTGCTTACATCAGTTAAGTCTGAAGCTGCAGCAAGGCACAGGAGTGGAAGGAGATGAGCACAGATGATGAGAACTCCTTGTCAGAAGGAGTATGTATGAATATTAGTCTAATGACAGTCCTGCTTCTGGTATTATAATCTTCAGGCCCACACTATATTCTTGCAACAGGATTCTGAAGGCACTGCAGTAGAGACTGAATTCCCTGTGTTTCTTACCTCTCCAATTCCTGTAAGACCCTTTCCATCAGTTTCAAAAATTCTCTGTAAACTGCATGTCAATGACTCTGTATCCTATTATCTACCACATTACTAGAATAATTTATTCTAGCATTTTTAGCTGGTTAGATAGCATAAAGCGAGATGTGTGGGAAAACGGTTTGATGAAAGATTTTAATGCTTCCATGGATCTGTTCTGAGCAGATTCAGAATTATATCTTTCCTCCTTTTCCCATATTTTTAATATTTTTTCTCAAAATTACAACAGCTTTGTACACAGTAATTTAAAATATTACATGCAGTTAGGGCCTTGATCAAATGTGGTATTACTGCATGACATCCAAACAGACAGTATTATAAATCTGGAGTGGTCTATTATACTGTTGTTTTAAGATGGCAAGATGGCATAATGGCTTTGGGCTATGCCAGATGGTGAAATTAGGCTCTGAAAAGTACTCCTCAGCTCCTGGAATAGAATGCATCACCCTGAAAGAAGCAAAGACCATTCACCCCTTTTCTAAAATAGTATTTCAAAGATAATGATTGACATAATCATGTAGCTGTGAGTTATTTCTTACTAAAGTAGCATAATGCTTACTAGTAATGCCATACAGTTCACTATCAGTCAAATTAATCATTCATTCAAGGCAGCTAATTTGGTTCTAAATGCACTATTTAGAAAGGATGCTGAATATTATGAACTGTAATTGAGTAGCCACCTGCTGTACCTTTATGACATTATGTTTGGTATATTGCTGCAATAATCTAAACTGTGCTTAAAGGTAGAGTTCAGTTCCAGATAATATTTTGTTAATAACCTACCATGTAAACAAATACAATCAATTATGGCAAGAGGTAATTGCAGTGTTGAATCATTTTCTTACAACACTTAAATAAGCTATCAGATTGATTCAGAAAGATTTTCAACTTTACTTGTATTTAAATGAAGGTGTGTCCTGAACTGTAATAGGTGCAATGACAATGATAAGATTAGGGAGGTACCTTTGTAACAAGGAAAAGGTACCTTTGTTGCCCAGTGCTCTGTGAAGAGTGGGCATTTCCCAGGCAGAAATCTATGTCTATCTCCACATATGGGGCCTGGCCTTTTTAGGGATATTTCTTCTATTTGCCAACCAGAAACAATAATTGAAAAAAAGAAGAATGTTACATTTTGCTACCACTGGGGTGTGCCACTTAAAAGGATTATGATTTCTGCCCAGAAATTCATTCCCCTTCAGCTTCGTCCTTCGTCCTGGACCAGCGCCCTTTCTGTTCACATGGAACTTCTTGTATGTGAAAATCAAACCACTTGGCAAAATACTGAAATCAGTCATCACTCTCTTCTTCTAAGAGAGAGGAAACAAAGAATGAAGAGGTGCCATTTCTTGGCTAGTGCCACACAAACATAGCAGTCAAAGACCAGAGGAGTGTCTGTGTGCCTACTAGCAAGGTTTATTGCTCCTGAAGGCTGCCTTTTGGATGGTCCTCTGCTTTTAGCTAAGTAATTACTCTCTTTGTCTTATCAGCAGGAAATCTCCAGCATTTGCAGACAAGTTCATCCTACCTCCCTTACACATCTATTTTGTAAGAGGATATTTCCCCAAGAATATATCTCTTTCTTCACTGGTAAGGTGAAGACAAGACAAGAACCTATCTGAGATACCCAAGTTTTAGAGGATGAGTTTTAAAAGTGAGTTGAATCCCACAACTAGAGCACTTCATAACCCACTGAAGCATGTTTAGACTGGAGAAGAGAAGGCTTAGGGAGCACCTAAGTACTCACTTAGAGTATTTTTGAAGAGATTACCTAGAAAAAGGAGTCAATCTCAATACTAACTTGCATGGTGGGATAATGAAATCTGATTATCATAATCTGAAATAGGGCAGTGTCTGACTGGATAAAAACAAAAATGTTTCCCTTCTGAGAACAGCCATGCAGTGTAAGAAATTTCTCAGAGAACTCTAAGATCTCTGAGCCTGGAGATTTTGATGTCAAGACAGATCAAGGCCCTGGTATGAAGACAGAGCTGCCCCTATTTTGAGTAGGGAATTGAATGGTGACCTCCCAGAGTCTCTTCAGGCCTAAGTGAGTAGGGAGGCTGTGTTGTCTTTCATGCTGAAACATCACACAAGAAATATGCTCATGTATCCGAGGCAGACTGTGAAGGTAATGCAGGATCTAGACAAGATGTTGATAAGACACCAGGGTCAAATTTAGGTTCAGCTGGCACCTCCAGGAACAGAGTTTTTGGAAGCATGTCTGTTCTTACGAGAACTTGACATGGCACAGGTGTGGTGGCTCTTGCCTTGGTGTGTGAAGAAAATGTAAGAAGTAAAATCTGTTTTGGAATATGAGTGAGAATGAAATTTAAAAAAAATACAGAGAAAAGAAGATAGAATGCACAGGTATATGGAAACATAACTTAAAGACACTCAAAGAATGTCTGATTGATGAGTATACAAATTACCTAAATGGACTACACTTTATTAGATTTAAAATTAAATATTTCCTCTGAAGACAGTTGTTAAGTGATTTGGGTTTTTTTTTTTAAGATTTTATTTGAAAAAATATAAATCAATATTTGCAATCAAGAATGAAAATTAAATGATACTGTAGGTGGAAAATGAAGATATTTTAGTAACAGAGGCCAGTCAGGGAAATGTCCTATAGGCAAATGCTTGAGACTATTAGAAACAGGTGATATAAACTGGTATAAAGAGAATATAAATGATAGGTCACTTAAATTCTGTAATTCTGCAATTTGAGAAATATTTGTTCTGTGTCCTAAATTCTGCAGAGTTACTATCTGGAGCACTCTTGGCCTTTGCCTTGGGGAATGATACAATGCAAAGTTTGTGCACAGATTTCCCACTGGCTTTTAGAGAAGACTCACACAATGAAAAAGAGCCAAGTGAAGGTCAGATTTTGATTTCTCAATGCATTGCTAGCATATTTCTTATTGCAAGTAAATTGCACAAAAATAGCTATAAATAGAACAACTCAGCATAAAGACATATGAGCAAGTGCTTTTAACTATTGAGAGTCACATAATTATGTACTTTTGCTGCGCAATAAATGAGAAGAATGCTATAAAGTGAACAAGACTAGAAGACACTGACACTAATCTTCTGTATTGCTCTCAGCAAATATAATTACTTACACATATACATTCAAAGCTGTGTGCTTAAGTGTCTTTTAACATGTGCTTTTATCCTCTGTGCATTTCATTCTCATCTGAGAGGCATAAAGATAATACTTCTCTACCTCATAGGCATTTACTGGAATGCTCAACATTAAAAAATGGGGTCATAGAAGTACTTGAGGGAAACGGCTGTAAGAAGGAGAGCAACTTAGTAATTTGTTTTAAAAACTATGCTAATCACTTCCTCCCAGTAATTTTATTTAAAAATACATAACTCTCCCCCACCTTCATTAGCCCCACCATAAATTATATTCTCTGCCCCTATACTAACTGAAATATTACTATGGCATATGCAAAAAAAGACATGGTCTGCTTTTTTTGTCCTCAGATTTAAATATGAAAAACAAGCAAGTTTTTATATTTACAATTTTTCCCTTCAACTTTCCTTGAAGTTTCCCTTGCCCAGTACTGCCTCCAGGTACTGCTGACACAACAGCCTCAGGGAACAAGGCCCAAACCAAAACCACCCTGAAAGTGCCCAAAGTGAAAGGATCTTGGCTACACCATTTTCCCCTTTAATTCCCGATCAGGCTGATGCCATTGCTAGCACTTCAAAAGATTCCTCAATAATATTGGGGGTATTACAATACTTAGAATTCAAAGCATTTTCATCCAATGGAATCAAGGAGGCTACTTAACCTATATTTAGAACTTATTTTGCTCTCTTCTGTTGTTTGCAAGGTATTGGAAGTTCCTCCTCTGGTCTCTACCCACTGCTAGAAGCTCCTGTGATGCCATGGCCCCCTGTTTTCAGGTCAGGCCAGTGACTGAAATTAATTACATCCTTCTTGCATGGGAGGAACCATATTAAGTTGTTGATGTTTCATTTTACTGTTTTGAAATCAAAAGACCTCTGCAATCTATGGAATACATAGGCAAGCTACAAAAGTATGATGTGCAACAGTGTATATGATCAGAAGTCCTGAACACACTGTTGGACTAGCACCAACTTTATTAAAAACAAGGTTCTTGGTTCAGTTGCAAAACAATTCCAATTCAAATGCAAAACTATCATGTTCTAAATATCTAAGGCTTTTATACACATCTCATAGCTTCATATCAGCAGTGAATACCTTTCTGGAGGTCATTAAGTGCAACCTGCTGCTTGAAGTAGTACTACCACTGTCAAGTGGTACCACATTATCGGTGTCAAGTCAGCCATAGATTTGTTTTAGCTGGGTCTTAAAAAGTCCAAGGTGATGACTCCATTTGAATACACCCAGACTGATTTGTTTTTTGTGCTGGGCAGCAGGTGCAATGCTGTATAAAAAAAAACCATCTTCAGTTGCATTGGCTAGGCAAGGGCCAAATCCAGAGTCAAGAGCTTCTCACTATTTCCTGCAGAGAACATTTTATCCAAAGAGGAGTGGAGGTTTGGTAGTTAGTGATAATTATTGTGAAAGTGATACGCCACTAGGGATTGTCAAGTATAGTCTGCTCAATGTTCTTCTAGGCAAAATAAAACTCAATGGCATTTTGTAGTCAGGGTCTGTGCAAGAGGTGCAGCTGTCTCCAGGTAACCTGCTTATTGCAGCTATTGATCTCTGGTAAATACTGTTAAAAGCTCTTTTTTCACTGGACAACAGTATACATAAATGATTGTCACCATCCCCAAAGCTGTACTAATTGCCATTAAGTGGGCTCAGAAGGAAACAGCTTACTATTATCATCGAGACAGCCCACTAGAAACTACACAGTTCCCAGTTTCTGAGAATGTGCACTTTTGGATGAATGGACAAGCAGTGCTGGCTTCTAATGCCCTATGGTGGAGGGGGCTGAATTACTGAATTGTGTGTTCCTCTGGGAAGGAAAAATGTCATTTATAATGTAGGTGTGTCACATGTAAAACTTTCAGTAGGTTTCTTCAAACTCCAATTTTTGCCTAGCTGAATGTTTCTCTTGTTCCTAATGACTTTCATCTTCCTCCACAAATTCTGCAAAAATTGGGCAGGAGAAATTTCTTCCAGTCAGAAAGTGCATATTCTTTAACACATTGCCTTCCATAACAAAGACAAAATTTATCTTAAAGGTGATATGGAAAAATGAAACAGCCCCAGCCGTGGGTCCTCTGTGTACACAGAGTGAGTAAAGCTGTGTTGCCTTCCCAGCCACTGCCATTTGGCTGTGAGCTGCAATGGAAACTTCTCAGTTTTGCTCTCCACACCTGAAGCCTTCAGGTTATTGCCAATTTTCCGAATCAGCACCAAACATAGTGATTATTTTTTTTTTTTTGGTCTCATTCCTAATATAAAAAGGAGTCAAAACTAAGAATGCCATCTTAGGGACAAAATAAGAGCTGCTATCATGTACCTATAACCTTTCCCCACAACTGGCCTGTGCCTGATTTGTACCACTAAACTGAAGCTGTAAGACTAGAAGTAATTTCAGAGAATCACAGAACTGTTAGGATTTGAAGGAACCTCTGGAGACCCCGACAAAGCAAGGTTACCTAGATCAGGTGACACAAGAATGTGTGCAGGTGGGTTTCTGGATTTTTGAATGTCTCCAGAGAGGGAGACTCCACAACCTCCCGGAACAGCCTGTTCCAGTGGTATGCCACCCTCAATGTAAAGTGAAAGGAGGTGAAATTTATTTTGTTTCATTTATAGCCATTGCTCCTCATCCTTTTGCTGGACATCACTGAAAACAGTCCGGCACCATCGTCTTGACACCCACTTTTGAGGTATTTATATGTATCAGTGAGATTCCTCTCAGTTTTCACCAGACTAAACAGGCCCAGCTCCCACAGCCTCTCCTCATAAGAGAAGCTCCAGACCCCTCATCACCCTTGTGGCCTCTGCCAGACCCTCTCCAGTAGCTCCTTGTCTTCCTTGTACTGAGGAGCCCAGAAGTGGCCACAGCACTCCAGATGTGGCCTCGCTAGGGCTGAGCAGGTCACCTCCCTTGGCCTGCTGGTCACACTCTTCCTGAGGCACCCCAGGATACACTGGCCCTCCTGGCCACAAGAATACACTGCCAGCTCATGGTCAACTCGTCATCCAAGACTCTCAGGCCTCTCCACAGAGCTGCTCTCTGGTACGTCAGCCCCAGCCTGTGCTGGTTCTTGGGGTCATTCCTCTCCTGGTGCCGTACCAAACACCTGCCCTTGCTGAACCTCATGAAGTTTCCTTCTGCCCAATTCTCCAGTGTGTTGAGGTCCTGCTGAATGCCAGCACAGCCTTCAGGTGTATCAGGTACTTCCCCAGTTTAATATCATCAGCAAAACTGCTGAGGGTACCTTCTATACCTTTGTCCAGGTCATTGATAAACAGGTTGGATAATGCTGGACCCAGTATTGATCTCTGAGGAGCACCACTGACTACAGACCTCCAAGTGGATTCTGCTTTGCTGATCATGACGCTCTGAGCTCTGCCATTCAGCCAGTTCTTCATCCGCCTCACTGTCCATTCATCTGACCCACATTTCCTGAGCTTACCCAGAAGAATGTTATGGGAGACAGTGTCAAAACTTTGCTGAAGTTGAAGGAGATAATATCCACTGCTCACCTTGTCTATCTATCCTGCCACCATAGATGGCCATCAGATTGGTCAAGTATGATTTCCCCTTGGTGAATCCATGCTGACTACTCCTGGTGACCTTCTCTTCATCTCTATGCTTGTGGATGACCTCCAGAATATCCTGTTCCATCTCCTTTCCAGGGATGGCAGTGAGGCTGACTGGTCAGTGTTTTCTCAGGTCCTTCACCTTGCCTTCTTTGAAGATGGGGATAGCTTTGCTCAGCTTTTCCAATAAATATTGTTTGTTGCTTTTTTACTTTTTGAAATAGTTATATCCAGGAAGATTGTTATATATAATTTCTTATTAGAAAAATTATAATGCTCACTCTGCTTTCCCATGACAACCATTCTTCTGTGTAAAATTAATTCAATATTTTGAATTCAAACAATACTTCATTTTTAATTAGCCTGTGAAAGTTAGAAAATTATGAATTTGATTATATGAAAATGAGGATCATCTCCTTTACAAAAATGCTTCTAAGCCTCAGAAATCAATCCTTCAGAGTTTTTCTTCAACATTGCATTTTATGGCACAGGCAGGTAAAACTTGAATGAGGCTGCAATTTCAACCAGATCTCTGAGAAATATAAATAGCATTAATTTTCCTATTGCTTTCTAGAAGCAAATCTGTGAAGTATTTCCTGTGATTGCAACAAAAGTAAAGCCACATGGGCTTATTCAGTTGTTTTGTTTGGGTTTTTTTTTGTTTGTTTGTTTTTGTTGTTTTTTGTTTTTTGTTTTTATCAGATATTATGGTAATGCCAGAATCTCAGTCTTTATTAAAAAAAAAAAAAGGCAATTACTGTCTAGAAACAAACATTTTGACTCTCTGGAGATGCACTTTTGTTGAACTTATTCAAGCTGAGAGTTGTCCTTGAAAAAGCCTATTTGAGTTTAGCTCCTTTTTCTCCTGCCCATACAGTGGAAAATCTTTTTTTTTCTTTTACTCAGATTTTTTGACCTTGTCCTGTTGTTGAAAGTAAATTCTATTTAAATATACATAACTGAAGCAATGAGTACCTAGTTATGTGTGTGTAGCCATGGCATCCAAGGAAAAAGAGGAGAGCAGGTTTTTTCTTGTCAATGTGCCACATTTAGGAGAAGCTATGGAGACCCTTTGTGGGAACAAGCTTTTTCTGGAAAGATTGCCATCAAGCAGTTTGACCTGTGGGACACATACTTGTGCTCAAGTCCATTTATGACAGTAACGTGTAGTTTTCTGTGGAAACCTTCTGTGGAAAAGCTGCTAAATAGGAGGCACCATTTCTACCATGTCCCTCCTAGCTGCAGTGCCATGCAGGCATTTCCCATCTAAGAAGGGAAAGGCATGAAGCCTACATGAGTGCTGAATAGGGAACTGACTATTCCTGCAAGCTGGCACTTGGGGACATGGCTGTGCCAGGGTATGGGGAAGCACCAGCCCTGTGGATGGAGATGGCTGCACCCAGAGCAGAGACCGGCAAGGCTTAGTGTAGCTGCTGGATGCTGGACATGGATGCTGGACCTCGGCCCCCAAGGAGCCCATGGGAAAGCAGCTGGGCCTGGCCCAGTGCCAGCATGGAGGGACTACATGGAGACAGACCATCCAAAATTCCTGCTTAGGCACTTTCAGGCCCCTGTTTTCTCTTGATGGCATGCTGGCCTGGAAATAAGCAACAGCAGGAGGGTCAAGAGTCCCTCACCCACTGCTGTGTGGTCTCCAGAGCCTGGAGCAATAGTTGCCATTGCACAAGCTCCACTGAATAGCCATGGAAACTCTGGAAACCTCCCTCTTGCTCTAGCAGCCCCAGCAAACACTCTTTGCATTTTAGCTGATCTCCAGACAGCGGTGGCTTCTCTATGCCAGTGGGTGCCCGAGGCGCCTCTGGCCGCAGCTGACCGATGGTCCAAAGTGGGAGTGCTCTGTGGGCCTGGCACTGTCTGGGTGTCCTGACTGACCACAGGCACTTCCATGGGCTGGCACACGTGGAGTGGGAGAGGGACAAGCCCTCGGTCCTGCTGGATGGAGGTGGCTGGAGGTCTCGTGGCACCCACTGCTCCAGCTCCAGGCAGCTACACTGGATCTAGGCCTGCACACTCACTCCTGTGACCAAAGACATGATCCCCTGGCTCCGGGGGTCTAGGACATCCACTCTGCCTCCTGTGTCCTGAGTACTAGAGAAGCCAGCACTGCCTCCAGCAAGGCCACGGGTACTTCTTGGAGTTGTGTTCTGAATTATCTACATGTCTATTTGACAAAACTTCTTTTTCCTAAAGAAATAAAAAAAAAGAGAAAAACTACTCACAATTACACAACTTATTTCCAAAAGAATTTATTCTGTATTATTGTTTGCAAGCCAAAACATGGAAGTATCTTTCCAAGCTGCTGTTGTCTTCCAGTTTAGCACCTGGCCTATTCAGCCATATCTTTTAACGAAATCTTTTAATTTAATCATTTGGTTAACTCGTATGTAAGAAGAAACTTTGCCTTGATAAGGAGCATGTTTCTGTGTAGTTAGCCATCTGCAACTGCCTGTAAACTCTCTGATGGTGAAAGTGAGGGTGACTGATCAGACACATCTCAGGACTACAAAACAGGCTGAAAGCTGTTTGGTGTCTATTAAAATCAACAGCAGTTTTAAATGGATGTGATTGTAAACTGAGCTATGTGGCTTTTGCAATGTTTCAAAAGCACCCCTTGCTATAATACGGGGTATCAGGGTAGAAAACTAAAATGGTGTTCATATTATGGCAGAGGAATGGATGATATCATAGGCAGTAGCTTAAAAAGTTAAATACTCACTTTGTAGTAGTTTTGAGAAAAAGTATGTTAATTTTTAGCATGTAAAAATGGATCATTGAAATGTATTTAAAATGCATTCCAAATTTACAGTAAAGTTCTGGAAAGATTGTTGGATTGGGACTTTTTACTGCTTTTCTTGGAGCATTTATATACTCTTGAAGGAAATTTTCCCTAGGACACCAAGCAGACAATTTTGCTTTTTGCTAACTCATTTTTTACAAGAATGAATACAAATTTCGTAAAATTTCAGAGAAATTGCTGAAGTTCTATGGACTGCTGGAGGCAGCTGGAGGCCAGGTAGGTACCCAAGGCACCCGTGGTGGCACAGGATGCCTGTTTTAGGCAGCTGAAATGAGCCTCAAGTCAACCCAGCCAGTGGAGCCTGGTTTTCCATCTCACCATAAATCAGACCCTTATTCACTGGCCAGCTAAACAGCAGCACAGGCTCTACAAACAGTAACAGGTAGATATCTGCAGAACATGAAGTGATTTATACATTCAGAGCATAGCTAGACACCCATTACACAATTATCTCAATCTTATGTCAAGATATCATTTCCAAATGAAAAATTGCAATGATATAAATAGATTCTATGTAGAATAAGTATTTTTTAACTTTAAAAAAACCTTTAATTTTTTCCTGAATAAAGTTGCTTACATGTAATACAAGTAAATGGATTGCTGATGGCAACTCAGATGTTAATTTTAGGTGACAAAATAGTAGATTTTTACCTCCACTAATAAGATGCTTTTTTTCAATCTTTTATTTCAGTAGTTTAATGTTAATCAAACATTTTTTTTCCTCATCCCTTTCATTCTTAGCCAAATGGGCTGGAGACATAGCTCTAGGCATTGGCATGCTATCTAAGATAGTTTATTTCTAAAACGGCCTTGCTGATGAATAGTTTGCATGTGTATTAAACATGTATTAGGAATGAATGTTAGAATTGATGCATGAACTGACAGTTTGGAGAATTGTGTGTCTTTCAGCAGGAAGGTCAATAAGCATCTCATGCATGCTACATGCATGCTCTTGTGGATAAAGTAACACTGATTTTTTTTCAAGAATGTTGATTTTTTTTGGAAAGAGGAAAACCAGATGTGTATGTAGTATGCTCACTGTGGATCAGAGAAAAATCTACCAACAAAGTATATTTATTTCTTCCATAATCTGTTTTTCTTGGGTAATAATACATGTTACTGGAAGGTGATAAATTTATCTAAAAGGAAAATGCACACTCACTTGAAGTTTCATTTTACACGTGTGCATACAAATAAATCTGCCTAGCTTTTACCGGAATGTAACTGGAGCATCAGTAACTCCTGTGGTTGCTTGCACATTTCCATTCCATGCTTCTGTTTTCATGAGTGGAACAATTATTATTTCTCAAACCCATTCATCTTTCCATTTTCAAATGCCTTGAACTTGGACTTTCAAACAAGCAAACAAAAGAATTACTCGTGTAAGTATTTCTTTTGTGTTGGCTGAGTTTTATGGGAAGAATGATAAAATAACTTCCCAATGTTTGCACATTTTTTTAGCAAATCTGGACCAAAAATCCTAAATTCATGGAGAGAGTCAAACATAAGCTCCATTGAAATGGAATATCTTATGCTATGCCAGTGAAAACTGGACTTGATTTCTTTGGTTATAAGTGTGAAAATCCGCTCCTTGGCAGGCCCATGGGGCTTCGGCAGTGCGACATTGAGGCGTGGTGAGCTGGGGAGCTGCCAAGGCAGGTGTCTGTCCCTCAAAACATGGGTCACCAGGTCATTGGTGACACTGTTCCTGCTGTAGGGACATTTACTATCAGAATATGATGCCAAACATTTCCCTTTTATATAGGTATTTTTAGACTGACTAATTGAACTGTGGCACTTAGAAAGGCCCCACAAATGTGGGCCAAAGGCCAAATCCCTCACCAGAATAAGGAACTGATGTCTGCTGGGGCCAGACTAGCATTCTCACAATGATTAAGTTTTCCTTTCTTCTTTTTTCCTCTCCCATCGGTAAGCTTCCTCCTATCCTCTGGCAGATCCATTGTCCCACCTTTGTGCCCACTGGGATGGGTTTACACTTACTGTCTTCAGGATGGACTCAATGTACATCTGAACAGCTCCCTGACCTGCAGATCTAGAGAATACCCTTTGCAAGCATTGTAGATACTGTAACTGTGGAAGGAGAGCCATGTGCAGCTGGAACAATAGTAAGTTTGAAATAATAATAATAATAGTAAGTTGGAAAGTAAGTTTTATAATAGTAATGCTAGTAAGTTTGAAATCATAATAATAATGGTTTTCTACAGTCTGTTTTAGATTGACTCTATGTAACAAGTGTTTGCACAGTAGCTTGTACTGGGACACTGTGGTGGCTATAATTCTGATAACCTCATTCATAATGGTGTCCTATTAATTTCAGTGGTCCCTGTAGAGGAGCATTGAGATGGCAATCTCTATCTTGGCTTGAAGTGTCGACTGGGTTTTTCTTCTCACCCACTCTATGCCTTCTCTCTTTGTGCCCTCAAAATGAATATCTGGGACAAATCCCACTGCTTTCATCCACTGCTATTTTGGTGAAGCTGAACAAGAAGAGTTTTGAACTGTGAAAAATCCATAATTTAAATGGGAATGTATATGATACACTGAAATGACGTCAAGAAGTACAGTCCTGCAAGAGTGATATTAGAGCAAGATGTCTAGAGCCAAGAACAGACTGAAGCCCTCAGAAGGACGGAATCCAAAGGCCTGTCCCACAAAATAGCTGAATCCAGCAGGTAGGAATCCAGCTAGGAATCCAGCAGGTACCATGAGTGGAAAATATTTGACATTAGAACAGGATGTAACCTTGAAGGTAAAACCAGAGTGATGCTCCGCTTTGCATTTGATACTTCAGCTCTTTGCCAGAAAGGTGTTATTTACATTCATCTTCTTAGTGAAATATTGCCACTTCTAATGTTTTAAAGTGTTGTTTAAAAAAACCCCAAACCCTCAAGGTCTGTCTGTATTCTCTGAATAATAATCGCCATAAGCAGCAAAAACAATCAGGGAGATATAGAAGAGGCAACAGAAGAGATCAGAGTGCCCAAAAGGAAGAAGGAATGACAAATCTCAAGGCATTTTGATGACATTGAAAAGTTTGTATGTCACTTTTTTTCCTACTTAGTCTATTTCTTTCTTGATTTGTTGATATTTGTCTTGATATTTGTTACTTGATCTTTTGAGAGCATGGTAAATAAAGACTTCACCTTGCATTGTGACCATATTTATGATGAAAATATTTTGATGAGGTTACTGCTTTCAAAGCCTCCTTAAAATTTGCTTGGTATAAAGGGAGATTGCTAGGCTTATGAAATAAGACTATAACCACATTTAAAAACAGCTCAGCAGACAATATACTTGAGGAGGGGAGGGTGTGATTTTCCAGGGATATAAGTTAGCTCTATTCCAAAGAGTCTTCATTTTGGTAGTGTGATTCAGATATGCTTGCAGACACGCTTTCACTTCTTTAAGAAGTGAATGAGGCTTAAAGTGGATTTATCATTGCACAATAGCCAGCATTTCACAATCTCAAATAAAATTACCCAAGGCAGTCATAGTGCACGCTCTGTGTTGCATGCATCTCCCAGGTGAAAGGCAGGTGGTTGAAGTGATTTGAAAGCACAGTGTGATTGCATCAGCGAGGTGAGAGGCTACTGGAGAAGAGCCCCAACCCTGAGTCAGCAGAGCGCGGTGTGATACCGGCTGTGCTGGAAGTGGTGCAGAACCTCCCTGCCTCAGCAGGAGCCTTGGGAAAGGTTTTGGCTGAGAAAGCTGACACCTACTCCGTCTGCTGCTGTTTTCTCATTTTCACAAAGGATACAACTGTCTCCCTTTGGGGGAATATTCCATAGGATTCCCTGAGAATGATAGGCATGTGGTTTTGCCTGGCATTTACAGAGATCATACAATATGAACATGGGAAGACGGGGGGAAACTGAGATGGCAGTGGCCTTGTTCCAAACAGGTGCATTAAGGCACCTAATGTGACAAATTAATGTTCTGAAAATACTAAAGACCTTAAAAATTAAAGTGTTGGAGACTGTACAAATGCTGTACTCATCAAGGAGGACTGTAGCATGATACAGCTTTTGTATTTTGCAAAGCAGTCTTCTCTGAATTGCTTAGCACATCTGCTTGGTGGATTATAGGATAAATAGGCAAGGGAGAAGCAGCCATAATTTTTACTCATGAGACCACAAGGGATTGAAACAAACTACTTTTACAGTAGTGTGAGCAAAGCTGTAATCCTCAGTTCTGTGCCCTTTACTGCCCTGAATGGGAGTATCGATGTCAGCATCGTTGATCCTTTCATAGCAGTGAAAGGGTATCCTGCATCAGAGAGCAAAATTCTCCATCTAGCAACTCTGGTACAGTATATGCTTATGGAAAGAAGACAGCTGCTGTACACTCATTGCTCCAAGGGGAATGTAATCTATGAAGGAAAAATGTGCATCTGGGGATCTCAGCACTTCAAAAGGCATAATAGTCAAGAACTCTGAATGGTTCCCTCTTAGAAAAAGCATAATACCTCCTCACTGACTCATCATTCTTTTCATTCTCTCCTTCTGTCTCACAGGACAGGGACATGCCTAGTTAGTATGACTTACATAAACAAATGTGTGTGAAAATTCAACCCCCTTAGAAATTTCATTTCTTCAGAACCCCAAGCAGCTGTTCAGACTAATAATGAATTATTGAACACCTCTTTCTTTTGTTCAGCCTTTTACTGATTTTACCAGGTGTGCTGCAATAGCTTAGATCTCTGATTATATGAGGTAGCAAATGAGGTGATGACAGGGCTGGATTGTGAACAGAGAGCTCCAATCACAGTGTCACCCATGTACAGAATGCAGTTTTCAACAGGGGCATGAAAGATGCTTTGTGAACCAATAGAAAAGCTGAGAAGGATTTGGATGACTGGATGTGGCACTCAGTGCCATGGTTTAGTTGAGGTGTCAGGGAACGGGTTGGACTCGATGATCTTGAAGGTCTCTTCCAGCCTTGTGATTCTGTGATTCTGTGATGGAAACAAAAGCTGACCCTAGGTATATATTCAGTTAGTGCTGCCTACATGGGCACATGTCATCACACAGTATTACAATCTTAGATACAAGTCCTTAAAACCACAAAGACTGTAACTGCTCATTTTCTGCATATTTCTCCCACATCAGTGGAAAATTTATACTGAGGTGAACAAATACCATTTAAACAAAAATGCTAATACAAATATCTTTTTTTTTAGCTGCTTGAATGGCTAGAACATGCTTTAAGTGGAGGTTGCAGACACCTTATTTTTATATGTTTAAATTCCTTTGTCTCCTCTCTGCATTCAGAGATCTGCAAACTTTCTGGTATTGGTTTGCATATGTTAATGGTATCATTTGTACCATTTCTGGACTAAGTGCTGAAGTTGTCTTATTACTACTAATGGGTATGCTTTTAATTAAAGATAAATGCAAAGTAAACCACAATAGTAAAAAGATTATGGACTAGGTCCCCGGCACCTGATCTTCATACAGGTGGCTGCACAAGCACACAGTCATTCACTTCATCTCCTCCTCTTGTTGCAATGTCCTGAAGACTTGAATTTATGCAATATAACTCTAAAAAAATGTGAATATTTATTGGTTTGTCTGACTTTTTGGCCACCTCTGGGAAACTCTAGGAAAAGATCTAGGAGAAAGCTGCCATTTTCTGAACAATGAATTTAGCCAATTCCCAGATGTCATCCTACAATGGGAAGAACAGTGGGCCCTCATAGTAGAAGGCTGGTGGCCAAGGCTGGCTGGTTTGGACAGACCAGTTGGTTTGGCACTATAGAGCAGTCCCCTCCTATCATTGTGGGAACTTTGGGAAAGAGAGCAGGAAGAGCTGGTTCATATTAACCAGTTTGTCAAGCCAGATGTAGTTGATTGGTTTGAGGTTTGACAACTCTGTACTAAGTTAATTAGTATTATACCCATTTTAGGAACTAAATGCTCTTAGGAACAATATAGGTGGAGATGTTTCATGATATTCTAGTACTTAACTGATGCATATTTTTCACTTGATGGTAAATTTTTAGTATCAACAAATTTATCCTGCCTTTGTGATTGCTATCACAACAAATCTCACTAAAACTGTCATTTTTTACAACTCTTGGCCCAAAAGAAAAAATTCAAGCCATACTACAGAATTGGAAGTCCTGATATCTTTCTGCAAGTTATCTATATAATCCTGTAGCAATACCTTGCTATTGTTTTGAGTAGTTCTTCTTTTGCTCTTTAGTGACATATTAGATTTTCATCACTATCACTATTTTATTGTTGGGGAAGTGGTATAGGGAATATTAGTTATGGTCACTTTCCCAGGAAGCTGGTTGCAGTACTATAGATAGAGGGTAAGTTTTATAAGAGTCCTTAATTCACTGGTGCCAACACTTCAATTACGGCAGAACTTACGGGCTTGATGTTGAATCACAGAATCACAGAATATCCCAAGCTGGAAGAGACCCACAAGGATCATCAAACCCAACTCCTGGCCCTGCAGAGAACATCCCCAAGAGTCACACCATGTACCTGACAGCACTGTCCAAACACTTGAACTCTGCCAGGCTGGTGCTGTGACCACTTCCCTGGGGAGCCTGTTCAGTTCACAACCACCCTCTTGGGTGAAAAATCTTTTTCTAATATCCAACCTAAAACTTTCCTGATATAACTTCAGGCCATTCCCTTGGGTACTGTCACTGGTCGCCAGAGAGAAGAGATCGGTGCCCCTCCTTTTCCCCTCACAAGGAAATTGTATATGAGGTCTCTCCCCATAACTTTACCAGGAACCAAAGTGCAACTGAGAGACCTGTAGTTTTCAGGATCCTTCTTTTTGCCCTTCTTTAAAATCTGCCTCCTGAAAGCTTCCAGTCAACTAGGAACTCTCTGGATTTCCAAGACACCACAAAAATCATCAAGACTTTTTTAATGACATCATCCAGCTCTTCAAGGATTCTTGGATGAATCCAGTTAGGCCCCATAGATTTTTAGGAATCCAGCTAGAGCAGCAGATCTTGCACAATTCCTGGGTCAGCTGGGAGTTGATCATTCTTGCAGTCATGGTCCTCCAGGTCAGAGCTCTGAGACCCCTTTGGTCTGTCATCCACATTGAAGACAGAGTTACAGCAGGAGTAATAGATAATATATGATGTGCAACTCAGATCAGAAATTAGCTGCTTTTTGGCTTGAGAAAATAAGGACTCTAAGAAAACTGCTATTGCAAGCCCTAAAGTAAAAAGTACTCTTTGAGCAGAACTCGCAAAAGGTGTGTTTGAATCTTGTGGAAACTGATGGTGCTCAAGGAGATGCAACTCTGTCTAAGCACCTTTATCTAAACACCAGTTGTAGCTGTAGGCTTACAAGGTGGACAGCCGTGATGCAAAAAAATATACTATTAGTCCAAGTCACAGAGTATAAAGAAAAGAAGAAAATCTTGTCTTGAAAACATTTGGTGAACCATTTTGTATTACGGCTGGTTGATCAATAGTGTATCTGAGATTACTTAAGATTTCAAAACCTTAACAGTAGCTCTCCAGAGATGGTTTTAGGGACAGAACTGGAACATGGCATTATGCAGATGCCATCTTCTGTTTTTAGAGAATAAAAAGTTCCTGGTTTTCTCTTCAATATATTCAGAAGAATGTCACTTGAATGTGGCTTTTCCTGCAGACCTAGACAAATCCACTAGTACACTTGCCTGCAGTATAGGGGAAATAAAATGCATGCTAAGCAACGTTTAAAAAATGGAACATAATACTAGTGATCAAGAGGGGAGAGGGAAAGAATCAGCAGATAACCTTGGGAGTGATTTCTCCCTAGATGTTTATGAAATCTCATTTTAATCCTGAACACTTAGGCTGAGAAACACTGAGAATAGTTTTGTTTGGGTGAACTGATGTTTCCAAAGTTTTTGGTAATGGGTTTCACAGGCTTAATTTAATTGCTCTCTGTCTGGGAAAACAGCCATGAATTTGTGACTGATTGGAAATCCAGATGTTAAGTTGATCTTTTTTTTGCAGCTGGACTCCAATGGACATAGTGAACAGTTAAGGGAAAGTACAAAGCGTTCCTGAGGGAACATTTGGGGAGGGAGGAGTGTGGACTGTCTCCCTTTTGGCAAGAAAGACTCCACTAGCAGTTTTAAAAAAAAATTACTTACAAGGGAATGTAGAATTGCTTCTGAAGGAGATGCTCCATGTTCCTTTTTATGAAAAAAAAAAGGCAAAAAGTTGTGTTTGTGTCAGGAAAGGAAATCAATAAATGCACATTTATTATAATGTTATTAGCTGCCTTGCTTGATTTCAAAGAGTTATAACCCCTCCAGAAAGAGATTTCCTTTTGGACATCCTGCATGAAGGACTACTTTCACATCTTCTTCTGAACAGAGCACTGAGTATGGCACTGAAGCAAAGAAAGAGCAAAAGGTGGCAGCCTGCTTCTTCTGCCTGTTCACAGGTCAGACCTGCCTCCTTGATCCTCTTCTATAGCTAAGCATGCTTTTAATGTATAAGGACAAAGGACTCTCAAGTAACAGAATAGAGCCTAGAAAATGAGGATATTATAATAATGGCCTTTCTTAAAAGCTATTTTACTACTTATGTTGTGTAATATCAATTTAGATTGATATATTATTTTCTTGCAAATTTTTATCTTTTACTTCTAGAGGTTCTTCTTCAGTGACCAATTTCTTTGGCTTCAACAGAAAGCTGGGCCCCACTACGTGCTGATCCTTTTATCAATTGGCACAGACACACCCTAGGAGCTCCATGTCTGATCATATGGACTAGTTTAAAGACTATGGGCTGTTGTAATCTTATAGGAGAAACAGTCTAAAACATTCTTTACCATGACCACAAACCTAATTTGGCACTCTGGTTATGCTGGGAGCAGTGCTGAGCTTTGACTCTGGCTGTGTGGTTAATGAGCCTCAGGCAGGCTGGGGCAGTGCCCCACCACTCCTGATGGGAAAGCAGAAGGCAATCATCTCTCTCAGCACTTCTGTTGCTTCTTGGAGTATGTGAAGCTGCTCCAGGTATGCACTGCCTGTAGCCACACTTCTGCAATAATTTGGAGCCAGTGAGCCATCAGCTGTAAAACAAAAAATTAAGTTCTGTGGAGAACAGTATGATCCCCTTATCAAGATATCATTCAAGTAAATAGCCTCAGTTTGTGGTGGAAATATTAAAGGAATTAATTTTCTTAAATTTTGCCTGTCATTTGAAGCCTGTAATCACAGCAACTACTGTATCCTTGGGTGTTCCCTGTGGAGTACGGAGATTGTTGCCCAAATACTGACCAGGCAAAACTTTCTGTCTTGTAAGACAACAGACAAGATATAACACAGAAGTTATTTTTGCTTATGTAAAATAGTTCCAGCTATGTTATGTTCCTCCTGCTTTTGCTTTGACCCATTAGCTGGCAAATCCTCACAGGCTTGCACCAAAGACAAATTTCTTCACTGAGTACCTCATCATGAGCCAAAGGGTGGATGGATGCACCTCTGAAAGGCTGACATCAAGGAGGAGGTCCCTACCAAAACACAATAATAACTATGAAATTTTGCTACTTTGCAAAATTCTGTTACAGTATGGCAAGGTTTTATTGCAGGAAAAGGGATGGAGTCAGAATAGTTGCTGTATTTTGTTAAGAAAAAGGGGTCTTAGTTTCTGAGATTAGCATTGATATAGTTGGTAAGAAATCTAAAAATATATTCCAATAGTAACAGGATTTAATTCATAATTACATATTATTACTTTAACAGCAGAGAAAATATTATGAATTGAGATCCACTACCAACAAGAGCTGTCAGAGGGATTAACCTTTGTAATTGATTTTAGCCATCTGTTACTTGATTATGAAAATGCTAGACTTTTGCAATGCACTTGGAAATAATAGGCTGGGCATGTGAATCTTGCTACAAGTTGATGATTGTATTTTATCCTATCTCTTGTGACCTTTGGCCTTTTTAAAGCAAATATCAGATGACCTTTTGTGTTTTGCTTCATCAGCAAAGACTGGATGTTTTAACAGGTCTTTAATAAGCAGCTTTATGCAGCATCTGTGATGCAGGGGAATTGGTCAAAATTATGCTAAAGGTGAAAAGGTATTTAATTTAACTACAGACACAAAAGAGTCCAGGTTACTCCTAAGTAAGCAGGCTTTGATGACCCTTGAATGAAACTGATAAAAGGGTATGAGATGTATTTTTTCAATGTATATATTTCTGTGGGTTTTGTTTTGCTTTGTTTTGCATGGTTTTTGTTGGTATATTTTGTTATGTTTCATTTTTTGTTGTGAATGTACATCACTCTTCGCCTGTCTGATAAAGGATGGTCTAGCTTTCTTTTCACTTTTTTTTGTTTTGTTTTGTTTTGTTTTGTTTTGTTTTGTTTTGTTTTGTTTGAAAGAGATCTCATGTTTCATATATTCACATTGGTGTTCAGGAACCAAAAAGTGATCTGTTCCTGATGTATTTCCCAGGCATGTCCAAGCAGTCCTGGTACCTATGCCAGGACACCTACCAAGACTCCTAGAACTCTTGCTGCAAGATAGGAGTATTTAATCCTTGGCACGTTCTCATTTTGAGGAGCATTGCGTCTTTCCACGTTTCATACCACCACACCCACCAGGCTTTCACAAAAGTCTTCTCAAGGTGATTATCAATGCAGCACAATACTCCTGAGCAGTGGAATGGCCTGATGGAGAATAAGGGGAAATCATTAAGATTATGTCACATTTCCAAGCCATCAGAATCGTGCAGATCTGGAAAGCAAATGTTGAACTCAGGAAAACCTTCATGCCACCCATTGTTAAGTGAAAGCCTGGGAGAAAAATGAACAAATACATTACATGTTTTTCTAAACATTGCTGAACTGCTCAGAATAAATGTTCTAAAAATGATCCCATGAAAGAATAGTGAATATAATAGACACATTTTTGTTGGGACAAATTCATTTGCTTGAGGAACTATCTGTTTTCTGATGACTTCCTCTCTTATTAGTACATATTAGATCTTTCCAAGCATGTCTGCCTTGTTGCCACCTGATCTTTTCATTGAGGAGAGGTAATTTAAATTTCATGTTTGTAGGGCATGTGAAAAGGCTTACACCAATGTATCACTGAGAAAGAAATATCCAGTTTGCTGGTAGAAGTGTCAGCTGAATAGAATAGTTTTGGGGCCTTTAATTAAACACCTTGCTGAAGGCATTGCTGCTGGTAGACACAAAAAAGACAGATGAAACTTTTCAGAGGGAGATGATATAATACACCATGGTGGCCAGAAGAGATCATTCTTTGTCTTCATAATAAATTAAAATATGGAACTATTAATTTCGTAGGTAACAACAGACATATTGATTTTTAGGTTTGCTCTTGATCTTGTACAATACCTCAAAAGAAATAATTTGTCTTCTATATTTAATATCCAGAATGTTTTTCTTGCACAGAAGTTCAAAGAAGATTTCAGTAAGAACTTGACCTTGACATTTTCACCAGTAAAGGATTTTTTCAGGGGCTTTTGGCTTTTGTTCTCAGCTAGAAGAATCTGGCCTCATGCTTCCCACTGGGCAGGACACATCAAGATCTTCTGCAACTTTCCTGCTGACACTGGCTCTTACTTTTCAAAGGTGGCACCTGTAAATCAGTGCTTCAGTCACGTCACAGTCAGCTCTCCCATCATTACCAAGATAAATAAGTCCCACAGGCAACTCTCCTTCGAGCTCACCTCAGCTACTCAGTGGTTCTTCCACTCCCTGCCTCATGTCCTGGTTTGCTTCTTAACCTCCATGCATAAGTTTTCTCATTCTTTTATGCCTTTTTAGAGAATGTGAGTATTGGTTCTAGTGTTCTCTTGAAACCCATGTATATATATTTCCAAAGCTGGCCAATTGTTTTCTCTAGTGAAGAAGAATTCAATATGGTCCAACATCCAGTCTGCAGAAACACTCTTACAATAATATTTTACCTACTTGCAGGAGTCATTCAATGTCTAAATGCAACTGTGTTGCACTGCATCCATGAGTTGTTCATCTGTAGGTAATGAGCGAGTGTTGCCAATGAATGGCTCAAAAAATTATGAACAAATAAGTTTGAAAAATGGTATTGTGAAAAGAAAGTTTTCTTTTTGAGGATTGCATTTGCTTTCAGGTAAAATTGCTTCATCTTTTGGCTTTATTGCTTTTCTTTTTCATGTTTTTTTTCCAAGGCCCATCATCCATCTAGTATAACTGAGCTGTTTTCAGCAATTAACTTCTTTCATTCCTCATTTCAGGATGAGGTTGTAGCTCTAAAATGTTTGTGCCAAATCACTTGTCATGAAAAATAATTTCTCTTCTAGCTATAAAATTCTGTCATCCTTTTATTCTCACTGAAATGGGAATTTAGAAGTGTGGACACCTTCTTCTCAGAGATTTTTAAGAACATAACATGGAAGATTTCACCAGCAGAGATAGGGTAAGTGCTCATTACTATTCCTACTTGTCTAAAATATTCCTACTTGTCTACAATATCAGGAGTGAAGGTGGTTTCATTCTGCCTGGAAGCCAGGAGTGAAGGTGATTTCATTCTGCCTGGAAGAAACAGAGCAGGCCATTACCAGAAAAACTGGTGGCACCACTGTCACTCTGGCTCGAGATTATCTAGTGCATGAAGTGTGCATCATCAGGCACTCACTTAGTTCTTTCCTTTAGACTGCTGAGTGCTGTGAAGCCACTCCAAAAAACTCCAGGGGTGTCTGTGGTGGAAATGCTTGTGCATAAATTGACCCTTCCCCACATTCCAGTGTTCCTGCTTTGATATCCTTTTCTCCTTACCTGCAGGTATGCCGCACCATTGCTGTCAAATTCTAGTATACTAATCTCACTGTGGATCAGTGTTACTCAAAATTTCTTCCTGCCTAAGAAAGCTTCCCAACCACCTTCAGAATACTTATGCTGTAACTTTGAAGTTACACTAACCTGCACAAGGCTGCCAGTAGGGAAATCTCACTCTTTATTTCCTTTTCCTCTGTATGAAGTGTTGGATTTGCACCTTTTGCAAATCAACACAAGGCTGCTGAGGGCAGAGAAATGATCTGTACAAATCCAGGTAAGTTTTTGTTCCTGAGGGCAACTGGTCATAGGAAAAGACATTTGAACTTGTGTTTTATCTATCTACATCTGTATTCCTACAATCCTGCCTTACCATAAATAAAGAAAATTAACTTATTAAAAGTTAAATAATACTCAAGTTCAAATAATAAAATAATACTGTATCATTTTCTGTTTCCCAGCTTTCTGCCCTTTCAAACAGCTTTGAAAATTTGTCTAAAATTTAAAATCAAAACAGGCAGCTTCACCTACCATAATGAATAGGAAATATTTATGTTGCCTACTGGTCCCCTGTCCAAAATCCTTATTTCTCAAGAAGAGGTCCACTGAATGGTGAGAATATTTCCATATCTACCATACTGTGTGGGCATAAAGAAGCAGAATTTGCAGGGAAACCTTTGTTGTTTATTAAACTGGCTGATAAAGGCGAAAATTTTAGGTGACATTTCAGGCTCAGAATTCCTTCAGCTGTCTTACTGATGGGTAAGGCTGTATGAGCCTGAGCTCTGGAAGGAAACAGAGCATGACTTCTGTTGATCATTCAAGCTGTCAGCTTTGATCACTAATCTGGGAAGGACTGTGACTGCAAAAAAAGTCTCTACCTCTCAGTTTGTGCCTCATTCAGGGATGTCAGTTTTCACCCAAAAAAGTTGTCTGAGACAAACACATTTCCAAAGCTGAGCAATGGGATGCATGTGACAGAGTCAAAATTCCCCAAGACAGTTCTCTGGAGGAATCCATATGCTTGCTACTGTCAACACTTTGCTTAATAACTGTAAAGTTGCATTGATTTTCTCGGTACTGTAATGTCCCAATGACATTAGGCAAGAATGCCTGTACAAGTCTATTACCACATACTCAGCAAGTATTACCAGACAAGAAAGAAGTACAACTCTTCAAGTACTGGGAGAAAGGTTGTCCTAGATCTTTGGAAATCTTCTTTGCTCTTTGCTTCTTCTTTGACCTAGCAAAGACTTTAAACTGCCCAGTGGTTTCTTCAAGGTTTTGCAATTGTGAGGCAGAGCCCGGCAGCTTTCTGAATTAATTTGATAAAAGTATTTGGAAATGAGATATCAGAAGAAGTGAAGAGGACTAATGATATTCACTCCTAGTAAAAAAAAAAAAAAAAAAAAAAAAAAAAAAAAAAAAAATGGGACAGGGCCCTCAGTGAGAAACTGATCTCACTGTTCTGTGAGGCAGGGGCAAGATTGTGATGGGGCAGACCAAGACACATCTGGAGTTTCAAGCAGAGAAGAAAAAGTACAACAAAGGGCAGAACATTATTGTGATATTACTGGCTCCTCCTTTTTGCAGCACATGATGCATAATGGCACTAGGAAGATGCTTCAGCTCTGGTACTGCTTGTCTTCTCTTGTAAGTGGAAGCTGGCAAGGGCTCTCTCAGTTGTCCTTGCACAAAGACATCCCTGTCATCGATCTGCAGTGGGCCCAGTCCTGTCAAATGAGCAGACTGTCTGCTGCTGATACACAGAAATCTCAAACTGAGGGATTTTTTACAAAGGCTTGTGAGGGGGATATCCTGTACTCCATCTTTTTCTCTCTATAGCTCCTCTGGCCCCTTCCTCCCACTTCCACACCCTGAGCTCAAGTTTGTAAGCCTTTTGAACTATTTTAAAAAATGTACGGCTTGTCCTCTAAGACATAGGAAATTACATTTGATGGTCTATTGTATAAGAATTTCCATATTTAGACAAAAATCAACAGATACAATCTCTGATTTCCTTTCCCCTATACTCCTCATATTTGCCTCTTGTTGCATCGCTTGGTTTGGCTGCTGCCATGGTGTAGCAGAGGCAGATGTCATCAATTAGAGGCTGGATTTATAACTAGTGAGAGATATATTCAAAGAGCCTGGTCATCCAGATACTGTGTACTCATCCTGATCTGGGTTGCCTGCCCCACAGCTCACATCTGCTTTTTGATGCTTTTAAAGGTACTTCAAAGATAAGCTTCTACTCAGTCTGTGTAAAATACATGTCACATATAAGAAAATTTTGGCTCCCTGGTCTACAAATTCTGAAGCAGTCTTTCTAAGGCTTTGTGAAACAGAGGTCAGTGATAACAGACTGGATTGATTATGTAGCTGAACTTCAAAAAGGATTTCTAAACATTAATTTGAGGTTTCTTGTAGTTAACTGTTTGGTAGAACCATGGTGTAAATTTTCTCAGTGACAGTCAACTCAGCAACAATACTGATTGAGGAAAGAACTTGGTAACAAGAACTCAATAACTATCTAGTAGTTAAAACCATTTGTAGAAATCCTAAGGAGGATTATTATAAAGCAGAATAAAGTAATAATAATATGTTAAAATATCAATACAATAAAAATTAAGCTTTCTGATTAAAAATTAAATTCCTCAAGACCTTTAAATGTATGATTCTGGCTAATTTTAAAGCCAAGAAAATGACTGATGAATTCAGCAAATAAGTTAAAAAAACTCCAACTACCCCCCAGTAAAACCCAAAACCCCTATGAAATTAAGGGAATGGCTGCAATTTATAATTTGAACTTGAGACAGGACTTTGGCCTTTGTCAATTTAGACAAGAGTCCTTCTTATATTCAGTTTCCAAACTGTGGTATGGACTTCCTTTGAAACAAAAGACGCTTGCTAAGATCCAGTTTCTACTCCAACAACAGCACAGACATAAACCTTTCCTTTCCCAAAACAAGCACAGATTTCTCTATCTATTGTACATATAAATTTGTTCCTTGGGTGGAATTTATGAAAAAATACATCACATACAGCAGAAGCTGGTCACCTCTTACAGCACAAATTAAAAGCTCCTGCACTTTGATACCCAAAATGATCCAGGTGCCCATCTCTGATTGGCAAGGATTCCAGTGAAGTTAGAACCAGTTTTTCATGAAATGTTGTTTAAAAAATCTGAGGGCTCAAGCCCAAAGGGAAAAAAAATATTCTTTTGTTTTGTTGCACTGGATTTTTATTGCAAAATGAGGCAGCAGATCATTATAAATGAAAAGTAAATGCTTTTTACTTTTACCTCTCCAACCTTTCTAAGTATTTAGGATAGCCTTCACTGTTTAGAAAGCACATGTATGGTTTGAAAACTGGCCAATTGTTGTGCAATAGATCAGTTTATAATATATAGGTTCAGCTAACCCATATTTTCCATTGTCAGCCATCTGTCTTATTTATTAGTCTACAAAGAGTGTTTTGCACTATGAAATACCCATGTAACTACAATGTTTGTATTCACATGGAGAAAATTATAAGCACATGAAAGTAAAGCACATTCCTCATGATCTTTATGCTTCTTGAAGATTAAGAATACAATAGATTAAAAGAATTCAGGAATAAGTTGGTCTCCGGGGGGCAGTCACAATATTTGTGTAAGTCTATGCTGCTTTAATACATGAATTTCAAATAAAGACCTAATAGAAATGTTTGATTTTTTTTTTTTTGAAACACACTAACTATATGGCCTCATCCCCCTTTGGTTTTTGTGTTTCAGAAGTAAAGTTGATCAAAAAAGTTTGTGGCATGCATTTAAAAAAAACAAAAAATCAGAGTCCAGTCTGTGTAGAGTGAGACTATTCAAGATATGTAGTTTTACAAAAACTAAGAAAACATTACCAGAAAGACAATGTTTCCAAATAAATGGATGCCTCTAACAAATATTTAGTCCTTATTTGCAGTATTTATGAAGTTTGAGTTGTTGTAGATGATCTCAAGACTCTAATGAATACTTGGCGCTAGAGTAAGTAAATTCAGGGTAGTTGCGTTTGGTAGGATCTGAAAAATGACTTTTAACTGCTTCCATCAAGAAATCACGACCATCTTGTGACATGAAACAAAAGTTGTTATTAAAAGATTAACAAAGTGAAAATAAAATATTAAATTGACATTTTAGATCTTGTTAAAATACAGTGGATAATAACAGATATTAAATACTCCTCTAGTAGGTGCCACGTGGAAAGAAATAGAAACGGCACTACCACAAAATCACAGATGACACACTTCAGAAACAGTTCTTAATTTGAATCTTTTCCTATTGTATCAGCTCTGATCTGTCTTTATTCTTTTGCCTTTAAATAATATTTCAGAAACAAATAAATGAAAATAGGCATCTGTGTATTTTTGATGGGTCATGAAATTTTATCTTGCTCTGACTTTACGTCTCTATTCTTAGTCAGTTTCTGTAGCAACCACTTAAATTCAAATTATATTTGGCAAATATTACCAGTCTTCCAGTTATCAGTAAGAAGCCAAGAGCCCCAGGGCTGAATGTAAATCTATACCCAGCAGGACCTGACTGTCAAGCATGCACTACCATATCTGCTGCTTTCTGTAGAGTTAAATTATTTGGAACGACACAAATAAGCCTTTAATAATATTTTGCTATGTGTGACTGAAACCTGTAAATTAATTTTCATGATACTGAGAAAACAAAATTTATCTGAGGTGATCAACTGTGCAGGAAATATTTGCCTTGAAAGAAAGTTCTCAGTTTGTTCATGCCTACTTAGCCCTCTGAGAGTATTGTGAGATTATATGCTCTCCTGTCTCTCTTTTAAATCTTTTGAATGACTTTAAGTCATCTTCTCTCAGAACCCAGGCAATACCAAGTGACCTAAGGTCCAAATGTTGCTATTCCCTGTGAAAAGTTCAGAAACGAATTTGTTCCTCTGACCATGAGTGTGAGAAGAGTACTCTCAGCCACAGTACTGGTACCTTCAACTTGACCCAAAGTCTTCTTTGATTATTAGACTTCATGGCCTGTTAACCTCAGTGGGCATAACTGAATCACAGCTCTCTGGTTTTTGAATGCTTGTGTGTAAATTCAGAGTTTGGTCAGTGCTGCTTCGATGATTTTTTTCTGCATCAAGCTCTATTTTGTGGTATAGGCATCCCTGTGTTAGTTAACCCAGAGAGCACTTGCAAAACAGCCATTGTGAAATGCAGACAGTGTTATAACCAGATGTTGTTAGCAATAAAGGCCTAATTAGACTCTAGTCACATGCACGGGGCCAAACCCAAATGGTCTCTCATGCCTGCAATTTTATTGTGTGGCATATTTAATTAAATCCTTGGAAGAAATCTAGGATTCTCATCCCAATGACTACAACCCCAATCTCCTTAAGGGTTAAATCCTCAAATGCTGTGGCCAGGAGGAAACTTCAAAGCAGAACTGCTGTCAGCTTTAACTCCTGTGCATGCTCCAGGAGCAGCAGGCCTGCAGTGCCCTGGTGGGATGTTGCTGGGGGGCAACCTCAGCATGTCAGCATGGTATGTACACCTTGGCAATGCTTTCCTCATCCAGCCACAGACAGCCACAGTCCTGCAGGATCCTCCCATTCCTGGCAAATACCACATTCCTGGGAGTGCAGTAATGCTGCTGTGAGCAAACAGAAAAAGTGTGCACGGCAGTGTTACACTTCTTGCAACATTCTACACACACCTACTTTATTCTTCTTGCATTCAAGAATAAAGACCCAGGTCTTGGTCTGCTGTTTTTCTTCCAATTCCTGAATGAGACTTCTACAAAACAACAGCTCACAAGAATTTTTTATTTGCAGAGCAAAGACATACAGACCCACTTTTAATGCCTAAACAAAACATTTAGAGTGATATGCCTAAATATCAATATGGGGAACAAACAAATTATATAGAAATAATTTCAAATTTTACAAGGGAATTTGAAATGAGGCAGAGGTCCTGAAATGGCTGCCTTCAAACATGAGGAAGTCCAAGGCTGCTGTGACCTGAACTGTTTCTTGAGCATCCTGATCTCAGCAGAAGGAAACATAAGCAAGTTTGATGGTCCTGTCTTCTGGCACAAGTACATTCCTACTGCTTTGGGCAGGGATTTCCTTTGTTGATGGACATGCTTCAGCTTTGAATAGGTAATCATGTCATTTTCTAATAATTGCAGCCAGCTAAAATTTCACTGAAGTACAGGGGCAGGGCTGTTTGGTGTATTTTTATGAGAAATGTAGCAAACAAGTCATATTAGACAGAAGTTCATTGAAAGGTGAGAGCAAGATACCTTTGTAATTTTTTTTTTCAGAGACTTATGCCCCTTACATTAAAAAGCAAATGATTTTGTTTCACATGTGGTTCTAGAGAAGCAGATGTTTTAGTCAGCCTGGCTAGGCAGTCTGGTAGCATGTTGGAGAAGGTTCTTGTGTGGAAGTGGAATTTCAGAAATCAAAATAGTTTTGCTAAAGTCTACTGGGAATTTAAAAGATGACGTTCAGAAAGCTGCAACCACACCCCTCTTTTAAAGATGGTTTATGCATTAAGATTCATAAATTGTCCTGGGAATTTAGCTAGGAATTTTGCCTCTGATTCAAGAAAACAGGATCACATTCCCAGTGGTTGGCTCACTAACCTCATCAGGGGCCATTTTCATTCCTTTGTTGCACATGGCTGGTATGTTCATGTCTAATACAGGTGTTTTGTTTCTGACCATTCATGTTTTCTGTTTTGCAGATACAGAAGCTGAAAGAGGTAAATGAGTGATCTCTGTGCAGCTTTTCCACTATTTTAGTGAACAGCAAAACATGAGCTCTTTTTTCAGTCAGACATTTATTTCCCCCTAACATATCTTTCAAGTTTCTTGTATGAAAAGTGAGTTAACAGTAGCATTTGCTATACAACACTGCTGTGTTCAGTGCAATTGAGAATCCTGTAGTCTCCATTAACTTTGCAGTATGAGGAAGTTTACTAAAATATCAGGAAGAGCTCAAACCATTCTGTTTGTTGAGTTTTCCTGGACATTGAGGCGGAGGGGGCAATAAAATTTTAGAAATACTCCTAAGATCAGAAACTCCTTTCTATAACTGGAGAAAATGAGGTATAGAAAGATTGACTTATCTAATTGACTGATCTTTCAAGCTAAAGTTAGTCTTTAACTTGTGAAAAAATAATCAAGGTCAGATGTGAAACAGACTTACAAAGACGTCTGGGGAAGATAAAGTATAAATGGTTGTTTTCCTCCCTTCAACTTGTGCAGAATTCAAGGACTTAGGGCAGCTAACAGGCAAGCAGCAAAAAAGAGGCAAAGGATTATGATTTTCATGTAGTGACACAAATTTTTGTGTGGTGGAAACTGACATCCCAGAATGGTGGGGAGATCAAATGTATAAATTTATTTGTGGAGAGCAGCAACCAGACTCTTCAATGTAAGAATGTTCATGTGAGCTTCAGCAGTGCCTCATTGGAGGGTATCTGAAGTCTGGGGAGATGTATGAGGGGGAAGGATCACTTGGTACATGCCCTGCTTACTCTTGTTTGCTCTTCTCATCACCCATAGATAGCCGCTGCTAGAGATCAGATCTTAAAAGCACTTTCAGTCTGATCCAATACAGCAATTCCCTTGTTATCTCTAGGTAAGCAGTGCTTAGACACAGATTTATTTCAATGCATCTTTATCTCAAAAGTGCTGTCAGGCAATTTCTAAATAATTTGAATAATTCCTTCTCACATCCCTAGTAAGCCATGCCAGGGAGCATTTGCTGTTCAGCATTTGTAAAAATGCTGATCTATAATAAGATAGTAATCTGTTCCTTCGCTGCCTGGAAAGAAAAAAACTGCCATAAATTCGTAGCTGTCTCATGAGGACTGCAAGGATCAAATGCTTTTTGTTTCTCTCTTTCATCCACAATAGCTTCCTTCACAAACTAGCTGCAGTAAGCAATGGCACAGCCAGTGAATTCCAAATCACTCCAGGCTTTGTTTGACCTAGAAGTCAATATGAGACAGGGACACAACTGCATTATAGCTTCCTTCCCACAACACAGCATTGTTTGGAAGCTGCCCAAAGACTATTACACCACGGACTACATTCTTCACCTAGTGGGTATCAGTATCCCAGAAAATTGGTTCCCTCATTTGTTAGTTAGAGAGCTTCCCAATTTACCCAGTCCCTGAAGCTCTGTTCTCTATGCAGTACCATCAGTCAGTAACCACAGAGATACCCTTAGAAACAGACAAATTTTATGTCAAAGAATAAAAATGATCTCAAAAGGAGCTTTATGACATTTTTGATGACTGTTGACAAAACAGCAGACACTGCTTTAAATATTGGCTTAATTAATGTTCTCTTTCTTCTTCTTTCCCCTGCACCCATGCTTGTCCTCAAATTCAATATATTTAGTCCTGTTATATTTCAAGCAGTAAGACCAAAAGGAGTATACAGTCACTAGAAATAGGCATCTACTCTGAGTGTTCATGCTGTAATTAATACTGTATCAGTGAAAACCATTGTTCATAGTGGCAAGAGCATTACAAACCCTTCCTGTTCTCTAAAATAGGAACAAGGGCACAAATTCCAGGGTACTAATTGCATTTTCAATGATAGGCACACGCTTCACAGTTTCAGAGCTTAAGACTGTAAGACATAATATTTAAACCTAGCTATCAGGGAAAACAGTTTGGGATAATTAATGAAAATTTAATTGTGAAATTAATCTGGCTACTACACAGATTAAATATTATAGTCCTGACATAAACTTCTCTTTATCTAATGCTGAACAGCCTTTGGCCCTGTTCCAAAGCCCACTGAGGACATCAGAAATCTTCCCAGTGTCTTCAGTAGGCTTCCAAGCAGGCTGTTTGGTGTTATCTATTTATAAGTTATGTTTATTGAATGTTCTTGCATTTTTACAGTACCTGAACAGCTGCTAATTAACCACACAGGGGTAATGGAGAAAATTTACCTCAAGAGTGGAATACCGCTGGTGTGGCTTGGCTCTGACAGGCAAGCCCATGCTTGGCTCTGACAGCAGTTTGCCTGGGGCAAGGCGCCAGGTTCACTTCAGCAGGTCCAAATCCCTGGGAAAGGAGGGAGGCTGGTAGAACAGGCTGACAAACTACTCAGGAAATAGCTTTCAGTCCTGGCCCCACTTACTGAGGGTTCCTATAAAGATGTTCAACTTTAACATCCAGACCAGAGAATGGTCCTAAGAGAGTGGGTGGTGGGCTCACTGGCTTCCTTTGCTTTCCAGAGCTGCTGCCTGGACCCCACCCTGTGCAAAATATAGCCTGGAAAAGGAAAGTGGGCTCATAATATCCCCTTGTCCTTGCTTCAGACTTTCTTGCCTTTCCCCAGCATTCCTGTGAGGCACTGTAACAATCAGCTGTGCCCTGGGTTTGTGCTGGGCACGGGGACTTGCCACACTGTGTAGAAGAGGCCTGGGCTGACTGTGGTCTCTGGAACACTGGGGCTGGGCACAGGGGGCATGGGCTGGTGCTGCTCTCAGGGACACTCTGGCAGCTCAGGCAAGGACTGTGACAGGGACTGTGTCTGAGCCAGGTGAAGGTGCAGTGTGGGGTATCCCTGTGTGAAGTGCTTCCAGGTGGAGAAGATGCAGGGACTCAGAGGGGCTCCCTATGCTCCAAAACGTGACATTGTTTCACAATACTCCAGATGGAAGATGAGAGGTTTTGTACAACTTTTTACATACTGAAATATCACTTAATAAAACCCCTGAAATTATGGGAGTTTCCTAAAAAAGATGTGGCAGCTTTGGTGATTGAAGTAATTCTTGCTTTGCTACTCAAAAGTGGTGTGAACCTGTACAACTACCTGCCACGGGTATCAGATTTGGAGGGTTGTTTTTACTTCCTCTGACTAGTCTTTATGGAAGACCATAAAAGTGTATCACAAATAGAGATCGCTTTCTGTCCATGAAGATTTATTAACCCAGTTTGAAAAAAAAAAATGGGCATTTAATAGCCAACATCGTAGATATGGGATGTTACTGGGTATCTCCTACCTATATGCACAGCAGTTTCACTTCCTCACTTGAGGATGGGGGAGCAGATTTACAGGTCTCTCACAAAGACAGATTTAGATGCTGGCATTTACCCAGTGTGCACTGTCTGCTAACTTTAATGATGTTTCATTGTGCCTGGGAAATCACAGCTTCTATGGCTGACATTTTTAGGATCATATGAGCATGAAGCAGCATAGTTTCCTAGGGAATAGAGAAAAGGTGACTGTGACCTGTGAATGAAGCACAAAGTGATGATTCAGGGCTCTCTAATTTTAAAAGGAGGTGTCCTGCCTACCAGTGAGTTGGCAACTGTGGTAAAGAAAGCAGGTATTTCACTTTTCCCATGTTGTCACTGCTTGGTTGTTTTTTTGGTTTTTTTGTTTTTTTTTTTTTTTTTTTCTCCCAGTGGTTCCACTCCGAGCTTTCCCGCCTTTCCCTCAATGCCAATCTCCCTGAAAATGCTCAGTCATTCCTCTGTCCTTTCCCTGGCACCCTGTCCATCACTCGGCTCCCCATCCCACTCTGCCAGAATCTTCCACCTTGGGCATCAAGTGAGTGGACGAGGGCCAGGGGTCCCTCCCTTAAACTTCCCCCATTGGTTTGTGTGTCTGTCTGTCCTTCCACCTTCCACTCCCCCGAATTCCCCCACTGGTTAATGAGCGTCCCTTCCCCCTTGTTACTGCTCCGGTGCTTAAGATGCTGCGAAAGCCTTGAAGCCACTTTCCGCTGTTGGACGCTCTGGCCTTTGGAGCTCCTCGGAGCTCAGATTAAACCTGAGACTTTTTCCCTGGCCGTGAGTTGACTCCCTTATTGCCTCCTCAGACGCCGCCTCTCCTCCATACAAGGCAGACAGCGAAGCGCTCTGTCTTAGCTGCTCCCCAACTCTCCTCAAGATACAGTGGAGTGTCCCCCACAGCTGACCATGCCTCTGCCAGGCAGGCAAAGCCAGGGAGATTCAGGGTGGGCACGGTGGCAAACTCTGAAGAGGAATTGTACTGAAAGGATGATTCTATGCATGAATTTCAGACTTCTTAGTACTGCATAAGTCAAGTATATTGCATTCTGGGAGAGGTGATATCTGAGAGAGAGTGAAAATATTCCTCTTGAAAATTATTGCTTGGCCTCAGGCCAGTGTCTCCTGCAGGAAAGAAGGTGCTCTAACCACTTTTCTTCCATTGTCATTTTGATATCACAGTTCTGGGGATACTTCTTACCATTTTCTCTGAGCAAAGTCTCATGTCTTGACACAGGCATACCAAAAAATCAGCTTTCCAAAGTCTGTCTGGTGAGACCTGGCTCTAGAGCACCCATCCCAACTCCAGCCACAGAGGCTGTGCTGTGCCTGTAGCTCCCTACCTGTGGTGGTACTTCTAATAGCAGACCACAGTGTGTTCTTACAGCTCAAAAATATCACTGCCCCAAACCACTTCCTGCTTACTATTATTTTTAACATTTAAAAACACTCTCTGAATAACCAATACATTCCTCTCCTAATACAGCCTAGATGACTCAAGGCACAGAAAGTAAGCTTTGCACTTCTGCCCTGCCAGTTGAAATCCAGCACGGATGATTTGTTCTTGTCATCAGCTCTCAGAAGGAGGGTGAACTGAGGGCCATTTTTTATTTCCCATATGACTTACTACACTGTCAATTTTGCAGGATCTGCTATGCCTTTCCAGGGGTGGTAATAAGGATTAGGTGTCTCATTAGGCACATGCATCCCAATAATAGGCCTGGGATGACTTATAGCTAGAGCAAACATATATGGGGAAATCTGTCCCACTCTGCACTGATTAGGTCAGGCTGTCACACAGATAACTAAGAATAGCAGTGCCATGCAGTCATTGTGAGTGATGACTCAGAAGGTGTTTTTGTAGCTGAAAAATGTTCCTCACAGTTGTCACTGAGGATCATAGATGCATGAGGAGCATAGCACTAAAATCTGGCCTTTTCATTTTTCTTTTAATTATTTGTCGACTTACACATTTCTTCATGCTCATCTACTACACATTTATTTTTAGAAACAAGTCCAGTGCCCTCTTGCCCTTGAAAGTCATTTAACCTAAAAAGATATGGAGGAAGAAAATAAAGCTATGCATTACCATTGCTTTATAAGCTACTCATGTACTTTGACACTTTCAAGAATATATAAACAAAATCCTGCTCCTTCATTTCCCCTCAAACTACCTGTTTCTCATAACAGGTTTTCATTTGCCCCTGTTGGAACTGGGAGGATGGAAATGAACAGTATATCTCAAGATAGCAAATATTGTTGCAGGTTCCAGCTGCCTTCAGAGTGGAGGCTGAAAAGCAAATGTTTTTGATGTCATGGGTCATGTAGAGTCTTGAAGTGTCTGCCTGTCTGACTACAGGTAGTAACTGTGGGATGCTGAACTATAAACTTGCTGTGAATGTGGAAATTTCTCCCATTTCTTAGTACCATGCTGAGTTCTCTGTGTGGTAATAAGTCATATCATTAATGTTGGAAAGCACTAATTCTTAATGAATATAAGTTTCTCCAATCAGCCACCAACACAAATTCAATAGAAATATGCTGCAATGTGGTTTATTAGCTTCAAAAACTTTGTGAGCCATGTTTGGTTAATTGCATCTTCCCCAAAACAGCTTTAAAATAAAAGAGTAAGTACAATCAAGAGAGTCCCTGTCTTAGGGTGCATGTGACTTTTTAACTTAGACCTTAATCCTGGGCACAGAAGCACTCACATGATTATTTAATACATATTTTAAATGCCAAGAAAAGTACATGACTCTGTAATCACTGATTTACTATTTTCCTCTCTTGTACAAGTAAAAAAATGAGGACTTTATACATGCAGCTGCTTTTTCTGATCCTATGGGACATTGTTCACTGCTGGATAGGAAATGAATTTTATAATCTGGGATTTATTTTCTGACAATTTTTTTTCTGATTTCACCTGATACGTATCCTTCCAGTATACTTTAAGCTGGACAGTGCAAACCAGTTGAAAGCTTTTCCAGAGAACCAGCTATAAAATAATGAATATATGAAGACAGCATATTGAAGAGGCTGGTTTGCATTAGCACATGAAGCACATTGAGGTTTTTAACGCGCTTTGTGACATTGCTGTTCACAAACCCAAGCCCTTGAAGGGGTGGTAGCAGTAGGTGAGGTGAAGGGAGGTGTCAGTGGCTTCCATACAATGAAAGGGCAGTGACACTACACACCCAGAGGGCCCTGCAGACAGTCTTGCTTGCTGCAAGTGGCATCTTCCTGGGCACCCGGGGAAAGGGAATTGCACACAAAATGTCTGTAAAGGCAGGAGCTGCCTTGCAATACAGACCGAAGTCCTGTGCTGACAGATAAGGTTAATGTAGCCTCCAAAGACTGATTTTAGGGTCAGTGTGTCTGTGTAGCTTCTCACTCAGGTCTGTCCTGAGGACATCTTTATCCCAGACAGGTCTTAAAAGGAGCAGTGATATAGGCAAGTCTACTGGACATCCAGCTTTGCAAATTCTTGTCTTTTCATGGCAAACTATCTCAGAGGTGCTCAGTCTCATTGCCCCAGGAGAGTTGGGCAACAAGCAGTGTGTGGTATGCTCACAAAATACATGGGCTGACCTTGTTCATGGCTTTTTAAATGTTCTACATCCAACAGTTATTGTTGGTTTTTATGATTGAATCTAATTCTTTCACTTCCTTTTCCAAACTGCTCTATTTCAGAGAGACTTTATGAATCTCTTTCACACGTTGGCGGACCTTTCAAATACACTCTCAATGAACAGTGTTTCAAAATGCACAAGTACACACAGTAAACAGAAATAGAGACACAAAGAAAGGAGAATTCCTAGACTTGTCATACTGGTAAGCATAGTTGATCTTTCAATGCACACTGTGGATTCAGAAGACTGGGAAAGACTTGGTGAGAAATAATAGACAAAGTATTAAATGTCAGGCTTATTTTTATAATAGAGCTTTCAGGACAATGAGACTCATACAGTCCATCAATGCTGTCATGTAACACTCTATTTATATGTATATAAAAGCAGAGTTTGCCTAGCTTTTGTGTTTATGGAGTCAATCAACTTTCTTTTCACATCTTTTTTTAAACTTTATTTAAACATTACTTTGCTCGTCTGTTCTTAAAACTGACTCCCCCAGAGTAGTATTAATATCTCAGAGCCTCAAATTCATTAAAAAAATCTAAATCAACCTGTGAAAAACAACAATGAAATTACCAGTAATCTATTAGCAGAGATTTCTTGAAAATGTGGTTGCTGGCAAAGTAAGGACTGGGTTTGATGAAAGGGCTGTGAAGTACTGTGGGTTGGGACAGTTCTTTAGGGTTCCATAAGTTTGGGGCTGATGAAAATGGAATAATGAGGGCTAGTTAAGCATTTTTGGGAGTTGGGATTTCTGTGCAATGGCATGCAACATGTGCTAGATCTGCACTTCTAGAAATCTTCCTTCCTCTAAGGTGGCATCAGGTCTGTTGTTAACCTCCTCTGCTCTGTAGTACATAAAAGGCAGCTGGCTGTGTTAAAACATCCGTCCAGAGAACAATATTCCAGTTTCCTCCAACAACAGGTTGTCTTGGAAGTCTTTTTCAATAGTTTATAAAATTTCCAATAGACACAGCAAAACAGTAAGATGATAACTTCAGAAAATCATCAAAAGCAAACTAGGAAATGAAGCTTTTAAAAAAATGTGGGGCATGAATGAAGACTGCCTATGCACTCTTTTGTGTAGAGGATGAAAACATTTTGTAGTTGGGTAAGGTGGAGCTATGCTAGGACTCTGTCAAGTTACTATCAGTGTTGCCTGCTTTTAGTAATAGCAACTCCATGTCCACCAACTGCATGTGTCATACACATTGTCTTCATTTTTTTCTACAAGTGATAGCAAATATTTGTTACAGATTTTTGCCTTCATGACCTCCTAAATACATTTTGATGGTGTCCATCAGTAATATTGTAGTAGTTTAACAAGGCCAAGTGCAAGGTGCTGCACCTGGGTCTGGACAGCCCCTGGTATCAACACAGGCTGTGGATGAACAGATCAAGAACAGCCTTGCTGAGAACTGTGGGGTGCTGGCGAGTGAGCGGCTGGACATGACCCAGGAAATTGACTCTTAAAACTGTTACTTTTATTTTCATCAAAGCATTTTTACCTTTTTAGTTGCAAATAGTGTAGGTTTCTTTCATTCTTTCACTGAACTTTATCTTCAAGGTGCCCTAATCTGGAGTTTGTGGCCTCTCTGTTTTAACTCAAAGCTACTTTCTTCCAGGAAAATTTGGTAATAGGAAATCATCTTATTCACTCTATTCTCTCCAAAGTTCACAGGGCTTTGTTATATATTTTTGTCTGTAAGCTACCACATAAGAAATTCCACACTCTCAAAAAGGCCTGCACAAAAATGCAGTCAAATCTATTTACACAGGAAGCCGTCCCAGCTGTTGGATCATAATTCTGACTGCTACCTGAGAGGTCTCTGGGAAAATTCACAAAAAGATGCAACATAAAACACCAAGTCCTATCCAAGTGAAATCCCTGAAATCCTTAGCACAAGATGCCCAAACTTGTCATTTTCAGTCTCTGTGAGAGGGAAACCTGAGAGAAGGAATGACCTGCAGCCAATAAGGCAGTGCACAAGTGAGGAAAAGGGCTTGGGTACATTACCTGGACAGAGGAGAGACTGGCATGAAACTTTAAAGTGAATATGTTGGAAAGTGTAAAACCAATGCTGAACATAAGTGGGATCTTTGGAAGAATTCTTTTCTACCTTTTTTCCTCTTCACTAAGAGTATTTTTAAATGACTGATTAATGATTTTTTTCCTCCGAGCATTCTCAATTTAAACAGTACTACTTTCTAACCAATGTGGCCATAATTTTTGTTATTATTTTTCTTTTTCTGATTGGAGAACATTCAGAGGACAAAAATAGCATGGTGTATTTTGCCAATTTTTATACAGAAACTTTATTGTTGAACAAAAGAAAGTGTTCTTATTAAGCATTTATAAATAGCATTATTTTCCTGCCTACAAACATTGCATGGAGTTACTCTTCAACCATTCATCCATCTTGGGTTTCATGCCTAATGTAGTAACAAATAATACATGTGTTGGATTTTATACGTTGGAGCCTTCCGTTGCCTGAGGGCTGGATTTCCTGCAATTGTTTGCCTCAGGTGACTGTGTACACTCAATTACCATGCTGAAGATCAGTGTTGTCTGAGGTGCTTTTTGGCCTAGTACCTACAGAGCCAGACTGCAGAGCACGTCCTTTTGTTTGGATCAATAGTGGAAAAATAGAAAATACTATTTTCATTGAAAGGGTTTTCTTCCTTCACTTTGAAATCAGTGTCAGCTTTTTTTATGTGATTTGGGAGTGTCTTTGGAGGCAGATTGTCATGCTGACTGAAGTGGAAAAAAAAAGCAGTGAGCTTTCTGTGTGCTCAAACAACAAACAAGTCAGTGTAAGGTGCTGTGCTTATGGGTTCTCTACTTACAAAACAATTTTCCCTCTGCATCTTGATACTCCATCCTTTTCACCTGTCTGCCACAGCTATGATTCACTTGTGGTGATCAAATTGTCATGTTCTGGTTTCCACCTCTGTGAACATGACTCGATCGTCCTTGGTGAGTCTGGTTGTGAAAATGGTACAGTAAAAAGTGGTTTGCCTTGCTGTGGATACACAAAGTTGGATCAGATCTGCTCAAGAAGATGACAGAACAGCAAATGTTGGGCTGATGGGGAAGAGGACATGTCATCTGCCAAATCTAGTCTGCCTTTTTCAAAATGAGCATCACTTCCCTGATGCTGTGATTAGCAGCTGCCAGTGGTTGCTTGTTACATTTTTGGATATTCACCCACTTAGATGTTTGGCTGTACCAGCAAGGGAGTGAACCCCACTGTTGGACAAACCCCAACAGAAAGAAGTTCTGAAAAGATGAAAGGAATCAGTTTTGCCAGGACAAGTGTGCAGCCTCACCTATGTGAATATTCTCCAGCCCATGGAAATTGCTTATATTTACCTCAGAATCTCTCTCAGTTTCAACCAGTGATTCCAAGAGGAGCAACTTTTTCTCCATTACTACTTAGCTGCCACACAGCAGTAAATCTGCCTTCTTAGAGACATGTATGATACTCTGGTTCCTTGTACCAACAATTCCTTGGGATGGAAACTGTCCTCTCTGTCAGTACAGTTTAGATCAAAGGGTGCTACTCCTGGTTTCATTGTATTATTGGAGTTGGATTTCAAATGTCCTTCACATTTAGCCAGAAGATCTGATAACAAATTGTTTTGCTTCCATATTGCTAGCAACAAAAGAACTCAATTAGATAATTCATCCTTTTCAGGAATGTTTGTTAAAATTGTCATCCTGTACTTTTTGTCTTGTTAGTGTAGGGGCTAGTCACATCCAAGAAAGAAAATAGGAATATATTTAGAGAAAAAAAATCACATATTTTGATGGAAAAAAACATATTTTCTATAGAAATTGTAGATTAAGTTTTCAAAAAGATGAAGAACTGTTTTACAGTCTATGAACGGATATCAAATACACAAGAAAAAAAAACCCTCTGTGTTATTTTAAATTAATATTGTAGGCTATAAGAATTAACAATAGATATTGTTGAGTCTTTTTACTTTTCCACAGACTCTTACTGAGCTCACTTTTTTGACAGTTCTTGGGGTTTTTTAAAGACCAAACACCAGGCAGATATCATAGAAAAGTCTCAGAAGGAAAGACCAAAAATGTGTAGTGATGTAGTCTTGCTAAGCCTTCAGCGTTACCTTTTCCCCATCAGTCATTGCACAGGAGTCAATCACATTGCATGTGTGTGTAATTATTGCATGTTAAGCTCATGGATTTCTTAGGCTAATTAAGGAAAACAAATGGATTGCCTGGGATAACTAAGGAAAATGAATTGATTGCTTGGTAAACTTAGGAAAATAAATTGATTGCTTGGGTTAACTAAGGAAAGCAGGTTTATGCTCTCTTCTATTACACATTTAGACTCTAAAGAAGATACTTCAGGTTTTCTGTCTTTTAGCCATGTTCTCCCTTTGTCACAGTTTGAGAGACTGCGTTTGTAAACAGTGGGAGTACATCAATTCTGTGTGTGTGTTTGTTTGTGTGTTATGAGAAGGATGTGTGTGGAAAGCCATGTGAATTGCAAAGGGTAGTGTCATCATTTACAAGTTATTTCCTTTAGCGAGTACTTCTATTCAAATCCAGATGGTGCTTGGAGAATATTCTGCTATTGAAAAAAGACTTCCCTTCCTCTTGGCTGTGGTACATCCTTGCACCACACCTGGGAGTGACGCTGGTCACATTTCCATTGCCTGGCTTTGGATCTGAATGTTCCATCATGTGATCACAATGTGGATGCTCAAATCAAGTCCCTGGGGTGATGTTCCCCTTTTCTCTAGGACATAAACATCATGCTGTTGTTGAACTCTAACATAATTTCCATGTTTCACCCTTTCCCTGTCTGCTGAAAGTTCTCTCCACAGACTTACCAAGGGAAGAGAAACTCATTGCAAAGATTGCTCTGGAGAGTCCTGAGTAATTTCCTGATGAAAGGTCTGAAATGAAACTTGAGATTCTCGTTTCAATTTTTTGTTGCTACTTTGTGAATAGAAAAACTGCAGTATTTTTAGAAACTAATTAGGAACAAAGATATAAAGTTAGTTTTGCTTCCAGTATTTTGAGTGTTAGGTTCATGAGAGTCCCCTGGGAGCCCAAACTAGGTTATGACAATACAATAGAATATTTTATTTAGTCAAGAAGGACTTTCTCATTCCTCAGATTCCCACATATTTTCCCAACACTACAATAAAAAACAACATTAAGCTACTTTTGAGTTAGCATAGGAAATCAGCTGGAAAGCAGCCATCAGTACTGCCCAACCACTTAGCCCAAAGAAGCAGGACAGGCTGTCAAATGCATTGAAAGAGCAGGAAGCGAAGCAGCAGCAAGCAAGACAGTGCAGGCATGCAGAGGCAAAAAAACAGCACCACGTTTAACCACGTATGCCTGTGTATGAACAAGACCATGCTTTCACAGCTGAGTGGAAGGAAACAGGTCATCTTCTTTGCTCACTTCAGTAGACGATCTTCAGTCATGTTAACAGACTTGATCCTGTTTAGAGAACATGGATTGAATTACCCAAATGGATATTGTGGTGTGTCACTGGCACACAGTCAGAGATGTGTGAGGGTTTTCATTGCATCACCAGCACACCACCACTCTCCAGCTGTATAATCCTTAGGGTTCTGACACCAAAGAGAGCTCAGCCACAGACCTGTCAGCCAAAATAGTATAGTTTTTTCAGGAGATGCAGTGTCTTCTACTTTGCAAGCACTTCATCAGATCTAAAACAACGAGAGATTTAGGGTTTTTCAGGTAATTTCTTATTTTTTCCTCGTTCTCTGTCTTCTTTTTTTTTTCTTTCCTCTCAAACTATCTAACTTCCAGCTGCTTGTATACCTTGGACAAAGGAGTAACTTAGTGCCAATATGTTTCAGGTAAAAGGAACTTCAATCTCCTATTTTTTATGCCAAATCAGATAGAAAATGTAAGTAGTAGAAGAAAATCAGGAGTGTTGTATGTGCTTTGAGTATTCAACTCTTTTGCTGTAGTTCTTGTTCAAATTGCCTCTTCTTCATGTGCTGATCTGTTGCCCTGTGAGAACGTGTACTTATGAAGCCAAGGAGAGGTGCACTGAATGATGACTCCCACAGCAGGTGCTGCAGAGGTGAGTTAGCCTCTGCTGCATTGACTCCATGACAGTTTCAGAGGTGGAGAACAGGAGCTTGGTCCTGTATGCCTGGATGTGACTAAACCATGTGTATGAATAGGTAGTTTTATGTGTGTGTAGATCTACATATATCACACATCTTACCTATCCAAGGAATTTGGTGTGTCATTACAAGCCTTCTGTGCCCTTGACCAGTGTCACTTCCCTGAATCCTTTCTCCCTAGTAATTTCACATTTCCATTTACACAATGTTTTTTGGGCCTCATTGCTTTTCTCTGAATTGTCTGCATTGATCCATTCATTTTGCATGTCATTGCCCAGAACTGAGAATGATCCCAGGAGCTTTAGTAGTGACAAGCAGAGCATGTGGATGTCTGCAGCTTGCTGGCTATCCTCTGGATTGTGCATCCCAATAGGATGTTTGCATTTTTTGGAAAGGCCACATTCACCACTCACTTTCAGTCTGTGATCTGCTGTAAAGTCACAGTGTTTGCTCTAGTTCTTGCTTGTTCTCCATCTGATATTTGTGCTTTTGCTTATATTGCCTAGCATATTTTTCCCCTCTTAAATGTCCCTCTGGTTTTTCAAACTATTACCTGGGTTTGTTGAGATAATTTGAATTTGATCCCTGCCCTCTGGTATGCTTGCATTTTTTCTCAGCTCTGTGCACTCCACAAATAGTAACATCCTTAACACTGAGAAGATTGAACAGGACCGGACCAGCACAAATCTGTGAGATACATCCTTCCACTTTGAACCATTGGCTGGTGAAGTATTGTTTTTGCATCAGTTTGTACCCTCTCTGTAGCAGCAGCTTTATCTGCTCTAATTTATAGCATATTTATAGACACAGAACTATAGAATGGTTTGGTTTTGAAGAGACCTTGCAGATCATCCAGTTCCAACCCCCCTGCCATGGGTATGGACACCTTTCACTAGATCAGGTTACCCAAAACTCCATCCACTCTGGGCTTGAACATTTCCAGGGATGGGGCACCCACAACTTCTCTGGTCAACCCGTTCCAGTGCCTTGCCACCCTCACAGTAAAGAATTTCTTCCTTATGTTCAATCTAAACCTGTTCTCTTTTATTTTAAGGCCACATCCCCTTGTCCTGTCACTGCATGCCCCTGCAAAATGTCCCTCTCTAATTTCCTTGTAGGCCTTCTTGTAGGCAGATGTCTTTGGTCATACTGTTATGACATTTCAGAAGTCAACAGAGGTGACTACTTCTGTTCTTCCATCCACAAGGCTTGTCACCCTGTGAGAGGAAAATGAGATAGGTTTGGAATGCCTTATCCAAAGAGGCCCCCATGCTTTAAAAATAGCTTCTTCCTTGACACTACTTTTCTGAAGTCATTAACTTAGACCATAGTGATTGCCTTTGTATTTCACAACATGCTCTCTGCCCAAGTGGAGACAGAGCCAGGATAAACTCTTATGATGCTTCTTGATTACAGCAAAATCCCCAGAAAAAGGAAGCACCAGGGAAAGTCTTAATCTTGGTTCCTGTGCTCCTGGCCGGAGGAGTTAGTTCCTATCTGGAAAGCGCAGACATTTTTGCACCTAACCCTTCATAATCTAACTGCTCTATCTCTTGTCAAATGAAATTAATACATTTGTGTTGACCAAGTAATTAGGGGCCTTAATGTTATGTCTTCCAGTCTCAAATTGCTTTCTAGTCTTTTCTTTTCCCACTGTTCATATGGAGAGGAAGTTTGTAAAGGAATTACAATGCATTTACCTCTACAGATCTATAGGAGTCAGTAGTCTGTAAAACTCTGAACACAATATGGTACAAGACACAAAAAGGTGGCACAACACCATAGAAAGCTGCAAACCTCTGCTAGAAGATTCTACAAAAAGACTGAGGGCCTTACCTTACCTGTCCTGCAGATTTTTTCGTATCAAATGTGCAGAGCTTCCGAGTAAAACTTAAAGATTTTTTAGCTTGATAAATTCGTATTAAGATCTGAGATGAACGAGACTGTTTTTGGCAAAGTATTGTACAGTAGTTAGACACATTACATATCTCCCCTTTCCCTTAATTATGTTTACAGATTTCCAAAGCAACCCTAAGTTTTGTCAAATTTGAAGCAGGCATGTCCCACAGCTCCACTGTAAGTGTCTCCTGATGCAGCTTTAGCTGTAACACAACATCTATGAGCTTGAAAGATGGATCCTCGCCGTGTTTTGACCCCATTGCTGACACAGGTGCCTCTTGTAGGAAGTCTTATCCACAAGGGAATGTGACAAGGGAGCATGTTTAGTTTGAATTAAATAGAAAATCTTTTCTTCCTCCCTCATCTTTTCAAAAATATCATGATTGATACTGGTGATCACATTATAGCAAATATAAAAAAGATTGTAAAATATTTTTATTAATTCTTCACTGAGAAACTGGAAACAAATCCAGCTGTAATGTGTTCACCCCACCCTTCCTAATCCCTGAGTGATCGCATTTCTTCTAATTTTAGTTTTAAAATTTTTCGTAACATCTGAGGAAAGTATGTTTAAATGTTGATTTGCTTCTTGAAAGGTAAAAAAAGCAATCTTTCCTTTGAAAATACTGTATGTCTAACACAGCTTTCCCTCTCTGTAGCATCTCAGACACAGTATTATTCCCAATGTTGTTGCGCCCTTGAGTCCAAATAACTTTTTCTTGTGTTTCTCATCTGCAGCAGATGGCCAATAGCCAACCACAACATTTTTCATTGAAATGGCGAGGATATGCTCTAATTGCCTCCCTAACAAAGACCTTGATTACATCTAAATTCCAGGATTTCTGAAGGCAGTTTTTTCATGGTATCAGCCTATTTGTTTCTGACTGATTATCCCTTCAATACTAACCTTTCACTCCTCTGTATTCCTGAAAGCAACAGAACATCTTTAATCCAAAATAAAAATTAGGCAAGGTAGCAATGTCTTAAAAGGCACAGTTGAGCAATTTATAAACAGCACAGTGTTTATCAGCATAACGCATTGCTTCTTGGAAAAAATGTGGTAAGCGGCAAGGACTTCTTATGGAGCACAATTGCTTAAATAACAGAGCCCAATCCCCCTCCCCAAATCTTTGCTATTTCTAGAGCTGCCCAGCCACACACTCACTGTCCAGTCAAACTGTCCCAGCAGGTGACAAGGTTTCTGTGTAAAACAACGGCAGATCTGTACACTGAGCACCTGGATGTGTGTGAATTCACTTTACAGGAACACAGTTGCTTCCAAAATGAACTTCAAGGAGATGGACAAGGGAAGTACAAAGCTGTAGGAAAGCCTATATTTTCAGCTCCACTCCATGTGGAAAAGACTGGGATGCAAGGTCCAGTATTCCGGGTTTAACTATGCATCACCAGGAGATGTTTTCTATCATAAATTGCCAAATTTTGCTCAGTTCGAGGAAACGGCTTTGGTACATGGAGTCCAGATGCAGCTTTCATTTGACTTCAGTGATCCCCATGGGAGCACACGGGCTGAGAGGGGCTCTTGCCATCCCCTCTCAGCTTCTCCTTCCCCAGCAGATGTCAGAAAGGGCAGAGGCAGGGAATGCTGCCAGACCTGCAGCAACTGGAGGATGAATACCCCATACAGGCAATTTCCACCATCTCAGGAGATGCAGCCGAAACAGAGGTGTGACAGAGCCTTAACAAACTTACAGAAAGAGTGACCGATGGGAGAGAAATCTGAGTGTGGTATTGTAAACTCAGCCAGGACTTCATTGCCTGTGGTGGGTGGTAGATCACGCTGATTGCTTTAAATAATGCTATTTATACACAGCATCAGACTGCCAGTATTTCTAGGGTAAGTCCATACACAAGCTATGAAAATAGCAAATGGATTGCTTGTCAATGTGAAAGTACAGTTCAAGACACAGACATTGTACTTCAGCCTAGATGTTTATTCCAGAAGGATCTGGCCTGTATAAAAAGTTTAAGGAAGAAGAAAAACTAATTTACAGTAAGACATGAAGAAGACCTTGAGACTAAAAATTTCGCATTCCCCCTAAATTCTCCTGTAGACCCCAAGGACTGCTTTATAGACAGCAGTAGCCCAAAGTGCTCCATTTCTATGCTGATTTGTACTACCTGCCCTATTGTTTTTGCCTTTGACACTATCAGTGCTACTGCACTTATCCTGTTTTGAAAAGTCTCCAGCTCTCATGACTTTTTTATGTGACCTTTGTATAGAGTGAAAGTGCCAAATACTAGGCTCCTAAAGAGCATATCTGTATTTATTTAGGAACTTAAAACCCCAAAGCTATCATTATTTTAATTCCAAATCTCTGGAAAAATAAATGCAACTAAAATTTTCTTTAGAAGAGGAAGAGAGAGATGGGTTATGTCACAGAAATGGAGACGACAGTAGATAAATAAACAAAGAGTAGGTGAGCAGTCCTTTGTTTTTATTCTGTTAGTGCTTCCAGATCTGGAAAACTGTAGTTTGTACTGAAGTAAATGTTTATTTATTTCCTTTGCCTAAGGAAATAAAAAGCTGAAAACTAATATTCTATTGGAGAGGAGATTTTGCATTTAACTTAAGAAGAATTTACAGGCTGCATCAGGAAAAGCCAAGGAAATACAGAGCTTGTTTGCAGCAGTATCTTCTCCCTTGCCTGTGGCTTAGGGGTGGGAGGTGACCTCTGCTGAAAAGGCTCTGGACAAGTTCCAGCTTCCAAGAGCCAGGCTGGGGTGAGTGGCTCCAGCAGCTTCACTAGGACTGTGTTATACTGCAAGGGAAGGGAATGAAGAAACTGCAGAGCAAAAATTCAGATTCACAAGTCCATTTCAAGGAAGATTCGAAGCTGTAAGAAATGTTTCTGGCTCTCTGTTAAGACACTAGGTGAATAATCTGGAGGGCCATGTATAATGAGAGTTCACACTGTATGGCTGCTCTTATGGAAGTCTCGTAGAATATCTTCACTCAAGATATGTGATTACATTCTGTTTGCAAAAGATGATACACAAGGCATCAATCTGCCTCCATTCCTTGTTACAATCACTGAGGACTTGGAGTCACAGTATGACACTCATAGATGTGAGGTTAAAGATGGGGCATTTGTCCCTTCATCTACGTTAGAGACCAGGATAATTTTTTCCTGAAAACTGCTGTCCATAAATCCCACAGCTTTCTCTCACTGCTTGTATTTTCTAGGATTCATAATTTGCCTTCTGGCAGCTGCCTGCAGTTATACTGCATCTACATAAAAATCTATCCAAAGCTGGGCCCAGATTCTGGCTTTTCCAGTGGTGGGTGAAGAAGAAAGGTGACCTTTATATCTTTAATTTGCATATGATATTCATCTCTTCACTCTCTGCTTGGCTAAACCAGTTTAGATTCTGACGTTCAGGATCTGTCTTAACCTTGAGAACTTGTGTTCTTGCCTGTAAAACCAGTAGGCAAAGGTTCATATCAGCTCTGCTGTTCCTAATGAGCCAAAATAAACACATGAGCCTCTCAGAGCTGCTTTAACTCCACAGAGGAGGCAGGAGCTCTGTGTGATGGCATGGAGGCAATGACACAGGATGAAATATGTTTAGTGTGAATGTGGCAGTGGTACTCATCACTGGCCAATGGAGGCAAATGTTAATAACCTGCTGCAGTGATTTTTTGGTTAAATAGATTTCCAGAAGTTTAGGTTTGCTTTTTTTGGTTTTTTTTTCCTTAGATAAAAGCAGAGTGACTGCAGTGGAAGGAATGAACACTTTAGCTACTCAGTTAGGTTTGACAGCAAACTCTACTAAATGCAACTCCTCTGTGTGCTCAATGTTAAGCATACACTTAAATACTGTGCTGAAAGTACGCTTGATTGCTGAGCACTTTTAAAATGAAGCCATCTAGCCTTAAGGCTTCTGGAGTTCATTCACACCTACTCCACACTTTGTTTCATGTGTTTATCTGCCTGTTTGGCAGACAAATATGGAACATATTCCAATTTTTTCCCCTCCAGTATCTGTTTTCTTCCAAATAAATGCCACTATATAAATCCTGGCACTAAAAGAAATATAAGCTTTTTGAGATTAGTATGAAGCGATGATGTGCTAAGACTATAAGACTACAATGACATATCATACTGAAAGTCAAAAATTCTGGTGGTAAAGATAATTTTCCCTATAGGAGCCTTTCAGCAATAGAATCTCTTGCGAGAAAGGAATATTGAGCCCAGGAGATTATATTTTTACACATATCAAAGAAGCAGTGTTAGCCCTCTCTCAGATACAGATTACTTGTGTTTCACTGTTTTACTCAGAAATAGTCTGACCTTTTGTACAGACACTATCAACAGAAAAGATAGCATCAGTCAAGAAGTAAACGTAAATCATTCATGTGGAGCCAAACACTCTATTTTCTGTGTTGAGAAGCTTTTATTGGATCACCACAATATTTTGGATTAGTTACACTATGGCTCTGAAATATCAAATTATGGTGTAGTCATTTTCCTAATAAAAGGAAATAAAATGAAGAAGCACAGTGCATGAGGCTTCGGTCACTGAACTAAGCCGAGGTTTTAGAGCCAGTTCTGGTCCGGTGCAGAGAGGGAACTTCTTCACACTCTTTCATAAACTCTAGTGCAGACCACCCCTTTCATGGCACATTCCTAAGGCATAAAGGAAAATATGAAATAAACCTTTTGCTGACAGCAGTTGTGTCTGCTGCAGTAGCCAATGAAAAGACTATGAAAATCCAGATGTTTTTACAGTAAACAGCAAAGCTATTTTTATATTGCAAATAGGGCTGTTTCTATTTTAACAGCTTTAAACTTACATTAAGTGGCATTTAATGACAAAAAGATTGCAAAATTAGGCTCAGCTTCCACAAAAAAATTTACTTTCTTTGGTATTATTGCTGGTTTGTCAGAAATGTTAGCCTCACCTAGTTTTTATATCATGGCCCACCAACACTTTCAAATTTTCAAAGTAGTAAGGGATTTTTGTGTAGAAGCAGAAGTAGCCTGGGTATTTCAAAGGTCAGGCTTCAGGCCTAAAAATCTTTGCTCCTCTGAGTCACAAAATATTTCTCTTGACCCTCTCACCCCAGTGGCTGCTGTTGACTCACAGTCACAGGATACATGCAACAAAGGCGACAGGATGTTAAAAAAATACTTCCTTGGTCTGCAAAAGGGGAGGAATCCTCCACAGCCCTCTATGAGGCAAGGGGCAGACAGCAGGACACTGACAGAAGAGGCACTCTACGTCTCTGCTTTATGAAGAGGGTTTAATAATTAGAAAATCTTAGAAAGAAATGCAGCCATGTGGAGATGCAAAACCAAATCAACCTTCCTACATACAGGGAAGTTTCAAGAGAGCTGGAGATGGACTTTTTACAGGGCTGTGTAGTGGCAGGACAAGGGGGAATGGCTTTAAACTGAGAGAGGGGAGGTTTGGATTAGATATTAGGAAGAAATTCTTTGCCATGAGGGTAGTGAGACACTGGAACAAGTTACCCAGAGAAGTTGTGGATGCCCCATCCCTGGAAATATTCAAGATCAGACTGGATGGGGCTTTGGGTAACCTGGTCTAGTGGAAGGTGTCCTTGTTTGTGACAGTGGGTTGGAACTAGATGATCTCTAAGGTTCTTTTCAACCCAAACCATTCTATGATTCTACATATGAGAATTTATAACAAAAGACAGAACAAGCTAACATGTAAAAGTGTAATGCTGCTGACTTCAAACAAGTTGCCAAAACTAGTTTGACTCCAGTATTTTAAAACTTTGATGAACAAAGTGAAATCTTAATTGTAATAGTGACCCTTACAACTAGGGTCCCTAAAATGTTTTATCTCCCTGGCTTGGCCAAGATAGTGAAAAGGAAGGAGCTGTTTCAGGGACAGCAGTACCCTGCTCATAAACTTTTGTTTCCATTTCACAGGTTTCTGTTATTTTTAAACCTTATTCCTTTTAAGAACAATAATGTTGAGAGTAGTAAGTATGCTGTCAACTTATGGCAGCTCTGCCAATACAGTCACTTTAAAGACAAGTTGCTGTATGCAACAACATTTATTTCTTTCCAACTGTTTTCTAAGCTTGGTTCCATTTTTCTCTCCTTTAATTTGTTTCATTATTCAAAGAGTAAGCCAAATTTGATAGTCTGTTTAGACAGAAATGTATTGAAGACTGTATCCTTCTGACCTTTAGCAGTATACAAGGAACGTGAACTTACCACCACCATCTTCCCATCAACAAGTCTTCTCTTTATCGTGGTTTCTTTGCCATTCCACTTCTGCACTTGCACCAATGACCCTTTCTCCAAGGTTACAACACTCTGCAAATTCCAAGAGAAGAGTTTCAGACTGCAGGCTGAGCTTTGCAGTTTAGAGCAGCAATTCACCTTGTGTTCAGCAAGATATGCACTCAGGGAAAATGGCATGCTCAGTAACATATTCAGCACTATACTGTGTCTTCTTTCAGTGCTTTATTTTAATAGTTTGGAAAACTCAAGGTGCACAAAGGGAGTAGATAAAATTTTAAAATTTCCCCCGGTGTTCTTCTATGAGTTGTTCAGAACCAATCAGAGATCATTATCCCCCTTACCTTGACTTTCCGGTCATCTGCTGTTGTTTCATCAAACTGCTGGCCCAGTTTGAAGGAAATGGTTGTATTTTTGAAGGTGCTTTCAGTTCTGATGGTCACTATGTCCCCTTTCATACTGATGATCACATCAGGCCTTGCCAGGCCACCTAGTTTCCGGGCAGCTAAGCCCACTCCTAGAAATCAGAAACAAAAAAAATCATTACATGCTAGAAGCAAGAAACTCAGTATCCTCTCATGATTCTTCAGTGGAAGAATAAGGAAGAGTTTCTTCTTGAATACTTTAATGCCTGATTTAGATGAAACACTCATTCTTTAGATGAGACACTACTGAACCAGAGGTAGGAATGGGAACCTCAGAATTCAGGGGCTGAGGCAGCCCCAGCTGATAAGAGTGCACCTTCAGCAAGAAGTAAAGATATACACAATTATAGAGCTGTGCACATTTAGCTAAGAAAAAATATGGTTGGTTACAAATCTGCATTAATTTAATATAGATAGAATAAGTAGAGTAATTCAAAGGAATAGTCCGGTTCTCATAAAAATTTGTAAATAATTTTTTTTTTAAAATCCTTGACAAATCTGAGAATTTGTACTTTTGTTAGTAGCTGCAAGGAAGAAACTGGACACTGAATTGCCAATAGGCTGGTGCTTGTTCATTAAAATATACTGAAGACTGGATAATTCCTAAGTTGTTATTAGCATCCCTTAAGGATCCTTGCATCTAAACCTCGGTGAAAAGTTCAAGTATGAAATATAAAAAATGTTGAGGTATAAGGGCTGAGAGCTTCAAAGAGCTTCCAGGAAAATCCCATACCAAAAGCCTTTTGTATTGCCTAGTCCTTCCCAGTCCAGTTCACTGTCTATAGGCTGTAAGGCTTGGGGCAAGTAGGAATGAAGGCACTGGTGATGTATCACTGCTTCATAAGAGCAGAAAAGGGAGAGCTGCAGTTAGTGCCTTTCTTAATGCTATGCCATGCTCAGATGAAAAGATCTGTAAAAAAGGGTATAAAGTTATCTGCAAAGTATAAAACTATTTGCAGTAATTATTCCATACTAAGCAATTCTGTTCAGATGTTCAGAAAAATATCTGCAGCTGAACTTTCCTCCCACATTCACCCTGGCTAATTAATTAACTGCAATTCTTTTGTTATTCAGTCTAATATTTCAAATAAAGGGAATCAGTGAATCATTTATAGAGCAAAAGCAATGCAGTAGCTGATTGTCTGTGCACTTGGCATACAGGAATGAAGCCAGCATTAAAATGAAAAACAATGCTTAATTTGTTCTGTTCCTGGCATTCTTCAGTAACAGATAGATTCATTCACAGTATTTAGATGTCTGAAACTACAGTGTCATGAGACATCAGCTCCATTATATATTGTGAATTATCATAAGTCACAAGTTAAATAGTGCAATCAAGAGGAAACAAAAAAATCTGTGTCTCCATAGATTACTCTTGTGACAGAAAAACATATTAGATCAGTTCATATCGTTAGACAGAAGTAAATTTATAATAGTAATTAATCACTTACCTTTTTCAATTTAAATGCTAAAGAAAAGAAATTAAATTATGTTAGAAAAGTAATTAAGTGTTTTTTTTAGCAATAAAGAGGGCACCACCCATGAGCAGAACCTTCCCAAATGAAACTTATTAACAAAAAAAGAAAACCAACCGAACAAAAATAAACAAACCCAGAACATTTCTCACCCAATTCTTTCATATAGTCATCAAAATTTTCACTGGAGATGAGTTTCCAGGTGCCCACAAATCGGTTACACATGGTACAGGCTTTGTGAGGCGCTGGTCCTGCAGAGAGAGGCAGTGGCCACAACAGCTCTTGGTGGCAGTCAGAGAGATTGTGTGCCCAGCTGAGATTCAGTGGTCTCCCTTTAAAGAGGTCTGGTCCCTGTGGCAGTGGGGGTTGGCCAATAGGGGAAGCAGTACCAGGGCGAGACAATGTGCACCTTGTCCAAGGCAGCCGTGCCAGTAGCAAGGCTCTGGGAGACGCTGCCTTGGCTTCCTTCACTGAGCACACCAGGACACGAGGCGCGCGTGGGGATGGGGACGGGACATTTCCACCACACCCACAGAGCGGTCAGGGCACGCTGCAGTGAGGGGTCAGCAACACAGAGACAAGTACAGGAGCACTGCCTCCCTACAAAACCCAGCGCTCCCACTGTCCTCCCAAAGTTATTTGCCTGCTGTCACCATATAGAACAGAAATCTATTGCAGCCATCTCATCCTACTGCCTGGCCAATCCAGGGCTGACCAAAAGTTACGGCATGTTGTTAAGCCATTGTCCAAATGCCTCTTAAACACTGACAGGCCTGAGGCTTTGACTTCTAGGAAGTCTGTTTCAGTGTGTGACCAGTTTCTCACTAAAGAAGTGCTTCCTAATGACAAATCTGAACCTCCCTTGACACAGTTTTGAACCATTCCCACACATCCTGTCCTTGGATACCAGGGAGAAGAGATCAGCACCTTTCCCTCCACTTCCCTCCTCAGGAGGCTGTAGAGTGTTACCACTATTGTCACCCCTGAGCTAGTCAGATAAATCAAAGCCATGTGGATTGTGTGAAGGAACAGTCAGTAAGATGATGTACAAAGTTGTTTGTTGTGGTTTTTTTTTTTTTACTTTTATGATCCATCCTGGAAAAGTTCTGTATTTTTTACCATTTAAAGGCAAAACTGAGTTATCCTGTTCTGTTTTCTCCTTTGTGTCAGAGAATGATCCTGAGCAGTGGGTTATTCCCTGCATATATCCCAGACAGGATCACAAAAAGAAGAAGCAGACAATATTTGCTGGCTCCCTTTTACAATCAGGAATATTCAGAAGATCAGTGCATCAGTGGAGATCAGCTCTCATGCTTGACAGGTGGATGGTAGGAAAGGAGGCTGAGTTATTAAAGTGCTTATTCTTAGCTCAAAGTCACTTGGTGAGAGGCAAGAAGCTTTGCTGACTTGACAGGGGGACATATTCTGTGTTCTTTTTTCTTTCTGCACATGGGTAGTTGATCTGCCATAAGGTAAAGGGATGATTTAAACCAGCACAATCATATAAGGCATTGCATTCAAATGTGTCCTACTATATTGTCAGATTTCCTCAGGTTTCCCTGCTTCCATGAAGAAATGCCACAACCTCCTTGGCTCCATGTACTGTTTATACTAGGGAGCCCTGAACTGGACCCAGCATTCCAGCTGTGGCCTGCTCAGTGCAGAATAGAAGGGAAGGATAATGTCCTTCAACCTCCAACACTCCTAATGCAGCCCAGGACATCACTCACCCTTTGCTGCTAATGCATGTTCCTGGTTCATATTCAGCTTGGTGTACACCAGGACCACCAGATCATTTTCTGCCAAGCCAAAATTGAAAGATTGAAAACTTAGAGTTTTCAGCATTTAAAACCATTTTGTTTTTTTGTGGGTGGTTCTTTTTTTTTTTCTTTTTTTTTTCTTTTTTTGTTTAAGTCCACATTTAGAACTATTGTCTAATGCTTAGTACAAAACAGACAAAAGGAATAAATCCATAAACTACATGTGTATGTGACAGGCAGGAATTTAAAGCTTTGTATCTCAAGACACCTCAAGCTATCTGAAACCATTTAGTGCAAGACCACATCAGATGTAATTCTGTCCTTCCCCTTACTAAACCATCTTCCTGGAGAAAAAAATTGCTTGCTACATGCAAAGATTAGAGGCTTCTTTCAACTTGGGTGAACAATAGTAACTTTTTGTTCGCTTTTTTGGTATGACTCTAATTTCTGGGTTATGACAATCTATACCGACTCTTCAGATCTACATTGTAAGGGCAGAGACACTGGAATTATAGGCTGTGGGACCAAATTTCTTGTGTTCAGAGCTGAAAGAGTGAGATGGAAATGGCGGCATGCCAAGGAGGGTGAGCTCTGGGTCCTGACTTGAAAGCTGCCATAAGGAAGAAGGGGAGCACACTGAAACAGGTAAATAATAGAGTCTGAAGAGTGAAATTGTTGTAGTCTTTGGTTTATATGGTCGCTGTGGGAAATAAGAAAATCTTCAGTCACAGATTTTGGTGGCATATGCCAAATGTTTTAAACCCCTCAATAATAACATCAGTAGAGGGAGCTGAAAAGAGCTTCCCTTGCTGCACAAGTCTAATGACAGTTCAGTGCAGGGAGCAGAAGTCTGGAGTGATTGAAAATATAATCATGGCAAAGCACTCTTTCTCTCCCGCAACAGGAAGCAGGTGCTGTATCTGTAATAAGTAAGTGTCAGTCTTTGAAAGTATTGTCCACACAAAACTCTTCTACAGCAGAGATGTATAATATCACATTTTGTATAAAGAATAGCTAGTTCTTTTATCCCATCTCTGAAAATGAGAAAACAACTTCTAAATGAAACTATCTATTATTGCTCAAGAAATAATATGAAAATATTCTACCGTTGCTCCTCAGGCACTCTTTGTTCTTTTATTTAATTGTCTTATCCACAAAAAGGCACTTTAACAAGACAAGGCTGGTGCCTTTGGGTAATAAAAGATGATTGGGATGTTGTAAAATTAGGCCCAAAGAATTTCAAGAAGAGCAAATTAGTCAGAATAGAACAGCTACACTGCAGTACCAGTAACCTTAAGAACAAAAGTAACAGAGAATTATTTATTCAGACAAAACCCCAGTCTTAAGCAGTCTCAAACAATGTTGACATTGCTACCATCTATCTCTTTGTCACTAAGAAAAAATCAGTACTTTCATTTAAAGGACTTACAGTTTAGAAAGAACAAGAGCAGGGAATTATATCTCAGTAGAAATAATTGTGGAAACCAATCTTTTCTTGGAATTTAAAGGGGAAAAATCATCAAGGATTGTGAGTACATATGATAAGAGAGAGCCTTGATTCCTTGTTTTGCTTATGGTTCATGTAAAACAGGATTTAAAACATTGAACTTGGAGATTGTGAAGAAGCACAAGAGATAAAGGTAAAAACTTGATAGAAATAGAGGACTAAGAATTCAGAGATTATATAGAGATAAAAGAAAGAAAATACAGAAAGTATTTAAAGAATTTAAAGAAATACAGAACACAAACTTATGTGAATTTCTTTAAAGGAAATATGATCTAGGCAAACTCAAGGCAAAAAAAAAAAAGTCTAAATAGATTCCCAGGGGAGCAATGAAGAAAATAGAAATAGAAGGGGAGAACAGAGGTCAAAGAGGGACTTGCTGTGAGGACACCAAGGATGTTTTAGCATTGACTTTATGAAGCTGAAGGATCAACCCTGAACATGGGGCCAGCAGCCTCCCTTTTCCCTATAGCTACACTGGAGGGTGCAAATAGCTTCTTGTTCCTTAGCTTGAACATCCTACAAAACCAGACTGGGACAGCTGGACTGGGGGAAGAAGTCCAGATTGCACTACACACAGAGGGCTTGACTGGCCAGGATACAAAAGTCCTTCAAGTTCTTTCCAATGGAAACAAACAGCTAAAAGAAAAAGAGAAAAACAACTGATAGATCAATTATCAGAATAAGCCTTTCCTCATCTTTCTGCTGAATTGCCAAAAATCTGTGGGTGTGAGTTGCCTTTCCCTTTTGCTGTCCAAGAAACCGATAAAGGAGTAGTGAGTGAATATGGTGAGGGGCAGAAATCTCCTCCTCTCAGTATTCAAGGTGCCTGCTGCAATAAATGTGCTACCCATGGGCTTGTATGGGTTTAGGAAGATCCTTCTTTGGCAGAAATGAATGCTCTGGAGTGGTTACTGACTTTTGGACAATAGTTCAGCATGACAGAAGAGAGAGGGAGACCTGTGCTGGTTTGCAGGTAAGGTCAAGACACTGATCAGACTTTAGCCCTTAGAAATGTGTACTCTCACCTGGGTCTGAGAGCACACACCTCTTCTTGACACAGAGGAATCACCTCCATTTATTCAGTCACTAGACTGCTGCCGTTTTTAGACAATAAATTTTGTCCTTCTTCAGAAAACAAATTCCAAACACGTTCATATTCTAAGAAAAGCATCACTAATATTTCCTTATGATGCTGTCCCTGTTCAGGTTTATAGACAGAATGTCACTTTATTGAAATTTCCAAAAATAGAAGTTTTAAGTGTCTGGATTCATTCACAAAGTTCAAAGTCTTCCACCAGGTACCAAAACAAATGAAGATGCTTTTAGAAAATATTACCCTTTGCTGAAATATTAGGCTGTGAATGTTACAACTGTAAGTGCTGGCTGCATTTAGAATGTAAGATTTCTGGAAAATAAAATCTGCTATATGAATATCAAACCATTGGAAATTTTACCTCTGACTGAGTACTTTCAAATCTGTGGATGATAGAATACTGTGGGCTTATATTTATGTCTATATGTAGTTTATTTAAGTCAATGTTTCTGCTTCTTACAACCATCACTCTCATGTAGATTTTCTACCACTAAACTGTAATTGTATCCTAAATCTCATAAATAATTTTGGTTTTGTTAAGTGCTAAGTAGATTTAGTACTATATATATGGAGTACTCTGAAGCATTCTTCCATCCCATATGCAACTGCTGTTCTCTAAATTGGTGAGATTTCACAAGCAATGAAGCCAAGGTTAAAAGAGAGGAGTTGTTTGTTTTTCTGCAGAATTTACTGATAGTCTTTGGCTCTGCTTTTATATGACTCTCAGCTCATGTACAATGTAAAAGTCCTTCCATTTCCCTCTCCGGTTGTATAAATAGTGCAAAAACTTGGAAACAACCTGAGTAATTCAGTGGAAAGTTCAAGTGTATGAGAGGTCTCTGCTTCTAGCAGTAGGGACTCAGCACCATCACCTCTGACAGCTGACTTTGGGAATGTCAGGAATATGTGGAATTTGGTTCAGAGATCTTAATCGCTCAAGATATAGTAATTTCCACTTTTAGTGGTAAAGGCACACATTTTTATACTTTTTGTCCAGGTTTTCCCTAGAAATCTCATTTTTTTTTTTTTGTCCTCACTTTAAGCCCTCCCAGGTGTAAAAATCATGGCTTCTGTAGATGCAAAGTTTTGAAACAGGAGACCAGGCCTATGGGTAGTAGAAGATGGCAGTTCAAAAATAAGCAGAGTTGAGAAGCATGGTGACACAAAGGGCTTTGCATCTAGAAAGGCTCATGTTCCCAAGAGTGATCAAGCCTAATGAGCTAGTAGAAAATGCATGTAGCTAATAAAGGAGGTTGTACCACCAGCAAAGTTGTAAAGACTTTTAGTAAACCTAAGTAGTTTTAAGCTGTGATTCTTAATTCCAGGCTTTTAGTCTATCTAGGTCAAAATAAGATATTCAAGACAAGCACATTGAAAAAATAATCACAGGTGAAAGCTCTAACTGCTATAATTTCACACTTGAGGTGAAAAAAGGATAAGATCAAGCTGCTTCAAATGGTCTCCAGGTTTAAAATTGTCTGCATTTGTGCACAGAGGAGGTGCCTTGTACCCTGCTCACGTTTGGAAGCCAAAACTGGGCATCCACAGATCATCCTCCTCCCTGCCCCAGGAACAACCACCTCTGCTTGAAGCTGAGAAGAGCAGCCCTATTCCCCTGGCCGAGCACAGACTCCTTGCAGGGGGCAGCCCACACGCAGCACTCCCCAGATGAGTGTTCAGGTGTCCATCTGCCCCTGTGACACAAGTGCCGCTCCCTGGACCGGCTCCGATGCTCTTTCCACAGGGAGATGGGTGACACGGCTGAGAGTGGCACTGGCTGTCACACGGTGCTGTCCTGCACAGCAGCCCTTCCCACACTGCATCGCCCCCACACCCCTCCCTGACAAACTCTAGCATAAGCACACACTGTAGAAAGCAGAACATTTTATTGAATAGGCACAAAAATTAGACTAAATGCGTGTAACTGTTTTGGAATATAGCTGACAAAAAAAGTACAGTTCTCTTTAAAACAGATTTGTGGGGCTTTTCTTCTTTGGTTAAGTTGTTTTACTCCAGCTTTAAGCATTAGTCCTATGTGAAGGTGGCTTCTTCATGCTTTTTCATAAATTCTTTTGCAGGAAACGTTATTCATGGTGCATTCCTGGAAAGAAAAGATAATTCAATAAGCTTTTAACTCTTTCTAAATGTTAGTCACAAGGTAGAGAATTACTTATCTATTGGGAACCAGTTTAAGAAAAAATTGCATTTCTCTGCCTCTAAAGGCAATTGCTAAAAAAGCAGAACTCAGTTTTGAGAGCTTCAGCAAGAGAAGACTGAAAAACAAGCACAGGAGTGAAAGAATTTTCAAGAACTGCTCTACTGACCCCCAGGAGATTTCTAACCTTTTCTTAAAAATCTCTAAAGAAGGCTCTTAGGACTTCTGTGGAGGCTGACTGCACCCTGGAGCTGGGCATGACCCTTATTTTCCTTCACCTTTTGCAGCTGTGGTTGTCTTCACACACGTGAGCACAACACATGCACACACAGAGAGCTTTCAGACTTGCAGCTGCTAGTGTCAGCCTCTGCATGTTAGGCTCTGTCCTCATCTATATTTAAGTTAGATCAAACTCTGTTTTGTTCACTCTTTCTTAATGAAGTTGTTATTAAAAACGATTTCTATTTCTTCTCCTCTGGTCTCTATCCAAAGGAATTTAAATATTGAATTTATGGACATTATTTTTCCTTAGGGGAGGGCAGAACTCTTCAGGAATTTTGTGTATGTGTATTGTTCTGCAGCATGTAGGAATCTCAGCTGCCTTTTATGAACATAGATTTAGTCCTGTCCTAGATTCTTCAGTGTGTTTTCTAAAACTGTAGAGCAGAGCTGGGAAGCCCCAGACTGTATGTGGGCCTTACTGGCATCAAGTCAAGCACAATAGTCTTTGACCAGATAAAACCAACCAACAGAGGTTGGACACATGTTTCCTTGCTCTAAAATCATATTATTAACACATTTGTTGGTGATATATAGCAGGATTCCCAGAGATGGCTCTAAGCAGTACTCTGCATCAGCGTAGAGTGGAGATATTTAATGTGGGCTTTGCTAATGCTTCCTCTATACTGTTCAGGACTTAGAGATTCTGAAATATATAAGTTTCTCTCATAAGGATTTTGGGTTTTTCTTCCTACACTTTCCCACCCATGTCTTGCTATGGAGAACAGGCACCTCCATCCCATTCCCTAAGTTTAACAGCTTTTCAGTTTTAATCTATGCTCTAGACTCAATCCAAGAGACTTCTCACCAAGTGCACAGAGCCTTTACAGATGCTTTCCCTCCAAGGTGTGGTGTTTGAATCCAAAGTCATACATCAGCTAAACATGAATTCTGCACACTGAATTCAGCAATTAAGGGACAAAAATTAACTTACCACCACCAGGTTCCCATCCACCACTTTTCTCTTTATGATAGTCTCTTTTCCATCCCACTTCTGCACCTGGATCAGCACACCATTGTCTAGGGTTATGACATTCTATCAAAGTAAAAAAACAAATTGTGGCTGTTTCATCAGGGTGCTCTGGTCCCAGGAGAAGACTCTCCAGGTCCAAACAGCACTAAGCACAAAGCACCCACAACAGTCCTACCTGTGGAGGCAGCATTTCTGCTCTGGATGTCAAAATCACAGCTCTGCCCTGCTGCTCCCACATCCCTTTTGAGAGATGTATTTGCAAAATGCCATTTCAGGACTCACCTTTGTTTTTCTGTCATCTGCTGTGGTCTCGTCAAACTCTTCACCCAGCTTGAAAGAGACCTCTGTATTTTTGAAGGTACTTTCTGTTTTGATGGTTATCACATCACCATTGATGCTGATAGTTATATTAGGCTTGGCCACACCAGCCATCTTCCTTGTAGCAAACCCCACACCTGTAAATAAGATAGGGGACTATGATTTTTTTGTCTTTCCTCAATCTTTTTTTCTTATACATTGGGAAAAAAACCCTCAGTGCTTTTTCCCCCTGTTGCTTTCTGAGAGTTAATAATTCTATGTTACAGAGATTGTTTTGCAAAATCTTACTTGATACTGCTATAGATGAAGCTGGGTGGGTTGATGTAAGGAAGTTGTCTGTCATTGTCAAAATAGTAAAAGCAATATTTTGAAGACTGAGATTATATGAATGTCAGATATTTGCACATAGACTTGTTCAGAATAACTTTTGTAGCTTGTACACTAACTTGTAGGCTAATTGTATCTAAATGTAAATAAGCAGGAATATATAACAGTTTCTGAGCCACAAAAGCAACAAAACTAACAAACAAGGGAAAAAAAGTAAGCTTTTTATATTTACAAGTAGGTAGGTTGAATATAAGGAAATGATTAAGAAATAGCTGGCAATTGTTATGTCCTGAGTAAAATCTGGAGTAAAGATTAGGAGTGCAAGTCTCACTCATTGAAAGATGTCAGGATAAGTCACAGTAAGTGTTTTACCCCTAAACTGCAAATACCCCCCCCAGCTCTTTAGCATGTAGTAATTTATTCAGTGCAAGTAACTCCCTGCTTCTTCCACACTAACAGAATGTTGAAACCTTTTAAATCCCAATTTTAATTCTAAGCAAGAAGTCTACACCATTAGAGAAAAGTGTTAGACATCAAATCTTGCAAGTATCTGCATGAATCCATGCATTTGTCTTTGTTAATATTCACTGGAGGCAGCTACAGAGTTTCATTCACTATAATAGCCATGGCAATTAACTGGAGTCCTAATCCAGTAGCATTTTAAAGTTGTTTAGGTGTGTTGCTCATAGACATAAGAAAACTTGCTGCTTTCTAGCATCACACCAATTTGCATGTCCAAGGATAAAAGTTAATTTGCACAAAATAATCCAGTGATGTGTTTTACTTCCATTTATAAAACTAATAATAAAGCATGCATAGACTTGACTTACCTGAAATTATTCCCATCAATCAAAGTTTTCCTGCTTTTTAGGATTTTAACACCACTTATTGAAACAGATGAATTCTCCAGTTTAAGACTATCTGATCAAAATAGTTGATTAAACCCCCCTTGATAAACAGCACAGCCAGAAAAAGCAAGTAAATAATAAAGTTCAAAATTGGCATTCCTTCCCTGTTCCAGATACAAGAAGCTGAAATAACAATTCTCACCCAGTTCTTTCATATAGTCCTCAAAGTTTTCACTAGAAAGGAGCTTCCAGGTGCCCACAAAATGGTCACACATTTTGTCAGGTTAGAAAGATGTCCTCCACAGGTTCAAACAGAACAGGAGAATATAATGAGCTCCAGGAAAAGAGCACTTATCTTTAAAAAGGAGCCGTGGCCACATGATGCTCTGGGATGACCAATGAAGAGTGAGTCCCAGTGACCACTTCTTCCCCTACCCCTCCTCTGCCAGTGGGTCATAGTGCAATTATTCATCTGCCCTTACTAGCACAAAGATCACTGACTTGTTTTTATTTAATTATTTTTGTCATTTAAGAACACTCTACCTTAAAGGCAAATAATTAAATAAAATTACCTCTCAGAATAAAAAGGGAGGCTCAAGCTCAACCCACAAAAATTAATGTTCTCTCCCCTAGTCTTTCATTTCAGCCCACTATATGAAATGGACACAGACTTTCAGATCCAAAAGGCTCATTGTGATCATTTAGCTTGCTTTCAGCACCCTTGCAATCAGAAATTTCCTCTAAAGAAATACAGAACTACAGGAAGAAGTGGATTTGGAACACAAAGAAAGAATTCTGGGGTTATAGAAGGCTAAGGCAATAAAATTGCTTCCTTGATTGGGAATTGCTTGTCCTTGCACCACCTGAATAAATTTAAAAATATGTCTGCAATTTGCTTTTAGGCAATGGAGATGCAATATGGGGTTCTGTGAGAAGAAAAATAACAAAACAGAGGATTTCTCTCCCTTTTACTCCCATGCTTTCAGACAAACTATGCCCCAATGACTAGCATTTTGAGTAGTTATGGCATAAAGCTAGGCTCTAGTATCGACTTACCCAAAGTCCCTGGACACTTCATTTCTTTTCTGCTTGTGCTGTTCAGGCATTAATTTATTTGAGGCAAGTTGTACACAGGCCTGACATAACGGGTTGATCTTGACTGATCCTCTAAGCCCTGTCATACTTCAGTTCACAGAATAACTATCAGAAAGCAGTCAAGCAAGTTCTTTATCTGTAATGTGCTATTCCAATGGCAAAAAGCAGCTAACAAGTGTATAGTCCAGCCCCTAAAATTCTCTTTAAGTGGATTTCCAGGAATACTCTGCTGCTTGCTAAGCAGCGATACTGTGGAGCATATATTTTTCTACTTGTTGTCTTTGTAAGTAACAATGCTATAGAAGAGTTATTTATATAGGATTGAAAGATCATAGGAGTATTTGGAAAGGAAGGGAAGTGAGGAGGTCTCCAGTGCATCCTTCCACTCAGGTAGGGTCACCTCTGAGCCCACATCAGGCTGCTTAGAGCTGTGCCCTTTTGTGGATCAGAAAACTCCCAGGATGGAGCCAGCACAGTTTCCCTGGATAACACACACCCCTGCCCAGCTGTCCCAAGGGGGAAAGGGTCTCCTTATCTTCTCTCTGAACCTTTCTACTTTCAGCTTTTATTCACAATTTCTTATACCCCCACCATTCACTGCCTGGTTCCAACTCCTTGGTCACTTCCCCACAGGTGTTGAGGGCTGTTTGTAAACACTCCCAAAGCTTAGCCAGGATAAGCCACTTCAGTCTCAGCCTCTTCTCACAGGGCTAGTGCTCCAGACTGGAGGATCCTGTGGTTCCTCTGCTGAACTCACCTTAAAACTGGGTGCAGGACTCTGGATACACCCTAATGACTGCTGAGATGAGGGGCATAATCACTTCCATCAACCTACCGGCTGTACTTCTGAAATACAGCACAGGATGTTTTTGACCTTTCTGCTGCCAGGTCTCAGCTCACTGCCCACCAGGACTCTGAGGGCCTTTTCTGCAGGGCTTCTCCCTCAGCAGTGTGTCCCCAGCCTGGATTGCTCTGAGAGCTGAGCATGTTTGTACATGTATAATTAGTTACCCACTTGTGCCTTTAAGATGTCAGTCTGTGGGGACTAGAATAGCTAATCTTAGATTTGGCCTATTCTTTTAATTTTTGTTTTTGCCTATTCACTTTTGGCCTAATCTCAAAATAAATAAACTATATTCTAATTATGAAGCAGCTGGTGCCTTTCCTGATTGGTTTTTGCAGAGTGTCACATGCTCAAGTGTTCTTTAAAAGGAAATTCTGGGGTCCCTCAAGTTTGTGTCATTATCTTGAGGTATTTTTAATTCAGATTATTGTCTTGAGAAACTCTGTATTGTGTGAGTAGATGGTAGGAATGTGAAAACTCATATATAGCATTCAAATAATGAGAACTGAAAGTACCAGCTGAGGATAGTTGCAGTGGCCCAGATAGAAAGGCTGTAAGTGGCTGAAATCAGCTCCTGTTCTTTTCTTTCTTTCTTTCTTTCTTTCTTTCTTTCTTTCTTTCTTTCTTTCTTTCTTTCTTTCTTTCTTTCTTTCTTTCTTTTCTTTCTTTCTTTCTTTCTTTCTTTCTTTCTTTCTTTCTTTCTTTCTTTCTTTCTTTCTTTCTTTCTTTCTTTCTTTCTTTCTTTCTTTCTTCTTTCTTTCTTTCTTCTTTCTTTCTTTCTTTCTTTCTTTCTTTCTTTCTTTCTTTTCT